>NC_044401.1:62795784-63419034 GCF_006542625.1 Nomascus leucogenys | reverse complement strand
GGTAACAAAGGAAAACAATACCAGATCTGACATTACACCTAACATATTGTGTAGGCTGGAAAATGCCCTAATTCAATGTACATCAAACACACATTTATTCTTTCATTCATTTATTAGACTGTTAGCCATGGTCACACTGAATTTTATATTAGAGAGAATATTGTGCCTTCCTGCAAAGTAAATATGAAATATTTATAAGAAACAAATAACATAATAGATGTGATACATGGATAAACTGTAAAATGCAATGCAAATATGAGCTAAATTGTGATTGCTTATGGGTCAGAACTTGACTTTGCCTATAGTAGATTATTCAATGACCACAAATTATTCTCTATCCGCCCTACATTCACACCCTTTAGGAGGCACTCCTACACTGACTCTGAGCTTGGCCTTGTAACTTGCTTTAACCAATGAGATGATAGCAAATACAGACTTGGAAAGCACTTTGCATTGAGGCTTGCCTTCTTTTGTTCTGCTTGGAATTCTTCCACTACCATGTAGAGAAGCCTGGGCTAGCCTGCTGAAAAAAGACATGTGGCTCCACTGCTTGTCATACCATCCACAACCAACAATGTTAAGACATGAGGGTGAGAACATGTGAAATCTTCCAAACCTAGTAAGTGATCATAGACACATTTGCAGAACCCGTAGACATCAGTCAAGGTAACCAAAATCAGAATGTTCCAATTTGCCCAAAGAATCATGAGCTCAATAGATGATTTTTGCAAGCTAGTAAGTTTTGTTTTATTTTACAGTAAAAGTTGTTTTATAAACTTCTTGCTACCTGGAAGTGAGGTGTCTTTAAAGACAATTCAAAGCTTTTGAATTTTATCTTGCGCAGAAGAATTATAGCTTGTTTAATATTTTATTTCTTTTTAACTTTTATAGGTACATAGTAGATCCACATATTTATGGGGTACATGAAATATTTTGATGCGGCCATGCAATCTGTAATAATCACACCAGAGTAAATAGGGTATCCGTCACCTCAAGCATTCAGTACCCTTCGTGTTTCAAACAATTCAATTATACTTTTAATTGTTTTTGAATGTACAATGAATTTTTTTTTTACTATAATCACCCTGTTGTGCTAGCACATACTAGGTCTTATTCATTCTATCTTTTTGTACCCATTAACCTTTCTCTGCTTCCCTCCCCCACCCCCTGCCACCTTTACTACCCTTCCCAGCCTCTGATAACCATTCTTCTACTCTCTGTCTTCATGAATTCAATTGTTTTAATTTTTAGCCACCAAAGATAAGTGAGAAATGCAATATTTATCTTCCTGTGCCTGCCTTATTGCACTTAATGATCTCCAATTCCAAGCATGCTGTTGCAAATAACAGGATCTCATTCTCTTTACGGCTGAATAGTACTACATTGTATATATGTACCACATTTTATTTATCCATTTGTCTGTTGATGGATTCTTAGGTTGTTTGCAGATCTTGCCAATTGTGAATAGCGCTGCAATAAACATAGGAGCAGAGATATCTCTTCAATATACTGATATTCTTTCTTTGGAGTATATATCTAGGAGTGGAAGGGGATTGCTGGATCATATGGTAGTTCTATTTTTAGTTTTTTGAGGACCCTCCAAACTGTTCTCCATAGTGGTTGTACTAATTTACATTTCCATCAAGAGTGTACTAGAATTCCCTTCTCTCCATTATTTGTTATCACCTGTCTTTTGGATAAAAGCCATTTTAACTGGGGTGAAATATCTCATTGCAGTTTTGGTTTGCATTTCTCTAATGATCAATTTCGAGTACCTTTTTATATACCAGTTTGACATTTGTATATCTTGTCTATTCAGATATTTTGTCCATTTTTAAAATTGGATTATTAGATTTTTTTTCGAGTTGTTTGAGATCTTTGTATGTTCTGGTTATTAATCTGTTGTCAGAAGGGTAGTTTGCAAATATTTTCTCTAATTGTGTGGGTTTTCTATTCACTTGGTTAATTGCTTCTTTTGCTGTACAGGAGATTTTTAACTTAACGTGATCATGATCTCGTTTGTCTATTTTTACTTCAGTTGCTTGTACCTGTGGGGTATTACTCAAGAAGTCTTTGCCCACTCCAATGTCCTGGAGAGTTTCTCCAGTGTTTTCTTGTGGCAGTTTTATAGTTTCAGGTCTTAGATTTCAATTTTTAATCTATCTTGATTAGAGTTTTGTATATGGCAAGAGATAGGGGCCTAGTTTCATTCTTCTGCTTATGTATATCCAGTTTCCCCATCACCATTTATTGAAGAAACTGTCCTTTCTCCAGTGTATGTTCTCAGAATCTTGGTCAAAAATGAGTTCACTTTACACGTATGGATTTACTTCTGGGTTCGGTATTCTATTCCATTGATCTATTTGTCTGTTTTTATGCTAGTACTATGCCATTTTGTTTACTATAGTTCTGCAATATAATTTGAAGTCAAGTAATGGGATTCCTCCAGTTTTCTTCATTTTGCTTCGCATAACTTTGTTTATTCTGGGTCTTTCCTGGTTTTAAATAAATTTCAGAATTGTTTTTTCTGTTTGTGTGAAGAATGTCATTGGCATTTTGAAAAGAATTGCAGATTAAGTGTGATCTGTTTCTTTGTTGTTTTTCTGTCTGGAAGATCAGTCCAATGCTGAAAGTGGGGTGTTGAAATCTCCAGCTATTACCGTATTAGGGTCTATTGCTCTCTTTAGCTCTAATAATATTTGCTTTATACATCTGAGTATTGCAGTGTTGGGTGGGCCCATATATATTTAAAATTGTTAAATTCTCTTGCTTGACTGACCCTTTTGTCATTATATAACGACCTTCTTTGTCTCTTCTTAGAGTTTTTGTCTCGAAATCAATTTTGCCTGATGTAAGTATAGCTACTCCTCCACTTTTTTGGTTCCTATTGGCAGGGGATATCTTTTTCCATCTCTTTATTTTCAGTTTATGTGTGTCTTTACAAGTGAAGTGTGTTTCTTGTAGTCAACAGATCATTGGGTCTGTTTTTCTAATCCCTTCAGCCATTCTATGTCTTTTGATTAGAGAGTTTAATCCATTTACATTAAATGTTATTATTGCTAAATAAGGACTTATTTCTGCCATTTTGTTTTTTGCTTTCTGTTTTTTGTTTTTACGGTCTTGTCTTTCTTCTAATGAAGCTAATTTTCTCTAGTGATATCATTTAGTTTCTTACTTTTGATTTTGTTGGCATCCATTGTATGGTTGTTGATTTGAGGTTACCATGAGGCTTGCAAATACTATCTTATAATGCATTGTTTAAAGCTGATAACAACATTATTTACACAAAAAACAAGCAAGCAAAAATAAAACTAATAAAAACTCTACACCTTAACTTCATCCCCCAACTTTTTAAATTTTTGTTGTTTCTATTTATATCTTATTGTACCACGTCTTGAAAAGTTGTTGAAGTTATCACTTTTGATTGGTTCATCATTTAGTCTTTCTATTGAAGAGTAGTTTACACACCACAGTTATAATGCTCTAATATTCTGTGTTCTTATGTATGCTTACTACTACCAGTGAGTTTAGGGCCTTCAGATGATTACTTATTGCTCAAGAATGTTATTTTTTATTTTTATTTTTTTTCTGATTGTAGTAAGTAATCCCTTTAGCATTTCTTGTAGGACAGATTTGGTTTTGATGAAATCCTGCAGCTTTTTTGTTTGGGAAAGCCTTTATTTCTCCTTCATGTTTGAAGAATATTTCTGCCAGGTATAGTATTCTAGGGTAAACATTTTTTTTTCTTTCAGCATTTTTACTATATCATGCCACTGTCTTCTGGCCTATAAGTTTGCACTGAAAAGTTTGCTGCCAGACATATTGGAGCTCCATTGTATGATGGTTCTTTTCTCTTGCTGCATTTAGGATCTTTTCTTTATCCTTGCCCTTTGGGAGTTTGATTATTAAATGCCTTGAGGTACTCTTCATTGGGTTAAACCTTCTTGGTGTTCTATAACCTTCTTCTTCTTGGATATTAATATCTTTACCTTGGTTTGGGAAGTTCTCTGTTATTATCACTTTGAATAAACTTTCGACCCCTCTTTAAGGCCGATAACTTTCATTTGCCTTTTTCAGTGTGTTTTCTAGACCCTGTGGGTGTGCTTCATTGCTTTTTATTCTTTTTTCTTTTGTCTCTTTGGATATGTATTTTCAAATGGCCTGTCTTCAAGCTCACTATTGTTTTTTCTTCTGCTGGACCAATTTTGCTCTTAAAAGACTCTGCTATATTCTTCAGTATGTCAATTGCATCTTTCAGCTCCAGAATTTCTGCTTGATTCTTCTTAATTACTTCAATCTCTGTTTAATTTATCTGATAGAATTCAGAATTCCTTACCTGTGTTATATTGAATTTCTTGGAGTTTTCTCAACAAAGGTATTTTGAATCCTCTGTCTGAAAGGTCACATATCTCTGTTTCTCCAGGATTGGTCTCTGGTGCCTTATTTAGTACATTTCATGAGGTCATGTTTTACTGGATGACCTTGATACTCGTGGATGTTCACCTGTGTCTAGGCATTGACAACTTAGGTATGTATTGTAATTTTCACAGTCTAGGCTTGTTTGTACCCTTCCTTCTTGGGAAGGCTTTCCAGATATTCTAAAGGACTTGGATGTTGTGATCTAAGCTGTATGTGCATTAGGGGCACCCCAGGCCCAATAATGCCATGGTTCTTACAGACTAGAGGCACCACGTTGATGGTCATGCACAAGATCTGGGAGAATTCTCTGTATTACCTACCTAGCAGAGACTCTTGTTCTCTTTCCTTCCTTTCTCCCAAACAGAGTCTCTCTGAGCTGCCTGGAGCTGGGAACAGAGTGACACAAGCATACCTGTGACCACCACTAGGACTGCACTGAGTCAGACCTGAAGACAGTACAGCACTGGGTTTCACCCAAGGCTTGTTGTAACCACTCCCTGGCTACTGCCTATGTCTGCCCAAAGCCCTGGGGCTCTATAATCAGCAAGTCACAAAGCCAGCCACTTCTGTCTTTCCTTTCAGGTCAGCACGTTTCCCAAGGCCCTGGGCAGGTCCAGAGGTACCATCTATCCAGAAGCCAAAGACTAGACTCAAAAACTTTAGAAATCTACCTGGTATTCCATTGTACCAGGGCTAAGCTGGCACTTAAACCACAAAATGCAGTCTTCCGCCTTTCTAAAGGCAGAGGAAACTCAACCCATGGCCACTGCCATCACAGGTCCACAGGGTACTGCCAGGCTACCACCAATGTTCCCTGAAGGGCCAGCGGCTCTTCAGCTTGTGGTGAATGCTGCCTGGCCTGGGACTCACCCTTCAGAGAAATGGGCTCCACTCTGGCCTAGGACAGGTCCAGAAATGCCTTTCAAGAGCCAAAGCCTAGAATCAGAGACCCAAGAGCCTCTTGTTGCTCTACCACCCTGTGGCCAACCTGGTACCTAAGATGCAAGACAAAGTCTCCTTTACATTTCCCTCCACTTTTCTCAAGCAGGAGTCTCTCCCCATAGTCACCACAGCTGGGAATGTGTTGACTCTCACCTGAAGACAGCAAGTCTCAGAGTCTCCCCAGGGCCCACAACATACTACCTGGGTATCACTATTGGTTTTTCAGGGCCCAAGGTCTCTTCAGTTATTTAGTGATCAAATTGGCCAGGACTGAGTCCTGGCAGTAGGTTTTCTTCTGCTTCAGGGTATGTCTAGAAATATTGTCCATGAGTTAGGGCCTTGAAAGGGGGCTTCATGACTCTAACCAGTACCCTATCTTGCTATGGCTGAGCTGATATCTGAGATGCAAAACAAAGTCCTCCTCACTCTTCCCTCTCCTGTTCTCAAGTAGTACCATGAGCTGTGTGCCAGGGGAGATGTGGCAGCAGCACTCCCCTACACATCCCAGCTGGTAGATGGGGATCTCAGTAGATTACACGCCCCCCAAGTCCCCTGGCTCTGAGCCCAGGTCAGCACTAAGACTCACCTAGGAATGGCAGTCCTTGTGGCCCACACGGTCTTTTAAGCTTATTTAGAGCCCCATAGCACTTTTGCCTGCAGTGGCAAGACTTGCAAGAACTCAAGTTCCAACTTCTAGGATGGGTGATTCCCGTCTGGCTAGGGCTGACTTAAATATCCCCTCCATGGGCAGGCGTCAGCTGAGTTCATTCCAGTTTTGCTTTCTATTATAATAGGGCAGCACTTAATTCAATGCAATGTCTCACAATTACATCCCTCTCTCTCCTTCAAGCACTCAAATTCTCTCTCTGCACCAAATATCACTGCTGAGAGGTGGGAGAGGGGTGGCATCAGTGATTCAAGACTGTTTTTCCTACCTCTTCAGTGCCTCTTTTCAGTAATATGAGGTTAAAACAACGTACTGTGAGTGCACACCTGATTTTTGGTTCTTATGAAGATGCTTTTATGTGTGTAGATAGTTATTAAATTGGTGTTCTTGCAGGGGGGACAATCGGTAGAGTCTTTTATTCTGCCATCTTCTTATGCCTCCTCCCAAGTTACACCTTCTTAAAAGCAACCTCCAACAGGGCTTTGTGAGAAACTAAGATGACAGACACGAAAGTGTACTGAAAATTCTAAAACTTAATTCTAGGGACAAAATAACATAGACTTAATTTTCTCTGTTCCTCCCCTCTAAATACATCTAAATACTCTGAAAATAATTTAACAGCCAATCATAAAAAGACTCTGACATGGTGGAATGAATACATTAAACTATAAAAGATCCTCAAGACTTGAGGAATTACATCACAGTGAATTTCCTGTATTTTTTTTCTTTATATCTCATATATCTTAGACTGTGTACCAGAGAGGGCTGCAATCTGGAACTGCCAAAAGACATAGAAAAAGAAAAGAAAAGAAATGAAAACAAAAGAAAAGAAAATGAAAGAGGAAAGGAAAGGAAGAAAGAAAGAGAAAGAAAGAAGCAAAGCTTGCTCTCTCTGGGAAAAGGACTATGAAAGGAGAAGCCTAACTTTCCTTCCATGGAGGCACCAGCAGAGATAGAATATGACACCCACTGGCACTAGGTACGTGGAGAATAGGTCAAGGGAGATGCTCTCCAATCATCCCCCACACAATGGCCCATGGAAGAACTTTCCATCCTCAAAGCAAACCAGCAAATATTCAGTGGGCATTCAAACAGAGCCAGAAGAGCCAAGCCAACCAGATTAGCACTGCAAGGAATTCAAAAACTAAGTTCTTATTGGGATATAACCCAGAAAAGTAGGTCACAACCTATATGCTGAACTGCCGAGACCAGCTCAGTCAGGGAGGCCCTAACCCAGCGGCACTAGAGGAATTAAAGACACACACACAGAAATATAGAGGTGTAAAGTGGGGAATCAGGGGTCTCACAGCCTTCAGAGCTGAGAGCCCTGAACAGAGATTTACCCACATATTTCTTAACAGCAAACCAGTCATTAGCATTGTTTCTATAGATATTAAATTAACTAAAAGTATCCCTTAAGGGAAACGAAGGGATGGGCCAAATTAATTGCAGCAGGAACACGCCCTTAAGACACAGATCGCTCATGCTTTCGTTTGTGGCTTAAGAATGCCTTTAAGCAGTTTTCCGCCCTGGGCGGGCCAGGTGTTCCTTGCCCTCATTCCCGTAAATCCACAACCTTCTAGCTTGGGCGTTATGGCCATTATGGACATATTACATTGCTGCAGAGATTTTATTTATGGCCAGTTTTGGGGCCAGTTTATGGCCAGATTTTGGGGGGCTTGCTCCCAACACTGAACCTAAACAGAAACTTCCTATTAAAATAAAATATTTAAATAGGATGAAAATATCCTAACTTAATATTTAAAATATCCAAGATACAATAAAAAAAATCACTCATTATACCAATAACCATGAAAAGTGAAGCCTGAATGAGAAAAGACTATGAGCTGATGGCAATACTGAGATGAATCAAATGTTGAAAGAATCTGATGAACACTTTAAAGAAATGATTTTCAACTAATAATTAAAATTTCCCCCGAGAGAAATGAAAAAAAGATAAAACATCTGCAAAAACTAGGAATTATAAAAAAAGAACCAAACACGAATGTAAAACTAAAAAATACACTAACCAAAACAGAAAACTCATTAGATAGGCTCAATAGGAAAGTGAAGTTAAAAGAAGATAGAATCAAGAAATTTGAGGACAGAACAATGGAATTCACTCAATCTGAATAACAAAGAGAAAACAGAAACACATAATTTCCCACCACAATTACCATCCCCAAAATGAACAGTGCCTCAGAAAACTGGCACAATCAGAAAAGAGATAACATTTATATTACTGGAGTTTCAGAAAGAGACGACAAAGAATTTGGGGCTGGAAAGGTATTCAAAGAGATAATGGCTGAAACTTCCCAAATTTGTGGAATAAATAAGAGTACAGAGTCAAAACCTGAGCAAACACAAATAGGGTAAACACAAAGGAATCCACACCGAAACACATTATAATTGAACTTCTGAAAAATAAAGAAAAAAACATTTAAACCCACCAGGAACAGAACAAATCAAATGAACAGATTTCTCATCCGAAACTATAGAGGCTAGAAGAAATTAGCATAACATTTTCATGTGCTGAAAGAATTGTCATATGTAAATTCTATATCTGGAAAAAATAGCTTTCAGAAATAAATGAAAAAGGCATTTTCAGATGAAGGAAAACTAAGGAATTTGTTGCAAATAGACACACCTTTGAAGAATATCTAAAAGAAACTCTCCCAACAGGAAGGAAATCATAGCAGAAGGAGGCAAAGAACTTCAGAAAGGAAAGAATAATGGAGTGGCAAAATCAGGGGTAAATATAATAGACTACTATTCTCTTGATGAGTGTCCTAAATCACATTTGATGATAGAAATAAAAATTAAAATAACATCTGTTGTGTCACTCAATGTCTGCAGAGAAAATACTTGAAACAACTCTCTTTTTTCAAGTTTGGAATTTAAAGGGACCTAAAGGGAAGTTTGATGCTCCACTTGAAGGGGTTAAAGGATGATACCGGTAGATTGTCATAACTCATATTTGTCTATTGTTATACTCAGGAAATTATAGAAAACTATATAAAGCAATACACTCAAATAAATCAAGATCAAAGCCTAAAAACTGCTCAAAAATGCACTTGAAGGAAATATATGAAAAAACAGAGGAAAGAGAAACAGAAGAAATGGACAGAAAACAAATCATAAAATGTCAGTAATGCAAATTTAATGCAAACGTGCTTCTAGAATGCAATTGTTTATGAAACAGAACCTGAAATGTGGGCAACTGCTTTAGGAACATATCAATGTCTTAATTTGCATTTTGCTTCAATTTTGCTCTATGATTTAACGGATTTTTGGTGACTTACAAGTGTTGTTTATTATGGTAAGAACATTCCCTTATTTAGACATGAGTGAGAGATTTTTGATGGAAAATGTCATAACAAAATTTAATTTACTTCCAAATATATAGAAACAAATGATGGCTTTCAGGTTTCAGGGTTCTTATAGATAGATACAGGACTACATACTTTAGTAATTTTAGGCTCAGTCCCATGAACAAGTACAATGATGCAGAAGAAAATGTGATAAAAGTTAATTGAGATTAAAACAATGGGATTTTATTTTTACCCAATGAATTAGCAAACACTTAAAACACTGATAATACCAGCGTCCATGTGAGTTTGGGGAAACAGGACTCTCTTCCATTGTTAGTACAGTTATCCCATAGGGGAATTTACTAGTATATATTAAAATTTCAAACATGCAAGTCCTGTAACCCAACATATCTACTGCTCACCTATCCTAGAATAACAAGTGTTTACAATGTTCACAGATGTACATTGAGGAATTATTTATAAAAACAAACATTTTGAGACAACCTAAAAGTTCATGAATAGGATGGTGACTAAATGTTGATATATCTGGACTACAGGATAATATATAATAGGTTTTAAAAATGATGAAGACCTATAAACACTAATATGGAAAGGTATTGGAGTGAATAAAACAAATTGAAAGACAATATACAGTTAAGATACTATTTATATTTTTAAAACACATAAAAATCATATATTTCTTTATAGATACATGTAGATGGTTTTACAGAACGAAGTCTGTCATGATACATCCCAAACTGAGATGGTTAGTAACTCTAGGGATGGATAAAGAAACCAAGATTAAAGATGGCAGCCAAAGATAGATTTTTTTTTTTTTGCCTTATTGCTAATAATTTAATTTATACTAGAAGATTAGACTAATAGTTTGTATATTTTAAAAATGTGTTCAGGTACAAAACACATAGTTTTTAAATGTATTCAAATAATACAAATTTTAAAGAGCTGCAAACAATCTTTAGTCTCAAATATGAGTTGCCTGTATAAATCTGACTTTGAGTATTTTTAAATTCCTTTCTTGGTTTTCAGGACACAAACTTCTTGACTAGGACACTGCTGGCAGGGACTAGGTCATTTTCAGGAAGGCCCTGCTACGCCTGTAGGGGTTGCCATAGGCACAGTTCATGAGGCTAACCTAGAAAAGTGTTATTAGGAAACAATACATCTTTGCCGAAGCATTTCTTTGGAAGGAGGGAAGACAGAAAATAGGGCACTGAGTCAAAGGACAGAAGATCAGGTAAACTGAAACTTAAGAATGAACTGAAAGTGACAGGTTGCCAGAGAGGTGGAACCACATGGAATAGGGCAGAGAAACAAGGAGATAAAGATACAGACCACAGCCTATTCAGAGTGACTTACAAATGCACCTTTCTGGATAGGACGCCATGGGGCAGTGTCTCAGCACACATATCAGCTGGGCTAATTATATGCTAATTGTAGTTATTTATCCTGGTTTTATAATTTAATTTCCCCGGAAATTGTTAGAATTTTTATTCTAACTTTAATGTTCTGAAATTTCATATATATATGGAATAAATTGCTTTGGATTTTTATTTGTTTTATTTTCCATTTGATTTACTTTGGTTTTGTAAATCCTGCTCAACACTGAGTGGGCTCTTTTTTCTAATCTCCTAACTTTATTTCTTTGTAGAGGAATATTCTCTGTTACCTCTTAAAATATTGGCGGCTCCGTATTATGACTAATCTTTTGAAACTCTATTTAGATGATTTTTTGGAACTTCTGGGTCTGTTCTCCAATTCTCTTCCCTTTTATTATTTCTCTCTCTTTAGTTTCAGCTTTCTAATTAATTCTACTGCCATATACATTTTGCACTTTGGCCTATAAATTTCACAGTTTTTTTTTTATTTTTATAGTTCTAGTTGGTTCTTTATATCCACCTAGTCATGTTATGGAATAAAATACCATGGCTCCAAAGACAAAAAAGACTGTCTCTTCTATTTTTTGCATAACTTACCAGCTCCAACTGTGGCCTGAACTTCTGCTATTTATCAGTGAGAAGTGAGAAGATATAGAATTAGCCCCACTGACTGAACACTAGTCTCCTGTAATGCTCTTCATTGCTCTCCGGCACATTCATTACCAGATAACCAAGGCAGGTCCCGGAGTATCTAATGTAAACTCATGTATTCACTATTCATCCTGGGGAGAGGTCCATAGATTTCCGCTGCGTGTCCAAAGAAGCAGACATAGGTTGAACTATCAAATTGCTTCAATGATCCGGGGAATTAATTGCTCCTAAACCTCCTACTTTTCTATGCTGCAGAAATATACCATCTAAAGTAACAATATTTCTTGATCTTTCATGCTGCAATTATCCTCTTCAGCTTCTACTTCCCAATGATTGCTCATAGTTTCTATTTACCAATAATTGCTCATAATTGCCATAATTCTCTTGCTTTTTTTAAATTTTTTAATTTTTTATTTTTTTAAGACAAAGTCTTACTCTGTCGCCCAAGCTGTAGTGTAGTGGCATGATCTCGGCTCACTGCAACTTCTACCTCCCGGGTTCAAGCAATTCTTCTGCCTCAGCCTCCTGAGTAGCTGGGACTACAGGCACGTGCCACCATGCCAGGCTAATTTTTTTTTTTAGTAGAGACGGGGTTTCACTATGTTGGCCAGGCTGGTCTTGAACAGCTGACCTCATGATCCGCCCCCCTCAGCCTCCCAAAGTGCTGGGATTACAGGCGTGAGCCACCATGCCCAGCTGCCTTTTTTTTTTTTTTTTTTAAGAGTGTGACTTTTAGGGATTGAGTACTATGGAGCTGCCAGGTGTGGTTATTTTGCCACCTTGAAATGAAAATCTATCATCTAATCTCTATTGGTTGCCAGAGTTCAAGAACTAGAGCAACAGGGGTCTCAGCTTTTAACAGCGATGGCTTTTCTAGGGAATTTATTTAAAGCACTTAAAATGATGCAGTGTAGTATGCACAAAAATTTCAAATAATTATAACTTTTGACTCAGCAAATCCACTTCTGGGAATTTGACCAATATTGTTAATGATACCATTAAGTTAAGATGTTTAGTTAAGGACATTTATTGCAACATTATTTAAAATAGCAAAGTATTAGAAGCCATCTGGAAGTTCTTTAAAATGGTTAAATGCATTTTGGTCTATTTTTACTATAGAATATTATGCAACTATTATAAAGAATGAGGAAAACATGTGCATTGTCTTCTAGGTCTGACAAAAATTTATTGTTCAGTAAAAATATCAAGTTATTGAGTAAGTTGAGTTATAACTGCCCCACAACCTGCAGCAACCAGCCCAGGAAACCAACTCATTATTTAGCTATAGACAGTGAGGCTGCTAGCTCTTTCAAACTTAAAGAAGTCAAACTGCAATTTCTGGTTGGTAGTTACTAGTCCAGAAAGTTAACAATAACCGCTGTAACAATAGGCTCAAAGCAGCCAGCAGTTGACTAATAATTAACAATTATCCTCGTTTTTGTCCTCACTTCCAAATTAGGACTACTCAGAGAAAGCCAAATATGCAGCCCTAGTTAATCATGTAGAATACCCTGCTTCTCATTAGTTTGCCTACAGTTTGCACATGCCAACAGCCTCCAATAAAGGCACACTGAAAACCCTCCTTTTATTCTTCTTCCATTACAAAGCTTGCCGACTCCTCTGAAAGCTTGCCCACTCCTCTGCCTGGCTTGGAGTCTGCCAAAACATAAAAGATTGTGGCTGACACCCTTGCCATCACAAGTTCTGAATAAATAGTATTTCCTCGTTCTAATTTGGTTGGTCTTCATTTCCAGTTCTGTAAGGAACAATATTGTTTGTAAAAATAAATAGTACATACAGAATTGCATATGTTTAAATAAACAACATAAAAAGGCCACACGTGATTTTGTTAAGAATGTATGCATCAGGGATATGGGACAGCATGTATTTTATTATTCAAATGACTAAAATAAAAAAGATAACATGATACATTCATCTATGCATTCATATAGTTTATTTCACATAGCAACTAATTCTGATAATCTTGATACTACACTTTTTTTTTTTTTTTTTTTTTGAAACAGTCTCCTTCTGTTGCCCAGGCTGGAGTGCAGTGGCCTGATCTCGGCTCACGGCAACCCCCACCTCCCAGGTTCAAGCAATTGTCCTGCTTCAACCTCCCGAGTAGCTGGGACTACAGGCATGTGCCACCATGCTCAGGTAATTTTTGTATTTTTAGTAGAGAGGAGAGTTTCACTATGCTCACCAGGCTGGTCTCGAACTTCTGACCTCGTGATCCACCTGTCTTGGCCTCCCAAAGTGCTGGGATTACAGGCATGAGCCACTGCGCCCAGCCAATACTACAGATATTTATAAAGATAATTGTTATATTGGGTGCTCCATGTGACTATTTTAGGAGTCATCTAACAATTGCTCTTCTATGTGAATGCCAGTTCAAAACTAAGAGTCCTTAATATGACTAGAAAATTATTTTTGAACTAAAAATATTTAGCTTAGTGAGAAAAAAAAGATTAAATGCCTTCCTGCTGTTCTTTTCAATATTCGCTGTGTGTTTTATTCTCAAGTTAGACTTGGACACACTAAAATATATTCTAGTTTTATCTTAAGTATTGCTATATCCAAAGGAACAAAGAATTTTTCTTATCAGCCCCTTCCTGCTGGACTTCCTAATGCATTTGATTCCCAGCTATTAACCCTGGAGACCTGTGTTCACAGTCACTTTGTGCTTAAGACCTTATAGGTTTAGTCATGTATAGACATTCTTACAAAGATTATTACTTTTTTTTGTACTGAACAATGTTTGCCAATATTCCCATGACTTGTGGCTAAAAGATGACCAGAAGATCAACCAGTCAAACCGCTGGAGATTTCAACTATTCTCTGGAAATACTCTTTGCTTACAGGCGGGGGAAACCACCCTGGGAATATGAACTTTTAATAGTATCTTGTAGTCTTTTCTTGAAAGAAAAAAAAGACCTACAGTTTAGTCAGAACCCCCCAGTGAGCCTTAAATCACTTCAAATTATTTTTCAATAGCTTTTGATAAAAGTGTGTTGTTATAACAAATTACAGTCAATTAAAATAGACAGTTTTTGGTGAATTACTTAGGGAAACCCATAAGTTCAGCACTTTGCCAAATGATTTGCTAGCTACATGGGTAACAAAAAATGCTTAGTGTTGAGATAATAAAAAATGAGAAAATTGTTTCATTTTCACTCAAAACTGTATTTTTTTTTCCTCTTGGGAGTCTTTTAAACTAAGAATTATAACTTCTACAGATGAAATAAAACCAGTTCTATAGGTGTTGTGAACAATCTTATCTCAAAGGTTTACTTAAGGTTTTCTAATCATTTTAGGTAGAGAAACTATGAATAATATAATATAAATTTTTGATGGATAAGTAGAAATCCACATTCTACTTATCTCTGTAGAGATACAAGGTTTTAACTCCTCCTACAAGAATCTGGAAAACTCACTCAGCCACAGAATTCTGGTACTATTTAATCAGAATTTTATTATTATAATTTTATTAAAAACTACGATGAAGAGATCCATATCAAATCCCACCGCAACTCTTTGCAGTGACTTTGTTGGATCCCAACCACCAGAAACACATATTTTAGGTTCACATTTTCCTTCCTTTCCTTTTCTTTCTTCCCTTTTCTTTCTTATTTTTAGGACAGACTGTTTGGATTGGCTTCCATTTATGACGATGGGAGGAATAGAAAAAGTTCCTGTCTGTAATGAAGGTGCTGCATAGATTCTGAATTTATCTTGTATTTGATTCTGTTCCAATTTAATCTATGCATTCCTATGTCATTTACTGCCATGGTAACTGGATACTCATCTAAAATCATATCAAAATTGAGTGGGAAAAGATGGAATACTTAAATGAATATAAATTCTTAACATGGTAAGAAATACTCTAATATTAAATGAATATTTAAGCAAACATCCATAGATGGTTATTGGCTCCCTATTCCAATAACGTAAAGATGGCCTGTTTTTTTTACATAACATTATTTTCTTCTGATTTTAAAAAGTAGCATATGTACCTTTAAAAAAAATTTATAAAAAAACTTGGAAAATACAGAATGCACAGGAAGAAAAAGCACCAATATTTCCCATGCTCAAGTATAACTCTTGCCAAGATTTTGAGATGTTTCCTTCCAGCTTTGATAAATATATTAATTGATTTAGATTTATTTATTTGATGTAAAGAGCATTCTGAAGGGATGACAAAGAAGATGATGTGATGAAAATATGGTTGACAAGAAAGAAAAGAGAGAGTAAAATAGAATAAGGTTTGTATTTATTTATTTCATTGGGGAAAGATTCCAAGAGGATTTATCAGAACTATTGACTGCAGCTAACCAATGCTTAAACTAACAGTGATTTTTATATATATATATAATATATGTATATATATTTTTTATTTATTTTATTTTTTTTAGATGGAGTTTTGCTGTCTCCCAGGCTGGAGTGTAGTGGTGCAATCTCAGCTCACTGCAACCTCCACCTCCTGGGTTCAAGCAATTCTCCTACCTCAGCCTCCCCAGTAGCTAAGATTACAGGCACATGCTTCAAAACCCAGCTAATTTTTCTAATTTTAGTAGAGACCAGGTTTCACCGTGCTGGCCAAGCTGATCTCAAACTCCTGACCTCAGGTGATCCACCCACCTCAGCCTCCAAAAGTGCTGGGATTACAGGCGTGAGCCACCGTGTCTGGCCGATTTTTTTACATTGAGAATTAATTTGTCCAGGCATGGTGGCTCATGCCTGTAATCCCAGCACTTTGGGAGGCCAAGGGGGGCAGATCATGAGGTCAGGAGCTCAAGATCAGCCTGGCCAAAATGGTGAAGCCCCGTCTCTACTAAAAGTACAAAAAAAAAAAAAAAAATTAGCCAGTCATGATGGCGCGTGCCTGTAATCCCAGCCACTCAGGAGGCTGAGGCAGGAGAATTGCTTGATCCTGGGAGGCAGAGGTTGCAGTAAGCCAAGATTGCACCACTACACTCCAGCCTGGGTGACAGAGCTTGACTCCATCTCAAAAAAAAAAAGAATTTTTGCCTGCTTAATAAGGGTATTGTGGTAGTAGAAAATATTTCATGTGATTACTCAATGATGTTCTCATCAAGGGCATTTATATATTACCATGCCAACATCCTTAATGGGCTGACTTCTCACCCCATGCTGACAAGGCGACTGCTGAAGCCCATGACTTACTATTTGGCTTAAGGCAATAAGACACAAGCAACAACAGGGGCCAGAGGCATCTGTTAGATTTATCAGGAAATCAAAAGTTTTCCTTAAAGCTTTCCCAACAGGTTTCCCCTTTCATTTGCTAAATCAAGTTAAATTTACACTTATATCTTTATTAGACATCAATCATTGCTAATCAATGCTGTCTTCCCTACCAAAATGATGGTTATGAAAATGAGTATTAACTTCAGGGATTTACTGTTGATGTTGTTGTTTTCAGTGTCTCTGGGGAAAATAAGCAACGGGGCAAATGATTTGGAATTGTATCACCTTGCTAGGGCTACTGTAACAAAGTACCACAGTTCTGCATTGTAGTCCAAAATCAAGGTGTGGACAGGGTTGGTTCCTCCTGAGGGCTGCGAGGGAAGGATGTGTTTCACACCTCTCTCCTCGCTTGTAGATAGCCATCTTTTCTCCATGTCTCTTAACATCATCTTTCTTCCGTGCTTATCTCTGTGTCCAAATTTCCCCCTCTCATAAAGAAAACAGTCAAATGGACCAGGGCCCTCTGTAACGACGTCATTTGACTTTATTACCTCTGCAAATCAAGTAATAAATGAGGTCACATGATGAGGTACTGGGGTTAGAATATCAACAAATGAATTTTTCTCAGGGCATAATTCAACCCATAATAGGAAGTGTCAATGTGAATAGGTGGGGTTCCTTATTCTATCTTCTTGTGGAGACCGCAGGCCCAGAAATGACTGTGCAGTCCACACTCTTCACTTATTCTGAGAGCATGCATGATGACAGACAATTTGGGATAAAGGGTTAGGATGGCCACAGCCCATGAATTCAAGTTGAATCTGCTCTCCAGGGCCCTACCTCTAAATGCCATCTAGCCTCTGTATGTACTCGTCCCTGTGGGTCTCCACAGGATACCTTGGTACAGCTGAATAAGGTACTTCCTGAACATATGGGATTACTTTTTTAATGATCCAAAAAATACCTAGTGAAAAGAATTCAGTAATTAATTGTAAATGCCTCATTTGAATACTTACTGATCAAGAAAATCATGTTGAATATCCTATTATGCCTATTATGAGTTTTGAATATTGTCCAAAAGGGAATGCCGTGCTTCCTGGAGGTTGAGGTAAGAAATTAAATTGGCAAATTTCTTTGTAATGCAAGAAATCTTCTCATCCTAAAAAGAAATGAACATCCTCATTCTCTAAAGATAGACAGCTGACATAAGGTGGTGGTATAGGATTTAAGTAATATATATATTTATATAGTCATGAATAAGTAACTTATAAAATTTATATCCTACATTTTACTTATTTTTAGGAGACTTATATAATGCATATATCAAGTAATTAAATATTGCTAACCGGAACATCAGAACTATCAGTTTTAAAAAATGAGTTATTGAGGTAAAATTCATATAACATAAAATTAACCATTTTTATTTGAACAATTCACTGTATTTAGTATATTCACAATCTTGTTCAAACACCACTTAAATCTATTAATAGTTCTAAAACATTTCCTTCACCTCAAAGCTAAACCCTTTATCCATTAAGCACTTTCTCTCTAACCCCTTCTTTCACCAGTCCCTGGTAACTGCCAACTACATTCTGTCTCTAGCAGTTTATTAATTCTGGATATTTCATATAAAATGGAATCATACAACATGTGACCTCTGGTGACTGGTTTCTTTCAGGTAACATAATGTTTCTGAAATTCATCCATGAATAGCATTTGGGCTGTTTCCACTTTCTTACTACTGTGAAAAGTGCTGCCGCTAAAAACGTGTGTACATGTGCTTATTTAAGTATCTGTTTTCAGTTCTTTGGGGTACCTACATAAGAGTAGAATCCTAAGATCATGTGATAATTCCATGTTTAACTTTTTGAGGAACTGCTACTGTTTTCCACACAGCTGACCCATTTTGCATTCCCATTAGCAATGAGGGCTCCAATTGGCCCACATCCTTGCCAACACGTGTTATTGTCTGTTTTTATTATTGTTATGTTTATTATCCTGATCCCAGTGTGTAAGAAGTGGCAGCTCACTGTGGTTTTGATACGCATCTTGCTGATGAATAATGATGTTGAGCATCTTTTCATTTGCTTGTTGGCCATTCTTATACCTTCCTTGGAGAAATGTTTATTCAAGTCATTTACGTATTTTTCCATTGGGTTATCTTTCTGTTGTTGGAGTTCTAAGGGTTCTTTACATAATCTGGATATAAGACCTTTACAAGATACAAGACTTACAAATATTTACTCCCATTCCACAGGTTCCCTTTTCACTTTTTTGTAATGTCCTTTGATGCACACAAGTTTTAAATTTTGATGCAGTCTAATTCATCCTTTTTTTTCTCTTGATGCATAAGTTGTTTTTTTTTTTTTTAAGTAACACACATACCACATTCATACAAATGGAAAACAGGCAGTCATTCTTGAAAATGGGATAATGGGATAATTCTTCAGAGTATTAGGATGCATATTCATAAGCATATAATTAGTTTTTATTTTGCCTAAATATAGTCTTCATTAACTGGAAAAAATTTATAGCACTGTTACTTTTATCATATACTTGTAATCAAAATGAAATAAAGATAGAAGGATATATAGTATCTCTAAGGTACATAATATAAAATATAACATTCTTTTATTTATTCATGCATCAAATATTTTTGAGTACCTAAAATATACTATGATTATAAGATAGAAAATTTCCAACCTCCATTGAGCTTACATTCCAGCAAATAAATGCAAACTAATGAAATAAACAAAAATAAATAAATTCAAGTAGTAAATACCATGAAAAAATAAAATAGGGTAATGACTCAACAGATGAACTATTTTTACTAGGGCTACTGAAAATGTAACAATTGAACTGAGATGTGTATTACCATAAAAGAGACCTAAGAGAGAATCATTCCAGGCTGAGGGAATTACCAAGGCAAAGTTTTAAGGTGTAAATGAACATTGAGTTTTCCAGTGATAGAGAAAGGGCTACTATGGCTCATGGAGAACATGAAGTTTACCTTGGAGTAAGACAGTGGTGGACCTGATACATAAAAGAAAAACGCCTGTCATTTGCTTAAATGGAGATTACCTGCCATTTAAATAACTAGAGTTATTCAATAACCATTTACTGGGCAGGAGGCTGGGCATTTAACGATCTGATATTTGTTCAGAGTAAAGGAGAAGAATTTGCGGTGGGGAGTGGATCTGAGAAGAGATATATAAAATATAAGAGACACCACCTTTATTCTTTATGGAATTGTAATCCAGTAAGAATTTTCTAAAAACTCAGCTAACCATAATACAAGGCAGAGAAAAGTTCAATTAAATATGAAGGTTTAAATCAGAAAAGTTTCTTAATCTAGCATTTGAAGTATAAGCAGGATTGCTATAGTTGTAGGAAAATATTTAAATCAAATGGAAACAAAGCCCAGAGACAAGAATGAGCAAGGCGTGCCTGGGAAATGGAGTTGTGCATTGGAGATCAGAAGGTATCTGGAGAAACACGTAGGATATAAAGACAACAGCATTAAAGCTGGAACCTATGTGTTTTATGGCTTTTTAATTAAAACAGATGCAGCACTCATTTATTTCTTATTTCCCAAACAGAATCCAACTCTGAATCTGAGGTTTGCTTGAAAACACCAAAGAAATACTGAGGATCAGTTCTCCATTCTAATTAGCTCTCTAAGACCTGGAGGCTCTCTGGGACACAAGTCAGTGGGACTTCAGTTTCACAGACTTTATGCCCATGAAGAGCCAGTTTTTGAAGATTCTCTAATAATTTGAATTCTCAAATTTAGATTATGAATTCTTATCCTAAGATTCTAATTCAACTATTGGGCTGAGACCAATTAAATCTGTATCTATGGTAGGCAGAATTCTAATATGGTCTCCAAGACTCTGACTCTCCAGCATACATACCTTGTATAATTGTCTTCACTTGAGTGAGCCTCCAAGTTGTGAATATAATGGGATAGTCTCTCATTCGATTCTGTTACATTACACGGCAAATGGTGAGGGGATAGGCATTTCTGTGATTACCTTATCTTTTTTTTTTTTCTGAGACGGAGTCTCGCTCTGTCACCCAGGCTGGAGTGCAGTGGCGCAATCTCGGCTCACTGCAAGCTCCGCCTCCCGGGTTCACACCATTCTCCTGCCTCAGCCTCTCAGCCTCTCCGAGTAGCTGGGACTACAGGTGCCCGCCACCAAGCCCGGCTAATTTTTTTGTATTTTTAGTAGAGACGGGGTTTCACTGTGGTCTCGATCTCCTGACCTCGTGATCCGCCCACCTCGGCCTCCCAAAGTGCTGGGATTACAAGCATGAGCCACCGCGCCCGGCTACATTATCTTATATAAGATTCTATTGTAGCCCACCAGAGAGAAGGAAGACAGAGAGATGTGCTGCTGCCAGCCAGGAGGAAGCAAACATCCATGTTGCCTATGGAGGCCATGGAGCAGGGATCTGAATGTAGAATCTGGCTGACAGCTAGAAGAAGCTGGGGAGCTCAGTCACACAGCTACAAGGAAGTCAATCCTGCCAAAGCTTGTAAAGTTGAAAGAGAACCCCAAGCATCAGATTAAGCAGCAGCCTAGGTGGACACCTTGATTTCAGCTCTGTGGTTATGGGGCAAATTGTTGTATCTGGACTTCTCAGTTTCTGCAAAAGGACTGGAGTCTTTTTTTCCTAAACCTAGGAAGTGTGTTCCAATACTGGGTGTTATGGGCTGAATTTTGTCACTTCAAAATTCTGGTAATGAAGTCCTAATCCCCGGTATCTCAGAATGTGTCTCTATTTGAAGATAGGGTGTTTAAAAAGCTACTTGACTTAAAATAAGGTCATAAGAGTGAGCCCTAATCCAACATGACTTATGTCTTCTAAGAGGAGATTAGGACACAGACACACACAAAGGAAAAACCATGTAGAGAGACAGAGAGAAGACAACCACCCATCAACATGCCACAAAGAGGTCTCAGAAGAAATCAACCCCACTAACATCTTGATCTCACACTTCCAGCCTCCACAGTTGTGAGAAAATAAGTTTATATTGTTTAGGCCACCCAGTCTGACATGGTTCGTTATGGCAGCCCTAGCAAACTAATACACTGGGCAACTAAACAAGTGACAGTTATCCTCTGTACAATCCATATTAGGGATGAGGAGCTTGAAGACCTGGAAAATGTGACTTAGTCAATGTCACATAAATTTTGCCAAAAAAAAAAAAAAAATGAAAGCATTGCATTTTTAACTACAGTAAGCATACAATCTGTTATCCTAACTGGTATACTTTGGAGAATGTTTTTGGTACTGGGAATAATTATAATGGGACAAGGGTTATAAACCAGGTTGTACATCTAATAAAAAGTATCTTAGGCTCCCTGAAAAAGCAAGCAGTTCTCTCTTCAGTGGGTTTTGTTTAAAATACTGTATTTTACCTGGAATTGAAGATATATAATAAATTATTAACAGGATGTTGCCAAATGCTATTGCCTCCTTTGTGTGTATCCAAGGGAGAAATTTCTAATTTTAGTACCAAAAATAATTGTACTTCTCCTGAACAATTAATTGGCTTGGTTTATCTTTTGTAGACTATGGAGGGTACAACTGACTTTATTTCCACCTTCAAGTTAGGTTGCTGGGAAGCTTAGCCCAAATTTGCATACTGATGCAAATGTAAAGATCAGCACAATATGCCATTTTCTTAGTCTCATTTCCTGTTCTCATCTTTTTTAAATTTTCCTTTCACCTTTGCCTTTTTTTTTTCTTTTTAATCTTGTAATGTTTTAGGTATCCTTGTAAGCCACCTTAAATCTTCTGGAATAAAATTACTTATATAAACCAATCAATCACTCGACAGTCTGATCTCATTCACTATCACTGTTCAAACTTTCTTTTGCTGCTCTATTCCATTAACAAAATCTATAAATATATTCCCTCTCATTAGATCATCCTGTTTGCACCCTACCTGTTTATAGCTAGTAGGTTTCCAAGCCTACATTCAGTCATGTAGAGTTTTTAAGGTTGGATACAAATATAGAAATATAGGAACCACCCGGAAGAAGCCCACATTGAATTGTAATATCGGCACATGGTTTTTTAGTTAAAGTAAAGTAATTTATTCTCCAAAATAAAAACTGTACAATTATATGATTTTTTTTTTAAAAATAAAAGAACATTTTCTAAACTATAACAACACTATAGGTTGTAATCATAATGTGCCACTTTACTGAAATTATCCTGGATCAAAAAGAGTAATTCTACATTTATTACATTGTACTCTGTGTACCATTACTAAATATAGAATTTCACACTGGTCTACTCCAAACATACAACTGTTGAAACATGGGAAAATGAGAGCAATTCATTGGCATGATTTCAACAAAGAGCTCTTGCTGTGTTATTCTTCCTGGTTACATTTTTTCCCAGACATTTAATTGTAACATACCTGCCTTATTTCTCAGAGATACATAGAAATAGGATCTCCTAGTGTGTTTGGTTTTGGACTAGGACTAAATGAGCACCAGCACTTCCATCACAAGTCTACCTTGGATAGCTACCCCCTACTTCTAACTTCAGCTAGATAAAGAAAGAGAAGTAAACTTTGCTATATCCCTGCTTTCATTCGGCAATACACAGGTTTTGAGACTTTCTTATATTCAGTTTTTAGGGAAAATATGTGATGCAGTACGCCCGAATGTTAAGTACACACTGCAAAATATGAATAAGAAGGAAGGTATTATGGACTCAATTGTGTTTCTCCAAAATTTATATGAAGAAGCTCTATCTCGCAATCTGACTATATTTGGAGATAGGGCCTTTAATTAATTTTAAATAGGATCATAAGTGGAGCCCTAATTCAGTAGGACTTGTTATTACTCATACAAGTTAGTTGTTGACTGGGAGCTGCAAAGATTAAAAAAAAAAAAAAAAAGTCATCCTTCATGGATGTTCCTGATCTTCCAACATGGTTTCTTTTAACTGCATATTTCAAAACGCACATTCAAATACACATGTACACTGGGAATGCTTAAGGACAGAGAAAAGGTCACGTGAGGACATAGCGAACAAATGACCACCTACAAGCCAAGGAGAGAGGACTCAGGAGAAACCAAACAGGCTGACACCTTGACCTTTGACTTCCAACCTCCAGAACTGTGACAAATAAGCTTCTATTGTTTAAGCTACCCAGTCTGTGGTATTTTATTATGGCAGCCTTAGCAGACCAATGCAGAGAGAAAATAAGACTAATGAAATACACATTCATAATGATTTAATACTAATGCAAATTACCTTACATTTGAAATCTAATTACAGATCTAAGAGTAGGCAGGCTATGTGTTCTCAAATCCCTTTTATAAAGGAGAATATAGAGGCACAACCATTTATTTGTTATTACTCTCACGAGTCAGTTGTTAACTGGAATCTGCAAAGATTTTTAAAAAAGGCATCCTTCAGGGATGTTCCTGATCATCCAACATGGTTTCTTTTAACTGCATATTTTGAAACTCACATTCAAATACACATGTACACTTCTTTATCTACATAGAAAATGATTGATTTTATTTGGCCCTATGTGATTCTCCAGATAGATAGTCTTTTGACCCAGATATAACATAGAACTATTGGCACTGGAAAAATATCTTCATTCCTATGCTGCTTTGGTAAGACAGACTTAAAATAATGGCAGATAACTGTCCCCGTGATATTACAGGGCCTTACTTCAAGGACTTAAGAGTGCTCTGAGAATTATAGAGGTCTTTTTTTTAAATCCCCACAAAGTAGATGAAGAGTAACAAGTAAACTTTTGTAATGGATCCAAGACAGGGAGATAAAAGTTGAAAACAGTGCAACAGAGTAAAACAAAATGTCACATGATATATGTTGAACACACCAATCAATATAAACCAGCACTAATTTACTTCCAGCCTTCTAGATGTATTTGTATTAATTATATTCAAAATGAGTATGTTAAAAATTGTAATTTAAATTCTGTTTTGGATGACCAGCCACTTGCTAATGATTTGATACATTTTGACACTTTTCATTTTTTATAACAATGCTCATGGAGCCATTTTTAATTACTGTAAGAAGACATAATTTGGCCCAGACAGAGATGAAACACCACTTTCTGAGTAGGCAGAGTTCTTCTGTCCAGTTTTTATATCTTATTTACCTCTGACAGGAGCTGCCAACAGGGGCAAACCAAATACATTAGAGCTGGCTGCTGTTGTGTCATCTTACACAGAGAATGAGACCTTTTTTTTAAACGAGAAAGTTTATTTTTGATAGTTTAGGGGAAAAGGTTATCAGTATTTGAGAACTACTTGTATGTTCTGTTTAAACATCAGAAGCAGAATGGAAGGATTTGACCAATTTTAACAAAATTTCAAAAAGAAATGAGTTTATAAGTTGGAGTTTAATAGCAGTAAAGTATTAAAAGTAGATTAAGCTTTAATGAGCATAAGGGACTAGGCACAGGAACCAGATTTTTATCCACTTTGGCACTAAGAATCTTTAGAATCAAGTGAGAAGAGGCCTAGATTGCCTAGGGCATGGCACCCCTGTTTTATGTGTTTTCCCTGGAAGGATGGAACTAGAACACTAGAAAACCAGGCACCATTTGTGACCCTTCCCTCTACCCCTCTTCTATATCTATTTCATCCAAAAATCTGGTTGGTTTCCATTTTCTCTGCCAATTACCTGGACATCTACAAGAGCCATTTATTGGTCTCCTTACTTCCTCTCTTGTTTTTTCCTTAACCCACTACCAGACTGAAACCAGACTAAAGCATTAATCTGGTCATGGACTATTAAAAGCTTTTCATAGATTCCCAGTGGTCCTAGCACAAGCACTGCAACCTTTCACATGACCTACCTGGCCTGAGTGGTCCGGCACCTCCCCTCATACCACGCTTCTTCCCCACTCTGTGACATAGCTACACAAGTTTCCTTTCAATTATTTAAAATAACTTTGCTTCCTTCTGCCATGGAACTTTTCACATCCAGTTCCCACTCTTAAAACACTGCCCACCAGTCCCCTTCATCTAATTAACCTGAACTCTTAGTTCACATCTCTGCTCAATCATCATGTCCTCAGAATAATTTCATATTCAAACTAGGCCCATTTCTTCTTATCATGTGCTCTCAAAGAACCTTGTACTTCTCTGTCCTACCAGTTTTCACAGCTACAATCTTGCTTTTATATGTATGACTATAACATGCATGCTCATCTACACCACTGTAGACTCATGTACACTGTAATATTCCAGAGCCTAGCATAGTAACTTGAACATAGTTGGTTCTCAGTCATTTCATTAAAAGTTAATACATTTTATCTTGGTATATTCGGTGACTCATTAAAAATTTAAAACCTTTAGCTTTGTTCCCTCTTATTCTAACATAATTCGGTACACACAGTAAGCACATGCAATTTTTAATGAAAATTTCTATACCCTAGGGAAACATGATACATTCTTAATTTACATCTTAAAGAATGTCAGTGATATGAACTGAGGTACTTATATATGTTTTATGGTATTTAGATATTTGTGTATTTCTTTTAATTATTATTTTACTTGTCTTTCTTATTGAGTCCAAGTGGAGTTTAAACAGTTATTCAGCTATATTAATTAAAAGATTATTTTGTCCCAAAAATCAAAGCTTGAATTTTGTCAATAATCCTTTATGTATTAATTACACATGAAATTCTAAGAAACATAATCTTGCTTTAAGAGATGTGGCTTGTCAATTTAGCCCAATTCCAGTGTTAGCAAATATTATATAGAGATGAGACTTTTTTTAAAGAAACAATGAGCATATCCATTTTGAAGTACGTAGTCCCATAGTAAAGAAGATAAAAGGCCAAAATATTGTTCTTAATAACAAACTGTCTTAATAACTGTCTAAAAAGTAGATCAGTATGAATTTACAATGCTTTTCAGTTAATATATATTTTAGTTGAGTTACATTTATTTGAGCATGATTAACCTACTTAGGTTAGAAAGCAGTGCAGACATTTGTTTGGGCTAAGAATAAACAGAAGAGATAGGGCTTTAAACAGATTTTAGGTTTGTAGTCCTTGAAGCAAACAGAATGCTGTTATGGGTTTCACATTCATGTTGCATAAGACACGTTAACTTGTGTTGTCATTTAGTTTTCTCTGTTTTTATCTGCATCTTATACCATCCTCCTTATTTATATGGACCATATATGTTATTTATATGGTCCTTTTGTGATAAGTACTTTTAAATTAAGTCATAAATTCTGTACTCATTTAATTATTTGACATTTGGGACATTTTCTTTTCTTATCTCCCTCATTATAGAGTTCATAAAATGAGTGTTTTATTCATAAACTGGCAAAGAGAATAAATTATGATGTTACCATAATTTCACAAGGTAGTTACAATTTACAGATAAAATTTCACAATAGCCTAGTATTCTGATTTGTGTTTGAAATGTAGGACAGAATTTCACTGTTTTTCATTAGTGAAATATTCATTCCTCCATGTCCAGAGGAAAAATACATTTTGTCTTCCACGTAGAACTTATGCTACTGAATTTAGTAATTCCAGATAAGTCAGAGAGTTCATTATAGCAAGCCCACCTTGCACTGAGTTCGGTTAACTTAACTGTGGCTATCTTTACCCATGTTAACAGCAACACTGGAAATAATTTAATACAGTCTAGGGCACTTCACCCACTCTGTGAACTCCAGATAAGTCCCAGATGAGCTACAGAAAGGAAGCAATATATGATCAGGCAGGAGGTCTACACTTACTAACAGCAAGTGTTCAGACTGCTACTGGGTAGCAGAACCCAAGCTGCATAAATGATCCCTTCTCTCATTCATTTCCTGGCTGTCTGACTATGCCTGTTGTTCTAATGCATATGCAATGGCCACTTGTGTTGCCATAAGGCCCATTATTGTTTCTTCTTAAGGTTGACAATTTTTGATGTTTTTCATTTTGTAAGCATTTGTCTGCCCAAGAGATGGACGTTACTATTATCATTTTGTAAATAACACAAATAGGTTAATTTTTACCTATGCTAGATGTTAGCTATAGGATTCTTAACCTTGGATCTTGGGACTGTAGACCCATAGGTGGTGGAGAGACCCTGAATCCAAAGATTTAACTTCTTCTTCCTACTTGGTTACATGAGGGAGAGTAGGGCTTTTGACACTCAGGACTCATTCCCTCTTCTAAGTTTGTCCTCAGTGGTCCCTAAGACTCTTCTATTTTGAACACTCTCTGTTTCTATAAGGCAAGCTGCAATTTAAAAAAAAATCACACATGTGTAAATTTTTTAGGTCTATAGGCTATTTCTGTACCACTAAGCTTTGCTAACACATCCTTTCATTTGACTTTCTTTCAAAAAATAATCACTACCCTGCATCTTTTCTAACTGCTCCATTTGCCTTTTTTAATGTTACAGGTAAACCAGCATTAAAGGAGCTGTAGCTTTCTCTTCATTTTTTTTCCCACTGCTATAGGAGATAGTTGTCTCAAAGGTCAAGTTAACTCCTAAATTAGTTAGGCAAACATCGTATCTATAGGCCATTTAAAAGAAGCACCAATATCTCTACCTAAAGAACAGAACTGGGTCATCAGCTACATTAGTACATGATAGGAAATTTTTCTTTCACATGCTGGAAAAGAGGAAAAAGGCACTAGAAATGCAAAATCTTCCATGATTAGTTTGTGCTCTCGAAAGGAAAATGTGTACCTCTGAAGTGATTAGTTTGTGAAACATTACCTTTAAAAGCACTGTAAATCATGACAAGTTTTGCAGATGCTCCTTAATTCTGATACCTGAAAATCATCATGGAAGTTATGGATTTTACAATACCTGAGCATTCAAGTGGAAACAATTCTCAAGGCTCACTACCGTGTGCCTCCAGAGCTGGCACATGCTTTGTCAAAGCCCTCAATGTCCTCCTTTCCCATGAAATATAAACAAGAAACTCCTAAATCTCATCATGACTCACTGTTGATTTTAAGCTGCTCAAAATTCAAATGCTACTGAGTTTAATAAAATTTTTAAAACATTAATAGGGCAACTTAAGGTAGACTACAGTTTTTGGAGATGTGCATTATTTTCAGGTGTTTCGTTTCTTCTCTGCCTAGTTAATTTTCTGAGTTCCTTGTCTATTATCACCAAGGAGGACTAAGACTACTGGAGAAAGCACCATTCTTCTCTGTACTCAGAGGGGAAGGAATGACCAGTTTTAGAACCTACGGGATTTCAATCTATTATAAAAATAAATAGAAAGAAATATGGGTGAAATAAAGCAAGATCAGTTAAAGGACAGTTGAAACTTAGGAAAGAAGTATCTAAACTTCTCCAATGAAAAATAAAAGAGAATCCATTGGCACTACTCACTTAGTAGAAAACATGACGAAAAGATATAAAAGAGAAAAAAAATAGATAGATAGATAGATAGATGATGGAGAGAAAAATGAAAACAGAAGCAAAACTAACCATATTGAAATAAAGACCTAAAAAAGACTTCAAAGCAATAGATTCATTTAATTGATTTTAATTAAAAGCAATTAAAATAAATCAATAAATTGATTCAATTTATTTTAATGTGCCTAGTAATTAGCTCAGTGCATGACTCATAGTCAAGGGTTAAATTGCCACATGATTGAATAAATGAATGTTTCTAAGTTAAAGAGATCATTTATTTTAATAAGTTATATGCCTTAAGAACAAAAAAAACTTGCTTATAATGTTTTTAAAATATATACTCCACTGTGTTTCCTAAAGTTTTCTACAACATACAAACCAAGAACTGTTGATATTTGTAGTAGAGAGTTTGTATATTTTGTTCATTAAATAAGAATGAGAGGAGGAAGGGTGATAGAGAGGGGTAAACATCCCAGTGAGAACGTGAAGGTAGACATGAGGAATGTGAGGGCTGTTGCCCCAGGGTTTGCAGCCAACATAAACATTAAAACCATTTACCACATTTGGATATTAAGCTCCTTAATTGCAGTGTCCCGAAAGGTGACAAGATGAGAGGCAAAACTTCTGCTTTCTTCTCATAGAATATGCTACAGTTTTCCTTCGTAAATCCTGTGTCAATCGCTGATCACTTAGCTCAAAATAAGACCAAACCAAAATAAATAAACCACTTAGCTTGTTATTGAGAGGTGACAACGTGCTGGCAGTCCTCAGAGCCCTTGGTCGCTCTCGGCGCCTCCTCTGCCCAGGCTCCCACTTGGGCAGCACTTGAGGAGCCCTTCAGCCCGCCACTGCACTGTGGGAGCGGCTTTCTGGGCTGGCCAAGGCCGGAGCCGGCTCTCTCAGCTTGCGGGGATGTGTGGAGGGAAAGGCGTGCGTGGGAACCGCCCGGCGCTTGCGGGCCAGAGCAAGTTCCAGGTGGGCGTGGCCTCAGCAGGCCCTGCACTCGAAGCAGCCAGCCAGCCCTACCGACCCCGGGCAATGAGGGGCTTAGCACCCGGGCCAGCGGCTGCGGAGGGTGTGCTGGGTCCCCCAGCAGTGCAGGCCCACCGGCGCTGCGCTCAATTTCTCGCCAGGCCTTAGCTGCCTGCCCGTGGGCCAGGGCTCGGGACCTGCAGCCTGCCATGCCTGAGCCTCTCCCTGCCTCCGTGGTCTCCTGTGCAGCTTCCCCAACGAGTGCCGCCCCCTGCTCCAGGCACCCAGTCCAATCGACCACCCAAGGGCTGAGGAGTACGGGCGCACAGCACGGGACTGGCAGGCAGCAACACCTGCAGCCCCGGTGCGGGATCCACTGGGTGAAGCCAGCTGGGCTCCTGAGTCTGCTGGGGACTTGGAGAACCTTTATGTCTAGCTCAGGGATTGTAAATACACCAATCAGCACTCTGTATCTAGCCCAAGGTTTGTAAACACAGCAATCAGCACCCTGTGTCTAGCTCAGGGTTTGTGAATGCACCAATTGACACTTCGTATCTAGCTACTCTGGTGCAGTCTTGGAGAACCTTTGTGTCTAGCTCAGGGATTGTAAATGCACCAATCAGCACCCTGTCAAAACAGACCACTGGGCTCTACCAATCAGCAGGATGTGGGTGGGGCCAGAAAAGAGAATAAAAGCAGGCTGCCGTGGCCAGCAGTGGCAACCCTCTGCGGTCCCGTTCCACACTGTGGAAGCTTTTTGCTTTCGCTCTTTGCAATAAATCTTGCTACTGCTCACTCTTTGGGTCCACACTGCCTTTATGAGCTGTAACACCGCCAAGGTCTGCAGCTTCACTCCTGAAGCCAACCATACCAGGAACCCACTGGGAAGAACAAACAACTCCACATGCACAGCCTTAAGAGCTGTAACACTCACCGCGAAGGTCCGCAGCCTCACTCCTGAACCAGCGAGACCAGGAACCCCACCAGAAGGAAGAAACTCCGAACACATCCGAACATCAGAAGCAACAAACTTCACTCCTGAACCAGCAGAGACCAGAACCCCACCAGAAGGAAGAAACTCCGAACACATCCGAACATCAGAAGCAACAAACTCTGGACACGCCGCCTTTAAGAACTTTAAGCACGTAACACTCACCGCAAGGGTCCGCAGCTTCACTCCTGAGCCAGCGAGACCAGGAACCCCACCAGAAGGAAGAAACTCCGAACACATCCAAACATCAGAAGCAACAAACTCTGGACACGCCGCCTTTAAGAACTTTAAGCACTGTAACACTCACCGCAAGGGTCCGCGGCTTCATTCTTGAAGTCAGTGAGACCACGAACCCACCAATTCCGGACTCATTATGACCATAACATTCTCTCCTATAAAAAAAAAAATAAAAAAAAATTGACTCCAGATTGTAGCCTTTCCTGTTATAAGACAACGATCTGCTGATAAAGCTACATTTCTCAAAATATTTCACCTCAGCCACTGAGAAAATCCCTTCCCATCAGTTCTGTCATCACCATGCACAGGTGAGGCAGCATGGTGGCATGGGTAAAAGTACTGACTCTAAAGCCAAATCTGTCACCAAGTTCCCGTGAGAATTACATGAACGACTAATGGAAATTATGTAGTGTGAGCTGCATGGCACACAGTAAGCATGCAATCAATGATAGAATTTATTAATATTGTACTAACCCAGTCTTCATGTGCAATATCTACTGATTTAATATATCACTTTATCTGTTGGTGGTACTTTTATTCTGAAGAGCACTTTCACATGCATTGTTGAATTTGGGAGGCAAGGATGCATCTAGTTAGCAGTCTAGCCTCAAACAGTCCTGTTTTGAACCCTGATTCCATTTATCCACATGACCATGGGTAAGTCATTCAACTTCTCTGAACCTCAGTTTTCTAATAAGTAAAATTGGGATCATAACAATTCTTGTTTTATATACTGGTTGTAAGATACAAAGGAAATGCTTAGCATAATACCTGTATTTATCGTGGTATGTTGTCTTTATCTGTTCGGGCTGCTATAATAAAATGCCTTGGACTGGGAAATTTAGAAACCAAAGAAATTTATTGCTCACAGTTCTGGAGACTGGGAGGTCCAAAATCTAGGAGCCAGCAGATTTGGTGTCTGCTGAAGCCTTGCTCTCTGCTTCCTAAATGGTGCCTTCTTGCTGCATTCTCACGTGGCAGAAAAAATCAACAAGGCCTCTTAGGCCTCTTTTATACGGGCAACTATAATGAATATTCTTACCTTTATGGAGCGCTATGACCTAACCACCTCCTAAAGTCTCCACCTCTGTTGAGTTGCAATGGGGCTTAGGTTTCAACATACGAATTTTGAGGTGGGAGGACACAAACTTTCAGACATTGGCAACTGCATAAATTATTGTTGTTGTTATTGCATTCAACCTTATAATCGCCACCCCCAAAACAATTCCGCTGCTTGGATATGTCAGTATCTCTGGGACTCAACAAATCTAAACTGAATGTATCCCATAAGCTAACCTTCCTCCTAAATTGGTATTTTCATTATCTTTCCAAATATACTTATTTGATAAGACTTTATCTCGTCTATCATATTGACCTTTTATATCGATGAGGAAAAAATCAGAGAGTTTATGTGGGTTGCCTATGGACACACAGTGATAAGAGAGAAGTGAGCTGATTTCAGGACTGAATTCAGAGCTTTTTTTTCCCTCCGCTGCTGCAGTTTCCTGTTACTTTTTAGTGTTACATAATTGCCATAGGTCATCTACCTTAGTCATCCTTTAACTTCGAGTGAATGACTTTAAGATTTACACATATTTTTCATATTTTGCACTGACAAAGCATCCAGTCTAACAAAATCTATCCCATGGCCTTGTAATAAAATCTGCTTTAAAATGAGTACCACACAACCATTCATTTTGGGATATGAAGTACATGCGATGCTGGTATCTGCTGAGTAAATTGTTTTTCTTAATGCTATGTCTTTGTTACTTTTATCTGGTAAACCCAAAGGTTGAATGTACTTTAATGCAATGATGCTAACCAAAATGCGCAAGTAAACGGCAAATGCAAAGCACACTGCTAAGTGGTCCACATGCATTGTCTTATACTAGAATACAGTTACCTCCCCCACAAGACTAAGCATTCTCCCCATAAACTTCTTTTCTATTTAAAGAGATTAGTTGCATTGATACCTAAAGCTTATTTGTTATCTAGCACATAAACAAAATCTGTAATTTACACAAACACCACCTTTCCAATATACACACACACATACATACATAAGTCTCACAATGTAATGCTTGGGAAAGTAAAAATAATTAGCTCTACGTATCACTCATAGTGGCTTTATTGTTCCTTGTGAAATCAACATTTAAGCACTCGAGACAAAGCCCACTTTATGCAAGGACTGAATTAGTACGTTGAATTGCGTGTTGGACTAGAGTTTCTTGGGTTTAATTAGAGGTTTTTTTTTTCTTTTTTAGAGTTTTTGAGGTTTTTTTTCTAGTAAAGCATAAAGCTCCAAGAGTAACAATTTGCTGACAAAATGAAAATACTATCATGCCTATCCTAGATCCTAGATGTTACAGACCAGAAAAATAATGTTTTAAAATGACAGAATAAATACTCAAAACAAGAGACTGGAACCAAAAAGATGCTTTGCCAAAGGGTCTGATTTCTACCCCTTCCCATTTCTTCTGAATCTGTCTCTCAAAGGTCTGCAATGACCTGAGCACAAAATGCCCTTTTGTCCTCAGACCTCATTTTCTCTCCCTCTGAGATGGTATTGCATACTGTTTACAAGCCCCTTTCTCTTTAAACTCTCTCTTTTATAAATTAGTTCATTCCTAGAATGTCCTATATCGAGATATTCTATGTGCCAGGCACAATGTTAGGTGTTAGGAATACAGCAGTGAACAAAATAGGCAAAAATCTCAGCTTTCCTAAGCACTGTTTTGACCTTTTAAACATCTTCAATGTACTTGCCCCTCCAAGTTTCTCCCCTTGGCCTCCTCTTTTCACTTGGTGCTATCTACCAATTTCATCTCATTCATCCCTTCTCTCATTTCTCAAGGTTTCCTTTTTGCAAAAGATACTCAGAATTACATCTATATGTCCTTCATCTCTCAATATTTTCCACCTTCAAAATGGTGCCAATGTTTCGATACAGCTGCATCTCTGTAACTCAACTGAAATGAGTTCCAAACTGAACTTTTCCCCCATAAATTAAGCTTCTTGCAAAGAAAGTTTCTATTTCTGTTATCTTTCCATATACCCATGTATAAGAGGACTCTGTCTCTTGTCTGCCATATCTAATCATATCTCATAGTTTTGGTTCTATATCTGTGATAACTTTAGAATTCATTTTCATTCTCTAGCCACATTTCGACTAATTTAATAATTTCCAGAGTAACTTTCCTATCTAAAATTGTTCATTTTTCCAGTCCAATCCATGCTCTTTGCACACTAAATCATAGTCTGATAATTTTTGCAGGCTTCTCAAAAGCCTTCAGTTGCTTCTTGTGACTTAATAAATAAATGTCTGGCCTTCCAATCAGGACCTTCTCTGGAGGATCTCTTTCTGGCTTCTCCTCACAACTTCCATATTCCATCATCTGGTGACATAAAACTACTCGCCTATAATCCATAAAGGGCCCATGTATTCTACTTCTAATTGTAGTAATTTTATTGTTCCTCTAAGCTGGAATGTCAGATTTCCTACTGTCTTTATTAAAATTATCCATGTATATTACAGTAAAGATAGTATCCTCCCATAAAGATTTTCATCACTTTCCTAAATTACAAGTCATCTTTCCTTTTAAATTAATAATATCTATAGAATCTATGTTAAGATTTATTATAATATAATCTACTCAGTTGGACTAGAACCATGCACCTACATTTGAAAAATAATACATTTAATGAATTTGGAAGAATATATGAAGAAAAAGGCACAAAATGAGAAGAGAAGTACAAGAAATGAGAATCCTGATGCCAAGATTACACCAAAAATTTATTATTTTTGCTTTTATATCACTAGTGTCCTCATGTGGCAAAGACCATAATTAGTGGTAAGATGTCCTAATATATCTAGGACCAAAAAAAATTGAATTTCCAGTGAAACTACCTATGCTGAACTAATCAGAACCCATGACACTGCTTATGGAGTTTCTAAATAAATATACTTTCAACAACATGGCAATGACCTTAAAGTGTTACTGCAGAGAAAAGGATTTCCCGAGACCCACTGAGAAGTGGTACTATTTCCTAACATCTTTAAAAATGGAAATAGCCTTACTGATGTATATTATCAAGTTATTACCTGTTTACTATAAATAAAAATCTGAAAATACCTAAAACGTGAAGATAGAAGTGAAAATTATCTATAATTCCACTAGGCTTCTATAATCACTGTGAGGATTCGACATATTTTTCTAGGGTATTTGTTCTGCATATACATATAGAAATATTTTAAATAATAAATGAGGTCTAACAGTACATCCTAATGTGGACCCTGCCTTTTTCACATGAACTAAATTAGGAGCATATTCTCATATCAGTGTATATATTTAAATCTGCACCTTCATGTTCACACACTTACAGTGTATGACAACCCACAATTTAATTACTCATCTATATATTAATGAACATTTAAGCTGTTTACATTCCCTTTCAAAACTGTTTTTTAAAATTCAGCTATTAAAACACTTCACTAAACACCTTGAACACTCCTACTAAAAGGATAAAATATGAAATACAGAGATTTGATTCTTTAAGAGATCTGATAGGTTATTTCTTTCCCAACTAATCTAAATAATCTTGGTAGCTTACAATGGACACCTTGTTATGTGCTTACTGACCATTTCAGGGTTTTTTTTTTTTCTTTCCTTTTATAATTGCTTATCCTTGTGCATAGCTTTTTCTTAGAGGGGTTATTCTTTTTCTACTTGATTTACAAAAGCTGCTTATAGTGTCATTACTAATTCATTTTATTGCATATATGTTTATCATGGATAAATATGTTATCATATAAGTGCTTTAATTTCAAACCAGTTATATCTCCTAATCTTATACATTTTTTTTTCCTTTTGAGACAGAGTCTTACTGCTCCCAGGCTGGAATGCAGTGGCAGGATCAAGGTTCACTACAGCCTCGACCTCCCAGGCTCATGTAATCCTCCCACCTCAGCCTTCCAGGTAGCTGGGACTACAGGCACGTACCACCATGCTCAGCTAACTTTTTTTGGCGGCGGGGAGGGCGGGAGTGGGGGAGATGGAGTTTTGCCATGTTGCCCAGGCTGTTCTCTAGCTTCTGGGCTCAAGCCATCCTCCCATCCTCGCCTCCCAAAGTGCTGGGATTACAGGCATGAGCCACCATGCACGGCTAACCTTACACTTGAAGGTTTGCCCTGATGCCACCCTTAGAACAACTTTCCTTTTGATTTCCCTGATTAACCCATATAGTATTCATTTTGGTATAAAGTGCAGGGGAGAATATATCTTTGTTTCTCTCCAAATGATTAGCAAATGGCCTCATATTTATTATTATACTAACCCAATCTTTCTCATTCTAGTTTAAAAATACATATTTAGGCCCCTTTGTCAGCTATCAATAGAGCTATGTTACTTATAGTGGCATAGATACTGGAATGTTCAGTTATTTTATCTTTATAATACACTGTAATATCTAATAGGGCAAATATCCTCACCTCCCTCTTTTAAAAACCATCCCATCTCTCCTAAGCTTTTTGTTTGTTTCCAGATTTTTTATATCTATTTTGTTCTACAGTCAACCATCAACTTTTCAGAATGAGAACTGCTGATTAGTACCCTCAAGTGGAACTACGCCTCATGATCCCACATCAACAAAGACTATGATACTGACCAAAATGCCACTTTATTAATTTTTAATTAAAAGTTATTGTCAGAGGTATTGGAATAACTCACATTCTTTCATCAGCAGATTATCTTACTACGGTAAGTCAATGATTTCTTTTCACTGAGAAATTTTCATCTTAATTATTTTAACTCCATTAACTTCATTCTCTCGTTTTATGCAGTACATGGGAAATTATGATTGGAAAATTTCCTAGTGAGCAGAGAATCAGATGATGATGACATAAATACATAAAAATGGGGAATTGAATCAGAGTTACCCTGATGCATCCATTACACAATACAGATGGTCGAAGCGATGGAATCAGAATACTTGGAGTGTGTGGCACAATGTTCACTGGACAATAGACAATGAATGCTTAGATGGGCACTGGTGATATTAGCTGTAGTATTAAATCTGTGCTGCTTTGTCAAGTAAGACTTCCGGTGGGTGTATTCATCAAACAGCCCAGTCTTGCTATTTCAGTGAGTGTTTTCTCTTTGTATGGCTTTGCTCACATAAGATTTAGTCCCTTGCTACTCAAACATGATCTGTTGACCAGCACCATCAGCATTATTTAGGAGTTTGTTAAGCTGTCAAGTACCACCCCATATCTACGGAATCCAAATCCACATTCTCAAGTGACTCATTTGCACAGTAAAGTTTGAGAAACACTGACTATTCCATAATCAATTGATCTTATAGTTTAACATCCAAAACAATAATCATAAAGCCCTAGTTTCAGATTCACAGGGACACCTTACTGTGGCCTCCATATTATGACAATAGTAAGTACCAGGATTCATGAATAATAAATAGCAGTACCCCCATTTAATAGTCAAAATGCAAACAGCCATCTATACCTAGCAACAGGTCCTGCATTCTAGTTACCTGGTATGGTTAGGCTTATGTGTCCCCACCCAAATCTCATCTTGAATTGTAATCCCCAGGTATTGAGGGAGAGACCTGGTAGGAGGTGGTTGGATCATAGGGGCAGTTCCCCCGTGCTGTTCTCATGATAGTGAGTGAGTTCTCACAAGATCTGATGGATTTATTAGTGTTCAGTAGTTCCTCTCTTGCTCACCTCTTATTTCTCCTGCAGCTTTGTGAAGAAGGCCATGTTTGCTTCCCCTTCCATAACGATTGTAAGTTTCCTGAGGCCTCCCCAGCCATTTAAAACTGTGAGTCAATTAAACTTCTTTCCTTTATAAATTACCCAGTCTCACATATTTCTTTATAGCAGTGTGAAAACAGACTACATTACCCTTTCGAGTTATGGTACAAAAACATTGTCAGTGTCAAGAAAATGATGACAATTCACAATTGTTCCATGTTTGTACATATCTTTTTTCTTATTTCTCCTAAAATAATTTAAGAAAGATTCTCATTTTGCATTTCATGTCAAGTTCTGAAGTTGTCATATTCCACTGTACAGCTTTCCTGAGCTTTGTGTGACTAATCCAACATAAGTGACAACATTGGTTTCATTTTTAATAAGTTCTTAAGTCCTTAAAAAAGGCGAGAAAAGAATAGCTAAAGAAAGCAAGTCTTCTAGAGGAGAAAATGACATGATTCTTAAATAAGGTTTTGCTAGAGTAACCTCTGTGTTATTTAGTGGATCTGGGACTCTGAAATTCTGCCAAAGAATTGTCTCTCTAATTCACTTGGTTAGCTTTCAGAAATGCTAACAACTATTGACTAGACTTTCACAGTATGTCAGTCTTTCCAAATGAAGAAAATGGAGGGAAAGTGAGCTGAACGTGTTCTTTGCCTAGGGATGACTGTAGGATGTTTATTGACCAGTTATGTCATTAATCACTTTTTATTTCAACTGACTAAGTTCTTCTATGGTGTATGAGTTAAAAGCTAAAGTTACTTAAAAGTATTGAGAGGAAGAAAATAAAACAAGAAAAATGCCTAGAGGTGGTGTGCAGTTGAAGCTATTTCTGTCCTTACAGAGTAAAGCATATTATTTCAAAGTGTTCAAGAAATATAGGTGCCATGAATTTTCTGCAAAAAAAACAGGCACAGAAATCAGAGACTTGCAAACACTACACTTTGAACTGCCAAAACAAAAGTAGCCGCACGGCAACATCCTTGTCCTTTTATTTTTGTCAGTGAATCTAGCCTTGAAGAAAAAGTGTCAGGTAAAATTCCAAGGGCCATCTGTGACATCACAACAGGGTTTTAGGGTAGAAGATAGATAGCAGTTCTGTAGATACAAGATCCCTAAAGAAGTTCTCTCACATTGGATACCATACCTAACTCAACTTCATTAAACTCCATTAAACGCACTGTGATTTGTGCAAAGTGTTTGAATAATATTTTGTAGGAAGAAAAAAGAATGAGGAAGGAAGGGGCTTAAAATGTTCTATTAAATAAATGGGAGTGTTCCTTGTAATACAAGAATGTCATTTCTACTTCCAAGACCCACTCCTTGTCCCCAGACACCGTAAACTTTCTCAGTTGTTCACAGTTAATAGAGACTATTGACTGAGAATCACAGAAAAGCTTATTGATATCATGAAGCTCACTGAGGTTGAAGAGCAAAATAATGAAATATCTCAAATCCTCTCAAAGGAGCAAAGTTATAAAAAGCTTCATATAGAGATGAAGATCACTCTCTCACCACATTGCACCATTTTCTTTAAGCTCTGCACATAACCGCCAATTTCCTCCTGCCGCTATCAGTAACCATGACTGGGACACAGAATGAGTGTGACTGCGAAAATGAACTTTGCACTGAGTTCTGGATGTTTTTCCTGATGGTCTCACTTGATAGCTTCATCTTTTTGTTTTACGTCTTCTTGGCATATTTGTGTTACCCAGAACCTCCCCATTAAGGTTCCAAAATTCTCCAGAGGAATGTGGGCACTCTCATTTCCTTAGAATTAGGAAAGTTATATTGGGTTCTCCTCCATGTCCTCATAGCCAGGAAAAAAAAGTTAAATAAATTAAAAATTACAAAAATGAAGCCCACATTTAAAATAACTTGAATTAAAGGAATGTAACTCTATGTAACTCTAACCATAAAAAAAGACAGATGAAATGTTGTAAGGCTGAAGAATGTATCAATAGCAAATAAATTAACCAACAAAAGATACTAACTCAAGGTTAATAAAAAGAAGTAGAAATGTCATGTATTAAGGGCAGGTTCTTGACCTATGCATACCTAATGTTCATTTTTGCAGAAGTAAACTTTTTTAGATTAATTACTTATTTTTATGAATAACTTTAATAATACACACTAAGTTTTGAAAAGTAGTAAAACCTAATAATAACCATAAAATTCTACTTAGCTTTTGGTCACTCATTTATTTCTATCATGGCTAGTACAAAACTTACCGCTTGTATTTATGATAATATTTTCTCAGTAACTTAAAGCTTTTGAGCATATATGAAAACAAATCATCAATTTAGAGCTACAAGGACGCTATGCACAGAGGCCAGGTTTTTGCAATTTAATTCTGCAGACATGGTCTTCATCACATATTATACACAACTATTAGGTGACTCGGTGTTTTCTTAACAATGTACTGATGATCAAAGTTGTTATAATGTCATTTCTTCCTCTTCATGTCACCAGAATTGGAAAGATTTAAATTGTGCATGAACGAGTAACACCTACACTATTGGAAGTTGGTTAATCAGATATCTACTCTTGGTACCTTATCCCATGGAATGCCCACCATATCCCAATATAATGCTCACACAGATTAATGTTCACACAGATGCCTATGCCATGACCTTCAGAACCTCAGATTGTTTACCTACCTGTATGTGGTAGACAATGCTAGCTCTCACTAATGATTTTAATTCTAGTATTATCAAAAGTAGATTTCCCAGAAACATTGCAGTGCCTGGTTCTAGAAAATTGGCTGGGAATGACAGGATGTAGATGTTAATATGTGTCTCTCCAAGGTCCTCTTTTCCCGCCACAGCAAAATGTGACAGTCTCCTGCAAAATGGAGATGCTACAAACCTAGAATGTTGAGTACCACATGGCAGAGAGTTGCCCTGGAGAGTCACCCAGACCCAGACTGTGAAAAAGATTTTTCGATTCTCTTAAGCCACTGAGATTTTGGTGATTACTCCAGTGCAACCTAGATTTTCCTGACTAAAACAGTAATACAAATCTTTTATTTTACTACGTTGTATTCTTGTATCTAGTCCCATAATGACAGACTTTTGCAAAGTAACTTGCTGGGATTTCCAGAATAGTCTGTCTTGATAGAACATAAATTTCCTCTTATATGAAGGTAACTCCTTCATCTCTGACCTCTTTTCTAGGCTCTCAGCAATTGAGATAACCTGCCCAAATTGGAAGAATATTATAATCAGAAGGGGGAAGACATATCTGGGTCCTAATCTGTGACCTGTGAATATTTCAGAAATATTTCTGAATATTTCTATTCACATACTTACATGAGGGTCTTTTCCTTTGTCCAAGTAGGATTTTTGAGTTCAACATTTTACTGATATTGTTCTAACATAATTTTCTGCCTACTTGTGCTCTGCTGCAAAAATGGGTCACTCCCTAGGAACTCTAAGTTGAACCCTTTTTACAGCGTTTGATATTAGCAATTGGCTATTCCCTGCTCCTGTGACAGTATGACAGGTTTATTCTGGGATGATAAATTGAACGGGTTCATCCCTATTTCACACAGAACCCCCCTAATGAAAAGGTTAGCAATTCATTGTTTGAATGGAGGATGGATTGGAGAGAACACGTTTGTGTGTTTTTGAGGGTGCCTGTGCTTTAGATCCCTCAGAGAACACTCAGAACTGGATGTCAGCATTTATTCTGTGAACGCTTTGGGTGTTTTCTGTTGTTGTTGTTGTTTAATCATAGCTTAAAAGAAGTGGGATTCAGTTAGATCCTATTAGCAATTTCTAGTGACAACCTTCTTTCTCCTTTTTTCTAAGGCTAAATTGATACTTAATATAATAATAATTATTTTTTGTATGGGTATGCAGAGGTGAATACTGGAAAAGGTGTTCTTTGAAGAGGAACATGATGCCTATTATTGATCTGAGCCGGGTAAAATTATCCATAGAATCTTGCTCCCTCAAAACTCTGAAAGGCCATTTATTCCCAAGAAAGATCAGTTGACAAGGACTTTTATCACTCCAGGAGATGCTAGCTTCACAGCCTAAAGAGAGAATTGTTCAGGATCTGGAAAGATGAGACCCTTGCTGTCTTTGTTTCCCTCTGTCCCAGCTTCTAATATTGCGGGCACCTCACAGGAAAAAATAGAAAAAGAAGACTTGATCAAGCTCCAGGTATGGAAAATGTTTTCACAATTGTAAGATGAGAAAGATGGACAAGACTGAAAACACATCCCTTTAATGTTTAGAAAATGATCTTCCTCTGAGGTTAACCTTTACAGTGTTTCCTGCATTTCTCCTCTAGTCTCATACTTGATCTCATTTTGTATTTACCATGTTTTTAGCTTTACACACTGTAGAAGGCAGAATAATGGTTCCCCAAAGATGTCCAAGTCCTAATGCTGGAAACTGTTAATATGTTACGCTACTTTGCAAAAAGGACTAAGCAGGTAGGACAAAATTAAGGACTTTGACATGGAGAGATTATCCAGGATTATTTATTTGGGTCCAGTCTAACCACATGGGTCCTTAAAATTTCAGAATCTTTCCTGGCTATGGTGAGAGAGTAATCTGACTATGGAAAAATTGCCAGAGACATGCAACATTGCTGTCTTGGAGACAGAGGGAGGAGGCCATGAGAGAAAGAATATGAGAGGTTTGTAGGAAGTGGAATTGGCAAGGAAACAAATTTTTTCCTAGAGGTTCCAAAAAGGAACCAGCCCTGACATCTTGATTTCAGACCAGTGAGGCCTATATGCGATTTTGAATTACAAAACTATAACATGATAAAACTGTGCTGCCTTAGGCCACTGTGTATGTGGTAATTTGTTACATCAGCAATAGAAAACTAATACATACACCAAAACTGTGCAAATGAGTTCTTATTATTGTATCTTGAAAACATCATCCTTTGGGTTATCTATTTTTGTTAGTTATTTAGAAGATGAGATTCCAGTTTATCAGATTCCAAAGCCTCTTTATTTCTTTCTGTTTTTGTTTTGTTTTCCCTACTTTACTGTGTTATGTCTCATTTGGTATACAAAATTAATCATGCATTGGTTTCAATAAATTATTGAGATCATCATCCAGATCTGACACATTTGATCAGACAGCAAAGCAGCATAAGGCTCAGGGGAAGAGAAGATTTTGAATGTGGCAGACCCCTCTAGAACTCTGGCTCTGCCAGTTACTATCTCTGTGTCATGTGGCCACTCAACTTCTCTGAACTTCAGTTTTTTCATCTGTAAAATGAGAATAATATTTGTAGCTGTTTTGTAGGGTGTGAGAATTACTGCCTTAATACATGCTTTTGAGGATTCTTAGCACACAGCGCTTAATAATGCTAATTGTTTTTATGGTGGTGGTTATATGTCATTATGATTCGAGTCATGTTCCACATATAAGCAAATAAAAGGAAGATCTTTTTGATTAATCACAGTTTTGTGGCCTCAGTGTGGATTCTCTTTTTCAAAAACGGCTTTTCCTTTTATGCTGTCTGATCAGCGTTTTATGAGTCTCCAGATCACCGCCCTTGGGTGTTCACAAGTTATTTTATGTTCACCATCCTCCTTTCCCATCACAAACCTTGTGTTCCCAGTTTCTGAAAGATTCCATGCTTTACCCTAAATATCTGATAATTGACTTGCAAAGAACTGCTACTTCTTAGTGAATCTCCACCCATGCAGGTAAAACCAGAACCCTCTATTAACACAACACTCATGATGTCTTTCTCCTATTTTGTACAGTTATCTCGACGGCAAACAATAACAAGGGCCCTTGTAACATTACAACAAAATTACAACCATCCTGAAAAACTTATGGGAAAAACGCCTGATTCCTCTCAGGAACAAATAAATCCCAGACTCAGGACAACTTTGCTCACTTTGATCAGCATGGGAAATTTTTATAATGGAAAAGCCAAACATCATTTCCGTGAGGAGTCAGAGACTCTCTAGACCTGACTTCTGTTTTAAAATCATATTAACAGATTCCTTTGACAGACAGTCTCAGGATGTGATCCATTTATTGTAAGTCTGTTATCACTGTGGAGTGCAATGATTAGCAAAGTCTTTGTAGCTAACAGGAGATAAAGATATCAGTGTGATGGGAAATTTAGAGAGCTGTGAACTTATTCTGGTTTTCCTTGTGGCAGGGCCCAAGAGCGCTTCCTTCTGTCCCCTGCTATTGAATTACATCTATCTCATACCAATTGTGCAATTTGGGCTGCAGAACAACTATACTTTTGCTGGTTAGGCCAGGCTGTATTTTGTTAAAAGAAATTTAATGTAGTAATCTGAGTTCTATCTACAGCAAAAAACTGAGCTTTAATAATCACAGCAAAAAAAAAAAAAAGAAGAAGAAGAAGAAGAAAATAGGTAGGCTTCTGAGCAAATCCCGTTTTTTATAAAAAGAGATCTACTGGGAACTTTCTGCTCCCTTGTTGGCTTCTACATTTGGAGGAAGTTTCTAAGAAAGAGTAGGAATGATCTTTGGAAGAATGTAAGGAGAATGAGTTTATTGGTTAATACATTAAACCTGTGTACTTGCAAAAATGGAGCTATTTGGCACGCTGGCCCAAAGAACTTGAGTTCGAATCTTTACAACACTACTTAGAAACTGTGATTTTAGAAAAATTAAATACCTTTTATGAGTTTCAGTAATTTCATCTGTAAAGAGAAAAATACTACCTGCTCTATTCAACAGGGTTGCGAGAATACAATAATACAATGACCAGGATTTTATGAAATGTAAAGTAGTCATTTAATTTGAGGGTTTTTATTTTTACTACATGTAAAAATAGATATCCTGTTTCTGGAACTGAAAGAGACATTTTAGGTTATCTAGACTTAATCCTTAATTTCACAGTGCAAGAAATCTATCTAGAGATGAGATGAGTCAACCAGGTTTGAAGAATGAGTCAGTGGCAGAAGGATACAAGCACATTTACATTTTTAGCTAAAAGACACAAGGTCTGTCACTTACTACAAGCAGAAATAATAATTCCCAATTCATTTGGTAAAGCCAGCATTGCCCCAATAACAAAAAAAATTATAAGAAAACTACAGACTAATAACTTTATTGAATGCAGACACAAAAATCCTGAACAAAATGTTGGCAAATCAAACTCAGCAATATATTAAAAGGATAACAAAAACCAAGTTGAGTTGATGCAAGTAATGTAAGGTTGGTTGAACATTTACAAATCAGTCAATGTAATTCATCACATTAACAGAATGAAAAACACACAATCATACCAATACATGCAGTAAAGGAATTTGACAAAATTCAAACCCATTCATAACAAAAAAGAAAACCTTTCAGAGAAGTAGAGAGAGCAGGTGTAATCATGGGGTGATTTTGGATGAGAGTAACATTTAAATAGGTAGACTTTGAGTAAAGGAGATTGTCCACAATGTGGGTGGGCTGCCTCCAATCACTTGAAGGCTTTAATATAACAAAGACTGACCTCCCCAGGGCAAGCTGTTGGTGAAAGATAAACACATAGAAAAACAGAGCAGAAAAAAGAACACCTAGAAATAGACCCACATAAATATAATAAATTGAACTTTGACAAAGACATAAAGGCAATCTGATAGAAAAAGGACAGTCTTTTCAACAAATGCTGCTGAAAGTATTGGGTGTCTATATGAAAAAAAAAAAAACCTAGACACAGACCATACACTTTTTACAAAAATTAACTCAAAATGAATCATAGACTTAAATGTATAATGCAAAATTGTAAAGCTTCAAGAAGAAACTGCATGACCTTGGGTGGTGATCTGTATTTAGATGCAATACAAATGTCAGGTTTCAGGAAAGAAACCATTCATAAGTTGGACTTTATTAAAATTAAAAATCCAGAGCCCATAAAAGATAATAAAAACAAGTCACAAATGTGAGAAAATATTTAAAAATCACTTGTATCCCAAATATAGAAAGAACTCAAAAATTAATAATAAAAAAGCAAACAATCCAAATTTTTAAATGGCCAGAAGATCTGAACAGACACCTCACCAGAAAAAAAGTTATGGCTAAAATCCAAAAAACTGACGCTATCAATTGTTGGCAGGCATGCAGACCAGCAGGAATTCTCAATCATTGCTAGCAGGAGTGTAAAATGGTAAAGCCAGTTCGGAAGACAGTTTGATATTTTCTTACAAAGTTGAAATCGATTTACCAACAATTGTACTCCTAGGTATTCATCCAACCTATTTGAAAATTTATGTATATACAAGAATCTGCATGCAATATTTATAGCAGGTTTATTTATAATCACCAAAAGCTAGCAGCAACCAAGATGTCCTTCAATAGGAGAATGTATAAGCAAACTACGCTCTATGCATGCAGTGGAATGAGTTATCAAGCCAGGCAAAAATATAATGAATTAACGCGATTGTGAAGTGCAAGTCAGCCTGGAAAGCTACACACTATATGGTCTAATGTGTATGACATTCTAGGAAAGCCAAAACTGTAGACAAAGTAAACAGATCAGTGCTTGTCAGGGTCACAGGGAGGGTTGAACAGGTTAAGGACGAGGGAGGCAGATTTTTTAGGAAAATTAATGTACTCTATGATACCATAATGGTGGATACAGGAAACAGTTCATTTGTCAAAATCAACAGAACTCTACAGCACAAAGAATGAAATTTGAAGAAAAAATTATTTAGGTGGCTAGGGGACTCCAAGATGGAATGCAGACTGACCAAAAAAAAAATTAATTGTATTAAAAAAGTATGGAATAACCTCACTGAAGAGGGTAGGAGAAAAGATACTGACTTAAGTAACTTTGTAAATAAGTAGAAACTATAAGACTGAAAGCAAAAAACTTTTCCTAAGTACTATACTCTGGGTAGTAAAATTGTTTCCTACGGGGGTTCAGGTTAACGATTCTGAAACCACTATACATGTATGCTGAAATGGAACAATTAAGTAAATTGCCTGCAGATGGTGGGAGATAAATTTCTTGTTGTTGGAAGGAAAGGCTACAGAGAAGCAAAGGCGGAAGGCTAGAATGATTCATGTGATACTAGATCAGTTTGAGACATCAGTATGAACTCACATTGATTTAATGTAAGTATAGTTGGAAACATACACACAAACACACACACACTTACCAATTGAAAGGGCCTGGAATCTACCACACCCTAGCAGCGACAATGAACCTAAGATTTTGGTTTCTAATATCAATTAAAGGGACTAGGGCTCTTTGAAGAAATGTCTGATTCTAGGTCCAGAACAAGGACTATATAATCTGAACCTGGAGGTTTTTCACAGTGCTAGAAAGCAAGGTAGTACTGAAGCACACACACAACAAAGGGACACATGAATCAACCTAAAGAAATCCCAGTGGCCAAAGGTAGGACAATTTGAGCAACAGAATAAATAATGTGGCATTATTTTATACCCCAAAGTATAAAATATCTATAAGCCCATGCTGATATAAATAAATGATTGCATAAACAAATAAATAGGGAAGACAAGGCGCCTCTCTCATAAGGAAGAATCCCAAATGCTTTATGTATAACTCCAATCAAGGGGGTGATGCAGAACTCCCCACCCTTTATGTACAGCTTGAGTATAGTGACTTCATTCCCGAGTGAACAATATGAACAAGAGGGCTTGGAAGAGTAACTTTACAAGGAAGAAATCTGACAAACACTACTTCAGTCAGGTGAACAAGTTCAAGTCAATGACGAACTTGACCATTAACAATGATAAGTCATGTTGATAGCACATACCCTAATGTGATGTGATGAAGACGGCATTTTACCTCTATAGTACCCCTCTATAAAACAATAACATCAATCTAACCACAAGAAAAACATTAGCTGAATCAAAATTGAAGGTCATTCTATGTAACGCTTGACCAACACTTCTCAAAACTGTCAAGGTCATCAAAATCAAGGAAAGACTGAGAAACTGTCACAGCCAAGATATTGGTGCATTAGTTCCACCAACATTATTGGTGCGTCAATACTGGTGCATGAGTTGACAAATGTACCACACTAATATAAGATGTTAAAAATAGGGGAACCTGGGTAGGGGGTATAAGGATTTTCACAACTTTTCTGTAAATATAAAACCATTCAGAAATTAAAAGTTTATTTAAAAAATATACCTGCTTTCCACCACTTAATAACTGTGGTATCAACTGTATTACTTTAAACTCTCTGAGAATCATTTTCCTATTTGTAAACTAGGATAATCCTGCTGCAAGGATTATAATACACGTAAATTCCCTATCACAGTGCATAGCACACAGATGTTAATAAACATTCGTTCTTTTTCTTCGCTTTCCACACATAATACTACACATTTCAAAATACATCTGTTCTATCTTTTTAAAGAAGGGTTCATTACTATTTTGAATAAAATCATTTTCTCAAAAAGAATATTTAATATGATGGCATAATTTAAAAAATAGTTTTTGGAGATTCCTAGTATATCTAAACAACATAATTGCAAGGAGCAAATACAATCTGTCTCTATTTTATGATAACTTTTCTGTAGTATAAAATGGACTGTTAATTGCATAAATGAAGTTATAGCTTATCAAATTAGGCCATCAACATTAAGCCTATGATTGATTCCCTTTTTGGGGACTGGAGCAGGAAGATGTAAGGGCCTATTTAGAGTTGACTAAGCTAAGAAAGATACGGAGGAATTACATGAGGACGCAACATTTACAGAGACAGCTTCAATATAAGATATGCAAAGATGCAAATTTAAACATTACCTGGAGAATTTCAGGGTGTAAGACCACACAACATTGTTTCAGCAAAGGGAGCAGTAACATGATACAGTTAAATAACAGAACACTCTATCTAGAAATAAGTTTGAAATGCCTAAGGTAATAGTGCCTGCAAGCTCATAGTATTACAGAAATAATTCCATTTTTCAAAAATAACAACCAAATTTGCATGAGGAATATCCAAAGTTGAAAAAAATTGCCTGGTGTTGAAATATGCATTTTTATTTCGATGTTAAATTTTTCCAACACCTGCTTTAACTGTCTCCAAGTGAAGATGTATATATGTATGTATTTTATGTCATAAAATATTAGAAAAGGAATTATACTTGTAAAGTGACCAATATATTATATGTGAGAATAACTTTTAACTTTTTAAAAGACTTCCATATACATCACTTGCTTCTTCTCAACAACCCCATTTTGAGTCACATTTGGCTCCATTCCCATTTTATAGATAAGTGAATGTAACCTCAACTAACTTCATTCCACAAGCATTTATTGTGAAACTACTAAATGCCAATGCAATATGCTGGCTGCCAGGTGTGCATTCCTAAATAACACTGACATTGTCCCCACCACTGGGAAACTCAATTCCAGATTACTTTGTTTTATCATGTCGCAGACCACCCTGACAGATAAGTGGCACTGCCAGATTAGTGGCTACTGCACATCTGATAGGATCCCCAGAAGAGGATGCTGTTCCCAAACACTTGGGCATGTCAAGCTTGACCCTTCTAAAAGACGTGTGGCAAACTGATGATCGTACCCCAGAAAATGTTGCCTCAGCTCCCTGTTAATCTTTCTTCTCTTCAAACAGGGGATCCCAGCAGTGCTCAAGCTCAGGATGAAAAGGGAGAAAGTAAATTTTCTTCTCTCTTCCACCATGCAAACCACCCACCAAATAACCCAGCTTTCTCAAATGTTTAACATGGTAGTAAATTTATCTTCCATAATTTTAATATATTTTGGAATGAAAGATTATCTTTTGGTCAATGGTTAGGTCTATTATTTACAAAGAAGTAATTTGACCAATATTTTCAAAAGCCAGACAATGGCAAGTTGTAAGTGGTAATGCAATTATTCCCTTAAATCCTAAGACAAAGGAGAATAAATGCATTTATTCACATGAACACATTTCTTATTATGGTGTTTGAAGCTCACACTTTTTATTTTAAGGCATATATTAAAATTGGAGCAAGTCTTTTGAGCTTTGAAATAAACATTTCAGGATGATAGATGTACACTTGACAAAAAGCTGACCTTTGAAGTACATATCTACATTCATTAAAAAATGGAAAGATATTGACAGAGTACAAACATTTTTATTTATTTTCTTTCTTTTTTCTTTTATTATACTTTAAGTTCTAGGGTACATGTGCACAATGTGCAGGTTTGTTACGTATGTATACATGTGCCATGTTGGTGTGCTGTACCCAGTAACTCGTCATTTAACATTAGGTATATCTCCTAATGCTACCCCTCCCCCTCCCCCCACCCCATGACAGGCCCCAGTGTGTGATGTTCCCCTTCCTGTGTCCAAGTGTTCTCATTGTTCAATTCCCACCTATGAATGAGAACATGCAGTGTTTGGTTTTTTATCCTTGAGATAGTTTGCTGAGAATGATGCTTTCCAGCTTCATCCATGTCCCTACAAAGGACATGAACTCATCATTTTTTATGGCTGGACAGTATTCCATGGTGTATATGTGCCACATTTTCTTAATCCAGTCTATCATTGATGGACGTTTGGGTTGGTGCCAAGTCTTTGCTATTGTGAATAGTGCTGCAATAAACATACGTGTGCATGTGTCTTTATAGCAGCATGATTTATAATCCATTGGGTATATACCAAGTAATGGGATGGCTGGGTCAAATGGTATTTCTAGTTCTAGATCCCTGAGGAATCGCCACACTGTCTTCCACAATGGTTGAACTAGTTTACAGTCCCACCAACAGTGTAAAGGTGTTCCTATTTCTCCACATCCTCTCCAGCACCTGTTGTTTCCTGACTTTTTAATGATGGCCATTCTAACTGGTGTGAGATGGTATCTCATTGTGGTTTTGATTTGCATTTCTCTGATGGCCAGTGATGATGAGCATTTTTTCATGTATCTGTTGGCTGTACAAATGTCTTCTTTTGAGAAGTGTCTGTTCATATCCTTCGCCCACTTGTTGATGGGGTTGCTTTATTCTTGTAAATTTGAGTTCTTTGTAGATTCTGGATATTAGCCCTTTGTCAAGGGCTACTCAGATAAGTAGATTGCAAAAATTTTCTCTCATTCTGTAGGTTGCCTGTTCACTCTGATGGTAGTTTCTTTTGCTGTGCAGAAGCTCTTTAGCTTAATTAGATCCCATTTGTCAATTTTGGCTTTTGTTGCCATTGCTTTTGGTGTTTTAGACATGAAGTCCTTCCCCATGCCTATGTCCTGAATGGTATTGCCTAGGTTTTCTTCTAGGGTTTTTATGGTTTTAGGTCTAACATGTTGGTCTTTAATCCATCTTGAATTAATTTTTGTATAAGGTGTAAGGAAGGGATCCAGTTTCAGCTTTCTACATATGGCTAGCCAGTTTTCCCAGCACCATTTATTAAATAGGGAATCCTTTCCCCATTTCTTGTTTCTCTCAGGTTCGTCAAAGATCAGATGGTTGTAGATGTGTAGTATTATTACTGAGGGCTCTGTTCTGTTCCATTGGTCTATATCTCCGTTTTGGTACCAGTATCATGCTGTTTTGGTTACTGTAGCCTTGTAGTATAGTTTGAAGTCAGGTAGCCTGATATCTCCAGCTTTGTTCTTTTGGTTTAGTATTGTCTTGGCAATGCGGGCTCTTTTTTGGTCCCATATGAACTTTAAACTAGTTTTTTCCAATTCTGTGAAGAAAGTCATTGGTAGCTTGAAGGGGATGGCATTAAATCTATGAATTACCTTGGGCAATATGGCCATTTTCACAACACTGATTCTTCCTATCCATGAGCATGGAATGTTCTTCCATTTGTTTGTGTCCTCTTTTATTTCGTTGAGCAGTGGTTTGTAGCTCTCCTTGAAGAGGTCCTTCACGTACCTTGTAAGTTGGATTCCTAAGTATTTTATTCTCTTTGAAGCAATTGTGAATGGGAGTTCACTCATGATTTGGCGCTCTGTTTCTCTGTTGTTGATGTAGAGGAATGCTTGTGATTTTTGCACATTGATTTTGTATCCTGAGACTTTGCTGAAGTTGCTAATCAGCTTAAGGAGATTTTGGGCTGAGACAATGGGGTTTTCTAAATATACAATCATGTCATCTGCAAACAGGGACAATTTGACTTCCTCTTTTCCTAATTGAATACCCTTTATTTGTTTCTCTTGCCTGATTGCCCTGGCCAGAACTTCCAACACTATGTTAAATAGGAGTGGTGAGAGAGTGCATACCTGTCTTGTGCCAGTTTTCAAAGGGAATGCTTCCAGTTTTTGCCCATTCAGTATGATATTGGCTATGGTTTTGTCATAGATAGCTCTTATTATTTTGAGATACGTCCCATCAATACCTAATTTATTGACAGCTTTTAGCATGAAGGGCTGTTGAATTTTGTCAAAGCCCTTTTCTGCATCTATTGAGATAATCATGTGGTTTTTGTCTTTGGTTCTGTTTATATGCTGCATTATGTTTATTGATTTGTGTATGTTGAACCAGCCTTGCGTCCCAGGATGAAGCCCACTTGATCATGGTGGATAAGCTTTTTGATGTGCTGCTGGATTCGGTTTGCCAGTATTTTACTGAGGATTTTTTCATTGATGTTCATCAGGGATACTGGTCTAAAATTCTCTTTTTTTTTGTTGTGTGTCCAGGCTTTTGTATCAGGATGATGCTGGCCTCATAAAATGAGTTTGGGAGGTTTCCCTCTTTTTCTATTGATTGGAATAGTTTCAGAAGGAATGGTACCAGCTACTCCTTGTACTTTGGTAGAATTCAGCTATGAATCTGCCTGGTCCTGGACTTTTTTTTTGGTTTGTAGGCTATTAATTATTGCCTCAATTTCAGAGCCTGTTATTGGTCTATTCAGGGACTCAACTTCTTCCCGGTTTGAGTGCAACATTTTTAAACAGTCCTTTAGCCTGTCCATTATTCCAAATAATTAGGTTGGTGCAAAAGTAACTGTGGCTTTACCATTAAAAGTCATAACTGGTTTGATTCATTTCATTTATATTAGTTTGTCAATTCACTCAAAATGGTTAAACTCCTGCTGATGTGCAAGCACAAAATGGTGTCATTGACTTATTTGGGATCTCAAGTGTATGGTAAACAACTGAAAATGGGCTTCATGGCCCTTTCACCAACTAGAGAATTAAGCATCCACAGGGGAGGAAGTGGTTTGAAAAAATAAAAGCACAGCCAAGCCAAAAATGTGTTTTGATTTTTAAGTGCAAAGTCCAAATTTGTTTTCGGTTTGTCTCTAAACCTCTTTCAGAGTTTTTCTCTTAGAACCTCCCTTTCCCCTGTGGGATCATACTGAACAATGTTTTGACATCTCAGTCATTTCCATAACAACAGATTACAGGAACAAGACAAGCAGTCAAACAAGTAAAATGGTTTGAATTTAAAAACAGTTCTGGATCACTAGGAAGACAGACATGGAATTGTACCCTGCTTGAGGAGAGAAAAACTACTGATCTTTTTTTTTTACTGTTGATAATTCATTGAAGGAGAAACCACTACGACTTCGAAATTTACTCTTATTGTGCGTTTTTTTAAAAGTTTCGTTGTTCCTGATATCTTTATACATTTTTAAATTCCTTTCCCACCTGTCTTTTCTTCCTGCCATTCCATCCCCTTGTGATTCTTGCTAAATTTGCCAGTTGGAATGTGAAGGTTAAATTATCAGTACTGATGTGTCAATATCACTCAGAGAAAAGGGTGCCAATATTTCATCCTAGCAGTCATCATTCCCATAAAAAAACACACTTTGTTGAAAACAAACTAGTTGATTATACAAAACCTCTACTAAGATCATTGGTTATTCACATTTACAAAAAATTCAATATAGCCAAAATATTAAGGAAGCTGAATTTATTGAACAGTTTATTCACAACGATTAAACCTGGTTGAGTACATATGCAGCCTCAGCGAGTTACTCATAACGGGAGGAGCATGGCTTCTGGAATGTAATAGACCAGGATTCAAACCCTCGGCCTAAAATGTACATACTGTTAGCATCAACTATAAACAAAACTTATATATAAACTCTGAGCCTTAATTACTACATTGAGAAAATGAAAATAATACTACCAAAGGATATAATCATGTGCTGTTAAACCAAAAATTTGAAAAGCCCTGATCTGCAGCATTTGTCAGTTCCATGGTGTACTACTCATACCATGTCCATTTTCAAGCTAGCAACGTAACATCAATGAATGAGGACTTGGGAAGAGATGCACAGAATCAGCCCTCAAGAGCCAGGATGAATCAGTTTCAACATAGAAAGTTCTTAGACCTAACAAAATGATCCTTAATCTTAAACTGGCACAGTAATAGTCATTCAATAAATAGTTTTTATTGTTAGTATAACTATTAGCCAAATTGACAATGATAAGTAGCCTATCAATACATACCTGACCCAAAAAAACAATGAAACATCTAGACAATAATTGAAGTTCTATATCATACGTACATATGGAATATTACTGACCTTGGGCAACACTGTCACCCTAAGCCTAAAATTATTTTACTACTTCTTTTGAACACAATGGAGGAGTTAAATCATGTGGATATCAGCTTTTCTCAGTTCATGTTTCCAAATTATTCGTCCCAGATTATCAAGATCCACTGAATTGAAATCATTGCAGTGGTGGAGTCAGAGCCATGAGAATATTGAAGGTATGTTTCAATGGTTGATAGCTCCCTTATTATATCAACAGTGTGGCAGGCAATCCTTGCATATAGAATCAGCATGGTGTCAGTGTATTGGCTTACCAGGTTTATGCACAAGTTATCATAAACCAGAGATTATAGGAAGAAAGTAATATTCAAACAACTGTACATGGCTAGAGTGCTTCCCCCTTTTATTGTGTGCTTGATAAATCATTATGCCAGTGAAGATAAAGTAATATTTATGTGTCCCTCAAGTGTTGTTGTCTGTAGCAAATAATACTGATTGAACTATGCATCAAAAAAATGAAAGTTTATAACCTCATGGAATACATGCAACTTTGTCTGAGTGAAAAATGGAAGGTTATAAATCGTAGATAACCACATTGTGAAATAAAATATGCAAGACCTCCCTTACATTAGATGGAGTTCTATCCTATTTATTTGCTTGATTGTATTTTGGCAACTATAATCTTTATGGCATAGCTGGTAAGGCCAATCATGAGGAAGTCAGCTCCAAATGTATACTAAGGATTTATTTTAGTCACCTCTACTTCTCTTCTACTTGGGGTGGGAGACTCATAAATATGGCCCGCCCATACATTGAATTGCTTAGTGAGCCATAGATTTAAGCTGAGAAAAGGAAAAGTGACTCATATATTATTAAATTCCATAAAAGCTATTAAATCAGCTAAGGAAGACAATAATAGAAAATGAGTTTAAGAAAAACTGAGTTTTTTGTTTTGATTTCGCTTGAGGAAGAAAATATAGATGCAAGAGCTGGTTTTTCTGGAGAAGTTTCCATGTTGCATAAACATATAGAAGAAAGAGCTAATTCTAAACAAAGAGAATGCATTTTAATCTTTAATCACCTTCTTGACTGTAATAGGCCCAAATTTGAATGCTTAGGCAATAGGCATTCCTTAGGAGGTAAATATCAAATACCTGCTTTGTATGAAAACAAACAAAAAAAATGAAAAAAGAAACTGAAGAAATGTAGGGTAAAATGGTAGATGAGACACAATCCCAAGTTTCAAGGAATGTGCAATCAAGTTAGGGAGCAAGGGAATAAGGCGGTATATCTAAACAAGGCAGAAGACAAGTGTTGCAAGAGAGCTACAAACACTGCTACATGAACTATCAAATTCGCTTGTGGAATGTGCTTAGGATTTTAAAAGAACTGACTGTTACTGGGCCATGAAAATAAGATAGAATTTTAACAGATGACGGTTGGGGCAGGAGAAGATCATTACAGTTGGAAGATATAGCAAAAGAAAACTAAACATGGGACATAAAGGGAATTTTTTTAGAATAAGAAATTTTCCAATAAGCACAAATTCCAAGTTGCATTAGACTTCTAGGACTGGTTCAAGGTCATGAATGCCAGGATAACAAATCAATAAACAGTTAACTTAAAGAGTAGGAGACCGGTCACATGGAGCATGACTGACAGAACTGAAAAGGAAGCCTCTCTAAGATTTCTGTATTCCCCTTGGGCTTTCAGAAGTCCTTCTTGATCCCAGCTCTCTAACAAGTAGGTCAAGGGGTTCAGATGCCATAAAAAATATAAGCAGGTTCATTGTTCACTTGAGTGAAACTCCGGCAAAGTCTGTAGGAAGTAATGAGAACCTCCTTACTCCAATTATCATTATTCTCCTCATGTGAAAAAGCTTTCTTCCTCCTTGCCTGGAGCCTTTACTTCTGATGGAGTTTCCAACAGTGCCAAACAGCAAGGCATAATTCCATTACTCCTGGAACTATTCTTACATATTTATCCCTGCTGATATTTGTGATCTGAAGAAGGTAGTTTGAATACAGATGAGCCTATATGATATGAATATAGGTTTTGTTTTGCATCATTTGAGTAAATTAAATTCTAACCAGAATAACAAAACTCCATTTTTAAAGTGTTGTACTCAAACATGGATTTGGTCTAGTTATGATGTAGCTTAGCTCATGTTGCTCATAAATATGTGTAAACTGTTCATTATCTCATGCCTTCCTAAATCCCTGGCTTGTTAGAATAATCTAGTGAGATAAGATATATAAGAATTTTGTAAAATGTAAAATTCACCACTATTAGGCTTGTTAGAGCAAAAAAAAAAATTTCTTGGTTTGTAGATTCAGTGGCAAGATTATTGTAAGTTTTAATAAGATACATTCAGTGTGTAACTTCCCAATGAGAAGAAATGTAAAATTTTTATCATCTGTTTGCATATGATTTCAGTTTTTCCATGTAAATAAATGTGTATGGCTTGCCCAAGTTCACATGACTAATTACGTATAGAACTGGGATCTGACTTTCTTTACACCAATTCATCAGGTCACTTTTTCCTACCATAAAAATCTTACCTGGTTGAAAATACAAAACACTGCTATTTTTCTTGCTTCATCTAGGCTCAAGTTTCATAGTAGCAGGTACCAAAATACCAGATTAACTAAGTCATCCAAAAAATGGTCTTTATGGCAAAACCATATGTAAGCCTTCAAAATTCCAAAATGTATTTTAAACACTACTTACTGAATCATCTTGCAATTAACATGTACCATTCTGTTTGCAGTTCATAGCACTTTTATTTTCCCTGAATGCTTTACAGAACATTATAGAGCTTTATAAAACCTGCATCTTCTTGAGTACAGCATTCTTAGGGATGAATGATATTTGTTACTGGGTGAAATTCAATTGTCTCCATTTCATTTGATGTTGCTAAGATAACCTCACACTCAAAATCACATGAATCTTGTTACTTTTAATAGTATTTAGAGGAAAACTTTTTTTTTTTTTTTTTTTTTTTTTAGCAAATATGGTTTTTTAAAAAATAAAAATAGCAAAATTCTATTTTGGACTATCCCTCCAGTGGTTATTTTCTTAGTTTCAGTTGACTGTTTGCAGTGTGCTTTCTCTATCACTTCCCAACTTTTATCTGTAAGATTAAAATGGTTGCTGTCACTTTAAAAGTGAATGCACCACTAGAGAATACAAAACTTTTCCTTTAGCTATTAAACTGTGAAATCCATAATACCATTAAATAATTTAACTAGATTGAAAATGATCATGCATAAATATATTATAATGATTTTATAACATAGTCATATTTTACATTTATGAAAAGTATATATTGAGATAACTAAAATATGCAAATAGACATAAATATTTATGTCTAGTAAATATAAAATAAGACATGCACCGTATGTACCACATCATACATCAAAAAATTTGATATAATATCAAAATAATGAATCTAAAACTATTTCCGAGAAAAATGTAATAAGTAAAATGCCCTTATAAATATATTTTTGAGGCAAAAATCTAAAATCATATTTTAATTCAAAAAATGCACACACACACAAATTATCTATGCCCACAGTTCACTCATTCTATTATTGTTTTATTTTTTCAGTGATCTATCAGGGGCCTTTATAGATTCTGAATACAAGTCTTTCATATTGGGAATATTATCCAGCTATCTGGCTTGCATTTTCACCCTCTTAATGCTACATTTGATGAACAGTTCTCAATTTGATGAGCTCCAATTTATCAATCTTACTTTGATTGAGCTTTTGGCACCTTAAGAAATATTTTCCTCTCCTACCTTATGTGTTTGATTAGAATGGTACTGTCCACTAGTCAGGCAAGATTATGGAGTACTTGAAATATGGCTAGACCAAAGTGAGATGCATGCTAAGTGCAAAATACACACTGAATTTATAAGTCTTAGTATGAAGTAAGAATGTGAAATATCTCAAATAATTTTATATTCATGAAATGTGTTTACATTACCTTTTCATTCATTTTGTCCCTCTTTTCTATGCCTTCATTTACCATATTAATCATAGTTATTTTAAATTCTTTGGCTTCTGACTCTAATATCAGTCTCATTTGTGGGCATCCAAGGTTTGTGTTATTTCTTTTCTCTTTTTTCTTATTCTTTTTTTTTGAGACAGGGTTTCGCTCTTGTTGCCCAAGCTGGAGTGCAATGGTGCCATCTCTGCTCACTGCAACCTCTGCCTGCCAAGTTCAAGTGATTCTCCTGCCTCAGCCCCCAGAGTAGCTGCGATTACAGGCATGTGCCACTACACCCGGCTAATTTTGTATTTTTAGTAGAGAAGGGGTTTTGCCATGTTGGTCAGGCTGGTCTCGAACTCCTGACCTCAGGTGATCCGCCCACCTCAGCCTCCCGAAGTGCTGGGATTACAAGCATGAGCCACCACGCCCAACCTATGTTATTTCTTGATACTCACATTTACATCTCTTTTCATGTATAAAAATTAAATTTTATGCCATGTATTATATATAAATGAATCACAGAGACTTATGTTATCTTCCACCAACTAATAGTTCAACTCTCCTCTATTAAGCAGTGAGTAGAGGGGGTGGTCACTTTAATCCACTAAAGGATTGAGGTGGGTTGGGGTGGGCTGCTATTTTAGTGGTATGTCTCTGTTCCTCAGGTGTGGTGGTACTTTTGTTTGTGAACCTGGCATGTCTCTATCTTCTCAGCTCTAAAATGACAAGATTGCCTTTAGAGATTGGAGCTTAGCCCTTTATCTCCTACCCTATGTGGGCTTCAAAATATGCAAACATTTCATTTAAGGAAAGTCTCACCCTCTACAGGAACTTTGTTTCTTGAGTACTAAGACACAACAGCAGCTTTTACTCTGCTTTTCTGTGGCCCCAGCTACCCAGAACTCAGAAAACATCTTGCAGAGATAACTGGCCCTAAGTCTGGTTCTCCTTTAGTTTCTCATTCATCAAGCCAGCCTCTTGCTGGTTTCTCTTTTCCATGATAAATCCTCTTCATGGACCGAGACTTATACTTAGTGCAAATTCAGAAACAGCAGATTCCCACAGGTAGAAATAGTTGGTTATTGTTAGTTTTCATATGAACGTCTTCTCTCATTGGAAGTTGTGGTAGGTAGAATTTTAAGATGGCCTCCAAGCTTTCCTATCCCTGGTACACAAGCCTTGCCTATCTCTGGGCCCTTAATTATGAAGGATTTTACTCCTGGGACTAGGTTGATGTGGTTTGGCTCTATGTTCCCACCCAAATCTCATCCCAAATTGTAATCCTCATGTTTGAGGGGAGGGGCCTGGTGAGAGGTGATTGAATCATGGGGGCGGACTTCCCCCTTGCTATTCTCACAATAGTGAGCAAGTTCTCTTGAAATCTGGTTGTTTGAAAGTGTGTGCCACTTCCCCTTCACTCTCTCTCCTGCCATGTAAAACGTGCCTTGCTTCTCCTTTGCCTTCTGCCATGATAGTAAGTTTCCTAAGGCCTCCCAGCTATGCAAAACTGTGAGTTAATTAATCTTCTTTTTCCATATAAATTACTCTAAGTTAGTTCTTTATAGCAGTGTGAAAACAAACTAATACATAGGTTATGTTATATGGCATGGTTAACTTTGAGAAAGGGAGATTACCCAGGTGGGCCTTATGTAATTGCATGAGTCCTTTAAAGGTACAGAGTTTTCCCTGGCTGGCTGCAGAAGGGAAAGTCAGAGACAAGTACTTGGCCAGACCTGGAAAACAGGAAAAACCCATGTTGTAAACAGCCAACAGACAGGTACACCTCAAGGAGGTGAAAGTGGTTTCCAGCCAACACCTACAGTAAAACTAGGACCTGCATTCTACAAACACAAGAAAATCAATTCTTAGAACAGCCAATGAGACTGTTAAAGTATTCTAAGCCCCAGACGAGAAGTACAGCCCCATTTGACAATCTGATTTTAGTCTTCTAAGACCCCAAGCAAAGAACTTTGCCATGCTGGGCACAGACTTCTGAACTATAAAACTATGACTTATTAATAGGTGTTGTTTAAAACCACTAAGGAAAAGATAGTAATTTGTTACACAGCTGTAGCAAACTATTTTTACTTATATGGTAAACTACTTTTACTTTATTTAATCTTCCTTATTCAGTTCCTTAACACCTTATAAACATATAAATACATATAATAATTTATATATTTAGTGTACCTGATTTTTCTCTAGCTACTTACATTCTATGCAATAGAAGTCTGCTTGATTTTAAAGTATATAAATATGAAGTTGAAGATAATCACTCACTCATACACAGTTCACCAAATATCTCATTTCTAAACTACAGAAAATGAAAAACTATGCAAAATGCTTAGTATATTTCTTATAGGTTTTTTCCACACTTATATAAATATAGATTGGTAAATGGATAAATGATGAAAAATTGATGGACAGGAAATTTAACAGAAAAGAAAAATTGGGGAAATGATCAGATAAGTTAATTAATGGATTTAAATTACAAATTAATAGATACTTTTTATCTATTAGGATACAAAGCAAATGATGAACTACTGTCCTAAGCCAACCGCACCAAGGTATGTATATATGTTATGTGGGAATTTAAAGTAATGAATAGAAATATTTGCCTGTTTGAGTAAATATAAAGCTATTACATATAATTTTTTTGGAATCGATATTTAACAGATATAAAATTAGGTTTCCGAGGTTCATCTGTGATGATATAAATAGCAGTACTATCACAAAACTGAACCTCCTGGCTTCTTACCATTAATACCACGTTGAGGCAAAATAGATACCAAATAACAGCAAAAGTCATTCCCACAGTATATTGCTCTGTCAAGAAAATTTCGACTGCTTACATGAAAATGACATAAAATCTTTTACCAATTGATTTTTTAAAGTTGTACTTCAATGAATAGTTATCACGACTGTATTAGAAATATCTATGACTGTTCTATATTATTCACTGCATGAACCTGAGATTTTGTTTTGTTGTTGACAATGCTAAAAATAACATACCTACCTCTGTTAGGGAAGGGGGCAAATATTAACTATTTTTAAAGAAAATTATTTCTTGTAAACAACTCTTAGATTTATCAAGCTCAGAAAAATAGTCCATCAGCCAACAGTATCTGTTGAGTTCTTACTGTGTGGTGAGCAGTTGCTAGTGCTGGGGATTCTGAAATTGATATGCATTCATACAGTCCTTATCCCAGAGAAGGTTTCAGTGTGTGGTTGGTAACAGGCAACACATTATTACAAATGGCATATATAGGTAAAGGAAATTCAAGGTGTAATGAAGACCTTTAACAAAGTTAACATAACTGAGTCTGAGGGTTCAAGCCAGACTTTCCTGAGAAAGCAAAGTTTAATCTGAAATTTAAAGGATAAAATGGTATTATCCATGCAAAGAGGGGTGGTACAACCATGCCAGGCAGAGGGAGTAGCAAAATAAAATCTTGGTGATCTTGATGTAGGGAATGAGGGTGACACCCTCAAAGAACTGTGAGAAGTTCAGTGTTGAGAGTAAGCAGGGCCCAAGTCTTGCAGAGTCTTGTAATCCCGTAAGTACCATATCATGTACTCCCCCATCCAGTGCTATTCAAAGTGTGGTCGCAGAACAGCACTGGATCCTGAAACACTGATAACCAATATAAAATGAAATAAGTTCAGTCATGTGGATGAAGGCTTTAGAATCTCTTACAGCGATTTGACCCACTAATTTTACGTCCATTGAATTTAATGACAATGAGAATTCATATTTTGCATCTTTGTTTTTCTCTATCATTTTCTATAGTAATGTTTTTGTATTTATCAAATTATCTGTCAACAATGCACGATTTTTTAAAATGATCTTGTATCATAATCATTTGAAAAACATTACCCTAAAGTACCCTGATTCATTCTAGGTGATGTTGACACTGGAAATCAGCTGGACAGACAAATCGCAGGTTGATAATGGTTAGCGGGAATGAAAGTTCTTCTCTATAAGGTGCTCTGAAATGTATAAGACACTTTCCAGTTTATAAAACGCAAATGTATTTTTGATCCTCGTACAAACTTTGTGAGGTTGCTACATACATATGTGATCGAAGGTCACCTAGCGAATAAATGACAAATTCTACCATCTTGGCTTGTTGATGACCAACCTTAGGGACTCATGTAGAAGACCTGTGTAGTCTGCTCATGCTCACATGGTTTTCATTTCCATTCATCTAAACTCTTCAAGACATGCTAACAAGCTGAAATTATGTGACTTTGGATGCATCTTTCCTTTTTCAAGTTGTGCATTGTCAGGGTACTAAAGATCTCAAATGTGCTATGGGGCTTCACTCCAGGAAAGGGAGAAGCAGAAAACTAAATAATCAGCACCCAGATAGAATTGACAGCATAAATTTGTCTCCTCCTCCCTCTCGGGCAAAAATCCTGCAATCTTTGATTTGTAAACAAAGCCATGTCCGTGATCAAAAACCAAGAGATCTAATTGTTAGCTATTTTAATATAGCACACCAATTATATTTCATGTCTCCAAGAATGTGAAATTGTGGTATTTTCATTCATCTTCATCTGTACAAAAGCTCTGATGTAAATCTTTTACACATTGCTTAACAACCACAGAAATATACTTTGTATGGGAAATCCCTACAACACTTGAACTTCATCCCACAGTTAATACTGCATCTCCCTGGCATTTTGTTTACAAGAATGAATGAAAGCAAGCCAATTTAGTAACAGAAAAATTATCATCCATGGAAATAAGAAAAATGAGTGGAATAGGATCCTCTTGAGACTTCAATTTAATTAACCAATTTTAGGATGTATAAATGCTAGTAAACTTAGAGTCCAAGCCCAATAATTTCTCCAGTTAGAAGTGCCTGCTTCTGAAGAAACTACACAACACCTAGATCTTAATGCAGTTGCTAAGAAGTCATTCAATAGAGTCTGGTAGAGATGGGTTCATCTCCTGGATCCACCACTTGTTAGACATTCAATCTTGGGAAAATTAGTATGTTTCTCTAAAACAGGAATAATAACAGCACCAACCTGATACATAAATGAGGTCATGCATGTAAGGCACTTATTCTACCTAACCTAACAAAGTATAACCACATTGTTGCTGTGGTTATTAGTATCTACTACTTCAGTAACCTATCACATATTTTTGTGATAAACACGTTTTTAATATTTTTATCTCTCCAAAATCAAGATACTTCTTATAGCCAATGGCACAGCATATTTTTTTCTGGAAACTTTTACTATTTTAATATTACATAAAATGACGTATTACAACCCATGGTGTTAATATTACCATTTCTTAGAAACCACGTTAAACTCATTTTAGGCTACAAGGAGACTTAATTAGAACCATTATGCAGAATATTATTAACAAAACTTTAGTTACTTAAAACTTTCACTCAATGTTTCTTCGAATTCACAGCTTGACTTTTTTTTCCAGGAGAAAATAGAAATATTTCTTTTTTTTTTTTTGAGATGGAGTCTTGCTCTGTCACCCAGGCTGGAGTGCAGTGACTTGATCTTGGCTCACTGCAACCTCCGCCTCCGGGGTTCAAGCGTTTCTCCTGCCTCACCCTCCAGAGTAGCTGGGACTAAAGGTGCCCACCACCACACCTGGCTAATTTTTGTATTTTTTAGTAGAGATGGGGTTTCACCATGTTGGCCAGACTGGTCTCAAACTCCAGACCTTGTGATCCACCCACCTCGGCCTCCCAAAGTGCTGGGATTACAGGTGTGAGCCACTGTGCCTGGCCTCTTTTTTTTTTTTTTTTTTTTTTACTTTAAGTTCTGGGATACATGTGCAGAGCAAGCAGGTTTGTTACATAGGTATACATGTGTCATAGTGGTTTGTTGCACCCATCTGCCCCTCATCTTGGTTTTAAGCCCTGCATGCATTAGGTATTTGTCCTAATGCACTCCCTCCCCTTGCTCCCACCCCCGACAGGCCCTGGTGTATGATGTTTCCCTCCCTGTGTCCATGTGTTCCCATTGATCGACTCCCACTTATGAGTGAGAACTAACACAGCTTAACTTTCATGTGCAACTTCTACTCTGTATCGAGGAGACAAGGGTTTGTTTTCTTATCATGAATTAAATAGAGTTTGGCAAGTATTTAATGAGTTGTGTTGCTGGATGCTATAAGAACTACAAAACATAGGACAGAATTTCTGCGCTTAATGAACTTAAGGAGGCATATGTCTACATGTAACATATAAAATAGTTTTATACTTACAATAGGCACTGAATCAAGATTTGCCAAAATTAACCTAAGAGAGTAAATGAAATTACATATATAGATAGACTACTTTGGAAAAATTTAAACACAGGCTCTGTATGCTCTAAAGGGTCACAGAATTTTAAAGCTTGAAGAGATATTAGAAATCAGCCACTTTGTGAAGGCAAGATATAAGTCATCTGGTCTAGCTGCCACACTTTAAGACAGGGATCCTGAGCTCAAGATAATTTAGTGAGATTCACAATGTCCTCTGACTGGGAACTGACAGATCCAGAGAGCAAAATCCATCTTCTGTCTCAGGATCCAGAATAAATATGTAATTTCCTGAGTAGCTGAGCAGAGCACAATGGATATTAATGTCATATATATATTAGGTGCCATGCTAGAGGAGGTAGAAGGAAAGGTAGTCTTTACCTGTGTGACCATGTCTAACTAAAATTAAAGGGAGGTCAGTTGCTGTAACTTACAAGTGTAATCCCAGTGCTTTGGGAGGCTGAGCTGAGATCACTTGAGGCTAAGAATTCAAGAGCAACCTTGGCCATATAGCAAGACTCCATCTCTGGAAAAAAAAATCTTAGCTAGGTGTGGTGGTACATGCCTGTAATCCCAGCTACTTGAGAAGCTGAGGCAGGAGAATCCCTTGACCCCAGGAGTTTGAGGCTGCAGTGAGCTATGATCATAATACTGCACTCTAGCCTGGATGACAGAGTGAGATCCTAAAATAATTTTTTTCAATTTATTAAATTAAAGGGAGTTTCATTACCACATGGAAAAATAAGAAGAAAATAGTCAATGGAGAAAAATTAGGAGTTGGCCACCAAATTCTGGCTGAAAGTAAAACAGGAGCGAATGTCATTAGGTTAAAGCATTTGGGAATGCTGATTTTGCATGATTTACACCAGCAAAGACTTGGAACCAACCCAAATGCCCATCAATGATAGACTGGATAAAGAAAATGTGGCACATATACAACATGGAATACTATGCAGCCATAAAAAAGAATGAGTCCATGTCCTTTGCAGGGACATGGGTGAAGCTGGAAACCATCATCCTCAGCAAACTAACACAGGAACAGAAAACCAAACACCACATGTTCTCACTCATAAGTAGGAGTTAAACAATGAGAACACATGGACACAGGGAGGGGAACATCACCTACTGGGGTCTGTCGGGGGGTTGGGGGAAAGGAGAGGGAGAGCATTAGGACAAATACCTAATCCACGCAGAGCTTAAAACCTAGATGATGGGCTGACAGGTACAGCAAACCACCATGGCACCTCTATACCGATGTAACAAACCTGCAGGTTCAGCACATGTATCCTAGAACTTTAAGTAAAAATTTTTTTTAAATGCAGATTTTATATGCAAATAATGCCTGAATATTGATGATTTCATATAGTGAAACCTAATACATTGTTGCATACAGAAAAGTGTCAAGAAAACAAACTGGATTTATTAGCACCTCATTCCTCATCTGACCCCGTTTTCCTTTTAGTTTTATTTGGGGTCTCTGTAGCCAGGGCAGTTAGGGACAGAACCTTAAGGAGGTGTCTCCATGAATTACTATGTAAATTACATAGAGGAGTAGGGCCCAGACTGTCAGCCCAAGATAACAATGTGAGTTACAGAGTATCTGCATGGAACCCAACAACAGAAGGACACTCTTGGCATAGACTTAAAGGTCAACTTGTATGAGCACTGGCAGCACCAAGTGGCCTTGAACACAGAGTGTTTTTAAATGGGAGACAGAAACAGTAGATCAGTCAAAATAAATGCTAGGAGTTCCCAATATACTTACTGGGGACGTGCAAGAGGTGGAGTGTCATTCAAGAATATGAGGGAGCAGGAGATATTGCATTGGGAATATTATTGTCATCACTAACATATCCTTACCTACAATATTGGAATACATTCAGATTCTGTCAGTCTTACCTCCCTTTCTCTGTCTCTCTTTCTCCCTCTCACACACACACACGTGCACGCACACACACACACACTCCTACCCATACAATATATTGCCAGTGGTTCTTTTTCAATGGTGGCAATATAGGTTTCAGGCTTTTGCTTGTCAGTCTGTTCTGTATTTTACATAGTAATATATGGTACTTTTAATTTTAAACTATACAAATCAAAAGATTTTAAAGAGTTTTATCCACGATTACAGCCTATTTTAAAATACCAAAGTATTTTTTTGGTATTTTAATTTTTAAAATACCAAAGTAATGTGTTAATTTTAAAATACCAAATTTTTAAAATACCAAGGTAATATGTTAAAGACTACCTTAACATCAGAATTTCTGTTTAGATATGAATGCCACTGTATCTTGATAATACTAAACACAGTGAGGATATTACACCTGCCTAGTACATTCATGATTTTATTGCTGATATTCATTCTACATGCTAATCTGCAGGAAGCATTATTACTGCTGTATTTTATAAATAATGCTCTTATTTGTGGTAATGCTTAGCTGAAATGTAAGAACTTGCAAAATATTTTAGTTTTTAAATTTTTCTTCTTAAATGCTGCTTTTGATGCTTTATAAAGGTCACAACTACATTTTAATATTCACTACATATAAATATGGGAAAGTGCAAGAAAGCCAATTAGATATGTTCTGTTTTATTTACAGAGTGCTTGCAGCTCTAGTTTGCTTACTATATCAACACCTTGTCAGATAAATTACGAAAGTTTACTCATTCATTCAACAAATATATATAGTGAACACCTATGAGCAAACAATAATGGCCTTTACTGGAAACAAAATTTACATTTAAAGGTAATTCTGGCTGCATAGAACAATAAGAAGCCATATAATGTGCTAGTTAAGAGCACAGAACTCAAGTAAGTTTACCTAGTTCCAAATATTAGTTTCATCATTTACAAGTGATTTGTGAACTTATAAGAATTGCATAATCTCTGTCTCAGGTAGTTATCAGTAAAATGAGGATAATAATATTATCTACATGGTTGGGGTGTTATGGGCAATGAATGAGGTCAATTATGTGTCACATATAGAAAAAGCTATGTTTTTAGTGTTTGGTTTCCCTGATACACTAACATTTTTGTTGAAATTATCAATAGACCTACTGTTTTCTCCAGAAGAAATATTGGTGATTGGGTAAATGAATTTAGAAAGTCATGACATTTCAGAGCTGGAAGAGGATTTATTGATTACCTAACAACCCCATCATTGTACAAGTAAGACCACAAAAGCACAGAGATACAAAGTCAAGCAGTTGGTAAGTTTCCAAGCTTGATTAAATCCCACTTTTACGGCTGGGTGCAGTGGCTCACGCCAGTAATCCCAGCACTTTGGGAGGCCGAGACGGGTGGATCACTTGAGGCCAGGAGTTCAAGACCAGCCTGGCCAACATGGTGAAACCCTGTCTCTACTAAAAATACAAGAATTAGCCAGGTGTGATGGTGCACACTTGTAATCCCAGTTACTTGGAAAGCTGAGATGGGAGAATCACTTGAACCCAAGAGGCGGAGGTTGCAGTGAGCCAAGATCATGCCACTGCACTCCAGCCCGGGTGACCAAGTGAGACCTCATCTCAAAAGAAAAAAAATTCCCACTTTTATGACTTCCTGACCAGCATTCTTAGAACAGATGCCAATTGCATGTCCACTCATTCATTCTACAAATATTTATTAAACAGCACTTCTCATGGCAAGCACTAATGCTAAATACAAATGACACTTGGACAAATCAGATGGGTTACTTATCCTCTAAAGGTTCACAGTCTATTGGGGTGCACATGTAAATGCATAGTGTTACGTGTGCTCTGATAAAATATGAATTAGTGGTAGTATAATGTGGAAGTGGTAGTACAATGAAGACAGTGAACAAATCTATCTAAAAATTGTAGAAAGGCTTACATGAGATATAACTCTTGATCATGAATGTGGACTAAGTATTTAGACAGAGGTCTATGTGTCTAAAGTATTAAACAGGAAGGAGGGAAGGATTCATTAAAAGAAAAATATAAAAGACAGTGAGTGACCAAATGGTGAAAGGCTTTGTAAGCTGATATGATTTGGCTGTGTCTCCACCCTAATCGCACCTTGAACTGTAATAGTCTGCACGTGTCAAGGGCAGGACCAGGTGGATATGATTAAATCATGGGGGCACTTTCCCCCATACTGTTCTAGTGGTAGTGAATAAGTCTCATGAGATCTGATGGTTTTATAAATGGGAATTCCCCCACACAAGCTCTTGCTTGCCTGCAGCGATGTAAGCTGTGCCTTTGTTCCTCCTTTGTCTTCCACTGTGATTGTGAGGCCTCCCCAGCCATGTGGAATTGTGAGTTCATTAAACCCTCTTTTTATTTATAAATTACCCAGTCTCGGGTATGTTTTTCTTTACAGCTTAAGAACAGACTAATACATATGCCCTGATATATAGTTTTGTATTTTACTTCTAAACTATTCACAAGGAAATAAATGGAAAAGAAATGATTATCCAAAGATATCATAGAAGAAGCAATGTCATGAAGAAAGAGTGAAGTTCAGATTTAAAAGATTTGCTATACCCAAAGCAAAATGAGTGAACAGAAATGGAAATCAGAAACAACCTTCATAGTATTATTTTGTTTCATGCACTTAAAAAGTGTCCTCCATAGCCATGGGCAAAGGTTACATGACAAAGATGCCAAAAGCAATTGCAGCAAAAGCAAAAATCGGCAAATGGGATCTAACTAAACTAAAGAGCTTCTGCACAGCAAAAGAAACCATCAACAGAGTAAAATGACAACCTACAGACTGGGAGAAAAAAAATTGCAAACTATGTATCTGACAAAGGTCTAATATCCAGCATCTATAAGGACCTTAGTCAAATTTACAAGAAAAAAAAAAACATTAAAAAGTGGGCAAAGGATATGAACAGACACTTCTCAGAAGAAGACATACACGTGGCCAACAAACATGAAAAAAGCTCAACATCACTCATCATTAGAGAAATGAAAATCAGAACCACGATGAGATACTATTTTACACCAGTCAGAATGGCTATTATTATAAAGTCAAAAAATAACATATGCTGGCGAGGTTGTGGAGAAAAAGAAATGCTTTTACACTGTTGGTGGGAGTGTAAATTAGTTCAACCATTGTGGAAGACAGTGTGGTTGATTCCTCAAAGACCTAGAGACAGAAATACCATTCAACCCTGCAATCCCATTACTGGGTATGTACCCAAAGGAATATAAATCATTCTATTATAAAGACACATGCAAGTGTATATTCACTGCAGCACTATTCACAATAACAAAGACATGGAATTAACCAAAATGCCCATCACTGACAGACTGGATAAAGAAAATGTGGCACATACAAACCATAGAATACTATGCAGCCATAAAAAAGAATGAGATCATGTCCTTTGTAGGGACATGGATGGAGATGGAGGCCATTATCCTTAGCAAACCAATGCAGGCACAGAAAACTAAATACCATGTGTTCTCACTTCTAAGTGGGAGCTACAGCATGAGAACACATGGACACACAGAGGGGAACAACACCCACTGGGGCCAATTGGAGGGTGGAGGGTGGGAGAACGGAGAGGATCAGGAAAGATAATTAACGGATGCTAGACTTAATACCTGGGTGATGAAATAATCTGTACAGGGAACCACCATGACAAACGTTTACCTAAGTAACAAACCTGCACATCCTGCACATGTACCACTGAACTTAAAATAAAAGTTAGAAAATTTTAAAGTTATCCTAAAGACATCAAGCATGGCAGAAAAAAATTCAGTTTATAAAAATAAGAAAATAACAATGGGTTATCATTATCCAATGCCTCTCTACAAATTAAGGGGCTAGGTCTGCACAGTGTTATGGGTGACAGGTTGTAATTGACAAATTCTGTACTTAAAGATATTATCCATAAAATTTGAAGGCAAAACAAAAACAAATCTTAAATGTACAAAAGTTCAGGAAATAAACTAGATAACATGCCTGAAAAAAAATCACTCAAGGGCAAATTTCAAGTAATCTAAAAAAATTCAAAATAAAGATCACACAAATAAAGATGTAGCAGCAAAATATAAAAGATTAAATAAGTTAATTAAAGCAAGTTAAACAGAAAATTACAGGTAAATGACTTCTGTAAATATGGATATAAAATAGCTCGTCTTAAGGAAATTATAAAATACCGTATTTGCATATAATAAAATAAATCAAATACATATATAAAGTGGACCCCGCATCATACCAAAGGGAGGAGGGAAATCATTCTGACAATGATGGACATATACAATTAGTAGAATTAAAAACAGGCTTTGGTGCTGTTAAAGGATGGCAAGACCAACCACTGAATAGACAAGATTTTCTAAAGCTGAATTTATTGCTTATTATCATAAAGAAGAACACTGACAGTCAAACACAGTCTTTCCAAGCAGAAAAAACTTCTAATCATACATAGGGTCTTTGGAAAGCATGATATACAGAGATTGGTAGGTTTTCAGAGGTATAAGGAGTTGACATCATCAGTAAAAGTATGGTAACTTGGGTGAGAATGCCTTTGATTACTTGGCACTCCAAAGGCATATATATTGGCTTGAATCTGTTTCTGAGTGGCTAACTTTTGGTAGCAAGAGTCTGTCATGGATAGTTTGTCACTGATGGGCTATAAATGTTATGGATCAACTGAACTGCTTTAAAACTGATTTTGCCAAAGCAGGCGGATCACCTGAGGTCGGGAGTTCGAGACCAGCCTAGCCAACATTGTGAACCCCTGTCTCTACTAAAAATACAAAAAATTAGCCAGGCATGGTGGTGCATGCCTATAGTTCCAGCTACTCGGGAGGCTGAGGCAGGAAAACCGTTTGACCCCGGGAGGCAGAGGTTGCAGTGAGCCGAGATCATGGCGCTAAACTCCAGCCTGGGCAACAGAGTGAGACTCTGTCTCAAAAAAAATAGTAATAAATTAAATTAAAATTAAACTGATTTTGATGCTCCCTGTAGCATGACTACCAAAGATTCCATCTTTGCCTAAAGTTTGTGGGAACTTTCCATTTTCAATAACTACCAAGTTACCAAAGGGAGAAAAAAAACAAATTAAATTGAAAATCTATAAAATGTTAAGAAACTGTACGAACAGAAAACATAAAATAAGATGACAGATCAAATATTTTTGTTACTTTCATTGGTAATGTTATAAACATTCTTATTAAAAGAAAATTATTCTGATCAGCAGGGGAACTCCAATTCTCGAAATGGCAGAAAAGATTGTGCTGGATTAATTCTGTGGCCATTAACATATATAATTTCCCCACAAGATATTAAAATAAACTGCCTAAAGCTATTGACAAGGCAACAAAAACAGGCAAAACTGTAGGGGACACAATTCTTGAGAGAAAGAACGTCTCCTTTAAACAGCTTTACACTGAAACAGATTTCCTAGTTTCCTGCAACAGAATGAGATTAGAGTCCAAACAGAAGGCAGCTTTACTGAGCTGAAGAGACAGAAATCAGAGTTTAGGGTAACCAGAATATCTGGAAATCAGAGAAAGCTCCTGAAAAGAAGGGCACACATAGGAATAACCTTAAATTCTGCATGTAAGTCCCTCAAATGCTTGGACAACATTAAATAACATGTATTCAGAGGAAAAATTCAAGAAACCTAGAAGGAAGCAGTAAGCAGTTAGGAGGCAGAGATTTCAGCAGTTGCCTGATGCTAAGAAGACAGTTTATAAGTCAAGTTCTGTCAAGTTAGTATAGCTTGGTGAACACACTGGGCTTTCCCTTAACATCGCAGCAGGGCCTTGTCTTACAAATGAGCCCAGGACTAAGAACTATACACCTTACAGTTAAGAATAAAACTAAAATATAACCATCATAAATAAGCCTAAAACCAAGTCTCTGTAGAGTCAAAGTGATCTGCCGGTGATTTAATTGTCTGCCTGCAAAAATAAAACTTGTGTCTTTTAGGCAGGTAAGATCCAGAGGCTCCTCAATGCCCAATATGCAATGAAAATTTCAAATTACTACACATACAAAGCATGAGAAAAATATAGCCTATACTCTGGAGAAAAATGTAGTCAGTAGAAGCAGATCAACAGATATCCCTGATGTAGAGGAGTTATTATAAATAGGTTTAATTTTTTACAAGAGAATAGGACAGAATCTATGAAACAATAAGAAACATTAGAGAAATGACTGTATCAAAAGTCAGATAATATTCTAGATTTAAAATAAAATTTTAAAAAATTATTATATGGACTTGGTCTACATAAAAAAGAATTAGTAAACTTTAAGAGAAGTTATTAGGAATTAAACCCAGAAAGACTGAAAGAAAATGAATGGGACCTATGAAATGCAGGATAATATCAAACAACCTAAGATATGTGTGATTGGAGTAGCGGAAGAAGAGGAAAGAAAAATGACACAGAAAAACATATTTGAAGACATAATGGCTGCACATTACCCAAATTCAGTGAAAAACACAAATTTAAAGATTCAAGAAATTAAGCAAATCCCTAGTACGGAAAACAGAAAGGAAAACAAATGAAAACTCATCAAAAGTGAAAATGCTGAACACCAACGTTAAGGAGAAAAATGTTAAAAGCAGCCAGCAATAAAAGAAATATTACATATTATTTTGTTCCTATTGGAACATGGTTAAAAATAATAGTTCTTTTCATCAGAAACAAAAGAGTCAGAAAGACAATACAATAAGATCTTTAAATGGCTGACAGAAATTTTAAAATGTCAACCTACAGCTCTGTATGTAGCAAAAGAATAACCTTCAAAAGGTGAAATGAATATATTGTAAGATAAATAAAACCTGGGAGAATTTTCACTAACATAAAAGAAACACTAAGAAAAATTTAAGCTGAAAAAATGATACCAGTTTAAAAAATCATGTCTATAGGAAGAAGTGAATAGCACCAGAAATACATTTATGTAGAAATTTAAATGACTAATTATTTCTATTATTTTGATATTATATATACATATATATACATATATACACACATATACACATATATACATATATACATAGATACACATATACATACATATATACATATATACACACATATACATATGTACACACATATATATGAGATTCTGAGATTTTGTAACATGTAGAAGTAATATATATGACAATAATAGCACAAAGGAAGAAGGGGCAATAAAGAGAATAATCATATAAAATCATTCAATTGTGTATGAAGTCATATAATACTAATTCATGGTAGCCTTTCATAAGCTAAGCCATATCCCCCAAAATAACATGCAAAGTTAAAAAGCCATTTAAGGCTGGGTGTGGTGGCTCATACCTGCAATCCCAGCATTTTGGGAGGCCAAGGTGGGTGGATCACTTCAGGTAAGGAGTTTGAGGCCAACCTGGCCAATATGGCAAAACCCTGTCTCTACCAAAAATACAAAAATTAGCTGGGCATGGTGGTGCATGCCTGTAATCCCAGCTACTCAGGAGTCTGAGGCAGGAGAATCACTTGAACCTGGGAGGCAGAGGTTGCAGTAAGCCAAGATCACACCACTGCACTCTAGCCTGGGCTACAGAGTGAGATTCGAAAAAATAAAATATAATCATAAAAATACTCAATACATCCAAAGGCAGGAAATAACAAAGAACAAATGGGACAAATAGAAAAACATATTATTCTTCAAAATTGCACTTAATATAACTGGACAAAACATTCTTATCAAAACACAAATTGTCACACTGGGTAGAAATAGGAGGATCTATCTATAAGCTATTTACAAGACATGCAATTTAAATATATAGAGGCAAAAATGTTGGAAGTAAAACAACGAAAGAATATATACCATGAAAACACTAAGAAAACAGTATGAGCATGGTGTGGTGGCTCACTCCTGTAATCTCAGTGCTTTGGGAGGCTGCACTGAGAGGACTGGTTGAGGCTTGTAGTTCAAGACCAACCTGTGCAACATAGTAAGACCCATTCTTTATAAAAAATACAAAAAGTTAGCCATGCATTGTGGCACATGCCTCTAGTCCCAGCTACTTGTGAGGCTGAGGCTGAGGCAGGAAGATTATTTGAGCCCAGAAGTTCAAGTTTCCAGTGAGCTATGACTGGGCCACTACACTCTAGCCTAGTTGATGAAGCAAGACCCTGCCTCTTCAGAAAAAAAAAAAGAAAACAAGAAAAATAAATAAATACGGTATGGTTTTATTCATACAAGAAAATGTCAACTTTAGGACAAGAAATTTTTTGAGAAAAAGAAAATATTTTCATAATGATAAAAGGTTAAATTTAGTAAGAAGGCATAACAATTTGAAATGCACATGCAATTCAAAAAGGAAATTCTAAAGTTGTTCTCAAACTGGCAGAACTAGAGGGAGACATAATGAACAAATCCATAATTACACATAGAGATTTTCATGCTCCTATTTTTTACTGATAAAACAAGAAGACAAGAAAATAAGAAAGAATAGAAAACATTTAAACAATATTATCAACCAGTGACCAAATTGGTATTTATATAACTCATAGACAAGGAATGATTTTTCTATGAGGTCATGGGTGTGAGACTTTACAAGGTCTATAATGAAGACAGGGTACTAAAAATACAGTGAGTAGAATTGAAAAGTTACAGAAGTATGAATATGATGGCATGTTCAGAGAACCTCAAATGTACAGTTAATAATACTAGAGATAAATCTGGAAAAGTTGGTAAAGATGTCCATGGAATTTGGCACTAAAGAACTTTTGGCAATTTTTAAGGAAGGGGAGGATCATGATCAGATCCTTTCTAGGAAAGTATAGAGGAAGGAAATATGGGACTATTTAAAAAAGTAAACATAATACATAGGCCAAATATGGATCATTTACAAAGATGTGAAAAGACCACAGATAGAGCCATGAAATAAGTATCAATACATTTCAAATGATGAAATCATACAGTCTGTTCTCTAATGACAACACAAATAAATTAAATATTGAAGATACATATATTCTAAATATTTGGAATTTAATATCCAAATTAAATTAAATATTTCAATTCTTCTAAATGTCCATTAGACCAACTATTACAAGGAAAATTAAACTTTTAAAAAAGAGATATAAATAAACTAATAAGGTACTCAGTATCACATGTCTTAATGTATGACTTAATAGAAACTGGATCCTCATATTGTTTCTTCATTCAGTTCATTGTGACAAGTTGTGTTGGTTGAGATAGCTAAATAAAACAGCCTCATACAGATATATAGCTGGAAAAGGAAGGCATTTTCTTGAAAACCCTTTCAGCTAATGTAGATATTGTTCTTTTATACTATGTCAAAACTGAAAAACTGATGAAACCTGAGAAGTGAGTTACAATACAGATTATGAAACTGTTAGCAAAACACCAGGGTTTAATTCTAAGTTATGCTGCTCACTGTAGAGACTGCCAGTCACTGAGGCAACACATGCTGCCACCAAGGAGAATTGTAGGTCAGTCTCAGACTCATCTCCCTGACTGAATAAAACTAGGGTGCTTATACAGTGAGGAAGGTGGGAAAACAGGAACTAACGAAGGGTAAGAAGGCAATCATGATGGATGAAGGATCTAGACCCTCATTGCCTGGATGCAGGGATTTAGTGAGTTTTAATCTCTTGCCTGAGGGTTGGTTTCCGGAGGAAGGAACACAGATAAGACAAACGTAAGTTTCAAATTTTAAAACCAAAGGTCAATTTCTATGTTTATTCAAAAAACCTGCAAAAATCAGTTTTATGGGCTAATTATGCCACATTCAAAACCACATTGTAGCATACTGAATGGTGGCCCCCAATAATATATATGCATACCTTGATCCCTGGAACTTGTGAATATCACTTTACATACCCAAAGATATGATTATGTTAAAGATTTTGAGAGGAGGAGCTTACCCCGGATCATCCAAGAGGACCCTAAATGCCATTGCATATATCTTTGTAAGACAGAGATGGAGAAAGTTTTCAGACAGAAAGAAGGAAGAAATGTGGCCATGGGGGCAGAGATTGGACTGATGTGGTCACCAATGAATGAATTGCTGGAACCACCAGATGCTGGAAAAATAAGTTTCTTTCCTAAAGTCTTCAGGGGGAGCAAGGGCCTGCTGACCCCTTAGTTTCAAATATCAGGCCTCCAGAAATAACAGAGAATACATTTGTTATTCCCAGTCACCAAGTTTATGGTAATTTGTAGCAGCAGCGTTCAGAAACAAAGAGACCTATCAATGAACTTTTCACGTTCTGTTACATTAAAATCCATCGGTCCATCTTGAACTTTGAATAGATCTTTCACTCAAGCATGATTTTGTAACATCATTCATTGTTTATGTGCAAAACATTGGTTAACTAAATTATTCAGATATTCCAATGTTGACACATTTCATTGTGTAATATCAAAAGCCACATATATTATCAACACCAATCTTATCAAATACATCTTTAAATATTGAGAAGCTGGTGGTTACAAGATTTTTAAAATTCAAATATTTGCCTGAAAGTTCAGCTTTTATCCCTGATAACACATACTGTCAAGTTGTTTTCCTTGAAGTGACAGACACACTTGATTTTTGAAAAGTGTCTAAAAAATACCCCATCTGAATAACCATAGACAGTCATTTTTATTAAGTAAAAAATGTTGTTCCATGGAAAACGCAGCCAACTTCACTTACAATTTACATGTTCTATTTGTCAGGATAGCCATTGAACTTCAGAATGCACCGATAGTGATTTATGTGGACTGCCCATTTTTTCACAAAGAATATTAAAATTGAGTGTACTCAAGGGTCAAAATTCAGTACAATTAGCAATTTTTACTGTTTCATCAAGGACATTTTTATATGATGCTGTTATGTTTATTTATTGTTTCTTCCTTTTGTTTTTGACTGTGAGTACACAGCAGTGAAGAAAACAATAACTGTTAGTGCAGTTTGTTGCCACTGCTTTGATTATGCTAAAATGCCAGCTGATTTATTTTTACCCACCATTGCTTTTGTTGCATCCGTGCAAATGTTCACATGAAGGAAAAGACAAATAATACCTTAGCATTATTATAAAAATACTTCTGGTCTTTTTGACCACCCCAAAGGGTTTCAGGAGCTCCCCCCACCTCCCAGGAGTACATGCGTTCCACTTCGATACTGATGTAAAGCAAGTTGTTCCACTGCAAATGGGATTTAAGATGAGAACCACTTTGGAAAATCAGGTGGCTTTTTTTTTTTTTTTTTTTTTTTTTAAGATGGAGTCTCACTCTGTCACCCAGGCTGGAGTAGAGTGGTACAATCTCAGCTCACTGCAAGCCCCGCCTCCCAGGTTCATGCCATTCTCCTGCCTCAGCCTCCAGAGTAGCTAGGACTACAGGCGCCTGCCACCATGCCTGGTTTTTTTGTTTTTTTTTTTTTTTGTATTTTTAGTAGAGACGGGCTTTCACCATGTTAGCCAGGATGGTCTTGATCTCCTCACTTTGTAATCTGCCCGCCTTGGCCTCCCAAAGTGCTGAGATTACAGGCGTGAGCCACCACACCCAGCCTATGTGGCATTTTGATAAACTTTAACTACCTACCTACCTTAGGACTCAGCAAATCTACTCTGAGTAATATATTCAAGAGACATGAGGGAATATGTCCATAAAAGATTTGTCCACAGATATTCATAATAGCTTCTTATCCATTATAACTGAAAATTAGAAGCAAATAATGTCCAGCATCAGGTAAACACGTTAAAATTACATTATATCTGTACAATACAACGCTTCTCAAAAATCAATACAGTGAATTACTGATAAAAGCAACAAAATAAGTGAATCTTCAAAACATTAATTTGAGGGAAATAAGCCAGGCTACAAATAGATATGTTAGGTATGGTTATGTTTATGTAAAGGTCAAGGACAGGAAGACTTGACCTGTGGTTACGAAATGAGAAGAGAGGTTCTTCTAGGAAGTGGGTTGACTGGGAAAGGACATGAGCCAAAAGTTTCTGTGGTAAAAGAAATGTTCTCTAGCTTGATGGGCATACTGATATATACCAAACTCACCAAACAGTACTCTTAAGAAGCATGTATTTCACTGTATGTAAGTCATACTTCAATACAGTTCTTAATTTTAACAATTACTTTTATTATTTATTTTTATAGTCTGGAATAAGTAAATAAATACACACACCCACACCCACACACACACACAATATATGTACAAACTACATGCTATCAACAAGATACATGGAACAAAGTGGCCTGGAGAGACTAGAAGGAAAAAGATGGGCAAATAGAGCAATAAAAATACAATAAAAATAAAGCAAAGATTCTAATAATAGTATCAAAGGAGAGTTCAAGATAAGCTTTTCAGTAGATAAAGTTGCACTCTGTTGTGAAACATGCAACTAACGACAAACAAAACTGTGGTGAGATTTTTAGGCACTTGATAACCTAATATGTAAATATATAAATTAAACATTTAGACATAAAGTCAGAAATAATTTCCTAAAAGTTTTTAACATAATCTTTCAGCCTTTGACAAATGAAATAAATGGAAATAGAATATAATTAATATATTTGTGCATACATATGTCATTCATGTATAAATATATATACCAAAAGCACAAACCATAGCATATGAAATGTAGAAATAGTAGCAAATCTTTAAGCATTTAACTGAGGATTTATATTTTTTAAAACGCATACTTAGAAATTTAAAGATAGCCAGAAACATAAATTTAATTGAACATTTTTAACATAGTCTTTGATAGAGAGTAAACAAAAAATGGGCCTGAGTAATATATTAATAGGGTGTACTTTATGTACAGTTGTATTTCAAATCCTAAATCCTATGTAAGTATTGCACCTTCTATTCGAGAGCCAATGGAACATTTAAAATGATTGCTCATATATCAAGCCATAAAGAAAACACCAATAAATGCCTAAAAGTAGAAATAAATCCATCCTCATTCACTGCAATTTACTACTATAAAACAACAAACTAATAACAAAAGTACTATTTGTTTTGTTTTGGTTTGTTTTTGAGATGGAGTGTCAATCTGTCGCCCAGGCTGGAATGCTGTGACACAATCTCGGCTCACTGCAACCTCCGTCTCCCAGGTTCTAGCAATTCTCCTGCCTTAGTCTCTCAGCTATGCAAGTAGCTGGGACTACAGGCGCCTGCCAACATGCCCGGCTAATTTTTGTATTTTTAGTAGAGATGGGGTTTCACCATATTGGTCAGGCTGCTCTTGAACTCCTGACCTCAGGCCATCCACCCACCTTGGCTTCCCAAAGTGCTGGGATGATAGGCGTGAGCCACCGCACTCGGCCGTAATATCTTAACTAGATTTATTTTAAGATATAGATCTTCAAGCAATTTTCAAAATAAAAAACATGCTATTCTTGTTCATTGCAGTTACTGCACAACACAAAACATGAATTTTGAAAAGCATATCTAAGAAACAAAAAGGATTCAATTCAAGAAGGAAAAATACACATTCATCACTGGGATTAAAATTACGTATCTTATTTCCTCTTTCTAAATGGAAACTTTGCTTTGTCCAAAAGTTGATTGTCCTATTAGTGAAAATGTATTTTTTACAGACCAAAGTAACAAGGGAACTTAGTTAAAATGATTAGACTTTGAATAACATCAAAAAATTACAAATAACTGTGTAAGGAGAGGGAATTTGTGCTGGTGTTTTAAATACTGGGAAGTGTAACCTTACAAGTGCACTGCTGGGCAGCTTGTAGAGAGAGAATTAGAAAATTCTCTTCCAGGCCGGGTGCGGTGGCTCACATCTGTAATCCCAGCACTTTGGGAGGCCGAGGCGGGCAGATCACGAGGTCAGGAGATCAAGACCATCCTGGCTAACACAGTGAAACCCCCATCTATACTAAAAATACAAAAAATTAGCCGGGCAAGGTAGTGGGCGCCTATAGTCCCAGCCACTCAGGAGGCTGAGGCAGGAGAGTGACATGAACCCGGGAGACGGAGCTTGCAGTGAGCCAAGATCTTGCCACTGCACTCCAGCACTTCAGCCTGGGCAACAGAGCGAGACTCTGTGTCAAAAAAAAAAAAAGAAAAAAGAAAAGAAAAGAAAAAGAAAATTCTCTTCCAACCCTATTCCTCCCACCCCACCGTCCTCCCCACTCCCCATGTATAACATATCAGGGAGCCAGACTGGGAAGGAGGAGGAGGAAATCTCATCTCAGTCTAATTTAGAAGCAGTTGAATGATTTGAAGCTCTGCTTTAGACATCTATCAGCAAATGACAGGCTCCCTTGCCCTTCCATTGTTGGTGGAGGAGTACGCGATAAAAAAGGCTAACATGGTATCTATGAAAACAAAATACTGCAGTATACAAAAACAGAAGCTTGACCTGAAAACTCACAGAAAGAAAGCCCCTGATAATGATTTACCAAAGGAACAGAAGTAGTATGAGACAAAAATGGCATCTTCTTTTGTCTCTAGGTAGAGTCTGCTTGGATTCTATGAAAAAAAAAAAAATAGCAGAAAGGATTTTCAGAAAAGGAGATGAAATGTTAAATGATAGGGGAAAGTTTTCAGGGAAAGACTCTACACAATAGTAGAATCTGAATTGGAAGCTGAACAAAATGAAATTAACACTGTGGAAAATAAAATTAGCAAATTGGAGAATCCTCTTGAAAAGATCCACCAGAATGCAGACAATTTAGATAAAGAGATTTAAAACAAATATTCATTAAAAATAAAAGAGAAAGATTCTAAGCACAGATTGTAAACCTAAGGGTATCTGAGACAGGTCTCAATCAATTAAGAAAGTTTATTTTACCAAGGTCAAGGACATGCTCATGGACCTCTGGAGGTCCTGGCAACACGTATCTCTTAAAAGTAGAAAAGATATACCTGGTCTCAAGGAGGATAAAAGAGAAATACATTTGAAAAAATTATTAAATGATAATTGATAAATGATACCAATCAAGAAAAGCTGCACGACCTAAGGCCCTAAATCACAGATAAAGATGAATCCAAAAACCCCCTCAATAAACAGCAGCAAAATATTTGAATTGTATTTTTGCCTTGGTTTTTAAACTTTGCATTTAAAAAACAATTTAAAACTTAAAACTCACAAGAATAATACAATTAATTGCCATATACACCTCTCAGCAATTGTTACCTTTTATAATATTACTATATACTGTGTTCTCTCTCTTCCTCCAAAAAGAAGGTCATTCATTTTCTTACATAACCAAAGTGAAATGATCAAATTCAGAAAATTTAACATTGATAATACTAATTATGAAATTTTTATTTAATTTCACCAATTGTCCTTAATAGGATTTCTTTGACCCATTTGTGACCTAATCTAGGATCATGCATGGTATTTCACTGTCATGGTTCTTTAGGCTTTAATCCGGAATAGCTTCTCACTCTTTTTTGAAAAATGTCATAGCATTGACATTTGAAGAGTACAGGTCCATTGTTTTGTAAAATGTTCTTCAATTTGACTTTGTCTGGTGGTTTCCTCATGATCAGTGTCAGGCTATGCACTTTTGACAGGAATACTGTAAATGATGTATGTTCTTCTCAGTGTGTCACATCAAGAAGTAAATATTACCAATTTTTCCCATTACTACTAATGTTGACTTTGATCTTTTGGTTAGATCCAAGGTAGAGTCTGCCAGATTTCTCAGCTGTAAAGTTACCATTTTGCCTTTGAGATTTATAAGTAATCTGTGCATAGATATTTGAGACTGTATACATACTTTTTTAAATTTAAATTCACTAAAATTCACTCTCTGGTTTGGGCATCTATTGGTACGTGTTTTCTACAATAATTGTTACTATGATGGCTGTAAAATACTGATTCACAATTTTATCATTGCTTCCACATTTACTGGTTGTCACTCTACTGTAGGAAATAGGTCCTCCACACCTCCATTTACTTTGTTTACTTATTGATGTATTTATTTATCAGCAGTTTCACAGATCATTTTAATTTAAAGATGATCATCCATTATTTTTATTTTGATGTTCACATTGTCCTAGCTTAGGCCAGTGGGAGCCCTTTCAGGCTACCTCTTTGCTGTTTCACTACTTGCATTTTAAAAGTTTTACGCATACCTTCCTGCCGAAGTTGTGATATTTTTAATATGAAGAAGTTTTTAATTTTGAGAAAATCTAATTCATTTTTTTCTTTTGTGGTTTTAATTTCTGTGTCCTGAGATACATTTGCCTACACACAAGTCACAAAGATTTTCTCCTATATTTTTATGTAAAAGCTTTATAGTTTTGTTTTTATATTTCAGTCTATAATACATCTCAAATTAATTTTTGTGTTCCGTGTGAAGTAGGGTCTAGGTATATTGCTTTCCCAAATGATAGCTAGTTTTCCCCTAACACGATTTGTTAAGATTATTCATTTTCCTATTGAATTTTTGACCAAAAAAATCAAATGGACATCTAAGTGTGTCTCTAGTTTTTAGCTCTTTATTCTATTTATTAATTCTATGCCAGTAAAATAATAATTTGATTACAGCATATTATAGTTAATCTTGAAGTTATATAGTGTATGTCTCCCAAGTTTGTTCATCTTTCTCAAGTTTGCTTTGGATAGTCTAGGTCCTTAATATTTCTGTATGAATTTTAAAAGCAGGGTTGTTGGATTTTGATAGAAATTACATGGAAACTATACATCAATTTGAGGTAAAATTGACATCTTAACAATATTTAGTCTTCTCTTAACATGGCATATTTCTCTATTTCTTCAAGTCTTCTTAATTCCTTTCAGTAGGTAACTAAACTGGACACTATACATCTTTTGTTAAATGTGTTCCCCTAAAGGTGGTATCAAAAATGTCACCTCATATCTTTCACCCTTTGCTGAGCTGCTAGCACTGTACTCTATACACTCATGGTTCATGGCGTAGCCTTGAGATATGGGGAGAGTTAATACACAGATTTAGGGGCTCCCCCTTTCCCTCTCCTTTCCAGGACTACCCTTAGACTTCTGAGAGGAAGTGTTTGCTTCAAGTTCTAACCTCCAGTTCTTCTTGCCAAAAAAGGCTGCAGGTTTTCTGTGGGAGTTTTAATTGGCAGTGTGACACTGACTATGACCTGCCCTCAAACTAAAAATTATAAACTCCAGAAACTCACTCTGTGCTCTTTCCTTTTTCTGCATGTCAATTCCCCTCTAAAATCTCACTGCTCTTGTTCACTCCCCAGTGTTTTCACACAGTTGTTTGTATTGTGTCTAGAGTTCATGATTAGCAGGAGGATTTGTCCTGCTGGAGCTCACTTAGCCCTGCTGCTTGAATTTCATTTTTGAATTATGACCTTATAAACACACAAGGTGGGGGAATGTAAGAGGTTATCTAACCACAAATGAAAACAGAATGAGGTGTCCTCAGGCTAGTCTTCTACAAAACAAATGCCAGAAAGGAAAGGGATTTAACTGCTGAATTTTTGGCAAATAATACATAAACCTAAAAATGTACTTGCAGTCATGGTATCTTCCCTGCATGGCGGTGAGGTTAAAGGGTTCTTAGATATACATGGACATTGAAACATAATGACCAATGACACATTTAGAGAGAAAAAATCACTAGCATTTTCCTATCAAAGTGTGAGGCAAGGGCCAGCATCATCAACATCACTTGGAAGGTTATTAGAGTGCAGAATATTAGCCCCCACTCCAGATCTAGTGAACCAGAATTCCAATTTTAAAAATACTTAATGTGTATTTTAAATTTGAGAAGCACTTCTTTAGACATCTGAGATTTAGCATTCTAGGATTTCTAGGATGTCAATGCCAAATCACCCTTTTAAAATGTTATCATTTTTTTTACCCAATTTAGAAGTCACAACAACATAATCTAAATGCAAAGAGCATCACGAAGATATTCCTTGATACAAATAATTATCACAAAAATGGAAAAAGATGAGACTAGCACTAGGAAAAATGATGTACAGTCATTGAATGTTTAGTTATGAAGTTTATAATGATATGGTAAAATGTTTACTAAGGCATTCTGAACTGTAATGCAGGAAACAGAAGAGTGTATGCAATAACATCTCAGTGCCCAAATAAAAAATAATCATAAAAAATATCAGATGAAAATACTGTTGACACTGGATAGTGATGTGTTCCCCACTCATTTACATATACTTTCCAAATATGTATGCATTTTGAAATAAGGATAAATACATTTTGAGTAACCAAAGAAATATTATCAATGGAGAATTACAGAGGGCCATTTTCGTGAATGTGTTTCATCAAGCCATTTACTTCATGCAGATTCTATCACTCTGCCTTAGATGCTACTTCCTTTCTAGCCCAAAGGCAGAGTACGCAAACGGCTCAATGTGACACAAAATAATCAACGAGAACTAGTGACTGAAACATTCTAGGCTTTTCTCAATTGCTTTGTGATAAAGAGTGAATTCTATAACCACTCTGGGCTTCATTTCTCATATTTGGGTAAACATATAAAGTTTGATATAAACATCATAGGCATGTTATAAAAATTAATGAGCCTAAGATACATGAAACCCTTAGAGCTTGAAAATAGGGGAAAAACTGTATAAACAAACACAACAAAACTATGGCAAAAGTCCCAGCATTGTAGGAATTTTCTGTTTTTAAAATTATTTTCTAATGTCTCAAAAGCAAGGGTAAATTTGTGCTGTATCACAAGGAGCATCCAACGGAACACGCCTTATCCCTGGGAGTTTATAATCTAGATACAAATTAAGTATTATAAGGTTTGTGGTTTATGCCCAATTTTGTAACTCTATTTTCTAAATACACATTGTTGCTAATTTTTGTTGCGCCCACAAACACAATCTAAGCCTTCCCTCTAGTCCTCTAGTCCGTTCTTCCTGGGAATCATTGATATCAATTATAGCCTACCCCATTGTCAATTACAATTATTGCTTGCTGCTGTTCAAGTACAAATGATCTAATTGTCATCAATTTGCAGTTCCAATTACCTGGTCATATCCTTGCCTTAAGGTACCCCATCTCACTGGCAACTGTGAAGTTGGCAGGGAGGGCAAATTTTACAGGATTTTTCTTAATATAAATACAAAAGGACAATTGACTACTACTTTTCATATCACTGTGACACTCTCAGTTGTTCAAGAGTTCCTTTCAAGTCATCAAATGTTTTCACAACATAACAAAAACCACATATCTTTTTATCCTGAGAAGATTTCTGGCCTGTTTTATGGATATTAACTGTCCTAAGAAGCTTTCTGGCCTGTTTTGTGGGTATTAACTGTATATCTGTGTATTAGTCTATTCTTGCATTGCTATAAAGAACTACCTGAGACTGGGTAATTTATAAAGAAAAGATGTTTAATTGGCACACAGTTCCACAGGATGTACAGAAAGCATAGCTTGGGAGTCCTCAGGAAACTTACAATCATTGGTGGAAGACCAAGGGGAAGCAGGCACATCCTACATGGCTGGAGCAGGAGGGAGGGGATAAAGCGGGAGGTGCTACACACTTTTAAACACCCAGATCTCCTGAGAACTCACTCACTATTATGAGAACAGCAAGGCAGAAATCCTCCCCCATGATCCAATCACCTCCCACCACACCTCTTCTCTCTGAATATTAGTTAACCTCTCTGCACCTCAGTCTCTTAATCCTTTCTGTTCCTTCCAAATGCCAAATTATTTTATGCCATAAGGCCTTTCAAGCTGCTGTTCTCCAGATAACTGTTTCTCCGGCATTACTGAGATCACAGCTCAAATGTCTCCTTCTCAGAGAGACCTTTGCCCAAGAATACCCTCAAATATAGCTTCTCTTCTCACCCCACTCCATCCTCATTATGCTATATTCTATTGCTGACTTCATCAGAGTTCTCCCTAGAAACACAACCAACAGAAACAGAAAGACAGATTGATTATAAGGAATTGACTCACAATAATCTGCAGCATGGGCCAGCAGTCTGGACACCCAGGAGAGCCAGTAGTACAGTTGATGTTCAAAAGTTATCTGCTGGAGAACTCTCTCTTGCTCAAGGAGGCTGGTCCTTGCGTTCTATTCAGGCCTCCAACTGACTGGTCAAGGCCCACCCACATTATGGGGGCAACATGTTTTACTTTTGAAAGTTCTTTTATTTAAATTTTAATCTCATCCAAAAACACCTTCCAAGTTGACACATAAAAATTAACCATCACAACTGTCCTCTTTATTTTCTTCAGAGACACCTGAAAATCTCTAATAAGGATAAGAAAAGCATTGTTATCTCACAGACTGCTATGAATTTGTTTATTTTCTGCCCTTCCCATTCACTTTTCATATAAGCACCATGAAAGCAGGGACCTTGTGTGTCGTTTTTACACTGATATCCCTTGCCCATTACATTAATGTTATTAGGGATATAGTAGACACTGAATAACCTTTTTTTGGGGGGGGGGCGTGCAGGGAGGCAGCAAAGTCTTGCTCTGTCACCCAGGCTGGAGTGCAGTGGTACAATCTCAGCTCATTGCAGCCTCCACCTCCTGAGTTCAAGTGATTTTCCTGCCTCAGCCTCTTGAGTAGCTGGAATTACAGGTGCACACCACCACAACTGGCTAATTTTTTGTATTTTTAGTAGAGACGGGGTTTCGCCATGTTGGCCAAGCTGGTCTCGAACTTCTGACCTCAGGTGATCCACCTGCCTCGGCCTCCCAAAGTGTTGGGATTACACGTGTGAGCCACCATGCTCAGCCTGCATAAACATTTTGAGTGAAGAAAGATAAAACTGGATGATAATTTTTACCTACTTTATAGTACTGCTGTATTTCATTAGCTTTTTTTTTTTTTTTTTTTTTTTTTTTTTTTTTTTTTTTTTTTACCTATCAGTAAAATACCTGGTACACATTTAGTACTTGCAAAAATGTCAGCCTGTGGGCATGCACAGACACACACACCAAACATGCGTGAAAGGAAAATATCTTGCCACCAAAATCACTAGGAAAACTCAAGCTGGCTGAGAACTGCTTAGGGCAAACCTGCCTCCCATTCTATTCAAAGTCACTCCTCTGCTCACTGAGATGGAGGCACATCTGACATCCAGTCTTTTCCAAAGGATTGGAAAGACGAATCAGAAACTCAAAAGAATGTAACCATTTGTGTATCACCTGTCTGTGACCTGGAAGCTCCCGCCCCACTTCTACTTCAAGTCTTCCTGCCTTTGATTCAAGTTGTCTTGCCTTTCCAGACCAAACCAATGTACTTCTTACATGTATTGATTGATGTCTCATGTCTCCCTAAATGTATAAACCAAGCTGTGCCCTCACCACCTTGGGCACAGGTCATTAAGACTTCCTGAGGCTGTGTCATGGGCGCATCCTCAACCTTGGCAAAATAAACTTTCTAAATTAACTAAGACCTGTCTCAAATTTGGGGGGCTCACACACTCAAAGTATTTATACATATACACATTTTTTTCTGATTAGTCAGATACATATATGAGGTTCCTGGGTACCGAACAACAGATGACAAGCATGTTAATGTGATTCCCCAGATATGCCTATTTTCCTACCAATTCTTAGCTAAACAATCCAGATTCTTAACAATGCTTGCAGGCTTTTAACTAACCACAAAGTTAAGATGGAGAAATATACTGGATTGCTTTTTCTGGTTATATACTGGCATGTCTATCCTAAGAATATGTAAGGATTTGGTCTGGGCAAGAATTTCGTGAGCAATATCCCACAAACACAGGCACCCATGGCAAATATGGACAAACAGAATCACAAGTTAAAAAGCTTCTGCATGGGGAAGGAAACAATCAACAAAGTGAAGAGACAACCCACAGGTTGGGAGAAAATATTTGCAAACTATGCATCTGACAAAGGATGAATAACCAGAATATATGAGGTGAAACAATTCTATAGGAAAAAAATCTAATAATCCAATAAAAAAATAGGTGAAAGATTTTTATAGACACTTATCAAAGGATAACACAGATGGCAAAAAGGCATATGAAAAGGTACTCAACATCACTGATCATCAGAGAAATTCAAATCAAAACTACAATGAGATATCAAGTCACCCCAGTTAAAATGGCTTTTACCCAAAAGATAGGCAATAACAAATGCTGGTGAGAATGTGGAAAAAAGAGAACTCTTCCAGACTGTTGTTAGGAATGTAAATTAATACAACTACTATGGAAAACGGTTTGGAGTGCCAGAAACAGTAAGTTCCTCTTCAAACTTCCTTGTTCTTTCTGGTTGTGTAAACAACACTTCATGTCTAATTGGTAATGGACAGCCTCTCCCTTCCCGCTGAATTGGCCCTATTCAATTTCAAACAATAGACAATCGGGTCAGCTTAGATTATGCGATCCAACTCTGGCCAATGGGGAAAGGACACAGAAACAGGAGCTCCATTAGGGAGAAAAACCCTTGCCCTACCCTGCTTGGTGTGCTCTTGCAATTGCATCAAATGCAGGCAGCACCCTCCTGTAGAAGTAAAGTTGCCTTGCTGAGAAATTTTCACTTTAAGTGCTAGTTCTTCTTTGCGGCACCAAGCACTTGTTGCTAACAATTTGGAGGCTTGTCTGGGATCCCATTCTCCTCTGGGGAAGGGTCTTCAATAATCTCTCATGACAAGATGCGTCCCGCTGCCGCACTGTGGTGGCCTCAGGGGTAAGAGATCGAGACCCACCAAACATGACAAATAAACTTGGACTCTCAGTAACATGGGAAGAAAAGGCTTACAAATAGGTACCGTGGTAACCAGGTAACTCTGTGCACAGACCAAGGTAAGAAAAGCCATGGGGTGTTAAGTGTTTCTTTGGTGGTTGGGACATCCTCTGAAAGCCAGGGAAATAACCTTGCAGATCAAATAGCTAAGCAAGCTGCCTCTTCCAATTTTCCATCTAACCCCCTGTCTTCCCCATCCAGCCGCAATCCCATCTTTTCCCACACAGACCAAGAAAAAAACAAAAAAAAAACAGGAGCTGAGGAAAGCCCAGAGGGAAAATGGTTATTACCAGATGGAAGGGAAATGTCGTCTAAACCCCTCATGAGAAAAACACTGTCACAGCTTCATCAAGGAGCCTACTGGGGTCCCCAAGCTATGTGTGACACTGTCCTTAGGGTTTATGGGTATATGGGGATCTATACCCTCGCTAAGCAAGTTATACATAGTTGCATAGTGTGCAGAAAAACTAATAAGCAAACCTTAAAGAAGCAACCTTTCGGAGGAAGAAACCCAAGGCTAAGGCCGTTCCAAAGCATCCAAATAGACTACACTGAAATGCCTCCAATAGGTCACCTCAAATGTTTATTAGTAATAGTAGACCATCTTACCCACTGGGTAGAAGCCATACCCTTCCCAAGTGCAACAGCAAGTAATGTACTTAAAGCTCTGTTGGAACATATCATACCCAGGTTTGGACTAATAGAGAATATTGATTCAGACAATGGGACCCACTTTACCATGCTCATTAAAAAGTTAACCCAAGCACTAGAAATAAAGTGGGAATACCATACTCCCTGACATCCACCCTCATCAGGAAGGGTAGAAATAATGAACTAGACTCTAAAAAAACCACCTTGCCAGATTAATCTTGGAAACCTGGTTACCATGAACAAAATGCCTTCCCATTGCCTTACTAAGAACCTGAATTGCCCCTTGGAAAGACCTTGGCCTGTCTCCTTATGAAATGCTCTATGAGCTGCCTTACCTAAATTCTGCAACTGACCTTCCTACATTTGAAACAAAGGATCAGTTTATTAAAAACTATATACTTGGTCTGTCATCCACCCTTTCCTCCCTCAGGACCCAAGGCCTTCTAGCACAAACTCCACCCTTCAAATTCCCAGTTCAGCAACACCAACCCAGAGATCACATCCTTATCAGAAGTTGGAGAGAGGGAAAGCTTGAACCCATCTGTGAAGGACCTTATCTGGTGATCCTAACAACTGAGACAGCAGTCTGGACTGCTGAGAAGGGGTGAACCCATCATACCTGAGTCGAGAAGGCATCACCATCTCCAAAGTCATGGACTGTCACCCCCAGACCAACCCTCACCAGAGTAACATTAAAGAGAATAGCCTAATCTGTCTGTCCCTTTTTCCTCTTTTCTTTCCTCTAGCTGCCCTACATCTTATTATTAATACAAGTCAAACTCACCTCAAACCATTACTTTTGATGCTTGTCTTGTTACACCTTGGGGAGACTTGCAAAGTCAAAGACAGCTCTCTACTTCAGAAAAGTATCTTTGCCCTTCTTGGAGCTTCTGAGACTGGGCAGATTCTGTTAACTGGACTCCCTTAGACTGGGAAGATTCTGGAGAAGATTCTGTTAACTGGGAATCTTGTCCTCCAAGAACAGAGCTTCTCTGCTGTAGATGATCCAGTGTTCTATGGACTACCAAAATTCAAGGTTGGACTTCCCCAACAAGTAGCTGTGTATCCCTAAAACCATACATTCATTTCACTAAAGGAAGCACACACCACCAACTGCCAACAAAACCAATGTAATCCCATACAAATTTCCATTACTGTCTCAACTTCACAAGATTCTTCCCCTTCATTAAGTCGTTTTTATGGTATAGGAGCAGAAGTCACAGGAGTAGACCGTACAGGATATTTCAAAATGCATTTCATTGACTCCTCATTCCCCTCCTCCTTCTCCATCTTCTTCTCCTTCTAAACCTTCTAACCAAACTACTATCCTTTCCTTTCCGAATAGCAACGTCAAAGTGGACAATGTAGAAGTTAAATAGTTAAAGCAAACTTTAGCCATTGAAACAGGGTACGAAGATGCAAATGCCTGGCTGGAATGGATTAAATATTCTGTCTGCACACTGAACAAAAGTGATTGTTATGCTTGTGCAATGGGCAGGCCAGAAACCCAAACTCTCCCCTTTCCACTTGGATGGTCCTCTGACCAGGGCATGAACTATATGGTAGCCCTCTTCCAAAACCACAAAGCCTAGGGCAATAAGGCATATCAAACCCTTTCGCTGCTATTCCCAGAAGTTAAAAGCACTGTGGGTCACCCCACAGGCTCCAGATAGCTGGAGCCATCTGGCCTCCAGCTATCGATGTCAATTTCATCTCGTGTCTCTCAAGACAAGGGGAAAATTTGGCATTCCTTGGAAGCCTAACAGGATGCAATGAATCTAAGCCTTTTCAGAAGTTAACCAATCAGTCTACCCTTGTTCATTCCCAAGCAGATGTATGGTGGCATTGCGATGGACCACTACTGGGTACTCTGCCAAGTAACCGGAGCGGCACTTGCCCTCTAATCCAATTGGCCATCCCTTTCACTCTGGCATTTCACCAACCAAATAAAAAAGGATGGTCACAAAAAAAGAAGTGCCCCTCATGGGTCTTTTGACCCTCACATTTATATAGATGCTATCAGAGTTCCCCAAGGGGTGCCAAATATATTTAAAGCCTGAAATTAAATAGCCGCAGGATTTGAATCTCTATTATTCTGGTGGTCAACTGTAAATAAAAATGTAGACTGGATAAATTACATTTAGTATAATCAACACTGGTTTGTCAATTACACAAGAGATGCCATTAAAGGAATAGCTGAACAATTAGGCCCTACCAGCCAAATGGCTTGGGAAAATAGGATAGCCCTTGACATGATACTGGCCAAAAAAGGTGGAGTTTGTGTCACAATTGGAGTCCAATGTTGTACTTTTATCCCTAACAACACAGCCCCTGATGGAACAATTACCAAAGCATTACAGGATCTTACCACCCTAGCAAATGAATTAGCTGCAAGTTCTGGAACAGATGGCCCCTTTTCAGGTCTCATGGAGAGATGGTTTGGAAAGTGGAAAGGACTCACGACCTCAGTATTTACTTCTCGAGCAATTGTTAAAGGTGTACTTGTTATTGTAAGTTGCTGTATCATACTATCATACCTTGTATTCGTGGGTTAGTTCAAAGGCTTATAGAAACAGCTCTTACCAAAATCTCCCTCAATTCTCCTCCACCCTATTCAGATAAACTCCTACTTCTGGACCACCAAGAAGAACAACAAAGCCAAATTATGTCAGAAAAATTTTAAGAGGAAGAACTATAACAAAAGGGGGGAAATTGCCAGAAACAATAAGCTCCTCTTCAAATGTCCTTGTTCTTTCTGGTTCTGTAAACCACCCTTCCCACCTAATTGGTAATGCACAGCCTCTCCCTTCCCACCTAATTGACCCTATTCGATTTCAAATGAAATCAGCCAATCAGTTCAGTTTAGATTGTGTGGTCCAACTCTGGTCCAATGGGGAAAGGACACAGAAACAGGAGCTGTGTTAGGGATAAAAACCCCTGCCCTACCCTGCTCAGTGTGCTCTTACAATTGCCATCAGACATAGGCAGCACCCTTCTGCAGAAGTAAAGTTGCCCTGCTGAGAAATTTTCGGTTTAAATGCTGGTTCTTCTTTGCAGCACCAAGTACCTATTTCTAACAGGAGGTTCCTCAAAAAACTAAAAACAGAGCTGCCATATGACCCAGCAATCCCACTGCTGGGCATATACCCAAAAGAAAGGAAATCAATATATCAAAGAGATATCTGCACTCCCATGTTTGTTGCAGCACTGCTCACAACAGCCAAAATTTGGAAACAACCTAAGTTTCCATAAAAGAAAAATGAATAAAGAAAATGTGGTATGTATACACAATGGAGTGTTATTCAGCCATAAAAAGAATGAGATCCTGTCATTTAGAACAACATGAAAGGAGCTGGAGGTCATCATGTTAAGTGAAATAAACCAGGCGCAGAAAGACAAACTCCACATGTTTTCACTTATTTGTGGAATCTAAAAATCCAAACAATGAAATCATGGACATGAAGAATAGAAGGATGGCTGGGCGCGGTGGCTCATGCCTGTAATCCCAGCACTTTGGGAGGCCAAAGCAGGCAGATCACCTGAGGTCAGGAGTTCGAGACCAGCCTGACCAACATGGAGAAACCCTGTCACTACTAAAAATACAAAATTAACAGGATTACATGCCTGTAATCCCAGCTACACTGGAGGCTGAGGCAGGAGAATCACTTGAATCTGGGAGGCAGAGGTTGCAGTGAGCCGAGATCACGCCTTTGCACTCCAGCCTGGGTAACAAGAGCGAGACTCCATCTCAAAAAAAAAAAAGAAAAAGAAAAAGAATAGAAGGATGGTTTTCAGAGGCTGGGAAGACTAGTGGGAATGGGGGGTAGGTAGGGGTAAAGTAGGGATAGTTAATAAATAGAAATATTAATTATAAGAACTACTGTTTGATATCACAACAGAATGACTACAGTCAATAATAATTGTACATTTTAAAATAACTAAAAGTATAATTAGATTGTTTGTAAAACCAAGGATAAATGCTTGAGGGGATAGATACCCCATTCACCATGATATGCATATTTCACATTGCATGCCTGTATCAAAATATCTTATGTACCCCATTAAAAATATACACTTACATACCCATAAGCATTGAAAATTTGAAATAAAAAATTTTAAAAAAGAACATATAAGGGAACTTAGAAGTATTTTCCCCAAGTGGATGTGTGTACATATGGGCTGGTGGTGGGGGGCAGTGGGTGGGCAGAGTTTGGGGAGTGTATAAGCCAAAGACACATTCTTTAAATGCTAAGCCTAATATTTAAAACAAATCAATTTTGCTCTCACTGAAGTAAAGGCAAGAAGTACTGAGCAGGCCAACTACACAAATTCTATTCCATTCTCAAACATATTCCCAGAATAAACACAGTTCATAAACCACCGCTCAACTCTAACCTTCCCATTTTGTCCATGAAGAAACTGAGGCTCTGAACAGGTTATGACTTGCCAACATGACCCATGATTAGTGAATGGGTCGGAATCAATCCAGAATATCTAAACCCTATACTAGAGTTTTTCCCATGATAACTACATATGAGCTGTATATTCGTGTGTATATATGATTTGTTCATTCATTCAACAAGTATTTGGTAAACATTCTTTATGCACCAGGCACAATATTTAGGGACAGAGCAGTGAACCGGTAGTCATAACCCTTCCTCTCAACGTGTTTTCAATCTTTTGGGGAATTAGTTATTTTTTTTAAATCACACATAAAAATAATCTAATTAAATTCATAAGAAGGAAAGCAGTAGGAGATCCAAGGTCATTGGCAGCCTGAAGTTAATTTCTGAATCCACCTCCTTTGCCACACTACTAAGTTACAAAAATAACCACGATCCCCTGTTGGGGCTTCTATTCAATCCCAATGTGTTTGACATGTAGAACCCCCAGAAAGGAGGTTGAGGTGCAGGATGCCATTGTTTGCAGTACCAGGAGGAGAACTGGGTGATTCAAAGCACAAAGAACTTACTTTTGTTTTTGTGTCTTAGCCCATGCCAGTTTCTACCATTTCATTGATTACTACATATCCAGAAGGTGCTTGTGGTTACCATCGACAACATTTCTGCAGTTTCAGAGCCACAAATAGGCAATGGAAAACCTGTTTCATCCATTTTTCAATCTTTTCCTGCAGTTGTAGGCACGTGGGAAATCACTTTACTGTTCACGCTCGATTCTGGGGCCTTGGGAAACTTTGTAAGGGGTGTACGTTTCATTGTCTCAGAGATCTAGCACAGAATCATTTCTGCTGTTCCACTCCAGTGACACACCGGGAATAAAGGGAAGTTAGAATACTCATGCCACCACAGAGTCAGCTTGAAGATTCCGTTAGGTACTCCAAGTCAACCTGACATTCCTTCCAACTCTTACCATGGCCCCCTACTAGGAAGAGGGCTAAAAGAAACTGCAGTGCAATGGCCCTTCTCTGGGGCCCCACCACTAAACAATCTTCACTTCATCTCTAACTCTCCTCCCATCCCGGCTTCCAGAATCCACAGAATTTTATTGTGGAGACAGAAGTCTATGGAGGAAACGTTACCTGAAAAAACAAGGATTCTTTCACCTGGTGAGTAACAAAAAAGTCTCCACAAGGAAGCATGTTTTGATCAATGAGAGTTGTATTATCACAGGTAAGGAGAGCCCTGAAAGGATTCTTCACAGCAGTGTCTCCCTAAGGCAAAGTGACAGAAAGGTGCTATGGGGCAGATGGAGAGGGGAGAGGGCGCAACACCGCATGTAGAGGAGGGGTCCCAGTGGTGCAGGCCCACTGAGTCATTATGCCAGCACATGGGTGGCATGAGATGGTAATTAAGCTATAGCTCGGCTGGGGCAGTGGCTCCTACTTGTAATCCCAACACTTTGGGAGGCCGCGGCAGGTGGATCACTTGAGGTCAGGAGTTCAAGACCAGCCTGGGCAACAGGATGAAACCCTGTCTCTACTAAACATACATAAATTAGCCAAGCATGGTGGTGCATGCCTGTAGTCCCAGCTCCTCGGGAGGCTGAGTCATGAGAATCACTTGAACCCAGGAGGCAGAGGTTGCCATGAGCCGAGATCATGCCACAGCACTCCAGCCTGGGTGACAGAGTAAGACCCTGTCTCAAAAAAAAAAAAAAGAAGCAGCAGCTCTAGTTCCTCCCAGGCTGGAGATTTTAGCATGGTGTTGAGGAAAGTTCACTCACGTTCATCTGTAAGATGCCATGGTCTGTCAAGAACTGCTTCCAACCAACTAGGTGACCTCATTCCATACAGGGTTTGGGAAAAAAAACAGGCTGCAAGGCAGGAGTCTGTAAAACAGGCTTATTGTTCAAATTTACTAAATTCCTATAGTCCTTGGAGACCCTCCCTGTGTGTTTACATAAGGGAGAGGTTTTTACTGATAATTTAGGTTCTACATTTAGGGGTCAGAAAATTATTTTTTGACTGGGAAGGGCGGTAGTCCCGTGCATCATAGCAATGCTTATTGACAAGATGTCAGTAGAAACTACTAGTTATTATAACCAGAAATGCCTCCAGAGACTGGCAAGTATTTTTAAGGATGCAAAATCACCCTCAGCTGAAGTAGAATTGTTATTGGTTTAAAATAGAATACTATAACTTTAAATTGTTTTATGGAATTGCAAGTATAACGACAAAGAAAACGCTCAACACCGTGGTTCCACCACTTGACCAGCACCAAGAGCTACCTGTCCCAACCTGGCCCCAGCCCCAAGCAGGATTCAGAGCTCCTGGGAGGCTAAAGTGACTGCTGTTGGCTCCACTGCTGCTGCCAGGGAGAGGTGAAGGTTTCCCATTAATTTCCAGCTAAAAATGACAAAACCAGGCAGGTTTCGGGGCCTTAGATTCACTTCAGGCCAAGGCTAACACAAACAATCCAAAGAAAAGCAGAGAGGGCCATTGTATATATTGTATACTTTCCAGAATACAAAGCCCTTTATGTTTATAGGTTCTGTTCCTATAAGCTAGCTACTGTAGAATTACAAAGTATTTTCCAGTTTATTTATTTATTTTTGAGACAGGGTCTCGCTCTGTCACCCAGGCTAGAATGCAGTGGCACAATCATGTCTCATAATTTACTAAGAAGTAACCTGGGCAAATTAACCTCATTGAGTACAAAGAGAATGGTGGTTTTCATATGGCTTATGTTTCTTACATCATGCTGTAAAGCCAAAATGTTTTGAATGTTACTCATCGACAGACAGCAATCATAGTCAAGAGTCTGCATAATAACTTTGACCAGATTCCTGAAGCTAATGCTTAAAAAATATATACTTTATTTATAAGTACTGCCATTTCCAATTTTTCTTAAGCAGTTCCATCCATAGTCATAATAATATATACAATAAAATTTTCCCCTTATGCCTTCTGTTTCTTCTGGGTCTAGGCTAAATCTTTGATTCTACTGTTTGTAGAACCTGCTTTCACAGTCTTTCTCTGTGTCACCCCTTCTCCTGGACAGCAAATGCAGACATCATTAGCTGCTTCAACAGTGAGGATCGAGTGGGCCAAAAATTCTTAGGGTTGTATATTACAATTTTTTTTCTAATATACAGTATTTTATCAACATCAAAAAGAAGTCTAGTTCTGCCAAGAGTCTGTAGGCAAAATACCATTCCACTATAAACAAGTAGACATGCTAGAAACAAAACACTAAGCCACTTTTAATAGGAAAGTCTTGGTATCATGCAGTCTAGACAATAATTCTTAAATTAGCACCTAGTGGTATTAGAGAAAGAAAATAGAAGAGAGGTATAGAAAAACAGAAGACATAACTTAAACAATGAGCTGAGTCAAATGTGCTGAACATATGATAATTTGGGATAACACAAATCTGATGTGTAACAAAATATGTAAAAGTTGCAAAAGAATAGAATTCTTAATAAATGATGCTGGGACAATTGGCTACTAATATGGAAAATAGAAAGACTATTATAACCTACACAAATATGAATTCTAGACAGATTAAAGGCCTAAATATTAAAAGAGAAGCTTTAAAACTTTCAAAAGAGAATACAAAAAACATTTACAACAGGCAAAACAAACCAAAGATGAAAAAGATGAGAAATTTCACTACATTAAAATTAAAGATACCATAAACAGAGATAAGATTTATAAGCTACATCCTAGAGGAGATACTTGTAATGTAAATAACCCATAAAGAGTTTATACCAAAAACAGTGAAAACAATAAAAAATGTGAATGACCCAATAGAAAAATGAGCAAAGGATATTTCACGAAGAGGAAGAATTGCCCAACAACATATAAAAAGATGTATATTCTCAATAATATTCAAAGGATCCAAAATAAAAATTGATGTCACTTTATGCCCAGATTGGTAAAAATTAAAATGTCTGAGCATGCCAGTTGTTAGTGAGAATGTAGGAAAGAGGGAAATACTTCTGCTTTGTTAGTAATATTGTCAACTGATGTGGCTAATTTAGAAAATAATTTATTAATACCAAGTGAATTGAAGATGCATTTATACTACCATCCAGGAAGCTTGTAGAGGCACTCTTGAAGGAGAGCTTGAGGCAGCACAAACAAGGCCGTTTACATTAGCACCCTTTGTAATAGCAGAATAGTTAATACAACCTGAAAGCCTACTGATAAGAGGTAAGTAAATATCCATTAGTCACACAATTGAAAAATATACAGAAATTAAGTGAACAAGGTTATGTGAATTAAAATGGATAAATCACAAAACCAGAATGAGAAGGGGAAATGTAACTTTTTAAAACAATATAATCCTGGTTTTGTAAATTTTTTTTAAAAATGCACAAATTATAGCATATACTAATTATGGACATGTAGATATATGTTGCCAAAATATATATGGAGATTCTACACACCAAGAAGCAGTTGCTAAGATTTCTGCCAACCCTTGTTCCCTAACAGGTCCATTCAGAGAAGAATCAGGGGGAGAGACTTCAGGAGGAAAGTCATGCGCCTGAGGTTTTAACGAATCTATAAGGCTTTATTTCTTTTTAAGCACAAAGTGATCTGAAGCAAATACAGAAAAATGTGAACATACTTAAAATCTTGACCGTGAATAAATGGACTTATATTTTAATTGAATAAGACTTTAATGGCACTTACTATATGCCAGGCACTTTACTGGGCACTTAACATAAATTAATAATCTTCATTATGTTCCTCTGCATGATGAAATATTTCACACATAAACATTCTTGTTGAATTAAATAAAAAATCTAGAGGGAGATACCAAGCATGATTTCATAAAATGGGCAGGAATTTGAGAGTAAGTAGAGTATAATTTTTATTTTCAACACTGCTATTATTTTTAAGTGTTAAAATTAGCTTACATTTCTTTGTAGTTTAAAAACATTTTAAACAGTAATGTAAATATAATTATGATGAGTATCACTGAGTGTTTGAGCATCCAAATTAAGACAAGGAGCACATTCTATAAGCAAATTGTAAAATAAAGTAGACATGGCCAGACCCTATTGTCTGAAAGAAATTAGAGGACTGCAAGATTAGTATTAAAAAGCAGATAGATGTTGTGGTATCGCAGGTAGATGTGCAATATGCACATAGGTGCACATTTCATAAAAGGCTGACTAGTCATTTGTGTTGTATTGATGGTCAAAAAGAAAGAAGAATCATAAAGCAGAATGTCTTTTGGACAAGAAACGACGTTTAGAAATTTCTAGAAGTCAAGGAGGATAGAAGTAAGTTAATGGAGCAATCTTTTATATCTTGCCAAGCAACTCAAAATAGGTCTGGTGAGACTGCAGCATGGGACTCCAGCCACACTGTAAACCTAGATTGTCTTGCCCTCCAGAAGTCCTCCTAAATGACGTATTCATCAGGGAAAAGAGTTGACAAAATCTTTCATTCCCAGCCCTGTGGTAATGATGCTTGGACTCCCACTGAGCCAATACGAAGTGAAAACTTTGAGAAGAAAATCTGTTAGCATCAATTAAGTGATAAAACAGTCAAACTTACTGATAATGTGTGTGAGCATGTCTAACACATTCCATCTTAATGAGGTGATCTCGGTTAATGCATTAATTACTCCTTTTAGCTCTTGTGTTGCAGTGATAACAATATCTCCCATAGAAATGCTTCTTCTTGGTCCATGTGGGGTATTTCTCTCATAGAAGCAGAAATAATAACAGCAGTCTTCTTAGACTATCAAGAGATACACAACACTATTTAAGCAATTTGAATTCAAGGGATATTTTCCAAAGTCTCTACCAATTTGGATTATCGAAAATGAATTTTGGGATTGGTTGTCAGCCTCTCTCATATATGCTGTCCAGTATTCGTGACCCCCTCCTCGCTGTGAACAGAACCCATGTTTGTTTAGGTATTTCTCTTACCCACTTAACCTATGTGCTTCAGAGAAACTACTACCTGCTATAACCCTATCCTCACCCACCACACTCCTGAGCTCCCTATACAGGCCTGTGTGGTCTAAGGCGGTGCCAATTGTTTGTATGTAGACACTTAGCCCCAAAGTCTTTTTTCTATATGCTCCAGCAGGGGAATGGTAGCCTACAAATGACATTTCTTAGAGTATTTTGCCAGCTGGGTATTGTCAATAAGAAGCATTGGACGGGAAATAAGAAGGGGTAGGGAGGGAAAAGCTATTGCCTTCCTGCTTCCAGTTCTGGCAAATGATTCAGCAGCTGAAAGAACCTGTAGATAACCATAGATTCTAGCACACAAAGTGGGACAGAGGTCTTTTGCTTTCTTACCTAGTGATAGAGCAGGAGTTTCATCAGAAGCAGCACCAATTCCTACACCCAGCATTGTACCACCTGCCCCCTTTCTTTCTTTGCAAGGATAGGGGCAATAGTGGCTTATGGCAGTTACTGGCCTCTGGCTAATTTCTCTGACTCCTTGATCATTCCACTCTTGTAATAATTTTGTTACGGAATCTCTGTATTTCTTTTTCTTTCCAGGGAACTGATTGATTCTAAAATTAATCTCATCCTACTGCCAGTGATAGCTTCAAGCATAGGTGTATTGTATGATTTGAGCCAATGAGAACGCAGGAAACATTTGCTGGTAAAGTGTGGGATTATTTTGCTTTTATTTTCTGGGACAGTTTCCAGTAGCTTCTCTCTTTCTCTCTTAACACTCTCCCCTGTTCAGTTCCTACAGCTATTTTAGTCACCTTCCCGGAGATTTCAATCCCAACAGAGGAAAGCAGGGTCAAAAGACCGCTAGAAAAATATACTTGGGCAAGTATATTTTGTCATCCCTGATACACACCCTATTTCTGGACTCCCAGTAATGGGAAGCCATAAATGTCTTTATTTTTAATTCCCTGTGGGAAGGGATTTCTGTTATTTTCTGAATGCTGACACAACCATAATCTATGAAATGGAATGTCTAGGAAGAAATTCCTGAATCTAGATAAGTCAGCAGATTGACATGCCGGGCAGCACTACAAGCCTTTGGCAAGGACACAGAATGTCTGAGTGCTCCCTCTAGGGTATTTAGACCCCATAATGACTTTGGGGGTTTCTTCAGTAGTTCCCTTAAATTCCAGTGGTCTGTCATAAAAAATATACATTAAGAGAACATAATTGGCCATATTTGCATATTCAGGATGTATGACACAAGATAGGCCTTCTTTAAGGTAAAAAAAAGATGCTCTAGAATTTCAGACTCAGTGGCACAGAAAAAGTCTCAGACATTTAATAGTCAGGACACCTGAGAAATTTGGGGATAAATTTTTTTCTTGTTTTTTTCTAGGGGACCTAAATTTTCCTGTTTTTTTTTTTTAATCTGAAACACTTATCACATTATTTCCAGGCATCCTTCAAAGTCCAAGGTCACTCTTCTAGTCTGTTTCTTTCTCTGAAGCATCTTTCATCCTATGAATCATTAATACTTTTGATTTCACTCTCTAAGTCTCCTTCCATTCACTCACCTTCATCCCAGCCATAGGCTTTTCAGTCAACTTCATTTCAGGCTGGAACTGGTCCCTTTCCTAACTCATCTCTGGCTTGACAATTATCTTTCTACCAGCACAACTTAGGCCATATATTCATCGTATATCCCACTGCCTTTGCATAGAAGGCCAAACTCATTCATAATTAGATTCCAGCTTGCCTTTCTACTCTTATCTCTTCCTTTCCTTGACTTTCCTGGTTATAATCCTGGTGTGCTATATTTAACTAGAGGAATATTCACTTTTCCTCAAACAGCATATTTACATCCATATCTATGAGCCTTGTTCAATATTGTTCTGTTTTCCTGGAAATCTCACTCTGTTTACACTTGATGGAATATCACTCATTTATATATTCAGAATACATGTATTGAAAACCTATGTGCTGAACACAGTCCAAGGCACCGGGCATTCAAAATGATACTTGCCTTGGGCATTCATGCATAACTCCACGGGGAATATATAAATGTATACAACTAAAATACAGTCTCCTAAGTACTATCATAGAGTCATGTTTGAATCATACATGATTTGAACACATCTAGCATAGTATTATCTGTCTACACTATAAAGTTTGCAAGGGTAAAGAGTGTATTATATTCATTTTGCATTACCTGTCCTTAACCTGGAGCCCATTAGGAAGCAAGGAAGCAAGGAAGGAAGCAAGGAAGCAAGGAAGGAAGCAAGGAAGCAAGGAAGGAAGCAAGGAAGGAAGGAAGCAAGGAAGGAAGGAAGCAAGGAAAGAAGGAAGCAAGGAAAGAAGGAAGCAAGGAAAGAAGGAAGCAAGGAAGGAAGGAAGGAGAGAAAGAAAGAAAGAGAGAGAGAGAGAAAGAAAAAGAGAGAAAGAGAAAAAGAGAGAAAGAGAAAAAGAGAGAAAGAGAAAGAAAAGAAAAGAACACAGAGCAAGCCTCTTTAAACTGGTCTAGCTACACTGTTCTATGTCAGAACTATTGACATTTTACTTTAGCACAAGAGCTCTTTTCCCATTAATCAACTCTTACAGTAGAAAATGACTCTGACTTCTGGGACTGCTTGCAGGGGAGAATGTTAACAGACCTTTCAGTAGCTACAGTTTTCTTGTTGCCCATTGATGGATCAAGAGCTAATTCTCAAACTATTTTCAAGCCAACCTGGTAAGTACATAATATTTATTCAAGCAATACTAAGCCATTTGGCATGATTTCAACAGTAAAGAAAGGGCACTTTGAGAAAGGGCTTGTGGTATAAATATGGTTGGCTCATAATTGTATGGGTGATGCCTCTGTTCATCTGCTGATAGGAAGGCTAAGAAATAGTTCTTTATAACTAGCTCTGTTTAATATTTTGCTTATTGTTTCTGCCATCCTCATTTCAGATCTGAATGACAGTATAATCAGACAGAACTAAAGCATAATCCCAGCAGAGAAGAGGAAGAGGCGATTAAGCCCTATTGATAAAGCAAATGAATTCTAGTTCATCCAAGGGGAAAGAAAATGTTCAGGCTACAAGACAATGACCACTTTTTTCCCCAAGCAGTGGGAGATTTATCAGTGACAAATGCTTGCTTAGGTTTATTTTCTGAATCTATTTTCTTGCCTTTATAAAGGAGAAATGCTGAAAAATGGAATTCTTATGTTCCATTCATAATGGCTTTCAAGGATGATCTTGCGTCTTTTAAAAACCATTCGTCTGACTGGTGGAAGACTTTCACCTCCTTAGACATCCATCTAAGACAGCACTTCCTTTTCTCATGTTTTAGAAAGACAGAAACGGTTTCAGAGGGGCTTGTAATTTGTTTTGAAAGAGGGTAAACACTTTATTGTGTTTGTGTATAGGTCACATCATATTAATTCCACTTCTGCAGGTAACCAGTGAAAGGGCACTTGTCCAAAATGGACATTGCTTTGAAATTCAGATAATAAGAGTGGGAGACTGGAAGTGGGAAGTGACATGATTGAGCCCCACAAAAAGGGAAAAGGACACAAAGGGCTTGGAAGAAAGCAGTGTGAGGGGAGACAGGGAGGGTATTGTTGCATGTTTACTCCAATCCTATAGTAAAAGCCCATAAACATTTATGACAAGCCAGAATAAATGATCAACTGCTTACGGCTTTCAAACCAGAACCAGCCGCATCACAATAAACACTAAATTATTGGAGAGGTACCTAAACATGGATAAGATTCTAACTTTTAAATTTTTTATTTTATTTTTTGATCTCATTCTATTTATAAACATTTTGGGGTATATTTCTGAAAGAGAAGGATTTTTTGAAAACGCAGCCATAATAGTGTTATCGAACACAAATGAAATGACACTTCATCAACAATATTTCAAATAGCTAGTCAGTATTCAAATTTTCCCAATTGTCTAATGAACTTCAAAAATGTGTTTGAATTGGGATCCAAAAATTATCCCGTATGACAGGTTTCTAAGTCTTTGCCATGTATTTTAATCTATAGGTTACTTTTTCAACTGTTTCTGCTTCCCTGTGAAAGATCCTTATTATTGGTTCTAAAATGAAGCAGAGTTCCTGGCACATAGTGAGGATTAGTAAATATTTATAGAATAAAGGACAGAGAAAGAATATCCTCCACTGCCCTGCTTGTGGTTGGAACAGTCATTTCTAGAATGAGATCACCTTTTTGTCTTTCCCTTTCACCTACCTGTAGCCTCTCATTGGGCTCCTTCACTGTTCTACAAGCTTTAAAAATGAAGCAAGCCCATTCACGCGTGCTCACCAACCTGTGGCACATGAAGCCCTTCTCTGTGCTCCTTTCAAGCCTCTCAACCTCTCAGAATTCACTGAATAAATCACTTTGTGTTTTCCTTCCCAAATGAGGATATTGTACATAATTTGAAGGCAGTAACCATTCTTAATTGATCTCCTATCTCCAGCTCCTAAAACACTTGCCGTCACAGAGTATACTCTCAATGAATGTTTTCTGTTGTTGATAAAAATTAAAATGAATGTTAATTCTCATTTACAGACTTAAGGATTAAAGAGAAAGGCCATAGAAATGATCAAAGCTAGCATTCTTTCCCCCTCATGTGTAGATTCTAGTTTTCCACGGGCTCCTATACAATCACCGGTTAAGCATTGCTCTTTGAATCACAGTGTGTTTTATTTAAGAATGGATATGGTTCCTTTTGGATCTGTGTGCATGCAGCAGTTTTCTGGTGCATTTTAATTAACTCCAGTTTTGGTTTTGCACAAAGAATAGTAGTATGAAAGGCAAAAGAAAATATGTTCCTAGAGTGGTCATCAGTACTGGTGACTCAGAGGAAAGAGCTGAGCTACAAGTGGCAATTCTAAATTGGAGCTTGCTACTGGACTGTGCAGGGGTAAAAATACATTTGCAGTCTGAGAAGAAAGACTACAATTCCATTTCTGATCAATAGTGAAGCATCCTGCCAAAGCATAGCTAAGGAGTCAAGTTACTGTTTAAAGCATGGCTAAGGAGTCACGTTACTGTTTTTAAACATGTTTTCACTCTCCAGTCATTACTCTCAGTGAGAACCTGATAGCAGTGGTACAAAATGGGGCATATTTTAAAGTGACAGGGCACTCCTCCAGTGGCCTCCCATACTCTAGCTGCAAGTTTCTGTTCCACTAAAGTAGGATCAAATTTTAAACTCCAAGTAGCACTTTAGCTTTCTCAACTGAGGATCTGAGATATGCACTTATATTCCAAGTAATACTGAGATTTCTGAAAAATCAAAGCTTCAAGCCATGACTTTTATTTATTGTCAGTTGGCTGGAGGGTAAAAATAGAGATAGACTAACCTGCCAGATGACAAATGGGGAGGTGGTGCGTATTCTAGGAAGTACACAGCAAAAAAACAGGCACCAGAGCTGCTTAGAGATGGCTGGCAAAAAATGATTTGGGATTAAGCCTAGGAAAGCAAATACTAATGGACTTGAACAAGAGGATCTGGAAAAAAAAGTATTTTGTGGTAGAAGGGTAACTGAAAAGGGGATGACCTAAAAACCCCTTTGGATACTAATGGAGCTATGTATAATTTGTTGGTCTTTTGTTTTTCCTCCCAAATACATAACTTTGTCTCTTGTTCCTAATTTCCAGAATTAAATTTTAGCCCAAGATGTCAATATATGCATAGCCATATCAAATATGTGAGTATTAACTCGTTATCTGCCAGCTCCTCAAACATTTATAATACAAAACACAAAATAAATAGGATTCAATTCTTGTTGATTCAACCTAGTTGAGAATAGATAGTCCAGTTAAGAAAAAAATGACAAACACAAAGGGAAAGAGGAGAGGCACCCGATATATGTTCTCTAGGCCTTTTAGAAAACATGGAGTTGTTCCTTTGGCCACATATATGTGAATCTATAAGAAAGGTGACATTGTAGACATCAAGGGAATGGGTACTGTTCAAAAAGGAATGCCCCACAAGTGTTACCATGGCAAAACTGGAAGAGTCTACAGTGTTACCCAGAATGCTGTTGGCATTGTTGTAAACAAACAAGTTAAGGGCAACATTCTTGCCAAGAGAATTAGTGTGCGTATTGAGCACATTAAGCACTCTAAGAGCAGAGATAGCTTCCTGAAACGCGTGAAGGAAAATGATCAGAAAAAGAAAGAAGCCAAAGAGAAAGGTACCTGGGTTCAACTGAAGCACCAGCCTGCTCCACCCAGAGAAGCACACTTAGTGAGAACCAATGGGAAAGAGCCCAAGCTGCTGGAACCTATTCCCTATGAATTCATGGCATCATAGGTGTTAAAAAAAAAAAAAAAAATGAAAGACCTGTAGGCTGTAAAAAAAAAAAAAACAATTGTCTCATTTACATGACATTGGTATAAATAATTTCCCCAGAATCAAAATGCAATTTTTAAAGTAAAACCTCTGGAAAATAAATCATGCATTACTGGTCATTTAAAACCCATTTTAAAGCAATTCAATAGCATCTAGAGCAAAGGTTACAGAAGATGGTGTCAGGGTGTCTCTCATTTCATACACCACTGAATGTTTCCTATCCTTCTCTGCATGAAGACACAATCTGTCCAGAAAGCTCATGTGGACTCTTCAAGATAGGCTAGAAGTGCCAGGAAATGAATGTCCCCAGGAGCAACCATTAACCAGTGATACGTGGGAACATGTGCATAAACACCTGAGCTTACTTGCCCTCAGTGAGAAGTGCTGTAATGCATGCTACAGTTTATCAGTGTGTCCTCTATTTGATTGAGTTTGGAATTACAACCTCAATGTGTCTTAACTGCCTTTCTCTCCTTCCATATCTCTCTTTCCCACTCCCCCACTGCACTCTCTGAAGTTACTTCCCAAATAAACTATCAGAATTCAAGTTCTTGTCTCAAGATATACTTTAGGGGGACCTCAAACATTGACAATGATACACAACTGTTTTAATTAATTCCCATGAGAAATGGCAATTGACTAGGGTTAAAATAGTGTTTTCTTGGTGCCATTTATTCACATACAATGTCATAATTTTTCCATACCAGCATTAGCATCTGACTATGATTAACTCATAACTTTTCTAACTCAGCTTAAAATGGATTGACTTTAGTCTTAAATATGGTAAAATTATACATGAAATCACATCGATAGCCATACATTTTTTGTAATATATATTTAAAGTTATATTTTTAGTGTTTGCTTATGTGTCACATGAAATGTTGTATTTCCTGTTTTGAAAAACACTGAGCTATATTGTAGATAAGACATATGCATGCTTTTTCTGTCACCAGCCCATGACCCCATAGTTGATAATTGTTAAGGTAAAAATCTATCAAATTTTTGACTAGACACTGCCCTTGGGGTGTTGGAGAGTTGCATTTTTCTTGTTAGATGATTGTTGTCTGGATTGACAATGTCCATTTTGAGTTATGAGTTTCTACCCAGCAGGAGCCCTATCTCAAGTTTCTTTCACATTAGCATCTAGTACAATGACACCAAAAGTGAGAAATAGATGGGGGTGGTAATAGTAGTAACTGGCACTCATTTTATGTCTATGAAAATTCCTTAAGAATATATAAGATGCAAAAAGAAAGAATGCAATACTTTGGGTTCATAGTCAAAGGACTAGTTATCTTCTGCCCATTTGTAGCAAAACTTTATGTTTTTGGAGGGGGTGTTTTGTGTTTGAAAAGACACTGTTCATCAAAATATAACTCAGGACCCAAAGCTCATAAAAGCACTTTATAAAGGAGAATTAATATTTGTTTTTTTTTCCCTAAAGAGGCACTCCAATTTTTTTCTAAGTGACAAACTTTGTTTCTCAGGAATTTTATTGTTATTACTAATTTGTGGACCACATGTTGCTTGTTGCCAACAAATCTAATTTATCTAACTCATGAAAAACTATGGCTAAATTTCTGAAGACGTGCATTGGGGAGGGAGGAAAGGAGAGGCTGAGATCTAGTAAAATGCTGAGACAACATCCACTGAAGTCATTGCACATGCAGATCAGAGAGATAAGCACAGACAGGATATGAAATTGTATAGATTATGAACATCTCTCGTTGATTAAATGGAATGGAAATACATTTTCTCTTTCATATTGGAAGAGGCTTAACATTAAAAAACTAATCTTTTTTGAGATAAAGTTCATTAACACAATGATTTTTCATTTGGCTTTTATAATGATATTGCTGCTTAATCACCAGAACATTGCTTCCTGTGCTCGGTGGGAACCAGCAGGAAACATTTGAAGAGCGAGTCTTGCTGCTAATGTGACGGGAGAGGGAATAGTATTCTCACTGCTCTTCATTTTAAAAGTACAGCACATTCTTGCTCAGAAGTCTAAGACCTCTTGTCCGATAGCATGAGCTTTAAGCCCCACATTAAACACAGAATAAAGTATATAACCCTGAAAGCTAAATCTTTGCTTCAGGTCTGGTGTTTCTCTCTGGATTACACATAAAAGTTCTCGGGGGGCATTTTCATTACAAACCAAGATTTGAAGTGTTTGATCTTGGTAGTTGAAGATACCATAGCACTGAATTCGATAGCTCATTTGACTGTTTAGCTCAGTAAACAAAGACATGAACTAATCGAACCAAACTATAAATCTTTAAAACTATATCCTCCTTCATGCAAGTTGAACCCACAGTGCCCCCCTAAAACTAAATAGTCTCTCTGCAATGGAATCAGAATGAAAATATAATCCTAAGATGTCATACAGACAACTATTAATTTTCATTCACCAAAGATTCTTTTGAATATAAGAATTGATAAACTTTCTGTAGGGAGTTAAATTATTAATATGGCACAATATGCAAAATAATCACCAGTATGTATTGCACAGTGTAGCAACAGTAGTCAAAGCTGTACGTTCCAAAAAATAGAAATGAACTTTGGATGATTTAAGCAGACATCAAATGGATTAAAAGGATGTTAGGTAATTCACAAAATTATCCAGTAACTCAACTTCAAAAGCTGGGCAGGAACAAATAATGTTTGTAGTGGTTAGAACTGACATCAGTGGTTTCACACATAAAATCATTTAAACAAAGACAGTATTTTCATTGAACACTAAACTTCACAGCTCACACTGCATACTCATCTACAACCAAACTAGAAATGTAACGTGACTGCCACTAAGGCTGCCACCAGTCAGAAAAATGGGTTTTCTAATGCCTCTGTGTCTTCAAGATCTGGGGAGTACAATTCTGGAGTAGGTACACCTTCCTGGCCAGGTAATACAACATGCTCAGGCAGGTCCTTGCAGCAAAGAGACCAAATGATCACTGGCTTGATTCACCAGGACTCCCAGGATTTGATGAATTTCTCTAAGATAAAGAGTTCAGATGCTGGTCAGCCAAAAAATGACATATTTTCACTATCTACCGTTGGATAAGCCCAACACAATTACACGTTCATAACAAGGAGGTACTTAGAACATATCTTGACATGACTGAGAACCTATTATTAATTCAATTGGATGGTTCAAAGCTTTGTTTACAACTTCTCCAAAACCTGACCATATGTTCATGTCAGAAACAAATCAACCTTTTCTAACCAACCACGTAATACTTCTAGCCTGCTTCAATTTGCCCACAGCCTCTCAGCTAAGCCATTAGAGTTGTAGAAAGAAAAAAAAAGAGAGAGAGAGAAAGTTGTATATAGCACAGGAGATTGTTAAGGAACGTTTCCTAGGCCTTAGGAGTGCCTTTACAACATTAACATGTTTAAGAGAGGGACGTTTTCCAAAGAGTGCTGATAGAGGAGTTGGTGTCTGTGAAGTGTGCTGACTCCCTTTTGATCATATCCAAGGCACATCCAACTCTCAGTAACTGAACCTAAATTATTTGGGAACTCATAAAGAAACCTGATACCAGGGATGTGCCCTTTCATTACGATGTTCCATTTCATTATTTTGCAAAACCCTGTGAATATATGTGACTCTCACTGAGATCAAATCTGAAAAGCTCACACAGAGACAAGAGCACATAGGCTGAAAATCAGAGAGAGGTCACTAGTGGAATGTGAGAAGCTATGTTTTGACATTTGTCAAATGTTAACAAAAACAATCCTCATTAATCTTATATCTGTGGATAGTGAAAGGTAACAGCAAGAACAAATAAGACATGGATAATGCAAAGCATGAGCTAATGTAAAATGAATTCATATTTGATTAGTGGATACACTATGTAATTTTTGCAATATCTATTCGTTCTTATGTTTTCTTCTGCTAATGTTATAATTGGGTTCAATTCCCTGAGTACAACCTGGTTAAGTGACAATGTGCAGTTAAGTATTTTCAATGAATAATGATTAACAACGTTTTCGTAAGTAGCAGAAATCGTATCCAGGCACAAATAGGTCAGAGTTTATACTGGTTGAAATCGCAGAGAGTCTCTTGAGTAAGAAAATCTTTTGAGCAGGAAATATCTGAATCAGCCAGCAGTATTGGAAAAGCATGTGTATTAGAAGACTTGGGAACATTGTGTTCTGATAAGGAAACATTAAATTCAACAGAAATTTTGATGAGAATTTTAGCTAGAAAATACAATGTTATTTGGTAAAGGACAGAACCCCTAACCTTGTCTGAGGCAAGAATTACATGCTGAAACCTCCGCCCCAGCCCTGGGTCCAGCCTCTTGTGTGAAAGAGACCGCAGCGCAGACGGCTGACTTCAGCACTGCATGTATGTTGGATGCTGAATAACTGTGGAAGATGATGAAGTTCCATACTGATTTTTTCAGTCATATCCAGACCCCCAGATAATAAGAAATGGTGCAGTGTCATCACCTCAGCTTAAAGGACAAACGAAATAGCTCACTGCAGGATTTGCATGTTATATCTATTTTCTCCTTTACATGAAATTTCCCTTTGCAAATGTTATCCATTATAGAATTTCCAATTCTCTGCCCATGATTTCAAATTGGTAAACTTCAACAGGACTTAGACATACACTCTGAAGTCAGGAACACAGCCCTGCATTCTCTCCGGATTCTCTCATGGAATAATTTTATGACCCCGGGTTATGTCACTTCATCTTTCTTAGTCTCAATTACTTCATTTGCTTAATGAATGGTCATAGGGAGACAATGTCATCAAAGATCCCTTTCAGTCAAATGAATTAAAGCAGAAACAGTCTGTCACCTCATATAATATGAATCCCTCACTTAGGAGTATGATATTTTAGACGAACTATCACAAGGAGTATTAGATCAGAGCAAAGGAAGGGCTTAATTTTTAAGAAGCATCTAGAAGTACTGAAGTTAAGGTTATAAGGCAAATCACATAATAACCATCCCAAAATATTACATGAAAATAGTCATCTATCCTGAAAAGCAGGTAACTAAATTAGATCAACACCTGCGATCCCAATAAGATTTTCTTTATATAGAGAGCTGTTTATCTGCTCTGATTTCTGTATTTTAAATTATTTTGGGTTACTATCCTTCCATTGCTATTGTAAGTCATTAGAAACTCAAAATTTTCCTTATGTATTATATATGTGAAATAATTCAATGAAAACTATTACTGCATTAGAAAACAGTAGTAGATGCAGACAAGCACATGTATTTAATGGATTCACTGCTCAACAGATGATCAGCGCTATCCAAATTGTACATGTCTAAAGCCATCATCATATCTCTTACCTCTTCTTTTATTCTCATAGTGAAGAAGAAATGCAACATGGCAAAACTCGTATCTTGGGAAGGCAGGTGGAAAAATATATATACTTTTCTATGTATATAGTGTGTACATGAAAATGCTCTGAAAAGTATGATAAATAATGCAAATATTTGAGTCATTATCCAGATGAGTTTTAAATTAATTCAAAATCTATAATTCTTGACAGTTTATATTATTTTATAAAGCTTGCTATTCTTGGAAATTTATTTTTAAAACTTGTAAACTGTTTACTTCAAATTCACATTCATTTACGGTCATTAGTTTGCACTTTATAAGTAACTCCATCTAAATACAACATCTTTGGGGCACTTACGTATCTTTTCTGCTATATTAGACTTCATGACCACATAGTTAATATTTATATATTGACAGATACGCCTTTTAGTTCCTTACACTCTCTTAGTGAATATGCATACTCCAATCAGATGGCCTGAAAAAGTATGCAACATATGCCTGCATCAGCACAAATCTGTTTTAACTTCTAGAAATGCAATGTATGTATGTATAAACTGAATGCACATATTGTATATATGTGCATGTATATATATCATATTAGTTCTGTCGCTCCAAGGGAACCCTGACTAGTAGAGATTTTGGTTTCAGGAGTAGTTCCAGAGGAAGAATATTAAAGGATGGAGTTATTTCATTGGCTTTAGGGTTTCTGGAGTTGGCTGCTTAATATGATTAGACCCAAAAATGCTAAGGACTCTACTTCTAGTAGTATGGAGAACACTGAGAGTACTTGGAGTGAACTGTTTCGAGAGTTATGCAAAACAAATGCATTTGATACTCCTGATTCACCACTCCTGAGAGGCAAGGAGTTTAGTGAATCTATACATAATACCTTTGACCATATGTGGAGAACCAAGGAACATAATGAAGCTATTTGGTTGCTTCTAAGTTCAGTGGACAAAGTGATGAAAGAAAATGATTAACTCAGGGATTCTGTGTCCCAGCTTCAGAAGCAGATAGTGAGCCTCAAATGTGCTGAGATTACCCTGAGAGAGTGTTATCTCCTGTAGAGAAAGAGCCGAAATTGTGGAAAAACAGACACAAGCTTTTTTTTTTTTTTTTGACAGAGTTTTTCTCTTGTCACCCAGGCTAGAGTGCAATGGCGCCATCTCGGCTCACTGCAGCCTTCACCTCCTGGGTTCAAGTGTTTCTCCTACCTCAGCCTCCCAAGTAGCTGGGGTTGCAGGTGCCCACCACCACGCCCAGCTAGTTTTTTGTATTTTTAGTAAAGATGGGGTTTCACCATATTGGTCAGGCTGGTCTTGAACTCCTGACCTCAGGTGACCCACCTACCTTGGCCTTCCAAAGTGCTAGGATTACAGGCATGAGCCACCGTGCCTGGCCAAACACAAGCTCTTATCATGCCAGTGGCTGACCTGCAATGAAAGGTGCATTCACAGCCTCATCAGGTGTCTACTGTTAAAGTGAGGGCATTGATTGGAAAAGAATGGGACCCTGCAACTTGGAATGGGAATGTGTGGGAGTACCCTGATGAAGCAAGAAACACTGAGTTTGTAAACACTGATTAAACTTTTTTGGCAGAAGGAACAGCTTCCCCATCCCCAGGAGTAGCAACATCATCTCCCTGACCCATGCTGCCATCAGCCTTTCCACCATTGTCTGAGGAGATAAACCATGCACTGCCTGAGGCAACAGTGATGGCCTCCCCTGACGCAGCTGCCAGGCAAGATAATGTTGATTTTCCTCAGAAGCCACCCCCAACACCTCTGTTTGCCACTAGGCCTATAACTAAAGTCCCCGTGGGCCCCTGGAGGTGAGGTTGAGAGTGTGACCCATGAGGAGGTGTGCTACCCTTGAAAAGAACTGTTTGAGTTCTCTAATTTATATAAAAAGCAATCTGGAGAACAGGCATGGGAATGGATATTAAGGGTATGGGATAATGGTGGAAGGAACATAGAGTTGGACCAGGCTTAATTTGTTGATTTGAGCCCACTAAGTAGGAATTCTGCATTTAATGTTGCAGCTTGGGGAGTTAAAGGTTTTAATAGTTTATCTGCTTGGTTAGCTGAAATATGGATTAAAAGATGGCCCACTGTGAATGATCTGGAAATGCCTGATATCCCTTGATTTAATGTAGAGGAAGGGATCCAAAGGCTTAGGGAGACTGGGATAGTGGAGTGAATTAGTCACTTTAGACATACCCATCCCAGCTGGGAGGGTCCAGAAGATACACCCTTGACCAATGCCTTGCTAAATATATTTGTGAGGACAACACCTGCCTCTTAGAAGAGCTCTGTAATTCTTCTCTGTAGGTCAGATCTAACACTGGGAACCACAGTCACTCAACTCCAACATTTAAATACAACGGGGATAATTGGATCCTGAGGTGGCAGGGGCCAAGTGGCAGCACTCAACTATCAAAGGCAAGGTGGGCATAGCTACCATAATTGACAGCAGAGGCAAAGCAGCAATCAGAATAGTGTGACTCGAGTAGAGCTCTGGCATTGGCTAATTAATCATAGTGTTCAAAATAAGTGAAATTGATAGGAAGCCTACTGCATTCCCGCTTAAATTATACAAACAGAAAACTTCTAGGTCAGAGAGACAAAAGACTGATTTGAATTATAAAACAGAATCATGGCCCCTACATCAGTTTGCAGACTTGAACCAGTTTACAGACCCAGAACCCCTTGAATGAAGTGGAGGCCAGGTCCCCTTGAGGAGGAACCCCACTACATTACCAACAATTTATGCAGTGAATCTGTCTCCCATCCTTCCCTAGGAAACCTTTGGCCTTTTCCTAAGGAGACCCAGGGCAACTGAGCACTGGGGAAAGAGAAATTATCACACATTTCAAGGACTGATGGACACTGGCTGTGAGTTGACATTGATTCCAGGGGACCCAAAACGTCACTGAGATCCTCTAATTAAAGTAGGTGTTTATGGAGGTCATGTAATTAATGGAGTTTTAGTTCAGGTCTGACTTACAGTGGGTCCAGTAAGTCCCCAAACTCATCCTGTGGTCATTTCCCCAGTGCCAGAATGCATAATTTGCATAGACATACTTAGCAGCTGGCAGACCCCTCACATTGGCTCCTTGACTGATAGTGTGAGGGCTACTATGGCAGGAAAGGCCAAATGGAAGCCATTAGAGCTGCCTCTACCTAGAAAAATAGTAAATCAAAAACAATATGTCATCCCTGGAGGGACTGCAGAGATTAGTGTCACCATGAAGGACTTAAAAGATACAGGGGTGGTGATTCCCACCACATCCCCATTTCTCTCCCATTTAGCCTGTGCAGAAGACAGATGGATCTTGGAGAATGACAGTGAATTATTGTAATCTTAATGAAGTGGTGACTCCAATTTCAGCTGCTGTACCAGATGTGGTTTCATTGCTTGAGCAAATGAACACATCTCCTCGTATCTGGTATGCAGCCATTGACTTGGCAAATGCCTTTTATTCCATTCCTGTCCATAAGGCCCACCAGAAGCAATTTGCCTTCAGATGGCAAGGTCAGCAATATACCTTTACTGTCCTACCTTAGGGGTATCTCAACTTTCCTGCTTTGTGTCATAATCTTATTGGCCTGGTTGTGCACTCTGCATGGAAGGAGAAATGGCCACATGTGCAATTATATACTCATTCATGGGCTGTAGCCAATTGTTTGGCTGGATGGTCAGGGACTTGGAAGAAGCATAATTGGAAAATTGCTGACAAAAAAATTTGGGGAAGAGGTATGTGGATGGACCTCTCTGAGTTGTCAAAAACTATGAAAATATTTGTATCCCATGTGACTGCTCACCGATGGGTGACATCAGCAGAGCAGGAGTCAAATAATCAAGTGGTAGGATGACCTGTTCTGTGGACACCGTTCAGCCTCTTTCCCCAGCCACCCCTGTCAATGCCCAATGGGCCCATGAACAAAATGGCTGTAGTGGCAGGGATGGAAGTTATGCATGGGCTCAGCAACATGGACTTCCATTCGCCAAGGCTGACTTGGCTACAGCCACTGCTGAGGGCCCAATTTGCCAGCAGCAGAGACCAACACTGAGCCCTTGATATGGCACCATTCCTCGAGGTGATCAGCCAGCTAGCTACCTGGTGACAGGAAGGGGCAGAGGTTTGTCCTCACTGGAATAGACACTCACTCCGGTTCTGAGTTTGGCTATCCTGCATGCAATGCTTCTGCCAAGACTACCATCCGTGGACCCACAGAACACCTTATCCACCATCACGGTATTCCACACAGCATAGCCTCTGACCAAGGCACTTACTTTATGGCCAAAGAAGTGTGGCAGTGGGCTCATGCTAATGGAATTCACTGGTCTTACCATGGTCCCCATCATCCTAAAGCAGCTGGATTGATAGAACGGTGGAATGGCCTTTTGAAGGCCAATTATAACACCAACGAGGTGACAATACTTTGCAGGGCTGGGGCAAAGTTCTCCAGAAGGCCCTGTAAGCTCTGAATCAGCATCCAATATATGATACTGTTTTTCCCATAGCCAAGATTCACGGGCCCAGGAATCAAGAGGTGAAAGTGGAAGTGGCACAACTCACCATCACCCCTAGTGATCCACTAGCAAAACTTTTGCTTCCGGTTCCCATGACATCACGTTCTGCTGGCCTAGAGGTCTTAGTTCCAGAGGGAGGAATGCTGCCACCAGGAGACACGACAAAGATTCCACTAAACTGGAAGATTGTCACCGGGACACTCTGGGGTCCTCCTAGTCAGCAGGCTAAGAAGGGAGTTACAGTGTTGCCTGGGGTGACTGACCCAGACTATCAAGATGAAATCAGTCTACTATTCCACAATGGAGGTAAGGAAGAGTATGCATGGAATACAGGAGATCCATTGGGGTGTCTTAGTATTACCATTGCCTGTGATTAAGGTCAATGGGAAACTGCAACAGCCCAATCCAGGCAGGACTACAAATGACCCAGACCGCTCAGGAATGAAGGTTTGGGTCACTCCACCAGGAAAGAAAACATGACCTGCTGAGGTGCTTGCTGAAGGCAAAGGGAATACAGAATGGGTAGTAGAAGAAGGTAGTCATCAATACCAGCTATGACCACATGACCAGCATGTTTAAAAATCATACGAAGCATATTTAAAAATCATAAAGCAACAACTATAGATCTGTTGTATGTCTACATGTCAAAGTGATCCCCTGACAATTGTGGTCTTGCATAGTATTACTTTTTACTGAGTGACTATATATATCCTATTAGTATCCTAATATATATATACATGTATATATGTATACATACATGTATATCTCATATGAGTGCTCACCAATGGATATATATGTATAGATGTATATATTATATATGTATATATGTGTATATATATATATATACGTGTGTGTGTATATATATATATATATATGAAGTGTTCCCATATATATATATGAAGAGGAGTTTATTAAGTATTAACTTACACAATCCCAAGGTCCCAAAATAGGCTGTCTGTAAGCTGAGGAGCAAGGAGAGCCAGCCTGACTCCCCAAACTGAAGAACTTGGAGTCCAATGTTCCAGGGCACGAAGCATCCAACATGGGAAAAAGATGTAGGCTGGGAGGCTAGGCCCATCATCTCCTTTTCATGCTTTACTGCCTGCTTTACATTCACTGGCAGCTGATTAGATTGTGCCCACTAGATTAAGGGTAGATCTGTCTTCCCCAGCCCACTGGTTCAAATGTTAATCTCTTTTGACAACACCCTCACAGACTCACCAAGGATCAATACTTCATATCTTTCAATCCAATCAAGTTGACACTCAGTATTAACCATCACAAGTCCACTCCTTGTCAACTTGAACCCATATACATCCCCTGAGATCATACATAGTCTTCAAAGACCATGATGTTAAAATCATGCCTAACATAATACAACCATCCTTCACACAGCCAGAAACATACCAATCCCCAACCCAAATACTATTACATAAAGTTACCAATATTTAAATGCTGATATGAAGTCAATAAATCTATGTCACATGAAAAAGCAGAAAGGAAATAAAATGAAGATATTTTCTTAGTACAGGTGTACACATGCACAAACATGTTTTTAGCCAAAGCAGGAGGAAATACTCATGATAATTACAGTCCTCGTTTCTGCAGCTGGTCATGTGGAGATATAGATCTATCTACATATACATATATAGCTATATATCTATATCTATATATATCTCCTATTAGTTCTGTCCCTCTAAGACAGCCCTAATACAGTGAGAGAGAGGTGTCTGGTTTCATTCTTCTGCATATATATACCCAGTTTCCCCAGCACCATTTATTGAAGAGACTCCCCTTTCCCCATTGTATGTCACTTGGAGTAAAAGAAACATAGCATGTTCTTGCTAATATGTGATAACTAAAAAGTAAAAAAGTTGATGTCACAGAGGTAGAGAGTAGAATTATGGTTACCAGAGGCTAGGAAGGTTAGCAGGGAGAAAGAGGATGAATAGAGTTTTGTTAATGGGTTCAAAAATACAATGAGAAGGAATAAGTTATAGTTTCAGTACCACAGTAGGGCAAGGGTGAACACTGTTATCATTTATTGTATATTTCAAAATAGCTACAAGATTTTGGAAAGTCTGAAAACATTGTAGATAATAAATGTTTGAGTGATGGATATGCCAATTACTCTGATTTGATCATTACGCATTGTATACACGTATGAAAATATCACATGAACCCCATGAATATGTACAATTATTACATCTCAATAAAAAGTTAAAAAATTTTAAAATTAGAAGTCAGTCACATAAAAACCTGGTCAAAAGCAATCCAGGAAAAGGGAGAAGCATATTTAAAAATCATAAAGCAACAACTACAGATCTGTTGTATACCTACATGTCACAGTGATCCCGTGACAATGGTAGTCCTGTATAGTATTGCTTTTTGCTTCTAGGTTGTGTCATGTCTTGGAGTGAGCCATCTAGGGACAGTGCCAATGGTTCTTTACATGTAAAGCTGAATCTCCTGCAGAAAATTCTCTCAGCATCTTAAGACACCATTATCTGAATGTGATTTAAACTCTTTTTTCAGATATATAGATCGACAGTCATCATTTTCAGCCCCTCAGGGTGCAGGCCATTTACCAAAATGACAATAGCATTAAACTTATTGCTATTATTGGTATTAATAGCTCTAATAATATCTACCTGATGACTTCAATGCTGAATTACCCCAGGGCTAGTGAGAAGTAATGAGCTAAAATGATCAGAAAGCCCTTTTCAAATATTTCAGGTAGTACAAAATTATTACAAATGGCAAGGTGGGTGTTGCACGTTCTCTATGAAACAATGGGTGTCAGCCAGGTAAGAAGAAAGCAACATTAGCTTTGAAAGTGGCACAAGGGGCCCTGGGTCTCAGCCCTCCCTGAAGTTTTGTTTCAAAAATCAGTGTTACTAGACCCACTTTCAAAAATGAAATGGAAATCATTTTCCTAGGGATAAGGAAGTGAGAAGATGTGCCATTCTCAACCTCAACAATGCCTTATTATGTTTCTCTGGCTGTTCTTACCGCCTTCATCATTTCTTCTCACTTGCAAACAGTGCGGCCAAGGTGTCATCACCAAATGCTTTTAGATACGCCCATAACTACCAGCTCGGCAGCCCGTTACTAAAGGTAAAGGATAATCGTGCCTGATTTAAAGACAGTAGCAAAAACCTCTTTACCTGCTAGATATGGGAATTAAACAAGTAAACTGTGAGAGACTGGGACACTGATAATCTGGATATTTGGTACAAGCAAAACTAATTCCTAGTTATGGGAACACTCTAAAGCTCTATAAAATTAAACTAGTTATACTGACATAAACCATGCAGTTCTAATGAAACTTAAAAGAGGTTATGCATATAAAAGCTTTTCTCAACTAGTAAATTGCCAAGTGTTTTAAAATATTGATTGTTTATATAGAATACAGCATTTGGGAATATTGTTTCAGGAGTCTTGCAGTCCATGGTTCCAATGCCAGCTTTCTCCATGGATTAGCTCTGTGACATTGCATAGGTCACAATCTTCTTATAAGAAAGAAGTCTCAATCTTCTTATAAGAAAGATTGAGTCAGTCTCAATCTTCTTATAAGAAAATGAAAGAGTTCAGACTGGGTGGAGCCCATCGTAGTACCGCAAAGCCACTGTAGACAGACTGCCTCTCTAGATTCCTCTTCTCTGGGCAGGGCATCTCTGAAAAAACAGCAGCAGCCCCAGTCAGGGGCTTATAGATCAAACTCTCATCTCCTTGGGAAGGAGCACCTGAGGGAAGGGGTGGCTGTGCGCACAGCCACAGCACACTTAAAGATTCTGCCTGCCATCTCTGAAAAGAGATATCCCAACACAGCACTCAAGCTCTGCTAAGGGACAGAATGCCACCTCAAGTGGGTCCCTGACCCCCATGCATCTTGACAGGGAGACACCTCCCAGCAGGGAACAATAGATACCTCATACAGGAAAGCTCTGGCTGGCATTTGGTGGGTGCCCCTCTGGGATGAAGCTTCCAGAGGAAGGATGAGGCAGCAATCTTTGTTCTTCGGCCTCTGCTGGTGATACCCAGACAATCAGGGTCTGGAGTGCACCTCTAGTAAACTCCAACAGACCTGCAGCAGAGGGCCCTGTTAGAGGGAAAACTAACAAACAGAAAGCAAAAGCATCAACGTCAACAAAAAGGACGTCCACACAAAAACCTCCTCATCTGAAGATCACCAACATCAAAGACCAAAGGTAGATAAATCCACAAAGATGAGGAAAAAACAGCGCAAAAAGGTTGAAAATCCCAAAAAACAGAATGTTTCTTCTCTTCCAAAGGTTCACAACTCCTCATCCAGCAAGGGAAGAAAACTGGATGGAGAATGAGTTTGATGAACTGACAGAAGTAGGCTTCAGAAGATGAGTAATAACAAACTCTTCTGAGCTAAAGAAACATATTCTAACCCAATGCAAGGAAGCTAAGAACCTTGATAAAAGGTTACAGGAACTGCTAACTAGAATAACCAGCTTAGATAAGAACATAAATGACCTGATGGAGCTGAAAAACACAATACAAGAGCTTCATGAGGCACACACAAGTATCAATAGCCGAATCAACCAGGCAGAAGAAAGGATATCAGAGATTGAAGATCAACTTAATGAAATAAAGTGTGAAGATAAGATTAGAGAAAAAAAATAAGAAGGAACAAAGTCTCCAAGAAATACAGGACTATGTGAAAAGACCAAACCTATGATTGATTGGTATACCTGAAAGTGATGGGGAGAATGGAACCAAGTTGGAAAACGCACTTCAGAATGTTATCCAGGAGAACTTCCCCAACCTAGCAAGACAGGCCAACATTTAAATTCAAGAAATACAGAGAGCACTGCAAAGATACTCCTTGAGAAGAGCAACCCCAAGACATATAATCATCAGATTCGCCAAGGTTGAAATGAAGAAAAAAATGTTAAAGGCAGCCAGAGAGAAAGGTCAGGTTATCCACAAAGGAAAGCCTCTCAGACTAACAACAGATCTCTGCAGAAACCCTACAAGCCAGAAGACAGTGGGGGCCAATATTCAACATTCTTAAAGGAATTTTCAACCCAGAATTTCATATCCAGCCAAACTAAGCTTCATAAGTGAAGGAGAAATAAAATCCTTTACAGACAAGCAATTGCTGATGGATTCTGTCACCACCAAGCCTGCCTTACAGGAGCTCCTGAAGGAAGGGCTAAATATGGAAAGGAAAAACTGGTACCAGTCACTGCAAAAGCATATCAAAATGTAAAGTCCATCAACACTGTGAAGAAACTGCATCAACTAATGGGCAAAATAACCAGCTAGCGTCATAAAAACAGGAAAAAATTCACACATAACAATATTAACCTTAAATGTAAGCAAGCTAAATGCCTCATTTAAAAGACACAACTGGCAAATCGGATAAAGAGTCAAGACCCATCAGTGTGCTATATTCAGGAGATGCATCTCATTTGCAAAGACACACATAGACTCAAAATGAAGGGATGAAGGAAGATTTACCAAGAAAATGGAAAGCCAAAAAAAAAAAAAAAAAAAAAAGCAGGGCTTGCAATCTTAGTCTCTGATAAAACAGACTTTATTACCCACATTCTGATGCCTACTTCTGTCAATTCTCAAACTCATTCTCCATCCAGTTTTGTTCTCTTGCTGGTGAGGAGTTGTGATCCCTTGCAGGAAAAGAGGCATTCTGATTTTTGGAATTTTCAGCCTTTTTGCAGTGGTTTCTCCCCATCTTCATGGATATATCTACCTTTGGTCTTTGATGTTGGTGACTTTCGGATGGGGTTTCTGAGTGGACGTCTTTTTTGATGATGTTGATGCTATTCCTTTCTGTTTGTTAGTTTTGCTTCTAACAGGCCCCTCTGCTGCAGGTCTGTTGAAGTTTGCTGGAGGTGCACTCCAGACACTGATTGCCTGGGTATCACCAGCAGAGGCTGCAGAAAAGTAAAGATTGCTGCCTGTTCCTTCCCCTGGAAGCTTTGTCCCAGAGGGGCATCTGCCAGATGCCAGACGGAGATCTCCTGTATGAGGTGTCTGTCAGCCCCTGCTGGGAGTTGTCTCCCAGTCAGGAGACACGGGGTTCAGGGATACACTTGAGGAGGCAGTCTGACCCTTAGCAGAGCTCAAACACTGAGCTGGGAGATCAGCTGCTTTCTTCAGACCCGGCAGGCAGGGATGTTTAAGTCAGCTGAAGCTGTGCCCACAGCTGCCCCTTCCCCAAGTTGCTCTATCTCAGGGAGATGGGAGTTTTATCTATAAGCCCCTGACTGGGACTGCTGCCTTTTTTTCAGAGATGTCCTGCCCAGAGAGGAGGAATCTAGAGAGGCAGTCTCCCTACAGCAGCTTTGCTTAGCTGCGGAGGGCTCCAGCCAGTTGAAACTTCCTCATGGCTTTATTTACACTGTAAGGGGAAAACCACCTACTCAGGCCTCAGTAATGGGAGACGCCCCTCCCCGCACCAAGCCCAAGCGTCCCAGGTCAGCTTCAGACTGCTGTGCTGGCAGTGAGAATTTCAAGCCAGTAGATCTTAGCTTGCTGGGCTCCATGGGGGTTGGATCCGCTGAGCTAGGCCACTTGGCTCCCTGGTTTCAGCCCCCTTTCCAGGGGAATGAACGGTTCTGACTCACTGGTGTTCCAGGCTCCACTTGGGTATGAAAAAACACTCCTGCAGCTAGTTCAGTGTCTGCCCAAATGGCCTCCCAGTTTTGTGCTTGAAACCCAGGGCCCTGGTGGCATAGGAACCCGAGGAAATCACCTGGTCTGTGAGTTGGGAAGACTGTGGGAAAAGCATAGTATCTGGGCCAGAGTGCACCCTTCCTCCCAGCACAGTCCCTCACAGCTTCCCTTGGCTAGGGGAGGGAGTTCCCTGACTTCCTGCTTCCCAGATTAGGCAAAGCACCACCCTGCTTCAGAACGCCCTCTGTGGGCTGTACCCACCGTCTCACCAGTCCCAGTGAGATGAGATGGGTACCTCAGTTGGAAATGCAGAAATCACCCGCCTTCTTCAATGATCTCCCTGGGAGCTGCAGACCATATCTGTTCCTATTTGGCCATCTTGTAAGGAATTTAAGAACCTTGAAAAAAGGTTAGATGAATTGCTAACTAGAATAACCAGTTTATAAAAGAACATAAATGGCCTGATGGAGCTGAAAAACACAGCATGAGAACTTTGTGAAGCATACACAAGTATCAATCACCGAATCAAATAGGTGGAAGAAGGGATATCAGAAACTGAAGATCAACATAATGAAATAAAGCACGAAGACAAGATTAGAGAAAAAAGAATGAAAAGGAACAAAAGAGCCTCCAAAAAACATGGGACTATGTGAAAAGATCAAACCTACATATGGTCAGTGTACCTGAAAGTAATGGGGAGAATGGAACCAAGTTAGAAAACACTCTTCATTATCTAGGAGAACTTCCCCATCCTAGCAAGACAGGCCAACATTCAAATTCAGGAAATACAGAGAACACCACAAAGATACTCCTTGAGGAGAGCAACCCTAAGACACATAATTGTCAGATTTGCCAAGGTTGAAATGAAGGAAAAAATGTTAAGAGCAGCCAGAGAGAAAGGTCAGGTTATCCACAAAGGAAAGCCTATCAGACTAACAGCAGATATCTGCAGAAACCATACACAAGCCAGAAGATAGTGGGGGCCAATATTGAACATTCATAAAGAAAATCATTTTCCACCCAGAATTTTATATCCAGCCAAACCAAGCTTCATAAGTGAAGGAGAAATAAAATCCTTTACAGACAAGCAAGTGCTGAGAGATTTTGTCACCACCAGGCCTGCCTTACAAGAGCTCCTGAAGGAAGCACTAAACACGGAAAGGAACAACTGGTACCAGTCACTGCAAAAACATACCAAATTGTAAAGACCATCAACACTATGAAGAAACTACATCAACTAACGGGCAAAATAACCAGCTAGCATCATAATGACAGGATCAAATTCACACCTAACAATATTAACCTTAAATGTAAATGGGCTAAATGCCCCAATTAAAAGACACAGACAGGCAAAATTGGGTAAATAGTCAAGACCCATAGGTGTGCTGTATTCCCCCCTCCTCTCATATGCAAAGACATATATAGGCTCAAAATAAAGGGATGGAGGAATATTTACCAAGCAAATGGAAATCAGAAAAAAAAGCAGAAGTTGCAATCCTAGTCTCTTATAAAACAGACTTTAAACCAACAAAGATCAAAAGAGACAAAGAAGGGCATTATATAATGGTAAAGGGATCAATGCAACTAACTATCCTAAATGTATATGCACCCAATACAGAAGCACCCAGATTCATAAAGCAAGTTCTTAGAGACCTACAAAGAGACTTAGACTACCACACAGTTATAGCGGGAGACTTTAACACCCCACTGTCAAGATCAGACAGATCAATGAGACAGAAAATTAACAAGGATATTCAGGAATTGAACTCAGCTCTGTACCAAGTGGACCTATTATACATCTACAGAACTCTCAACCCCAAATCAACAGAATATACATTCTTCTCAGCACCACATCACACTTATTCTAAAACTGACCACATAATAGGAGGTAAAACACTCCTCAGCAAATGCAAAATAACAGAAATCATAACAGTCTGTCAGACCACAGTGCAATCAAATTAGAAGTCAGCATTAAGAAACTCACTCAAAACTGCACAACTACATGGAAACTGAACAACTTGCTCCTGAATGAGCAATAAATAACAATAAAATAACGAAAGTAGAGCAGAAATAAAGATATTCTTTGAAACCACTGAGACCAAAGACACAACGTACTAGAATGTCTGGGACACATTTAAGCAGTGTGTAGAGGGAAATTTATAGCACCAAATGCCCACAAGAGAATGCAGGAAAGATAAAATTGACACGCTAACATCAAAATTATATGAACTAGAAAAGCAAGAGCAACCAAATTCAAAAGCTAGCAGAAGGCAAGAAATAATTAAGATCAGAGCAGAACTGAAGGAGATAGAGACATGAAAAACACTTCAAAAAAAAAAAATCAATGAATCCAGGAGCTGTTTTTTTTGAAAAGACTAACAAAGTAGATACACCTCTAGCAAGACTAATAAAGATGAAAAGAGAGAAGAATCAAATAGATGCAATAAAAAATGATAAAGGTTATACCACCACTGATCCCACAGAAATACAAACTAACATCAGAGAATAGTATAAACACCTCTATGCAAACACACTAGAAAATATAGAATAAATGGATAAATTCCTAAACACATACATCCTCCCATGTCTAAACCAGGAAGAATTCGAATCCCTAAAAGAAGAATAAGAACGTCTGAAATGGAGGTAGTAATTAATAGCCTACTAACCAAAAAATGTCCAGGACCAGATGGATTCATAGCCAAATTCTACCAGAGGTACAAAGAAGAGTTGATACCATTTCCTTCTAAAACTATTCCAAACAATAGAAAAAAGGGACTCTTCTCTAACTCATTTTATGAGGCCAGCATCATCCTGATACCAAAACCTGGCAGAGACACAACAAAAAAAAGAAAATTTCAGGCTAATATCCCTGATGAACATCAATGCGAAAATCCTCAATAAAATACTGGCAAACCAAATACAGCAGCACAACAAAAAGCTTACCCACCACAATCAAGTCTGCTTGATCCCTGGGATGGAAGGCTGCTTCAACGTATGAAAATCAATAAACATAATTCATCACATAAACAGAACCAATGACAAAAACCACATGATTATCTCAAGAGATGCAGAAAAGGACTTCAACAAAATTCAACACTCCTTCATGCTAAAAACTCTCAATAAACTAGGTATTGATGGAACGTATCTCAAAATAAGAGCTATTTATGACAAACCAACAGACACTATCATACTGAATAGGCAAAAACTGGAAGCATTCCCTTTGAAAACCGGTACAAGACAAGATTGCCCTCTATAACCACTCCCATTCAACGTAGTATTGGAAGTTCTGGCCAGAACAATCAGGCAAGAGAAAGGAATGAACTGTATTCAGATGGGAAGAGAGGAAGTCAAATTGTCTCTGTTTGCAGATGACATGATTGTACATTTACAAAACTCCATCGTCTCAGCCCCAAATCTCCTTAAGCTGATAAGCAACTTCACCAAAGTCTCAGGATACAAAATCAATGCAGAGTGCAAAATCAAACCTTGTGCAAAAATCACAAGCATTCCTATACACCAATAATAGAAAAACAGAGAGCCAAATCATGAGTGAACTCCCATTCACAATTGCTACTAATTGAATAAAATACCTAGGAATACAACTTATTAGGGATGTGAAGGACTTCAAGGAGAACTACAAACCACCAAGAAAATGAGAGGATATGAAGAAATGGAAAAACATTCTATGCTAATGGGTAGGAAGAATATTGTGGCCATACTGCCAAAAGTAATTTATAGATTCACTCCTATCTCCATTAACTCATTAACCATTGACTTTCTTCACAAATTTGAAAAAACTACTTTAAATTTCTTACGGAACCAAAAAAGAGCCCGCATAGCCATCACAACCCTAAGCAAAAAGAACAAATCTGGAGGCATCATGCTACCTGACTTCAAACTATACTATAAGGCTACAGTAACCAAAACAACATGGTACTGGTACCAAAACAGATATATAGACCAATGCAACAGAACAGAGCCCTCAGAAATAACACTACACATCTACAACCATCTGATCTTTGAGAAAACTGACAAAAACAAGCAATGGGGAAAAGATTCCCTATTTAACAAATGGTGCTGGGAAAACTGGCTAGCCATATGCAGAAAAGTGAAACTGGACCTCTTTCTTACACCTTATACAAAAATCGACTCAAGATGGATTAAGCACTTAAAAGTAAGACCTAAAACCATAAAAACCCTAGAAGAAAACTGAGGCAATACCATTCAGGACATAGGCATAGCAAAAGACTTCATGACTAAAACACCAAAAGCAATGGCAACAAAAGCCAACATTGACAAATAAGACCCAATTAAACTAAAGAGCTTTTGTACAGCAAAAGAAATTATCATCAGAGTGAACAGGCAACCTACAAAATGGGAGAAAATTTTTGCAATTTATCCATCTGACAAAGGGCTAATATCTACAAGGAACTAAAATTTACAAGAAAAAAACAACCCCATCAAGAAGTGGGCAAACGATATAAACAGACACTTCTCAAAAGAAGACATTTATGCGGCCAACAAACATATGAAAAAAAGTTCATCATCACTGGTCATTAGAGAAATGCAAATCAAAACCACAATGAGATATCATCTCACACTAGTTAGAATGGCGATTATCCAAAAGGAATCAGCGGATGTGGGGGAGGATGTGGAGAAATAGCAACGCTTTTATACTTTTGGTGGGAGTGTAAATTAGTTCAACCATGTGGAAGACAGTGTAGCAATTCCTCAAGGATCTACAACTAGAAATACCATTTGACCCAGCAATCCCATTACTGCATATATACATAAAGTTTTATAAATCATTTTACTATAATGACACATGCACAGGCATGTTTATTGCAGCACTGTTCACAATAGCAAAGACTTGGAACCAACGAAAATGCCCATCGATGATAAACTGGATAAAGAAAATGTACTACATATACACCATGGAATACCATGCAGCCATAAAAAAGGATGAGTTCATGTCCTTTGCAGGGATATGGATGAAGCTGGAAACCATCATTCTCAGCAAACTATCACAGGAACAGAAAACTAAATACTGCATGTTCTCCTTCATAAGTGGGAGTTGAACAATGACAACACATGGACATAGGGAGGGGAACATCACACACCAGGGCCTTTTGGGGGGTGGACTGCTTGGGAAGCGATAGCCTTAGGAGAAATAATTAATGTAGATGACAGGTTGATGGGTGCAGCAAACCACCATGACGCATGTATACCTACGTAACAAACCTGCACATTCCGTACATGTACCCCAGAACTTAAAGTATAATAAAAAAAAAGAAAAAAAGCAGACTAAACCAACAAAGATTCAAAAAGACAAAGAAGGGCATGACATATTGGTTAAAGGGATCAATGCAACAAGAAGAGCTAACTATTTTAAATGTATATGCACCCAATACAGGAGTACCCAGATTCATAAAGCAAGTTCTTAGAGACCTACAAAGAGACTTAGACTCCCACACAATAATAATGGGAGACTTTAACACCCCACTGTCAATATTAGGCAGATCAAGGAGAAAGAAAATTAACAAGGATATTCAGGACTTGAACTCAGCTCCGGACCAAGCAGACCTAATAGACATCTGCAGAACTCTCCACCCCAAATCAACAGAATATACATTCTTCTCAGCACCGCATTGCACTTATTCTAAAATTGATCACATAATTGGAAGTAAAACACTCCTCAGCAAATGAAAAAGAACGGAAATCATAACAGTCTCTCAGCCCATGGTGCAATCAAATTAGAATTCAGGATTAAGAAACTCACTCAGAACCGCACAACCACGTGGAAACTGAACAACCTGCTCCTGAATGGCTACTGGGTAAATAACAAAATTAAAGAAGAAATAAATAAGTTCTTAGAAACCAATGAGAACAAAGACACAATGCACCAGAATCTCTGGAACACAGCTAAAGCAGTGTTTAGAAGGAAATTGTTAGCACTAAAAGCCCACATGAGAAAGCGGGAAAGTTCTAAAAATCGACACCCTAATATCACCATTAAATGAATTAGAGAAGCAAGAGTAAACAAATTCAAAAGCTAGCAGAAGACAAGAAATAACTAAGATTAGAGCAGAACTGAAGGAGATAGAGACACGAAAAAGCCTTCAACAATCAATGAGTCCAGGAGCTGGTTTTTTGAAAAGATTAACAAAATAGATAGACCACTAGCCAGATTAATAAAGAAGGAAAGATAGAAGAATCAAATAGACACAGTAAAAATGATACAGGGGATATTACCACTGATCCCACAGAAATACAAACTAGCATCAGAGAATACTATAAATACCTCTGCACAAATAAACTAGAAAATCTAGATGAAATGGACAAATTCCTGGACACATACACTCTCCCAAGACTAAACCAGGAAGAAGCCAAATCCCTGAATAGACCAACAGCAAGTTCTGAAATTGAGGCAGTAATTAATAGCCTACCAACCAAAAAAACGTCCAGAACCACACGGATTCACAGCCAAATTCTACCAGAGGTACAAAGAGGAGCTGGTACCATTCCTTCTAAAACTATTTCAAACAATAGAAAAAGAGGGACTCCACACTAACTCACTTTATGAGGCCAGCATCATCCTGATACCAAAACCTGGCAGAGATACAACAAAAAAAGAAAATTTCAGGCCAATATCCCTGATGAACATCAATGCGAAAATCCTCAATAAAATACTGGCAAACCAAATCCAGCAGCACATCAAAAAGCTTATCCATGACGATAAAGTTGACCTGATCCCTGGGATGCAAGTGTTGTTCAACATACGCAAATCAATAAACTTAATCTATCACATAAAAAGAAAAAAAAACCACATAATTATGTCAGTAGATGCAGAAAAGACCTTTGATAAAATTCAACACCCTTTCATGCTAAAAACTCTCAATAAACTAGGTATTGATGGAACGTATCTCAAAATAATAAGAGCTATTTATGACAAACCCACAGCCAATATCATCCTGCAGGGGCAAAAGCTAGAAGCATTTCCTTTGAAAACCAGCACAAGACAAGGATGCCCTCTCTCACCACTCCTATTCAACATAGTATTGGAAGTTCTGACCAGGGCAATCAGGCAAGAAAAAGCAATAAAGAGTATTCAATTAGGAAGAGAGAAAGTCAAATTGTCTCTGTTTGCAGATGAAATGATTGTATATTTAGAAAACCCCATTGTCTCAGCCCAAAATCTCCTTAAGCTGATAAGCAACTTCAGCAAAGTCTCAGGATACAAAAATCAATGTGCAAAAGTCACAAGCATTCCTATACACCAATAACAGACAAACAGAGAGCCAAATCAGGAGTGAATTCCCATTCACAATTGCTACAAAGAGAATAAAATACCTAGGAATACAACTCACAAGGGATGTGAAGGACCTCTTCAAGGAGAACTACAAACCACTGCTCAAGGAAATAAGAGATGACACAAACAAATGGAAAAACATTCCATCCTCGTGGATAGGAAGAATCAATATCATGAAAATGGCCACACTGGCCAAAGTAATTTATAGATTCAATGCCATTCCCATCAAGCCAACATTGACTTTCTCACAGAATTAGAAAAAACTACCATAAATTTCATATGGAACCAAGAAAGATCCCATATAGCCAAGACAAACTTAAGCAATAGAACAAAGGTGGAGGCATCACGCTACCTGACTTCAAACTATAAGGCTACAGTAAGAAAAACATCATGGTACTGGACCAAAACAGATATATGGTCGAATGGAACAGAACAGAAGCCTCAGAAATAACACTACACATCTACAAGTATCTGATCTTTGACAAAACTGACAAAAATAAGCAATGGGGAAAGGATTCCCTGTTTAATAAATGGTGTTAGGAAAACTGGCTAGCCACATGCAGACAACTGCAACTGGACCCCTTTCTTACACCCTATGCAAAAATTGACTCAAGATGGATTAAACACTTAAACATAAGACCTAAAACCATAAAAACCCTAGAAGAAAACCTAGGCAATACCTTTCAGGACATAGGCATGTGCAAAAACTTCATGACTAAAACACCAAAAGCAATGGCAACAAAAGCCAGAATTGACAAATGGGATCTAATTAAACTAAAGAGCTTCTGCACAGCAAAATAAACTATCATCAGAGTAAACAAGCAACCTATATAATGTGAGAAAATTTTTACAAACTATCCATGTGACAAAGGGCTAATATCTAGAATCTACAAGGAACTTAAACACATTTACAAGAAAAAAAAAAACCATCAAAAATGGGTGAATGATATGAACAGACACTTTTCAAAAGAAGACATTTAGGTGACCAACAAACATGAAAAAAAGCTCATCAGCACTGGTCACCAGAGAAATGCAAATCAAAACCACAATGAGATACCATCTCACACCAGTTAGAACGGCGATCATTAAAAAGTCAGGAAACAACAGATGCTGCAGAGGACGTGGAGAAATAGGAATGCTTTTACACTGTTGGTGGGAGTGTAAATTAGTTCAATCATTTTGGAAGACAGTGTGGCGATTCCTCAAGGATCTAGAACTAAAAATACCACTTGACCCAGCAATCCTATTACTGGGTATATACTCTAAGGATTATAAATCATTCTATTATAAAGACACATGCATACCTATGTTTACTGCAGCACTATTCACAACAGCAAAGCCTTGGAACCAACCCAAATGCCCATCAGTGATAGACTGGATAAAGAAAATGTGGCACATATAAACCATAGTATACTATGCAGCCATAAAAAATGATGAGTTCATGTCCTTTGCAGGCACATGGATGAAGCTGGAAAACGTCTTTCTCAGCTAACTAACACAGGAACAGGAAACCAACACCACATGTTCTCACTCATAAGTGTGAGTTGAACAATGAGAATATATGGGCACAGAGAGGGGAACATCACACACCAGGGCCTGTTGGGGGAGTGTGGGGCAAGGGAAGGGATAGTATTAGGAGAAATATCTAATGTAGATGACGGGCTGATGGATGCAGCAAACCACCATGGCACATGTAAGCCTATGTAACAAACCTGCACTTTCTGCACATGTATCCCCAAACCTAAAGTATAATTTTTTAAAAAAGAAAAGAAAATAAAAGAAAAAATGACACAGGAACCAGGGTTGTAAAAATTTAATAGAATATATAGCACCTAGCACATATGTGCCTGGCCTATTTTATGTAACGGAAAAGCTTGCAACTTCTTGTTGTTGTCGTTGTTGTTATCTGGAGTCTTAAGGCAGAGCATCCTGGTGCCTGGCTTCAGCTGCTCACACAAAGCATTATTCGGCTCCTCAAAAAAAGCATTATTTATTAATAACCTGCATCAACTTTTAGCGCAGGATAGCTCAAATTCGAGTGTTCACTTACAAATGTAAAAATTCCCCCAAATCCTGATTTGTTTGGGGGAACCCAAGAATCTTCATTTTTAATACGTATTATGAGTGATTCCAGTGTTTAGGAAATAATGTCTTAAATGCCAAAATCCATTTCCTACATCCTTCCTAAGTCTTCTGAAGCTGACTTCTCCCCATAAGAATGTATTTCGGAGAAACAGTTTGGCACCAATACTGAGTGTGGTTGGCACTCTCACTACTAACTCCAGAAACTTCATCTGGAACTTGTTTCTGCGATTCTTGCACATTTTTAGCTTGTGGCTATCACGACTGAAGCACAAAACCGAACAACTTGAAAGCTTTTTGAAATTCTCTGAAGACAAGGCCTCTGATTCATTAGAAAGTAAAAAGTGATGGGTCTTTGACAAAGGGGACTAGGAGAGAAGCCAAGAGGGACGTATATTTGCACGGAAGTTTTGTTTAAAGAAAAAGAAAGAGACCAAAAATAATGAATCTCAGCTTCATGTGTTCTTCACCCATGCAGCTTTGGGCTATTCTTTGTTTATTGGTAAAAAGAATGCCTGCGAGAGGAAAGAATTGCAAATAGAAATCGACTTGACGTGAATACAGTAAGGTTTCACCATGGCAAAAGGCAGTCATGGCTCCAGTTTACTTTGTATAAACCACAATAAGGGGTGGTAGATCCCCAATTTCTTGCAGTGTTTCCCTCTCCCACACCACAGTGGATTGAGGATGAATATTGTATGCATACATACGTGAGACTGAAGTATTTTGGTGTCATCTAGTGTTTGGGTAAAAGTTTTACTTTTTTCTTTTTCTATTTAATAAAACTGCAGCTAACATCAGTTTGTCATTTAATCATCCTTTACTGACACATTTATTTTTGGGTCTCCATCAGTGACTTTTGAGTGTTCCTGAACTCAGCTGAGCACAGTCCCTAACCGGAGTCTGTGTAACTGTACCTTTAGACTAAAGGCAGGCACCCAGCCCCAGCCATCATACCCTGCTGTTCATTGCAGCCAGGTTGATGCTTTGTCTGCACCATGGTCTTCCTAAGTCCAGGGCTCTGCTTTCTGAAACTATTAAGACAGCAGCCTCATATTGAGCTGGCTTTAATGTTGGACAGACCTGAGTTAGCGTCCTGAATCTGCCTCTTGCTAGCCATGTGGCCAAGAGCAAGACATGAATTTCTCTAAGTCTAGGTTGCTCGCCTATGAAATGAAATAATAATAATAGTACCTGATTCATAAAGTTCTTGTAAGGATCAATCGAGATAATGCCAAGTATCTTTACATGATTACTAGTGATGTCTATTAGTGAGTATTAGAAGTGCTTGTTAAAAGTGCATCTTCCAGAGCTCTGTCCACGCAAAAGAATCAAGAACTCAGTGATTTCTACGCACATTTACATTTGAGGCAAACTTTTTAAAAATATTTTGTTCACTGGCATATCTTCCACACTTAGAATAATTTTTAGCATCCAGTAGGTACTCAGTACCTATTGGATAAATAACTAAATTAATTGGTGAACATTGGGCCGGGCACAGTGGCTCACGCCTGTAATCCCAGCACTTTGGAAGGCTGAGGCAGGTAGATCACTTGAGTTCAGGAGTTCGAGAACAGCCTGGCCAACATGGTGAAACCCTGTATCTACTAAAAATACACACACAAAAAAAATAGCCAGGCATGGTGACGGGCACCTGTAATCCCAGCTACTCATGAGGATGAGGCAGGAGAATTGCTTGAACTCAGGAGGCAGAGGTTGCAGTGAGCTGTGATCGCGCCACTTTACTACAGCCTGGGTGACAGAGTGAGACTTTGCTTCAAAAAAAAAAAAAAAATTGGTGAATATTGGTATTAGTTCCCTTCTCGTTTGTGACTGCCGCAATGCAGTTTGCTAGACCACAAGAATTCAGATATCCCTTGTGTGTGCATCATGTATATTACATCTTAAAACCAGCAGAGGTGAATTCTTTTCTGTTCCTCTTACTCCTTCACTGCAGTTAGTTTTATCTCCCTTGTAACCACCCAGAGCCCTAAGAGGATGACCTTAATAGGTCATCATCCCATTTCACATGTAAAGAAACCGAGGCATGGAAATGAAAGTGTTTTGCCTAGGTTTGCACCTCACTGAGGTTCACAACCAGGATTCTAACACAGAAAGCCTCTCTTCAGGATGTGTCCTTAAATACTATGCAAAGCAAGATGCAATATTTTCTCCCTGCATGAGGGCATGCACAGAATGGAAATTGCTTTTTGCTACCAAACAAAAGCCCCCTCTAAGAGTCTACCTACTGTCAAGCAGTTTCTTCACTGAGCATATCATGAGGAAATACTATTTATCTAGTCATTCACAGATCTATTTAAGTTTAATAGATATTTATTGAACCCTGCTAGAAGTGTACACAATATACAGGGTTTTTCTCTTCACAGAGCTTATGCTGTAGTCAGCAATACGATGTCATTGATAGCCATTTATAAGTATCCTTTTCATATATTAAGAACAGTGTTGTAATGATGTGCTATGCTAAATTTATTTCCTTAATTTTGAAGAAAAGATATCAAGTTTTCAACAAGTATCTAAGAATAATACAAATGAATACCAAAAAACCTTGACTCACAGAACACATACAGGTGTCAGTAATTATCCCAGTGATGCCCTTTATAGAGAGAGTCCAATCCCAGATCACAGTTGCACCCTATTGTCATGTCTCTATAGTCTTCTTCAATCTGGAACAATCCTTAGTTTTGACTTATTTCGAATAAGGCATTCGTGAAGATTACAGGTCAGTACTTTTGAAGAATGCCTCTCAAACTGGGTGTATTTGATGATTTTACATCTCTAGACCCAAGTTGTGCATTTTGGCTGGAATATTATAGAAGTGACACCAATTTTCTCTCATTGAGTCTTATTGTGTGGCACAAGATATTGCCCTATTCCATAAGTGCTAATGTTAATTTTTGTTCTCTTGATTGAGATGGTATCTGCCAAGGCAGGCACAGTGGCTCACACCTGTAAACTCAGCACTTTGGGAGGATGAAGTGGGATGATCTCTTGAGCCTAACAGCTCGAGACAAGCCTGGGCAATAGAGCAAGATCTTGATGCTACTAAAAAAAAAAAATTAGCTGGGCATGGTGGTACATGTCTGCAGTCTCAGCTGCTCCAGTGGCAGAGAGAGAAGGATCGCTTGAGCCCAACTGCACTCTAGTATGAGTAACAGAGCAAGACCCTGTCTCAAAAAAAAAAAAGAAATTATTCCAGACTTCACCGTTGTAAAATTATGCCCTCTATTTACAGGGAATAAATATTTTTCTTGGTAGAAGCTTTGAGATTACATGAAATCCCATTCCTCATACCAATTTCACTTACTGGTTTTGACATCCATTGCTAGTTCTTTTATAAATTAATGTTCATTGTGAAAGTTCACATGGGGATTTTTTAATTCTGTCATTCCTTCTACCTTTAGTAGTTAACATTCTACCCTAAGAAAGAACATCCTATCCACTCCATTTATCCATTTTTTTATCTCATGTAGAACCATTTATTCAACAGATTATAATCCATTGCTATCATTTTTGTGTTGTTGCTGTGGTAGTTGCTTGAATTTTCCTTGATTTGGCCAGTGACAGCACTTTCAATATGGCTTCCATGTTCTTTTGACATGGCCCCATCACGCTTTGGATAAGTCCTTACTCTCCGGCACAACACAATGAGCCGGGTTCCCTTTTCTTTCCCTGTGGCAGCCCTAAAATCAGCCGTTCCTCGAAGGATCCCTGCTTCCTTTTAGTGGATAATGGTTTTTAAAAACTAAGACATGGGCACCAGTTAGGCTCATTGCTACTGGGGTATTGCTGTACCCAGGCACTCCCCTCCCTATAGACGCTAATGTAGATGATAGTAAATATAACTACAAACATATTATATCTATATATTTACTTCTATATTATATTTGCGTCTATATTTATATTTACTTCTATGTGTATATATATGTTTTGAAAACAGGCATTCACATCAACACTTTCATCCCAATCCCAAAAGAGGGTTCATTCTAACTTTTCCATTTTCATATTTGCATTTCCATTCTCCAAGAATAAGAAAACCAGCCCCCCTTATCTTTCAATAGATGTATGTATTCGCTCAAGCTCCTGACCCCATTAAACTGCTGCACAGCTGGGACACCCTCTTCACAGGGGACTTGATACCAGATGGCTACTGCCCTAATTTGATAACCCCCACCTCAATGGGGGCCAAAGGTTTTCGATAGGCCCAAATCCGGCTGCATTCTAGGAAGGGAACCAAAGAAAGAAGGAGGAGGGAGATATGGAACAATGCCACTGATTTAAAAAAGAATATTAATACTGTTTCCAGTTATGCAGACAGAAAACCTAAGAGACAAACCTCTCTGACTGCTAATCTGTCCCACCACAGACATTTCCTAGTAAATGTGATTCAAAGTCAATAATTCCTTTTTTGCCATGTAGTCTCTGTAAGGAGCTTTGTGTGGGATGACTAATATAAAAATAAAGCATATCATTCTACCAAGAGTCCTCAAAATGCTTAAGAGCACAAATGGTGGGGGAGGGTAAATTACATCCAAATTTATTATGATCTGGCAAATCATCTGATCTGAATATACTAATTATATGAAAATCAATTTGTTCCAATGGTTTTCAATTACATCTATCAACAACAGGGGGAAAGGAGAATACAAGGGGTTGCCTTTAGAGGCATAATTGGGCAGCTATAATTAACTACACACCACATAAAGGGCCCCTCATTACATAATTATGTTTGCAATTATTCCTTTTGCTCTTTGATTTTAAGTGAGAAAACACAAGTGTTAGAAAGTAAAGTGGTAAACATGACAGTTAGGCTTGGAAAATGGATTTGGGACTTACAACGTTTAGGGAGTAGTTAGGTAGTACAGTTTTGTTTTGTTTTTTGAAACAAATAGGAACCTTAGACACTCTTGGTCAACTAATTGGCACAAATTAAAAGAAAATCTGTTTCAGGTGTGTGTCTACTTACAAACCACCTGTTTTTCCTTTTTTTTTTTTTAAATGAAACAAGTAGCTCTTGTTTAAAGTGAACCAGACAGTTTCCCAGCGCGATTGTCTCCTGAGAGAGGAGAAACGAGATTCTTCAAGAAAATGAAAATGTTTCATGCCTCCGTTTTATCTTCTGAAAGGTTACTTTTAAAAGTTAACTCCTAAAGAGAAACAGATGTGTCCAGAAATTAAGTATTCCAAGCCAGGCCAGGAGAAATTCTCTGTGCCTGGTATAGAAGTGGAAGAGGTGGCTTTAGTTGCTAAAACAATCTTACAGGAATTATTTTTGTGGCGGGATGGAGGGGGGCTCAGGAGTGGGAGGGATGGGGCTAGGACAGAGTTTTTCATCGTTTTGTTTACAGTCACAGTGAAACCTTGGCAGACTGTTGAGACAAAACACATGCCTCTTTGTATTGATAGTCCTACCATGACACATTCGTAAATGTATAGAACAAACATGGTTTCTGTCTGTTATTTGTTTTGTTTTTCTGAGAAAATGAGGTTGATTGCAAATATGTCTTCTTTTTATTCTGGAAATATTTCATTGTTTTTAGCTAATGTCTCCTAGAAAATCAGACCACAATTTTCACTGGAATTCTGGTCATTTTCAAATGAGATACCTTGAAATCTAATTCAAAAATATATATGTATGACAAAATAATGAGAAAAAATACATAAACCAAGAATCTGAATGATTATGCATAATTCTTTTCTAACCGCATCCAACAGAAATAGTCACGTTAAATCTACTTCATCACGTAAGACATGGCACAAAAGAAAAGCAATAATAATTCATTCAATAACATTTTCAGAGATCTTTTTCACCTATCTCTTTATATGTAGGCATTCCCAGATATCTCATATGCTTTTCTCTACCTCTTGGTTTCTTTCTGCCAGTCTGCATCTCTTGTCTCACAGTTGAGCTCACTTCCATTTATTGGGTTTCAACTGCACATTATTTCTGAATTACAGTGACCTCTTTTTTGAGCCCAAACATACCCAGTGTTAGTTCCCTTCAGGAAAGTGCATCCTTTCCTATATTCACCAAGAATGGAGACCTCTAGCTGAAGTTTTATTTTCCATACGTCTCCTGTCAATTTCTATAAAATTTTCCAAAACTCTTTCTGCAGCCTTTTTAGATGATTTCCATTCTTCTTGCCCCAGTTAAAGTCTTAATCATCTCAATCCAGAGTAGTTACTACCTTCTCTAACTTATTTCTACCTACAACCTGTGTTGTAGTCAAGGTTTCCAGATTTTCCAGGCCACAATCTTTTCATCAGTGAAATGCGCTTCATAGTAACTCTCTATATCACATACAAATGCATTCAGATTCAAGAAAGCCATTTGCTTATTGAATTGTGGAGTTAGTTGTTCCCACAACTCATCTCCCAGTTGCCAAATCATCCTTCATATACTTGAGAGGTTTGTTTTCCCTCAAGGACTAATATGTTTTTTTTCCCCCCAATTGTCAAAAGAATCCTAATTTCATATGAAAGACAGACCACACCATGCTTTTCTAGAGCATTGATATGGTTTGGCTGTGTCCCCAACCAAATCTCATCTTGAGTTGTAGTTCCCATAATCCTCATGTGTTGTGGGAGGGACCTGGAGGGAGGTAATTTAATCATGGGGGTGGTTACCCTCATGCTGTTCTCATGATAGTGAGTATGTTCTCTTGATATATGATAGTTCTATAAGAGGCTTTCCCCATTTTGCTCGGCAGTTCTCCTTGCTGCTGTCATGTGAAGAAAGACACGTTTGCTTCCGCATCCACCATGACTTTAAGTGTCCTAGGGCCTCCCCATCTATGCTGAACTGTAAGTCAATTAAATCTCTTTCCTTCATAATTACCCAGTCTCAAGTATGTCTTTACTAACAGTGTGAGAATGGAGTAATCCAATCATAATCTAGTTAATCTTTCCAAGCATTCTGCACTTCAGCATCAACAAATAACTAGCACTTGCTGAGCATCTTTCCTATCAATTTTCTTGTTCCATCTAGAATGTCTTTCATTCCAGTTCCTGCTCTGTTGACATCTCATCTATCTGTGTGTATGTATCCTTCAACCTCCAGCTCAAAAGATAACTCCTCTATAACTTTTTCTAACTTTGAGCATAGTTGATCACTCATTTTTCTGTATTCTCATAATGTATCAAATACACCTTTAAGTCTAATATTAAGTTAAATAGAAGCTAATGTTATGTAAAATTAAAATATATATTATACTATGAAATATACTATTTATATTTCCTACTTGGTTCTAAGCTTCTTAGGGGAAGTAATCCTGACTCACTCATCAAGCTATTATCCACGAAACATTGCACATTTACGCACTCAGTAAATATCTGCTTAATCATTAATATTTTATACATTTTCAAATATGGTAATATGGAATTCAAATAATACCTGTCTTATGTTTCTAAGAGTAAGAAAAATATAAACAAATATACTTGCAAGTTAATTAGCTTATATTATTTTTGAAGCCTGCATGGCACTTTCATCATTATCATTATTATATTTGAAACAAATAATCTTTATTGAGTGCTTAAAATGTGCCAGGTATGCACTAAGTGCTTTTCATATTTACATCATTAAAATATGAATGATAGTTCAATAACCAAGAAATAAATAAAAGCTATCTAAAACTTTGCCACAGTTTCTCTGAAAGAACTGCTGAAGTATATTTATGAGAACTAAAACTTAAAAATTCCTTTTTTTCCACAATTTCACTCTTAGTATCTAACACAACCCCTGAAGTTGCTCCCCAAATATTTTCCTCCCCCCCAGTATAAGCTCTAACAGCCATCCCTTCAAGTCAACCCAAGCAAGCTCCCTCATCAGCTTTATCTTTATTCCCTACCTGTGTGATCTTGTGCAAGTTATTTAAACCCACTGTGACACAATTTTCTCATCTGTGGAGTGAGAATGACTACCAATGGTATTTAGCAATGAACTCAGCTGCTAGAAAGATAATCTATTGCTTAAACAAGTCTGGGTATCAATTTATCATGTAACAAGTCTGATGGTAGATGGTAGCTGGCCTTGGTTTGGGAACTCAATAATGCCAGGGCCTCTGCTCTGTAATTTTCTGGGCCATTCACTCATTTTCACAGGGGGCTGCTTCAGCTTCAGTCACCATGTCCATGTTCAAGGCAAGGGAAGGGGAAGCAGAGGATGGAGTTGCATGGGTAACTAATGTGAAAGCTTTCCCCCAGTCCCCCTATTGATGCCCACTGGCACTCATTGTCCAAAATCACTGCATGGGAAACTCAGAAGGTGAACAACCACTGGAACATCGCCCAAAACAAAACTAGTTGTTCTTAATGTGGAAACAGGAGCCAATGGGATATTGGATAGACAACTAATAGTGTCTCCCATACTACCTTCAGGGTTGTCATGAAGGCAAATGAGCTAATTCTCATGCTGAGTATTTATCAGAATGCCTGGCAAATGTTAAATATCCTCTTCTTTACATGCTTTCAGTCACACTTAGTTTTCCACTACAAGTAATCTTCTATGCTAAATATAGACCTGCCCCCTAATCTGTTTCCCTGGTTCACCCCTCATTCTTTACCACCATGCCCAGTAAGGCCTAGAAGTTATAGGATCTGGCACAGAGTCCTAAAGGTCCTCCTTTACTAGGAAGAGCAAAGGAAACTTTAGAGACTGTTATTGTTTTGTTCCTGTCACACACTCAAAGGAAAAAACAAAAAAGGCCTAGGAACCAGCCATTTAAAATGTTCATTTATTTAATAACTTTAGCTAGCAGATCAGAGTTAAAATTTGTTCTTCCCCAGTGGCAAGGTGAGGTAAAAATGTGCATAATAAGACATATTAAGGTCATCAGCAGAGCTTCTAAACTTTGAAAATAAAAGCTTTTTGAAGTCTATAATTAATAAGCACTATATTAATTAGGGCACTTCAATCTTAGAGGTTCCCCTTCCTTAACTTGAGTGAATCTTTGATGTGGAGGAGCAGGGGAATTCTCCTTCACTATTTTTTATTGTGAATTCCAGTTAAGCAAAATGGTCGTCTGTCACTACATGATCGGCTTATTATTGAAATCTCACTCTTTTAATAAAATTAGATTATCCAGTGTCATCAACTAAAAACAAATCTGTAATTTACCAAGGCCATGTCTCCCTTTTTCATTCAGAATTGATGCCACATGATTCTCATCTGTGGAAACAATATAATGCCAGGCATTAGGATCATCCTTGTACCTAACGGAAATTTAAGAACCCCTAGCTAGGGCCATACATGGTAGGTCATACCTGTAATCCTAGCACTTTGGGAGGCCAAGGCAGGAGGATAACTTGAGGCCAGGAGTTTGAGAATGGCCCGGGAAACAAAGCAAGACTCCATCTCTACAAAAAATTGAAAATATTAGCTGAGCAGGGTGGCTTGTGCCTATAGTCCCAGCTACTTGGGAGGCTGAGGTAGAAGGATTGTTTGAGCCCAGGTGTTCAAGGATGCAGTGACCTATGATTATGCCACTGTGCTCCAGCCTGGGTGACAGAGTGAGACACTGGCTCAAAAACAAACAACAACAACAAAAACTCTAGCTAAATATACAAATAACCCACAATCAATTGAAATAGGCTGATAATATGGTTATGATCTCAATCAGATAACTAAGTTTTGGTCTTATTCCTCAGACCAAAGCTCCACCTCATAAAGAGTTCAAAAAACTGTCTCATTTTTGATGTTTCTTTCATTCAGCAATCATAGTTTTGCTAACCTACCTTGAAATAAGTATCTGTGTGTGTGTGTGTGTGTGTGTGTGTGTGTGTGTGTGTGTGTGCGCGTGTCCAGTCCTTCTATTTACCAGTTTAGCCATAGGCATGGAATCTTACCATTCAACCCCAGCCCTGCTACCTGCTGCTGAACATCTCAGAGGCCAAGAACTAGCTTATAGACTTTATGGCTGGCTTTCACCAAAGCAGCTAATTCAAACTCATCATCCCATTGTGAACAAATTTAAAAACTGAAGTCATACATCAAATGACTGTTTGAAGGCATAGGACAGCAAAAAACACAAGGTTATAAATTCTTAAGAGAAACATAGCTTTCTTCTGCAGATATTTTCTGAAACCAAACCACAGCAGATAGAACACAAAAAGAAGCAGTCTTGTTGAGTGGAGGAAACAGATTAGAATTAGGAGAGCTAAAGCGACTAGCATCTGGGAAGGCATGCTACTAGTGGGGCAAAGAGACAAAGAAGGATTAACGAAAACATTTGTAAAGATTCACTTTGAGGCTGATCATGGTGGCTCACACCTGTAATCCCAGCACTTTGGGAGGCCGAGGTGGGCAGATTGCTTGAGCCCAGGAGTATGAGGCCAGCCTGGGCAACATGGCAAAACTTCTCTCCACAAAAAATACAAACATTAGCTGGTTGTGGTGGTGCACACTACCAGCTACTCGGGAGGCTGAGGTGGTAGGATCACTTAAGCCCAGTGGCACAGAGGTTGCAGTGAGCTCAGATAGCACCACTGCATTCCAGCCTGGAGGACAGAGTGAGACCCCGGCTCCAAAAAACAAAAAGCAAAACAAAACGAAAATTCACTTTGTTTTTAATTAACTCCGGAAGTATATATGTACGGTGGAAGATTCTCAAAAGATACAGCATTCACAATGTAAAAACAATAAAAGTTACTGTATGCACAATGAAGCATGAGTCATTAGATAGGTTTTATACGAGACATAGCAGAAGAGAAGATTAGTCAACTCAATGACAGGTCACTAGAAATATACCAACTGAAACCTGATGAGAAAAAAATTGGAAAAATGTGAAAGAAACAATACAGGAGACGTGGGACACAGTGTAATTTTCAAACAGATATGTAATCAGAATACAAAAATGAGAAGAAAAAGAATGTCAGAAGTATTTGAAAATAATAGCTGAAAATATTCCAAATACAATATTGGCAGCACAAGCTGCAAAAGGCTCAGGAAAACACATGCAAGATAAAACCAAAGAAAACCGCACATAGGCACATCATAGTGAAATTGCTGAAAACCAAACATAAAGGGAAAAGTCCTAAAAGCATCCAAAGGAATAAAGGAGAACACATTACTTTCAGGGAGCCACAATGATAATTACAGCTTCTCAACACAATTATGGGAACAAAAAGACAAAAAAAATTACAATTCAAAATAACAAAAGCAAAATGCCAACATAGAATAAAAACATCAATCAAAAATGAAGGTGAAATAAAACTCTACCAAACAAAAGCTGAAAGTGCAGAAAAGCCCTAGAAATGTACATATTGGGGTAAATATACAAGTTCTTAGACTGTCTAAAATGGAGGTCTGCAAAATTTTTTTATAGCAAATACTTTAAGCTTCACAGACTACACAGTCTCTGTCACAACTACTCAACCACTGCCACTGTAGTGTGAAAACAGCCATGGACAACACAGAAATAAACAGACATGGGTGTTTTCTTAGTCCATTTGGGCGGCTACAACAAATATCTAACACTGGGTAATTAATTAAGAATAGAAATGTATTTTCTCACAGTTCTGGAGGTTTGGAAGTCCAAAATCAAGGCACCCACACGTTTGGTTGTCTGATGAGGGAATGCGTCTTCTGGAAGGGAGGAACACAGCATCCTAACATGGCAGAAGGGGGAAGGGCAAGCTAACCAAATGCACACAGCCTTTTAAAATAAGGGCCTTAATCCCATTCAGGAGAGAGGAGCCCTCGTGGCCTAATCACCTCTTAAAGGCCCCAGCTGTTAATATTATCACAGTGGCAACACCTGAATTTTTGGTGAGGACACATTTAAATCACAGCAGCTGTGTTCCAATAAAACTTTACTAATAAAAAGCATGCTGGCACTCTATAGCCTCTTGTTTGCCAATTCCTCATTTAAAGTAACAATGTTTTGTTGAGCTGTTGACAAGCAGAGATAAAATCTATAACAAAAATAGCAAAAAAAAAAGGTGAGAGAGGATAAATGGAATAAATTGCTATAATGTTCAAACACTGATTGGCATGTGGAAAACATAAATTTCAAGTAGGTTATAATAAAGACATTTTGTAATTTCTAGGGTCAATACAAAAATGTTAACAAACATTCTATCAGAAGTGATAAAAAAAGATTGAGTAATATAAAATAATGCAACATAGGAGGTTGTATTAGTTAACTTTGTACAAACTTTAGTGGCCTAAAACAACTGTTTTATTTAGCTTATGATTTCTTTGGTTTGGCTTGTGTGGCCATCTGGTCTGGACTGCCTAAGCTGGTAGCTGCTGGGATCTCTCACTGACTATCATCATCTGATGAATTTGCTAGGTCTTTATGACACAGATTGTCCTCAGCTTACATGTGTGGTTGGTAGCCAAGTTGGTTTAGAGGAAGCCTCAGTAAGGTGGCACCTCTCTGCTCTATGTGGTCTCTGATTCCCAGGAGGCTAGTCCAGTTCTTCACACAGTGGTCTCAAGATTTAAATGAGACTTTTAAATTCTCTGCTAGATAAAATTTGCTATATTCTCAATGGCCAAAGCAAAAAGAATGTTTTTTAATAATATTTTAAAAATAGATTAGATTTGACAAAAAGAATACAAATAATGTTTAATAGTGGTATTAACCATGATTGAAAATAATAATTGAGAATATTCCAAATTTAATTAAAATCAGCAGCACAAGTTCCAAAAAGCTCAGTAAAACACAAGCAAGATAAATACAAAGAAAACCACACATAGGCACATCATAGTCAAATTGCTAAAAAGCAAATATAAAGAGAAAAGTCCTGAAAGAATCCTAAGGAATAAAGGAGGACACATTACTTTCAGGGAACCACAATGATAATGACTGCTTCTCAACACAAATTATAAAAACACAAAAATAAGATAATGACAATTCAAAATAATGAAAGCAAAAAATGCCAACATAGAATAGTCTTAAACCATACTGCACCAGTAGTCACATTACTAAAATATAAGCTTTATCTAACCAAGAAATGACTGAGGAAATTACAGCAGATGGAGTGATACTGAGTATTTTATATATTTATTTGTAGGGCTAAGACTACAGTAAGAAAGTGGTTGTATTAGTTCGTTCTCATGCTGCTATGAGGAAATACCCAAGACTGGGTAATTTATGAAGGAAAGAGGTCTAATTGACTCACAGTTCTACATGGCTGAGGAGGCCTCAGGAAACTTACAATCATGGTGGAAGTGGAAACAAACACATCCTTCTTCACATGGCAGCGAGAGACAGAGGTGCTGAGCAAAGGGGAAAGCCCCTTATAAAACTTCAGATCTTGTGAGAACTCACTCAGTCATGAGAGCAGCGTGAGTGTAACTGGCCCTATTATTCCATTACCTCACACCAAGTCTCTTCTATGACATACAGGGATTATGGGAATTATAATTCAAAATGAGATTTAAGTGGGGACACAGCCAAACCATATCATTCCACCTTTGGCCACTCTCAAATCTCATTTCCTTACATTTCAAAACATAATCATGCCTTTCCAACAGTCCCCCAAATTCTTAGCTCATCCAGCATTAACCCAAAAGTTCAAGTCCAAAATTTCATCTGAGACAAGGCAAGTCCCTTCTGCCTATCAGCCGGTAAAATCAAAAACAAGTTAGTTACTAGATACAACAGGGGTACAGACATTGAGTAAATACACCCATTCCAAATGGGAGAAACTGGCCAAAACAAAGGGGCTACAGGCCTCATGCAAGTATGAAATTCAATGAGGCAGTAATTAAATCTTAAAGATCCAAAATCATCTCCTTTGACTCCACATTTCACATCCAGATTACGCTGATGGAAGAGGTGGCTCCCACAGCTTTGGACAGCTCTGCCCCTGTGGCTTTGCATGGTACAGCCCTATCCCAGCTGCTTTCACAGGCAGGCATTGAGTGTCTGCAGCTTTTCCAGGTGCACATTTCAAGCTGTCATTGGATTTACCATTCTGGGGTCTGGAAGACAGTGGCCCTCTTCTCACAGCTCCACTAGGTGGTGCCCTACTGGGAACTCTGTGTGGGAGCTCCGATCCCACATTTCTCTTCTTGACTGCCCTAGCAGAGGTTCTCCATGAGGGCTCTACCCCTGCAGCAAACTTCTGCCCAGACATCCAGGGATTTACATACATCTTCTGAAATCTAGGCACAAGTTCCCAAACGTCAATTCTTGACTTCTGTGCACCCACAGGCTCAACACCACATGGAAGCTGCCAAGACTTAGGGCTTGCACCCTCCGAAGCCATGGCCTGAGCTGTACTTTGGCCCCCTTTTAGCCATGGCTGGAGATTCTGGGATGCAGGGCACCAAGTCCTTAGGCTACACACAGCAAGGGGGCCCTGGTCCTGGCCTAGGAGACGGTTGTTTTCCTCCTAGGCCTCCAGGCCTGCAATGGGAGGGGCTGCTGTAAAAGTCTCTAACATGCCCTGGAGGCATTTTCCCCATTGTCTTGGTGATTAGCATTTAGCTCATTACTTATGCAAATTTATGCAGCTGGCTCGAATTTCTCCCCAGAAAATGAGTTTTGCTTTTCTACTGCATTGTCAGGCTGCAAATTTTCCAAACATTTATGCTCTGTCACCTCTTGAATGCTTTGCTGCTTAGAAATTTCTTCTGTAAGATATACTAATCATCTCTCTCAAGTTCAAAGTTCCACACATTTCTAGGGCAGGGGCAAAAAGCTGCCAGTCTATTTTGTAAAGCATAGCAAGAGTGATGTTTACTCCAGTTCCCAATAAGTTCTTCATCTCCATCTCAGACCACCTCAGCCTGAACTTCATTATCCATATCTCTATCAGCATTTTGGTCAAAGCCACTCAACAGATCTCTAGGAAGTTCCAAACTTTCCCACATCTTCCCGTCTTCTTAGACCTCCAAGTCCCTAGGAAGTTCTAAACTTTCCCACATTTTCCGGTTTTCTTCTGAGCCCTCCAAACTGTCCCAAATGCTGCCTGTTAACAAGTTCTAATGTCTCTTCCACATTTTCAGGTATCTTTATAGGAGCACTCCACTCTCTGTGGTATCAATTTACTGTATTAGTCCCTTCTCATGCTGCTATTAAGAAAACACCTGAGACTGGGTAATTTTTAAAGAAAAGAGGTTTAATTAACTCATAGTTTCACATGACTGGAGAGGCCTCAGGAAACTTACAATCATGGCAGAAGTGGAAGTAAACACAACCTTCTTCACAGGGCAGCAGGAGACAGAAGTGCCTAGATAAGTTGGAGGCCCCTTATAAAACCATAAGATCTTGTGAGAACTCACTATCGTGAGAACAGCATAAGGGTAACTGCCTCCATGATTCAATTACCTCCCACCAGCTTCCTCCGATGATATTATGGGATTATGGGAACTATAATTCAAGATGGATTTGGGTGGGAACAGAGCCAAACCATATCAGTGGTCATGGGTAAAAAATTATAAAAAATATTGGATACTCTTAAAGAAGAAAAATGACAACTAAGAAGATTGGAGGAGAAAGAAAAGAGAATGGGAAATCAAACTGCTCATTGATTATTTTAAAAGTAGTATGTGGGAGTAAAAGCATACAAATTACAACAGTCCCAAGACTGTCTCCCCACCACACACACACACACACACACACACACACCAGTTGCAAGTTCAAGCTTCTGGGAACTTGGAACCAACAGGCTTCAAGTTTGGGTTCCCATGACCCCCTCTTTGGGCTCAATTAATTTGCTGGGTCAGCTCACAAAACTCAGGTAAACACTCTTTTACATTTACTAGTTTATTATAAAGGACATTGTAAGAGATATAGATGAAGAGATGAGTAGTGTGAGGTATAGGGGAAAGGATATGAAGCTTCCATGCCCTCACTGGCATGGAGGATCCAGGATCCTCCACGTGTTCAGCTCTTTGAACCTTGTCCTTGTGGGTTTTCAATGGAAGCTTCATGACATTAGCATTCCTTCCCCCAGGTTATAGGGTGGGACACTCTATTGGCAGGGTCTTAAACTCCACAGTCAGAAAGGCAGGAGAACATTAGAGTCCTGCATTGGAGCAGGTGAAAGAAAGGCAGAAAGAAGGTCAGAGGCTGTCCCTGAGGCCCAACGCACCCAACATTCTAATAAAAGACTGTAACCAGGACTATGGGAGTTATAAGCCAGGAGCTAGGGACAAAATCCAACATACATAACATCACAATAATATACACAGTTATTACCAACATAAGACAGAATATAGACAGAATTGAGACTAAGAAGTGTTAGAAAAAAGGAGGATCCAAACATATACAAAATAAGAAATGGCAAAGAGAAATAACTATTAATACAAAGGAAATTTTTAAATCATGAAGACTATTTTGTACACCTTTGTGCAAATACATTTGAAAATCTAGATGAAATACAATATTTCTTAGGAAAATACAGTTTAACAACTTTCCATAGAAGAAAAAGATAGTACCCATAGTAGATAAATTCTTAGAGAATACAGAATAGAAAGGAAAATATCCAAATTGTTTTTATGAAAATGTTATAACATTAACAGGCAAACCTGATAAAGGAAACACAGAAAAAGAAACTATAGATTACAACTACTTATGAATAAAATAGCAAAGTCAAAATCTTAAATGAAATGTCAGTATCTCAGCATTATCATACATTAGGAAAACAATACAAATGGCCAAGTTGGTTTTATATCAGAAATGAAAGGAAGGTTCCAAGTTAGGGAATTTATCAATATGATTTACCATATTAATTGACCTACTGGGAAAATGTAAGCTTATCTCCAGGGATGCTGAAAAATATTTCAATAACATAAAATGCCTGTTATTAATAAATCTCTGCAGAATATATGAATAGTTGAATATATCTACAACATGGTTAAATATGTACCTGAATGCTACACATCGTAATTAATCTGAAAACACTAGAGTCATTCCCACTAAGGCCAGGGACAGGGAAAAGATGGGGGCACTATGTCCACTACTATATAAAATTATTCTGGACGTGTTATCCAAAGCAGTTATAAAATAGGTAACAATAAGAGGCATAAGGATTAGAAAATAAAAATAATAAAATTAATCTCTATCTGCAAATGCCATGACAGACCTTTAGATAAGAATTATATTGAGATCAAGATCTATTATTGCACAGCATGGGGACTTTAATTAATAAAAACGTATAGTCATTCATTATTTCACGATGGGTATATATTCTGAGAAATGCATCCTTAGGCGATTCTGTCATTGTGCAAAAATCGTTGAGTGTACTTACACAAACCTAGTTGGTGTAGCTTGATACACACTTAGGCTGCAAGGTATAGCCTACTGCTCCTAGGCTACAAACCAGTACAGCATGACACCATACTGAATGCTGTAGGGAAGTGCAACACCATAAGTATTTGTACATCTTAACATAGAAAAGGTGCAGTTAAAAATATGGTATAAAAGATAAAAAATGGTACTCATATGTAGGGCACTTACCATGAATGGGGTTTGCAGGACTGGAAGTCACTGGTTGACTCAGGGAGTGAGTGAAGAGTAAGCATGAAGGCCTAACACATTACTGTACACTATGATAGAATTTATGCACTATACACTTAGAATATACTACACTTGTTTTTTTAAAAAAGTTTATTTAATAATAAATCAACCTTAGCTTACTGTAATTTGTCTACTCTATAAAGCTCCTCAACTTACAATGGGTTTACATCCAGATAAACCCAATTTAGGTTGAAAATATCATAAATTAAAAATGCACGGAATACATCTAACTTCCTGAATGTCATAGCTGAGCCCAACTTACTCTGGCTGGGCTGTGCTCAGAACTCTAACAGCCTTCATTTGGACAAAACCACTGGGCAACACAGTACACTGTACGGTGTCTATTGTTTACTCTCGTGATGCTGTGGCTGACTGGCAGCTGCAGCTCTCTGCCGCTGTGCAGCATCACAAGAGAGCACTGAACCATATATCACCAACCTGGGAAAAGATCCAAATTCAAAATTCCAAGTATGGTTTCATGCGTATTGCCTTCGCACCTTCTTAAATTTGAAAAATCGTAAGTCAAAATATCCTAAGTTGAGGACTATTTGTATTCAAAATGAAGAAGAGTTAAAATTCAGGAATGTTAGGTTCTAACTCATATATAGCTAGAAAAGAATAGCAAATTAAATCTAAAGAAAGTAGAAAGAGGAAATATAATCTATATTTAAGAGCATAAATCCATGAAATAGAATATGCATGTATAACAGGAAAAAGCAACAAACCCAGAAGTTAGTTCTTTGAAAATATTATAAAATTGCCATACTCCAAGCAAGAATAAGAGAATAAATTACACACATCTGCAATGGAAAAGAAACAAAACATCACCATAGAGCCTACTGACTTTAAAAAGAGTAAGAACACATTAGAAATCGCTGCAGAGGTGGCATGAGGAAACATTCTGGGATAACTGACATGTTTAATATCATGGTCCGGAAAGGAGTTCCAAAGGTGTATACATATGTAAAATATTTTCAAACCCTAGAATTCAGGCTTGTACACTTTCCTGGATATAAGTTAGACCTCAATTATTTTAAAAAGGGAAATACCTTAGATGACGAGATTCCATATTTTCTTATATCATAGTTACTGTAGCTATCATGGTAACCTATTGGGAAACCTTTTTCTGTTTCTTGTTGGCTTCTTGATATTACAGACGTACTTCCTTTGATCATCTGTACTCAGTCTGCTCTGCCCTTCACGATTTATTGAACAACTTCCTGTAACCTATACTTGGGTTTGCCCCGAAGCCTGCACTACCTTGAGCAGTCCTTTCTAGGTTGGCCAGGGTGATAAGAATCCTAAAGGGATATGTATTAAATATATGGATCACCCTGGCAATTATTGTTGAGTAGGTCTCAGTTGCAGCAATAATCTTTCATTTTTTTTGTTCTATCAAGTTTCAGTGATTCTTATCTTCAGCCAAATTTGGAAGCAGTGCCCTAGGTGGTATGATTAATTGCTGTTATGATTAATTACCGTTATGATTAATTACCATCTCCTCACTTGTCCCACTTCCTCACCTCCCTTTCTGACTAGGTCTAGCAGGCATCCTACTTTTATTTTCAAGACTGAAAGTTTGAAAAGCGGTCAGAGAAACCATTTAAGATAATTTTCAATGATAGTAAAAGCTAAAGGGAAATCATTTTCTTGAGGAACTTGTGTGGTTTTTCACCTTCAATGGAGTAAGAGCCATGATAGGCAGCAGTAGAAGTCTTTGATGATTTTAGTTCTAAGAAAGAAAACTGAAACAAACCCACTTAGTTGGTTCAGCATATTACCAAGTATATGTTGTATCCAATTTTCTCAGGTTTGAAGACCACAATGTTACCACCATTATACCTACATCTACACAATGGTGTTAGGTATTAGCATCCAGTCTTGCAACATCTGTGACGATGTTCTCAAAATTTTGTGTCTGACATTTTTTGTCTCCACATTTTTATGTAGAAATGAAAAGTGGAAAAAAGGGGCAAACCTAGGTAAAAATGAATCATGTTGGTATCGTTTTGTGAAGGACATGATGTATAACTCTTCCATTTGACATTTATTAAGCACATGCTATGTACAAGGCACTGTGTAAGGCTATGGTTTCACAGCAGTAAATAAGAAAAACATATAATCCTGTTCTTACTAGACTTCATAATAAAATTCACAGTCTAGGACAGAAGAGATACTTTTTTTAAGTTAACATACTTTTCAATGTCACTGTGGTAAGTTACATTAAGGAGAATTTCAAGGTAAAATGATGAGATGTCAATGGAGGAAAATAAGCTAGTTTAGAAGTCAGTTAAGGTTCTCCATGGAAGTGATAGTTAGCTCATATATTTTACCTCTGATTTGTACTTTTTAATCAAATGAATGAATAGATTATACTTTTTCACAAAAGGAAATTTTTGAAAAACAGAGGTTTGCAGTTATATGTTGTGATTTGATTCTCTTGGAGGGAGATATGCCAATTAATGTACAAGGACAACTTTCAAAGCCAAAATACTTTGAGTGTCACTGTGATTCTGCTACAACAATTGTTAGCAAAGCCAGCTCTTTTCTTCCTCCTGTTTTGAAACAAGTACCCAACTGCAGTTAGCTTCTTTGCAGATAGACAATAGAAATAGATATGAAAACTTTAAAAAAAGAGAATGACTATGTCTAGGTAGGCGTTATGTGTGATTTTTTTTCATTTTTATTGGCTCCGTTAAAGATACGTGACTCTAGAGAACATCAGAAATAGCATAGTTGATCAGACAGTACCATTTCTGTTTCTATGTGAGCCCAGGGAGATAAATTACATTTTTTACCTTTCCAACTAGTTGCAGTGCATCTATAAAAGTATATGTCTATCAGTAATATCCAGGAAGAAATAAAATCTCATGAGTATTTTCCCATGTCCTATGGTCATTGGGTCCATTTTTTCAGGTTGTGTTGGAGGCCATATATCACATCCAAGATCTATGCATTTTTTTTAATAACTAACAAGACTGGTCAGGATTGTATTTTTTAACTACCATCTCCATCAGAAGAAACCTATATCCAAACACAATTCTTTGGGTTAGGGGAAAGAAATGTATGTCCTTTATACCAGATTTAATTTCCAAAGGCAAAACTCCAGCATGATTTAGGAAGTGGACATGGACCTGGAAGCTTGTGATCATTTTCAGGACAAGGTCAAGTTCAAACTTACACAGCTACCACCTATCAATGGCAGAAGAAGAGAGATGACCTGAAAACTCCTTTTAAGTCCTGTCAGAGAACAGAGTGCTTCCAAGTGTATATATACCCAGACTGTTATGTTACTGCAGTAGCATAGCTGTTAAATTTATTGATTCACCAAGTGAAGGCTGCCATGTGTTCCTAGCACTGTGCTAGGAAATGTGAATACAATTGAGAATAAAAACAAACTCAAGTTTCTGCCATGATAGAACTTATATTCTGCTCAGAGATGGGCAATAGTACACTAAAAAAGAAATACATATATTATAATCATGCAGTGCTTATTACAGAGGAAACAAAGACAGTTCAGCAATAGATGCCATTGGTATGGAGGGATCACACAGAAAGAAATGTTAGGTAAGGTTCTCATAGGTGGTGGTATTTAATTAAATATTTGAAAAGTGAAAAGATATTCCAGCCATGTAAATAATGGGAAAAATGTCACAGCCATTTGCCAAGATAATCAGACAGGACCTCCCCGAGTTTGAGGCTCATTGAGGAGATTAGTGTGTTTGAAGTGTAGACGAGAGTGGAAGAAGATGATGAAGTGGAGAAGTGCCTGGAAACCAGATCATTTAGTGCCTCTTGATTTTATACAATGTACTGAAAATAAACTATAGTTGACCTTTGAACAATGTGAGTTTGAACTACTCTGATTCACTTATACATGGATTTTCTTTCACCTCTCCCACCCATGAGACTGCAAAACCATCTCCACCTCCTCCTTCTCCTATTATCCCTCTTTCCCTTCCTTGTGATAGTTATTTTTTTATATACTTTAAGTTCTAGGGTACATGTGCACAATGTGCAGGATTGTTACATATGTATACATGCGCCATGTTGGTGTGCTGCACTCAATAACTCATCGTTTACATTAGATATATCTCCTAATACTATTCCCCCACCCCAGGACAGGCCCCGGTGTGTGATGTTACCCTTCCTGTGTCCAAGTGTTCTCATTGTTCAATTCCCACCTATGAGTGAGAACATGCGGTGTTTGGTTTTTTGTCCTTGTGATAGTTTGCTGAGAATGATGGCTTCCAGCTTCATCCATGCCCCTACAAAGGACATGAATTCATCCTTTTTTATGGCTGCATAGTATTCCATGGTGTATATGTGCCACGTTTTCTTAATCCAGTCTATCACTGATGGACATTTGGGTTGGTTCCAAGTCTTTGCTATTGTGAATACTGCCACCATAAACATACGTGTACATGTGTCTTCATAGCAGCATGATTTACAATCCTTTGGGTATATACCCAGTAATGGGATGACTGGGTCAAATGGTATTTCTAGTTCTAGATCCCTGAGGAATTGCCACACTGTCTTTCACAATGGTTGAACTAGTTTACAGTCCCACCAACAGTGTACAAGTGTTCCTATTTCTCCACATCCTCTCCAGCACCTGTTGTTTCCTGACTTTTTAATGATCGCCATTCTAACTGATGTGAGATGGTAGTTCATTGTTGTTTTGATTTGCATTTCTCTGATGGCCAGTGATGATGAGGATTTTTTCATGTGTCTATTGGCTGCATAAATGTCTTCTTTTGAGAAGTGTCTGTTTATATCCTTCGCCCACTTTTTGATAGGGTTGTTTGTTTTTTTCTTGTAAATTTGTTTGAGTTTTTTGTAGATTCTGGATATTAGCCCTTTGTCAGATGAGTAGACTGCAAAAATTTTCTTCCATTCTGTAGATTGCCTGTTCACTCTGATGGTAGTTTCTTTTTTATTTATTTATTTTTTTGAGACAGAGTCTCGCTTTTTTGCCCAGGCTCAAGTGCAGTGGCACGATCTCAGCTCACTGCAACCTCCGCCTCCCAGGTTCACGCCATTCTCCGGCCTCAGCCTCCCAAGGAGCTGGGACCATAGGCACTCACTACCACACCCGGCTAATCCTTGTGATAGTTTGCAGGACAAGGTTAAGTTCAAATGTTAACCTCCTCACCTTGTTCAATGTGAAAACCAGGAGGATGAAGATTTTACGATGATCCACTTCCACTTAACGAATAGTAAATATATTTTCTCTGTCTTATGATTTTCTTGATAACATTTTCTTTTCTCTAGCTTACTTTAAGAATACAGTATATAATATATGTAACATACAAAATATGTGTTAACCAACGGTTTATGGTATCAGTAAGGCTTCCAGTCAATGGTAGGCTATTAATACTTAAGTTTACAGGGGTTCAAAAATTATACATGGATTTTCAACTACACAGGGGTCAATGCCCCTAATCCCTGAGCTGTTTAAGGGTCAACTGTATATAAAACCTTCTTAACTGTTGGAAATATGTAGAAGATAAAGTAAGAAGAGGTTGTAGAGGTGTGGGTTTTTTAAAGCCAAGAAAGATAATACTAGGTTTTTCAATTGGTTGTATCAGTTCTATTGAAGAAGGTACACCACTAGGATGATATGGGATGAGGGAGTTACTATAAAAATTAGACCTAATGCAATGATGAGAACTGATTTAAAAAGCTCTGCAAGGTTGTTGCCTTTGGGGCTGGTGTTGAGCTTAAACTGAGGGAGAGGAAAGACAAATTGGAACCTCTCACTGGCTCCTCATTACCTCCAACCTTGATGATGATGATAACCTGTCAGACAGGTGATGACTGACAGAGAGTTGTGTGTATATCTGGCCTAGAACTCTGAAAAGGCAAAGGAAGAGACCTGGGAGCAGCTGGAGGAGCTGAAGGTCTGGGTGCACTCTACAACAACTAGGTGAGCTGGCATCTCAGCAATAATATCCATGGATGGCTCTTGTGTCTGACCCTCAGAGCATATCGACAGCTGCTGCTTCACTTGCACCACCCAAATCTCCCATACATGTCCCTTGTTCTAACCTAGAACCACAGAAGAAAAGGAATTTGGGGAGTGTAGCTACTATAGGTAAGTTGACACAAAACAAAACCATTGCATGGAAGGTAACGACAACAACGAAAACTATGAAAACCACTTAAAGTGACATGGCTAAATCTTTTGGTGGTGGTAGTTTGGGATGTTGTTATGGTGAGTGTGTGCATTTCGAGGAATTTGTATTGATAAAAAAGATATGATTCTCACATGGTCTTTGTTCTCTCCTCTTATTTTACTGGAAGACAAATTCTCATATCCATATAAACTTTGATAATCTGTGACACTGTTAATAATCTAAAATTTTGCTTTTATAATAACTTTATTTTGAACCACATACAGCTCCAAGAAACAGATGTTAAAATAAAAAATGTAAATTGTGGAAGACTATGTATACATTCATAATTGTTTGATAGTCAAGAACACCCAGAAGCAGATTCTACAAGATTCTCAGAGCAGGAGGAATCTATAGACCCAGGGGTTTTCAAATATTGTTTGTCATTAGAGATCAAAGAATTCCTTTATGCAGAGCATTAAAATAAAGGATGTGGAAAAGGCTACCAATAGCTTTGACTGAGGCAGGAGTAAGAGATTCAGTAGCACCTGTCATTTCACCTTCTGTAGCCACTGAAAGAATTCTAGGAAATAAAACAACACAAACCTAAGAGGCCTCTCGAGGCTGCCTCTGTCTCATTCTCTTCCATGCTTCTGTTGTAGCCCCAAGATAAATGCAACTACACAGCACATAAATGGGAAACTGAAGTTTCATTGAAGACTCTTGAGTAAAGACAGGGAAGAATGTTAACCCTGTTGCCCACACCACGTGGCAAAATTGCATTAAAATACTCTTCTAAACATGTTTTTGTCCAGTTTCCTTCAGCCACGCACTTCTTTCCCCATCATCAAGGTACTACTTCCTGAAAATTCCTTTTTGTCTGAATAGCAACACTTATATAACTCAGTGAAAGAAATACATTTAGATAATTTAAACTACCCTCCTAAATAATAACAACTCTCATTTACAGAGTGCTTAGTATGTTTCAGGAAGTGTTCAAATTGTGTTACATGCACTGGCCCTTTTTTGTCCCAAAACAACTCCAGTAGATAGTTACTATTATCTCCTGTTTTATAGATAAAGAAACTGAGGCAAAGAAATGTTAACTAATTTGTCTAAAGTCAATCAGGTAATAAGTGGTAGAGGCAGGCAACAAATCCAAGGCTGAGGTCTTCCTAAGAATGATAGCAAGGATGTAGTATTGTTACTCAGTCAGAGATTTGAAAGACCTCATGCTCCACCAACCCAAAAGTATTCACCAAACAAAGCCAGTTGCCTCCTGGGTGGTGGAGAAGAAGATTATAATGCTTCCTGAAGAAAATACAATATTCATTGTAACGTTGCAGCTGTTTGAAAACCACTAGTTCTTCTGATGCTCACATTTTTGAAAGCCAAAACATTTCTTCTGCAAGTCATCACAACCATTTGTTGAGCTGAGCTATAATATGGCAGATTGTATATTCCAAAGATATTCACAAAAACATCTCCCATCCCACAAGCTACTACTACACTATGACTTTGACATGCCTCCCATCAAGAAATAGCGTTTATGCTCCCTCCACTCAATCTAGGTGGGCTTTTGACTAGGATGAATGTAAGGCTATACGTCTTTCAAGGCTAGTTTCTACCTAGCTCTCTTGGGATATTCACTCTTCAAAGCCAACTACTATTCTGTGAAGAAACCCAGACTAGCCCACCCAGAGGTCATGTGTAGGTGTTCTAGCCAAGAGTCCAGCCAACAGCCAAGTTAACAACCAGACACGTGTGTAAAGATGCCTCCACATGAGACTTCCTAGCCAAGGCCCCCTGACATCATGGTGCAGAGACAAGCAATACAGCTTCTGCCCTGTCCAAACTCCTGACCCACAGAATCCATGAGCACAACACCATGAGTGTTTCATGCCACTATGTTTTTGCATGGCTTGTCACATAGCAATAGTAACTGGAACTTACAGGGAGGAAACAGGTTCAAAGAAGAAGTGAGCTCTCAAAAGTCCTAGAACATATACTCAAGATGCTCTCTAAAATGTTCATTGAATTTAACTGCAGCATAGCAACAAAGCCAGTATTACAATCTCAGTAGCACTCTGTCTGCTACACCGCTGTGTTTTCTCCAATAGGCTTCAATGTAATAAAAAATAAAAAAAAAGATTTTGCTATCCCAGCTATTAAAATCCATGGTAACCAGGACTTTAAATATATGCAATATATGCTGCTAAAGTTCTTGGAAATACTTTGTTCTCATGAATAAGTAAAATACTCTCCCAAATATTTAATTTTTACTTTCAAAGTGTTTCTTGACTTTTTGTTCCCACTCTAGATGCCTCCTACATTGATTTCTCACTCTCTATATATTCCCTCTCCTCCAGTCAAGAAGTTTTGTCCAGCTTTACTTTCTGGCTTATGTAAGAAATAGGTGTAGTAAATAGGCTTTCCCAAACCTGGCATGCTTCTGGGTGACAGATTCTGCAATAGTTCCTCATCCCCACTAGAATCACAGTTTTGTGGCACCACTTCAGAAATCATTTTTATACTCATAAAAAGGTAAATACTAGCTTGTTCTCCATCCAAATTACAATGATATTCTAATTAGTTGGTTCCAAATTCACCATCTATTATTCTCTCCCAGATTCCCTGCAATATTCCTCTATTTCTGAGCAAACATCAATTGTGCCAATGTCTTAAGTACTGTCAATCTAAACTGAAATTGTTCCAGCTTCCTTAATATCATCACCAAATACCTTATTAATTAATTAATGGTGCTGTGAATAATAAATTACTGCTGTTGTTAAACCAGGCAAAAAGTAGTAGGTGGGCAAAGGCAGCAACTGTTCCAGCTTACCAGAATATCTGTCAACAAGCTAGAAGGGGAAGGTGAGCATTTCCACTGGACATTAAAACAAAATCAGCAGGAAAATAATAATAACTCACAATTGGGAGCAACTGCCCTGATGAATGCTTTGGAGGTAAGACGCTCTTCAGGTTGGTAAAGTGGGCCTTTTTCACGTAAAGCCCAAGGTTTCCGCCTACTGGTAATCTAATGAGAGAAATGCTGGCTCCTCTTGTGTTTGTTTTAAAGCACCTTTCAGAATTGGGAGTAAATGTAATTCATTGGACAGGCCACACGATGAATTGGTTTCACAGTCCGCTCTGTCAGCTTTATGATGCTGAAAGCAAAGGTGGAACAAGAAGAGTGAGTATTGAGGAGAAAATAGAGTGAGTAATAAGAGAACAACAAAGCTATCGCTGTTGAAAAGAGCTTTTACTCAAGAGTATTGAACAGCACACTTACTTTTTTTTCCTCCTCCAATCCAGGTGAGCACGGCCTGAGAAGATGGTCATTGCTTCAAATGATTGATGTTATTTCTTAGAGTTTGTCACCATTACCACAAGTATGGTCTGGATTACTTTGTTTGCTCAGCTGTTCCTGGCTCTGCTCATCTTGCCTCAAACCAAGCAACTGAGAGGGGCACGGATCATAGGATCCATCCGCTGCCTGATGGAGCCCCACATTCGGGGCTCCCCCTTCTTCTACTCATCAATCTCCATTGTCCTGGCAAGAAGGTAACGTCTGCAGCAGTGCATGCCACCCTCAGGCTGTACAATACATAATATGATCATGCTTTCCAAAATGGCCAGCTTACTGTGATTGATTAAATATCCCCCTGGTTCATGTAAAGCATGAAGTGAAGGAGGATGAGGGGAAGTTGCTGACATTTTTTAGTATTTGCTTTGTGAAAGGCACTGTGCTAATGTTTTCACATATATTACCATACTATTTAGCCTTATGAGAATTCTGTGAAGTAGGTATTGTTTTTTTCCCGTTTTACAGATAAAGAAACTGAGGTTCAGAGATAATACATAATTCGCCAAAGGCTACTCAGTTCCTAGTGTCGGAGTACAGAAAATGATTCCCCAAAATGTGGCACTGGGGCATGCTGAGTGCTTCCGTAAATGGAAAGGGCTCAGAAATAAGCCTCAGAATCAGGGTGCCTCTAACTTTGTCTTGTCCCCCCACCCCACTGAGTGCAACTACATTTTGAGTTAACCCTGTAGGATGAGCTTTTAGAGTTTTACGCCTTTTTGTTGTGCAAAGCAAGTACATGATTCATCAGTTCTTGTTTTTTATCTTCAGCATGGTGGTTTTTCTTTTTCAGTATGTGGTGCTGTGGCTTGTTGTCAGACATCTGGGCAGAAGAGTTGAGCTAATGTTGTAAGTAAAACACTTAAATTAAAACTTCAAATACCTCCTCAACTTATAATTAAATGTACCATATGGTTCTATTTTACGGAAAGTTGGGGCCTAATTTAATGTTTTCCTTTTTCAGCAACAAATTTTACTGGCTTGTTCTCAATCATTTTTATGTCATAAAAACAATTACTACCAAGGCAATATTTTGAGATTATTAGACAGAAACAATCTCTTACCTAGGGATAAAGATATTGTTTCTGGTGTGCCTATATCATTATTTAAGCTCATCTGGGAATAAAAAATTGTTGCTTAGCTTAACAATTGTTGTGTCAGTGTAACAAAGGTTCACACTTTTCTCCAAGTTTCATCATTTTACTTTCTGTTTAATTTGAATGCAATCTGAGACAAAATGCTGATTTTTGCACATTTTAACAGATATGGTTGAGCATCATTTGGGGTGTTCTAAAAATGTCCAGTAAGCAAGTTACAAATATAAGGCCAACTTTCATCACCTGAAAAAGTTCATATCTTCTTGTCAACTTTACTAAAAGAGGAAAGTAGGAGGTGGAGAGTGTTAATTAGTATTTAAAGAGAACAGCCTTTTAAAGAGGCAATTCCAATTTTCTGTCCACCTCGCTTCTGCAGGCACATTCAATGACTCCACTCCTTAACACTTTTTAACAAGCTACTTGTTATTTTTTTTGAAAGGTAAGTCATAGTTTGTAATCTTCCCCACCAAATATATTCTGTGCAAAATTGTTCCTCCAGACATTATTAGTCACCAAATACATAGGTATCTGTTAATATGCTTCATTGCCTAAATGCAACACTTAATTCATTTTCATTTTTCAAGTGACACAATCTCTGCCCTTCAAGGAACACACGATCTAAAGCAAACACTTTCAAGGGTGTAACAACCCTGAAAGCGAGAATGTGAATGACTGTATTATCAGCTCCACCAAGAAGTCATTGTGCACAGAAAAGGATTTATTTAAAGGAGATACTTGAATGAATTAATAAAAGCTAGGATGTAAACTGCTTAATTTCTTTATCATATATTCACATTGTAGAATCCCATGCAGATCTGTTAAAAAAAAGGAGGTAGACCAAAACCCAAGTACTGACATGGGATCATCACCAAAACAAATTAAATTTAAAAAGGCAAGTTATATTAACCCAACAAATATTTCAGGATTGCTTAGTATGTTTCAAACACTCCTCTCACTTCTGGTTATAGCAGAATAAACAAAGTCCCTGCTCTCATGCATTCTGGTATAATCCCAATTTACATTTTTAAAAAATAATTAAGTGATCTATGTACAGACACATAAATCTATGTAACTGAGTAGAAAGAGGCCTCAAAGGATGCACACCAACGTAGCTGAGTGTTTGCTTCTGGAGAGTAAAGTAGGAGCAAGAAGGTAGTGAAGGGAGGCATTTTGTGTGTGGGGAGGAACAATTTGAATAAGAGTTGAAAGAAAAAGTCACTGCTAGCATCTTACCAAAGTTTACAAGGAATATGACCTGAGACTGCTCATAATCCCCAAATTTGCCTGCATAGTTAAGTTTCCCTTGAATCATGGATCCGTGGAGAGTCACACGAGCTATCCACAGTGTGTAAAATCATATCCCTAGTTTGATGCTATTTCATTTTCATTGTTTTATATATCGGTTACTGGACCTCAAGAAAAACAAAAAGAACAAGAAAGACTGTCATCTTTAGAGAGTGACAATCCAGGCAGTGAGAAAGGCAACCGGCAAAGCTAAGCAGAGTTGCAGTTGTTTGGCTGTTAGTTTGTTTCGCTGCTGAATAAATAACTGGCTTCACACATCAGTCTTGTAAGGAGTGATAAGAATAATTCAGATTTGTAGCTCAACAAAATGAAAAATTACTATATATCAGGGATCACCGTGGGATAGTGAAAATATAAATGTTGGAGCTGCCAATTCACATATCCAGCCTTAAAAATTAAAAAAAAAAAAATGAAGGCAGATGGTGTCTGGAAAGTGCATCAATTCTGACTCTGATGGGCTTCTGAAAGACTCTTGCAGGGCCTGGCAATAGGGTGGAAGTGTGCAGGTGCAACCAATAAATAGCCCAGTACAAAAGTAAGTTGACAAATGAAAACCCATGCCAATCACATAGATGATATTGCTAGACTCTGCCACGTGTGAAAACACCTTCATGTCCGCATTGGAAGAGAAAACCTCTGGACTTCTGGCCTATGATTGATATTCCCTTTTGACCTTTTGTTTTGGAATAACTGGGGAGACGCATAGGGTAAAATATTAGGTGGCAATGTTAAGCTTCCTCTGGGCCTATCCATAAACTATTATCGTAGGCACATTTAATTTTTTTTTTTTTTTGGGATGGAGTCTTGCTCTGTCGTCCAGGTTGGAGTGCAGTGACGCGATCTCGGCTCACGGCAACCTCCACCTCCCGGGTTCAAATGACTCCCCTGCCTCAACCTCCCAAGTAGCTGGGATTACAGGCACCTGCCACCACACCCGGCTAATTTTTTGTATTTTTAGTAGGGACAGAGTTCCACTGTATTAGCCAGGATGGTCTCAATCTCCTGACCTTGTGATCCGCCCACCTCGGCCTCCCAAAGTGCTGCTGCTGCACCAGGCCATGTTTAAATTGTTTGATAATTTTTGAGAGACTGCTTTTTGGGCTGTTAGATAAAACTAACACCATTTTTTAAAAAACTGTTTTTATAGTAGTTGCTCATGTACAGTATACAGACAATTGGAAGATTAAAAAGAAAGCATTTAAAAGTTACTTGAGAATGTTGAAAAATGGCAGTACATGGCAGTTTAAATACTTGTTAAGTGTAGTGTCAAAATTGATTGGGGCTTTATGAAAGGAATGCCAAATTTTAAAACCTTATTTAATTCTTCATGTAGTCCTCTCAGTTGTTCTGCATTGTTCCAAGAATACCAGTAACATGTTGTCAGATATGCAAGTGTCTCCTAATATTTTTTATTCACATTATCAGCTCCAGCAATTTAATGAATTTCCTGCCAGCCACACATAAGTAGATGAGATAAGAGAACTGGAAGATCTCTTATGTGTTTTGTTTATATCTGAAATGCAGATGTATAGGTGCACGATCAAAATAGACTAGCAAACCACAGCAGTGCATCATTGTAAGAGCCTGGAATACTCCATTAAAACATCTCTTTGTGGCTCAATTTGCCTTCTTGTTCTAGATCAGATTTCAGGTCATTTATACACAAACACCCATCATAGAGCACACTCTGTTAGCCACAGGAAACATTATTCAGTTTACACATTTTCTTATAACTAATACTTTTCCCACAAAAATCTCCACAGTAATTTTTCAAATGGTTTAAATCTTTTTTATTCTTGTTGTTTTGGTAGAGAAAAAGCTTCACAGCCTGTGAAAAATGACAAGTTGAATAAATTATTAAAAGGCCCTTAACATTTGATGGTGTAAGACCCCAAGAAAAGATATCCCCTTAATATTATGATATAAACTATCAGGACCATACTACTTGCAAGAAAATGACAGTAAATCCTTTTGAATATTTCTTTCTAAGATTTGACAGAGTATTAATAGGGTATTTCATTTCATTTGTTTTAAAAAAATCAGAACATTAGGTGATAGCATTTCCTCTTCAACTATACCAAATTGTCTCCACAGCAATGATAATATTATTGCTCTTAATGTAAAGAAGAATTTAAAATCACTTCATCTTTGTATTCATACAAGATAATATCACTATTAATGAGAAAAGTGACTCAGAAAATGAAACCCATTACATTCCTTTGATTTGACTAGGTTACTGAGAGTAGTAATAAATATGTTACAAACATAAAACAGATTGTCTTTGTTAAAAATTTCTCATGAAGTAGTAGGGAATTAAACTAAATACCTTCACTTTGAATCAAGCTGAGAAATCAGACAATTTCCTTAAAATTTAGAGCTCCTGCTAAAATGAGAATATTCACTTCGGGCATCCACTGATTAAAATTGCCAGGGCATCCTTTACAGCTTCTATTTCTGTTTTCCCATAAAATAGATAGAAGTATACAAAATAAAGTAAAACTAATGTATCAGAGCCCAAGACAACTGACCTATGTAAAATGATTTTCTTTTTCCACAACATCTTCTGATTGAATTTATCTTTTTCTCTCATTCTTGCTGTCATCTTATTGAATTTAATCGGTGGGAAATAATTTGTCAAGGGAAGTTTATGCATAATTATATTTAAGTATGAGATAGCTTTCTTTAAAGACACACAAAGATTATTTAATAATATATTTCCATACTTGAATGAACGTGTTCAAAGATTGGGCTTGTTGTGCAATAACATTTCAGGAGTATTTTTAATGGCATTTTTTTCAAATAAGCAGACATGTATCTAATCATGTGATAAAAATGGGCAGAAGGGAGGAATAGCCACAAAGATGAAGAAGACCCAGCATTGGACCCAATATAAAGAAGGTTTTTAAAATGGGATAATTGTAAGAAGAATCACAATGGTTGCAAAGTCAATTATTCTAATCAAATTGCATTTCAAAATGTAAATTCAATTTCCTATAAGCCCCATGTATGCTTAACAATTTGTGAAGCACCCTGCTATTTCTGTAGCTTGTTAGCTGACTTTCTTGAAATTAAGACTTTGTCAGAAGAACATCTGTGCTCTTTATTCTCATCTATGTTTCTCATGAACTGTGAAATAAAAGTATTAATACAGTGATGGTGCTGATTCATTGATTCAACACATATTTAGTGAGCACCTACTGTGTTCCAGGAACATGATGTTCAGTTTCAATTAAGTCCTTTGCAACTTGGAATCCCTCTACCACTAATTAATTGTTTGAAATTAAAAATACATCAGCACACACAGGCTATCCTGTTGTTGCTAGCTTTATTCTCTTCAAATTAATGAACATTTGAATATAGCTAGATTTCACTGAAATAATAAATTCTAGTTCTTGTGCTATTGCAAATTATATCTTTTGATACAGCAATCTTGGGGAGAAGGGATGTGAATTAGATTAAGTTGAGGAATGCATCTGTTTGCAGTGGGAGAATCAAGAATATTTGAATAAATTATTGATATGTTTTCTGATCAAATAGTTGTGATGATTACATCAGGCATTTGGAATTGTTCCAATGCTGTTGTCTTACAAACTTCAGTGTATCTAGACCTGCCTACTATCCAATATTTTCCCTTAATATACTATAATGTGTCTGTTCCTCTGTCTCAGAAGCTATGTTTTGTCCCAGTGTGAATATCATCTAAGGATCAATTTTATTAATCTAGCCCTTTTTCATTTTAACAGCTTAATTAAATCATCATAAAACGTACTGTTTTCCTGTGAGGATAAAGATCCATTTCCTTAGCGTTTCTCTTCAACATACTAAATCTCTGAAAAAGCCACCTTTTTGGCATTTCCTAAACTGCACTTTTTCCAAATCTATTTTCGTTTCCTTAAGGAATTCCATAATGTCCCATCCAATACTTCCTGTGGGTGAGGTCAAATTGTGAACAGCACAGCTTCCTAGATTTATTACCTTTTCTGCTGGAAACAAACCAAGAACCGTCCTTTCTTTATTCAGTGCCATCTCATATTGCCTTTTTCACTTTGCAAATTCGCCACAATCTGGTTTTAGGTTACCTTTTCTTTTTTTTTTTTTAACTTTTGGTTATACACACGTCTTGCTCTAAGCCTGTTTACACTGTGTTATAAACATACTTGTTATATCTTTTTCCAGTAATCAAGTGATACAAGTTCCTGGTTCCCTTGAAGTCATTTTTCTCATTAAGAAAAAAGAATGACCTGAGCAAAATTAGATGACAGCGTAGGATAGTAGAGTGTTAGTGTCATTTCTGAAGGAATGACAGGGTGGTGTGTTTTTTTGTTTGTTTTTGGACTCTGTATTTCTTAAATTTTATTTACATAAACCTAATTATTGAGTTCAGTTAAAAATAAACAACAACAAAAACTAAAATCAGTAATCTCAGGGGAAAAACTGGGATGAAGCATTAGTTAAATTATATGTAATTACAATAAAGTATTTTTTGTCCTATATTCATAGACTTTTTATTTAGTCTAGAAAAATGCAAACCAACAAAAATTTCAATGATGAAAACACTCTAGATCTTCACTATTCAATGCAATAACCCCTCCCCAGATGTGGCTATTGAGCACTCGAAGTGTGACCACACTTTATTTGTGGTTTCATTTTTTTTTGTTTTTTTGTTTTAAGACAGGGTCTTGCTCTGTCACCCAGGCTGGAGTGCAGTGGCATAATCATGGCTCACTGCAGCTTTGACACCCCGGGCTCAAGCCAACCCCCAACTCAGTCTCCTGAGTAGCTGGGACTAAACGCATCCACCACCACACCTGGCTAATTTTTAATTTTTTTTTTCTTTGTAGAGACAGAGTTTTGCCATATTGCCCAGGCTGGTCTCAAATTCCTTGGCTCAAAGTGCTAGGATTACAGGCATGAGCCACTGCACCCAGCCTCATTTGATTTTAATTAATTTAAATTTAAATAGCAACATGTGGCCAGTGTCTACTATATTGGACAACACAAGTCTAAAATATAAATATAAAGGGTAATTCTGAAAGGATTTATTCATTAAATTATAGTTTTGAGGAAAATTATGGATTGTCTAATAAAGGAGCATTATTGTAATAATTTTTTAATATAATCACAATAGTCCCTTTATTCTAAACATTCCTGTTTCTTTTAAGAAATGAATGTTTAAACATCTGTAATATCAGAGCTGGATTATATCATCAAATTCTCACAGGAACCCTTTAAGTTAAGTATTCCTTTAAACTTATGTTACAGCTAAGGAAACAAAAGCTTAGAAAAGTAATTTTCCTGAAGTCACACAGCTATAATATGGTGGTACCTGTTTAGAATCCATATATTTCTGATTCCAAGTTACAAGATCTTAACAAGTCTAACACACATTTTTAACTGCCTGCTATGTCCCAGACATTGCTTTGTAAACCATCAATAGAAATAATATCAAATAGAACAATAGAAATAATATCAAAAAAATGTTTTTATTGACACTAAGGTGAGGTAATATGTAAATAGTAGCTACTGCTGTTTTCTAATAAGATGATCCATAGGTCTAGACATAAAGAAACACATAAACTCAGTCAATATACACATATACTCAAAGTCTGAAACCACGAGCATTTTTTAGGACTTTACTTGTTAAAATGCTTTTTAGTTCGAAACACTTAAACTTGCTCAATTTAAAAAGATTTGAAACATCTTCTACGTGCACGTATGACTTGGCAAGAATGTAGGGACAGTTTCTTGATGCTCAAAAAGACAAAAGCACACAATAGCAGTGGCTGGTAAGCATCGGGAGGGACATATGACAATCCATAGTGATCCAGTGCTGTGCTACAAATGTGTGGTCTGCAGAATAGCAGCATCACATCAATTGGCAGCTTGTTAGAAATTAAAACACACACACACACACACACAAATGAAAACTTAGACCCTACTAGATACCTATGGAATCAGAATCTGCATTTGAACAGGATCCCCAGGGGAGTTGATGGGAAGAATATTTTGCAGTGTATCTACCCTTTTGGGATGACTGCTTTTAAAATGCCTACAAAGTGGGCACTAGAGACAAAGTCCAGGGTCAGGGTCTATGGAAGGTTCAAAGTAGGGTCTAGAATTGGAGCTCAGATCTAGTAACCCAGAAAGGCAATGCCCACTGTGAAAGGGTGAACCAACCAAAGCCCACCATTAATAAATATATGTGAGGAAAACTTGCTTATCCTAGTTTAGGGAAAGGTCTGGGAGGATGGGCAGTCTTTCCTGAAATTTCACAAATAAAGGAAAGACCTGATGAGTTTTAGGCTAAGAAATCATATCATCCCATGTGGCCTCAAAATGCTAAGCAGAATAATTCAGGCTAATGTGCTTATAGGTTGTTAGTGCCTAAAGGAAACTGTTATAATGGAGCAACGTACTTTGAAAACCAGGCCTCAAACATTTTCCATACATATGATTCATTGAGTATAAATTCACAACTTAAAAAATTAAGAAGAGAAAGAGATAAAACACCAGCCATACCAGCAAGAATCAGCAGAAACAGTAACCATTAGAATTAGACCTACTAAGACTATAGGCATTGAATTATTAGCTAAACAAACAGTAATTTTTAGAAAAAATACATAATTAAAATTAAAATGTCAGTTGCAATAGCAACACCACCAACAACAAAAAAAGATATCCAGGCTACAAATATATTTTGTTTTAATTCCCAGCAACTTAAAGGAGAAACTTATTTTTAAAACTTTCTTTAAAGGTATTAAAAAGACTCATAATTCCAAAATGGAAGCACAGAAGCAAGCTACATTTACTCCCCCTCTCCCATCAGAAAACCAAAACCAAATATGCAACACTGAATTTATCACCAGCAATACCCTAGAACTCAAACATAAAGATGAGACAGTTCCTAGGGCCATCTAGGGCCATAGAGAAGTGAAAAAACTCTGAGCAGAGAGAATTGGACTTCTGTTTCTGTGACACCCCTCCCTGCAACATGTCTGGCCCCAAGCATGTTGAAACTCACAGTTTCAACACTGGAAAAAGTCAGATTGAGGTAGACAACCAGCTTCCCCACCATCTTAAGTTCCTTAGCAGGAGACCTATTCCAGCCTGAACTCACAGGAAGCACTGGGGGTACCAGAAGGGAGAAACATCAAGGACAGCCAAAGACAGAAGGGGGAGGCCTAACCAGTCTTCCCACGCTACTGGGACGTCCCCTTTGGGATCTCCTTGCTTCTGGACAAGTGGTACTCTGATTACTAGAACCAAGGCAAACTTGAGCTTAAGGTATCATTTAGCTCTGAAAAGGAGGTAGTGACCTAGCAGGAAAAAACAATAAATAAGGAAGGAAGAAAAAGAGGAGGATGGGTAAGAAGAATAAGATGAAGAAGCTCTGAAAAGGAGGTAGTGACCTAGCAGGAAAAAAACAATAAATAAAGAAGGAAGAAAAAGAGGAGGATGGGTAAGAAGAATAAGATGAAGAAGAAGAAGAAAGAGAAGGAGAAGGAGGAGGAGGAGAGAGAGGAGGAGGGAGAGCAAGCAAGCAAGAGAGAGAAAGAAGAAGAAGGAAGGAAGGAAGGAAGGAAGGAAGGAAGGAAGGAAGGAAGGAAGGAGAGAGAAAAAAAGAAAAGAAAGAAAGAAAGAGAAAGGGAAAGGAAGGAAGAAAGGAAGGGGAGGGAGAGAGGGAAAGAAAATCAACAGGTAAATTACAAAGAATTTCTAAGCAAACATATCCAGTAAAAAATAAAACAAGCCACACAGAGAAGACTGGAATAAACAATAGACATAAGTCCACAAGAAACAACAGCAAACAGGGAACTGTGACATCTGCAAACAGAAAAAGACAAGGAACCAGTGATGAACCCCAATGAGACGGCAATATGTGAACTCTGACCAATAATTCAAAATAGTAGTTTTAAGGAAATTCAGTGATCTCCAAGACAACACAGAAAAGCTTTTCGGAAATATACCAGATAAATTTAATAGATTGAAATAATTTTTAAAAATCAGACAGAAATCTTGGCACAGTCTGGGAATGGTGCCTCTTGCCTATAATCCCAGCACTTTTGGAGGCCAAGGTAGCAGGATCACTTGAGCCTGGGAGTTCAAGACCAGTCTGAGCAGTATGGTGAGACTCTGTCTCTACAAAAAAATAATAAAAAAATGGCCAGACATGGTGATGTGTGCTTGTAGTCCCAGGTACTTGGGAGGCTGAGGTGGGAAGATCTCTTGAGCCTGGATGATTGAGGCTGCAGTGAGCTGTGATGGTACTACTGCAGTTCAAGCTGGGTAACAGAGTGACACCCTGTCTGAAATTTAAAAAAAGAATGAAAGAAAAAAAAATAATTCTTGGCACTGAGAAATACATTTGCTGAACTGAAAAATCCATTAGAGGCTCTCAACATCAAAACGAATCAAGCAGAGAAAATAATAAATGAGCTTGAAGACAGGTTATTTGAAAATGCACAGTCAGGCCAGCTGCAGTGGCCCATGCCTGTAATCCTAACACTTTGGGAGGCTAAGCAGGCAGATCGCTTGAGCCCAAGAGTTCCAGACCAGCCTGGGCAACATGGTGAAGCCCCATTACTACCAAAAAATACTAAAATTAGCTGGGTGTGGCGGCATGCGCCTGTAGTCCCAGCTACTTGGGATGCTGAGGTGAGAGAATCACCTGAGCAAGGGTGCAGTGAGCCATGATCCTGACACTGCACTCCAACCTAAGTGACAGAGTGAGGCCCTATGAAACAAACAAAAAACAAAAACAAACAAACAAAAAAAACAAGAAAGAAAGAATATGCACAATCAGAGCAGAAAAATGAAAAAAATAAAAAGATTGAAGGTTGCCTACGAGGTAAAGAAAATTACTTAAAAATACCAAATCTAAGAATTATTGGTGTTCAAGAGGAAGTTGAGCAAGAGCAAAGGGTAGAAAGATTATTCAAAGAAATAATAACAGAAAACTTTTCAAAACTTGAGAAAAAAAAAGTACTGAGATAACAGAAGGTCAGAGAACACCAAATAAACTGAATAGGAAGGAATACTTCCAAACTCATTCTGTGAGGCTCGCATTACCCTGATACCACAACCAGACAAAGACACAACAAAAAAAGAAAACTACAGGTTAATGAACATAACTGAAGATCATAGATGCAAAGATCATCAACAAAATAATAACAAACCAAATTCAACCACACATTAAAAAGATCATCCACTATGAGTGAGTGGGATTAATCCCAGGGATGCAAGGATGCTCCAACATGTACAAATGTTAGAAGGTGATATACATCACATTAACAAACCCAAGAACAAAAACCATATGATCTTTTCAATAGGTGCTAAAAAAGCATTTGATAAAATTCAAATCCTGTTATGATAAAAACCCTCAACAAATCGGGTATAGAAGAAACATACCTCAAAATAGTAAAGACCATATATGACAAACTCAAAGCTAACATCATAATAAACAGTGAGAAATGGAGAGCCTTTCTTGTAAGATCTGGAACAAGAAAAGGATACCTACTTTCACCACTTTATTCAAAATAATATTGGAAGCACTGGCAAGAGCTATTAGACAAAAGAAAGAAATAAAGGGCATCCAAATTGGAAAAGAAGAAGTCAAATTAGCAGTTTGCCAATGACATGATCTTGTACTTAGAAAAAACTAAAAATTTCACCAAAAAACTATTGGAACTAATAAACAAACAAAGTTGCAGGATAAAAAAATCAACATACAAAATCAGTAGCATGATATATGCCAACAGCAAACAGTCTGAAAAAGAAATCAATACAGCATCATTTACAATAGCTAAAAGCATATGAAACACTGATAAAACAATTTAATAAAAGAAGTAAAAGAAAGAGGGACCTGACTATTTAAAGAGAAACAAACAAACAGAAAGCAACAAGAGCATTAACAAAAAAGTCTCCACCAAAACCTCATCCAAGGGTCAGCAGCCTCAAAGATTGAAACTAGACAAACTCTTGAAGATGATAAAGAATCAACAACAACAAAAAAATGCTGAGAACTCAAAAGGCCAGAATGACTCTTTTCCTCCAAATGATCACGACACCTCTCCAGCAACCGCACAGAGCTGGAAGGAGGATGAGATGGATGAATTGACAGAAGTAGGCTTTAGATGGTGGGTAGTAATAAACTTAATAAACTTGGCTGAGGTAAAGGACCATGTCCTAACCCAATGCAAAGATGCTAAGAACCATGATAAAAGTTTACAGGAGCTGCTAACTAGAATAATCAGTTTAGAGAGGAACATAAATAACCTGATGGAGCTGAAAAACACAGCACAACTATCAATAGCCGAAATAATCAAGTGAAAGAAAGAATATCAGAGCTTGAAGACTATCTTGCTGAAATAAGGCAGGCAGAAAAGATTAGAGAAAAAATAATAAAAAGGAATGAATAAAACCTCTGAGAAATATGGGACTATGTAAAAAGACTGAACCTACGACTGATGGGAGTACCTGAAAGAGATGGGGCTAATGGAACCAAGTTGTACACTTCAGGATATCATCGAGGAGAACTTCCCTAACCTAACAAGACAGGCCAACATGCAAATTCAGGAAATACAGAGAACTCCAGTAAAAGATACTCCACGAGAAGATCAACTCCAAGACACATAATCATCAGATTTTCCAAGATTGAAACGAAGGAAAAAACTTCAAGGGCAGCCAGAGAGAAAGGCCAAGTCACCTACAAAGGGAGGTCCATAAGACTAACAATGAACCTTTCAGCAAAAACCCTACAAGCCAGAAGAGAGTGGGAGCCAATATTCAGTATTCCTAAAAAGAAGAATTTTTAACGCAGAATTTCATATCCAGCAAAACTAAACTTCATAAGCAAAGGAGAAATAAAATCCTTTTCAGACAAGAAAATGCTGAAGGAATTCATTCACCACCAGACCTGCCTTGCAAGAGCTCCTGAAGGAAGCCTTAAATATGGAAAGGAAAAACCAATATCAGCCACTGCAAAAGCACACTGAAATACAAAGGCCAATGACACTGTGAATAAACAACTACTATCCAAAATAACCAGCTAATGTCATGATGACAAGATCAAATTCACACAGAACAATATTAACCTTAAATGTAAATGGGCTAAATGCTGCAATTAAAAGACACAGACTGATAAATCGGATAAACAGTCAAGACCCACTGGTGTTCTATATTCAAGAGACTCATCTCATGTGCAAAGACACATAGGCTCAAAATAAAGGGATGGAAGAAAATTTACCAACCAAATGGAAAGCAGAAAAAAGCAGGAGTTTCAATCCTAGTTTCTGACAAAACAGATTTTAAACCAACAAAGATCAAAAAGGACAAAGAAAGGCATTACATAATGGTAAAGGGATCAATGCAACTTAGAAGAGCTAACTATCCTAAATATATATGCACCCAATACATGAGCACCCAGATTCATAAAGCAAGTTCTTAGAGACCTACAAAGAAACTTAGACTCCCACACAATAATAGTGGGAGACTTTAATACCCCACTGTCAATATTAGACAGATAATCATCCCTTTATGTTAAATACTCTCAATAAACAAAGTATTGACAGAACATATCTCAAAACAATCAGATCTATTTATGACAAACCCACAGCCACTATCATACTGAATGGGCAAAAGCTGGAAGCATTCCCTTTGAAAACCAGCACAAGACAAGGATGCCCTCTCTTACCACTTCTATTCAATTTAGTATTGGAAGTTCTGGCCAGGGAAATTAGTCAAGAGAAAGAAATAAAGGTATTCAAATAGGAAGAGAGGAGGTCAAATTGCCTCTGTTTGCAGATGACATGATCCTATATCTAGAAAACCCCATCGTCTCAGCCCAAAAGCTCCTTAAGCTGATAAGCAACTTCAGCAGTCTCAGGATACAAAATCAATGTGCAAAAATCACAAGCATTCCTATACACCAATAATAGATAAACAGAGAACCAAATAATAAATGAACTTCCATTCACAATTGCTACAAGGAGAATAAAATACCTAGGAACACAGCTCACAAGAGATGTGAAGGACCTCTTCAAAGACGACTACAAACCACTGCTCAAGGAAATAAGAGATGACACAAACAAATGGAAAAACATTCCATCCTTGTGGATAGGAAGAATCAATATCATGAAAATGGCCATACTGCCCAAAGTAATTCATAAAATTTATAGATTCAATGCTATTCCCATCAAACTACCATTGACATTCTTCACTGAATTAAAAAAAAAAACTACTTTAAAATTCTTATGGAACAACAACAAAAAAAGCCTGTAGAGCCAAGACAATCCTAACCAAAAGAACAGAGCTGGAGTCATCACACTACCTAACTTCAAACTATACTACAAGTCTACAGTAACCAAAACAGCATGGTACTGGTCCAAAAACAGACACATAGACCAATGGAACAGACTAGAGATCTCAAAAATAAGACTATACATCTACAACCATTTGATCTTCAACAAACCTGACAAGGACAAGCAATGAAGAAAGGACTTCCTATTTAATAAATGGTGCTGGGAAAACTGGGCTAGCCATATGCAGAAAACTGAAACTGGACCCCTTCCTTACATCTTACACAAAAATTAACTCAAGATGGATTAAACACTTAAATGTAAAACCCAAAACTACGAAACCCCTACGAGAAAATCTAGGCAATAACACTCAGGAAATAAGCATGGGCAAAGATTTTATGATGAAATAACCAAAAGCAATTGCAACAAAAGCTAAAGTTGTCATGAAATCTAATTAAAGAGCTTCTGCATAGCAAAAGAAACTATCATTGCTGTGAACAGGCAACCTACAGAATGGGAGAAAACTTTTGCAATCTACCCATCTGACAAAGGTCTAATATCCAGAATCTACAAGGAACTTAAATAAATTTACAAGAAAAAAAACAAACAAAAAACCCATCAAAAAGTGGGCAAAGGACATGAACAGAAACTTCTCAAAGGAAAACATGTATGCGGCCAACAAACATGAAAAACAAAGCTTACCCTCACCTAGCATTGGAGAAATGCAAATCAAAACCACAATGAAATACTATCTGATGCCAGTCAGGATGTCGATTATTAAAAAGTCAAGAAACAAAAGATGCTGGAGAGGCTGTGGTAAAATCGGAATACTTTTAGACTGTTGGTAGGAATGCAAATTAGTTCAACCACTGTGAAAGACAGTGTGGCAGTTCCTCAAGGATCTAGAACCAGAAATACCATTTGGCCCAGCAATCCCTTTACTGGATATGTATCCAAAGGAATATAAATCATTATATTGTAAAGATACCTGCACACGTATGTTCATTGCAGCACTACTCACAATAGCAAAGATATGGAATAAACCCAAATGCCCATCAATGATAGACTGGATAAAGAAAATGTGGTACACATACCATATGGAATACTATGCAGCCATAAAAAGAAATGAAATCATGTCCTTTCCAGGGACATGGATGAAGCTGGAAGCCATCATCCTCAACAAACTAACACAGGAAGAGAAAACCAAACACCGCATGTTCTCACTCATAAGTGGGAGATGAACAATGAGAACACATGGAAACTGGGAGGAAAACAACACAAACCAGGGCCTGTTGGTGGGCGGAGGAGGGAGAGCATCAGAACAAGTAGTTAATTCACGCAGAGCCTAATACCTAGGTAATGGGTTGAAAGGTGCAGCAAACCACCATGGCACCTGTTTACCTATGTAACAAACCTGCACATTCTGCACATGTATCCCGGAAACTAAAATAAAATAAAATTAAAGAAATAAAAATAGGCCAGGTGCGTTGGCTCACGCTTGTAATCCCAGCACTTTGGGAGGCTGAGGTATGTGGATCATGAGGTCAGGAGTTCAAAACCAGCCTGGCCAACACAGTGAAACCCCGTCTCTACTAAAAATACAAAAATTAGCCGGGCATGGTGGCAGGTGCCTGTAATGCCAGCTACTAGGGAGGCTGAGGCAGGAGAATCACTAGAGCCCGAGAGGAAGAGGTTGCAGTGAGCCAAAATCGCACCACTTCACTCCAGCCTGGGTGACAGTGCTAGACTCCATCTCAAAAATAAAATAAAATAAAATAAAAATAAAAAAGAAGTAAAATATCTCTACAGGAAAACTACAAAACACTGTTGAAAGCAATCTAGGGGGACACAAAAAAATGGAAAAATATTCCACGTGGATTGAAAGAATTAATGTTGTTAAAATGACAATTCTACCCAAAGTAATTTACAAATTCAATGCAATTCCTATCGAAATACCAATGAGATTCTTCACAGAAATAGAAAAAACAAATTCAAAAATTTATTTGAAATGACAAAAGACCCATAATAGCCAAGGAAATCCTAAGAAAAAAGAACAAAGCTGGAGGCATTATACTACCTGACTGCCTGATTTCACAATATACTACAAAGCTACAGTAACCAAATCAGCATGGTACTGGAAAGAAAAAAGACCAGAAAAGAAAACTTAAGAGAGAGAAAGAAAGAAAGAAAAGAAGGAAGGGAGAGACGAAGGGAGGGAAGGAGGGTGAGAGAGAGGAAGGAAGGAAGGAAGGAAGGAAGGAAGGAAGGAAGGAAGGAAGGAAGGAAGGAAACAGAGACATAGACCATGGAACATAGTAGGAAACCCACATATCAATCCACACATATACAGCCAACTCATTTTAGACCAAGGCTCCAAGAATATACAATGGAGAAAAGACAATCACTTCAATAAATAGTGTTGGGTAAACTGGCTATCCATATGTGGAAGAATGGAACTAGAGATCTAGACCCCTATCTCTCACTATATGCAAAAAATCAAATCTAAATGGATTAAAGCCTTAAATATAGGACCTGAAACTATGAAACTATTAGAACAAAGTATTGAGGAAATTCTCAAGGACACCGATCTAGGCAAAGATTATTTGAGTAAGACCTCAAAAGCACAGACAAACAAAAGCAAAAATGGACAAATGGTATTGTGTGAAGCTAAAAAGCTCCTGTACAACAAAGAAACAATTAACAAAATGAAGAGACAACCCACAGAATGGGAGGAAATACCACAAACTATTCATCCAAAAAGGGATTAATAATCAGAATATATAAAAAGCTCAGACAACTCAATAGCAAATAATAATAACCTGATTTTTAAATGGGCAAAAGAGCTAATTAAACATTTCTCAGAAGACATACAAATGGCCAACAGATATATGAAAAGGTGCTCAATATCACTAATAGTAACCAGAGAAATGCAAATTAAAACCACAGTGAGAGATCATCTCACCCTAGTTAAAATGGCTTTTATCAAAAATACCAGCAATAATGGATACTGGCAAGGATACGGAGAAAGGGGAACACTTGTAACGTGTTGGTGGGAATGTAAATTAGTACAGCCACTATGGAAAAGTGTATGGAGTTTCTTTAAGAAACTACAAATAAAACTACTGTATGATCCAGCAATTCCACTGCTAGGTGTAATATCCAAAAGAAAAGAAGTCAATACATCTCAGAAATATTTGCACCCCCATGTTTACTGTAGCACTATTCACAATAGTCAAAATATGAAATCAACCTAAGTGTTCATCAATGGATGAATAAAGACGATTTGGAATATATACACAACAAAATGTTATTCAGCCATAAAAAAGAATGAAATCCTGTCATTTGCAGCAACATGGGTGGAACTGCAAGTCATAATGTCAAGTAAAATAAGCCAGGCACACAAAGACAAATATCACATGTTCTCATTCATACATAGGAGCTAAGAAAGTGGATCTTAAGAAGATGAAGAGTAGATGGTGGATACTAGAGGCAGGAAAGTGGGGAGACAAAAAGAGATTGATTAATGGATACAAACATACAGTTGATAGTAGAAATAAGACTTAGTGGTCAATAGATCAGCAGGGACAATAGTTTACAATAATCTATTGTGTATTTCTAAATAGCTAGAGGAAAATAATTTAAATAATTTTAGCATAAAGAAAAGACAAATTAAATAATGGATATCCCAATTACACTGATTTGATCTTTAAAAATTATATAAATATGTTAAATCATCATATGTACCCCCAAAATATGTACATCTATTATGCATCAATAAACAGGAAAATCAAACAAAAAAAAGAAGACCTAAATAAAAATTGAGAATAACGTCTTTAGTAATCCTGATATTCAATATCTTTAAATAAAATTCTATATCAAGGTAACAGCAGTTAAAATCAAGATGAATTTTTAATGAAAAATTTGATAAAGTTATGTGAAGCAGTAAAGAGCCAAAAATAACTGAGACAATTTTGAAGAAAGCATACAAGGTGAAGACACTTGTCCAATAAAATCAAGATTTATGATAAAGCTGTAAGCAATTAAGATGCATGGTATTCAGGCAAGGAAACACAAACTAACCAACTGAGCAAACTAAACACTCCAGAGGTAGATCAATGCATATCTGGAAACTTTGCAATGACAGAAATAATGTGGCAGATCAAGGGGTAATGATGGTACTGATAACAAAAAGGGGAGTGGGAGAGAAGGGGGATGGAATTCCCACTTCAACCATATGCAAAATCAATCTCAGATAATGTACATCTCTTAGATTTAAAAGGCCAACCATAAAAGCCTCAGAGCAAAACATGAAGAAAATCTTGATGACTTTGGTCCAGGGAAAGATTATTTGAGTGATGCAAAAAGCAATAAAGGTTAAGAATGAATTTGAAACTATTTTACTTCATTAAAAAACATCATACCTCTTAAAAAAAAACACCATAAGTGTAACAATTGGAAAAAGATATTTAAAACACACCAAAGACACAGAGGATTGGTATCCAGAATACATAAAGAACTCCTACAAGTCAGTAAGAAAAATACAACCCAATAGGAAAACAGCCAAATGCCACCAGCAAGCAGAAGACACAGAGCGAGATACACATGAATGATAAGTGAGCATAGGAAAGCATGCCCAGTCTCACTCATAATTATGGAGATGCAAATCAAGCCTACAATGAGAAGTCACTTTATATGGATTATGCTGGCAGAGATGAAGAAGCTTGACAAAAGAAAGTGTGGGCAAGGATATTAATCAGTGGCAACTCTATTGCTGGAGAGAGAGAGTAAATTGGCAGAATCATATTTTAAAACAATTTGGTCTTATTATGATATGGAACACTGACATTCCTTCCAGCAATTTCACTCACTGATCTATCCTGAAGCGGAATTTGCGCTCATGTGCACCAAGAGACTATTCATACCATAAGGCATTTCATTAGAGATTATTACAGGGATTATGAGAATAATTCATCGCATCATTAGGTGAAAAAAGGCACCAAAGGTTTTGTCTTGGATGACAGTCTCTAAGAATGCAAACATCTTGTGGTACATTTAAGTAAAGCAGTGACTGGGAAAATATTATAGTCTATTATTTGCACAGATAAGGGACATGTTTATTTGCTCTCCCCCATAGGACCCTATATCCTCGTACTGGATAAACAGAAAGCTAAACTTTCTGGAGTTGTCAACTTAGTATCTTTGCAATTCAACTTTTACATTTAAAAAAATACAACATTATGTTAAAGGAAATTATCCCATAAAATGCCCATGTGAAGGAGAGAGGGTGAGTTAAGATACTGGGGGAAAAGTGAAAATTTTAAGTTTCGTGATATTCACAGTGGCTCCAGAGATCTCGGAGCAGCCAGTGAACAAGCCAATTAAGTTTAATTTTAGCTTCTTGAGGGCACAATAATGCTTATTATCTTGAAGAGGAGATGAGGAAAGAGGAAAGAGGATGGAACAGTGTCTGCTACAGGTATTGCTTGAAGTGAAGAGAAATGGGGAAGTAGGTAGCAGCATTACGCATCATTCCCAAACCACGTGAAAGCAATGGAGCCAGGTGACCGGGGCTTTTTTTTCCCTGCCTCTGACCTTACTTTATAAAAGAAAACAGGCCCAGCACAGTGGCTCACACCTGTAATCCCAGCACTTTGGGAGGCCAAGGCAGGCAGATGGCTTCAGCCTGGGAGTTTGAGACCAGCCTGGGCAACATGGCGAAACCCAGTCTCCACAAAAACTACAAAAGTCAACCAGGCATGGTAGTGCCTGCCTGTAGTCCCAGCTACTCGGGAGGCTGAGGTGGGAGGATCACTTGAGCTTGGGAGGTCAAGGCTGCAGTGAGCTATGATGATGCTACTGCACTCCAGCCTGGGCAACAGGAAGAGCATGTCTCAAAAAAAAAAAGAAAAAAAAAATACTCTGTGATGTTGGGTAGCTTGAAACCTATAGTTTCACAAGACCGCAACTTCTTAAAAAGAAACAGGGATGTCCCCTTATTAATTAAACATATTGTGATCTAACTAGTCTCCAAATATAACTTAATAAACTTGAAAGTAAAAATACGTGTAGCAAAGTGTATACATATTAGAGATTATAAAATTATGCATGAGAATATTACAATTTTTAAGATAGTGTTTACCTGTGAAGTTTTTGGAAAAGCGGGTGCTAGAACTCTAACTTCTAGGATACATGCATACATGCATAAAAACACAGAAAGGAAGGAAGGAAGGAAGGAAGGAAGGAAGGAAGGAAGGAAGGAAGGAAGGAAGGGAAGAAGGTGAGGATGACATCAGATGGAGAAAGAAACAGAAATGATAAGATGTCTACTTATAAGAAAAGTAAAGTTCAGGTGAAGGCTGAGAAATATCTTATAGTAACCTGACTCTTAGTAATCATAACTGCTTTATAATCCAATTATGTGTCTTGGCTTCCTAAAAATTAATAGCAAAGAACCCCTTCAGTGGGTTTTTTCAACCAATGTAATATGATGATTAATAAAAGACAGTTCTACCTAGAAAACTGAATGGTATGAACATTTATCCATCTCCTCTCTAAAATTCTCTTAGTATCATTCCCTGCTCCCTAAATTCCAACAATATTTGCTTATATTTTAGTACGAAAGAGTTTGTTGCCTTTATCAACTCAGTAATTTCATGTGTCCCATTCTTTAAAGCATAATGAAATAACTACATTGGACACATTGAGAAAAGTTTTGCAATGTCATATGAATATATGAGCATTTTGCAATGCTAGTATCCAAAATGATTGAAAATAGTTTGCTTAAAAATGTAACTTTTTAAATTGGAGATTCTCCTCCTTTAAGTATAAGTATATTTGTAATTAATATATCCTCTCCATATTTTTTAACTTTGAGGATAACCAAATAGTTTAAATGTAGTAATTGGATATTCCTTGACCTTCGTGCATTGACTTACATCTCCACATCACGATTCTTCTCTCTTCTTTTACTTCCCAGGTGCTCCACATGATGCAAGGCCTGGTCCAAGTCCCCACACCCACCTCAGACTGAAATGAACTTTTTGTGATCAGAAGGCTAATTAGTATGTATTACAACTATTAAGCATTTGGTCTTATGCATGTGCTGCACAGAGATACCCTTTCTGCTGTCATCTTCAACTACTGTATAATTCTGGTGGGTTTTAATTTTAGTGTTCATATCTCATCTTCCTCAATACACATGATTCTGAAACGCATATTCTTCTTAATTGGCTCTGAACTGAAAAAAAAAGTATGTCTTTCTCTCAGTTCCTTAGGTAAATCATGTATAATTCCATTGGCTTTCACTTTTACACAATTAAGCAGTTCTTACTAGTAACCTGCTAAATACGCTATTAAGTGTAACTAAGATTTTGTATTCATAAACCAAAATTGGTATATTGATGGACTTATTGAAGACTCTAATTCAACATTCTGTTGAAAACACTGACTGCCACGTGGAAGTTGACAATATTTTCAACAAGTATGAGAATTTCAATGATTCTAGAGAATGCTTTGTTATTACGTTATTAATGTTGTCTTAGGTAAATGTTTTTATTTTCTGTTATTTTAAATTATTCATTATATATCATTATAAATACATCATTACCTATTTAGATTTTTATGACTTTAAAAATTAATCCCACAAAGAGTTGTGTCATGTATTTCTATTAACAGGACTTTAATTACTCATATCCCTAAATTATTCATACTCAGTTTCTGGAACAAGTGTACATGTAATGCCATCTCCTTTCCCAAATTTTTTTGGGATAGAGACACTCATTGTATATCCTGTGAATGTGTACTGTTCTAATATCTTCCAATATACTGTCAAAGTGAGCATAATGAAAATATTGGGCTATATATAATTTTTAGACTTAATTTATATATAAAACATGCATGTAAGCACACATTCTTTTCTCATTAATAAATAAAAAAGATTCCTATATATTTATAGCAACAAATGTACAAAAATTTGTTCTTCTTCAATACTCCACTGACCATAGGCCTATTTTTCACTGGAAAGCGCGAAAGATCTTCTGTTCTAAGGTGGAAATGACTGAAAAAGTTCGAAAGCCCTGTATACCAAACTACCAGGAGTGACTATACTTTAGGACAGGGACTAAGCAAAATTTTCTTTCCTTATAATATCGAAAAACATACCCTGGATCTTATTAGGTGCTCCATAGAATGGTGTTGGAGATTCAGTTTGATCCCACGCATTGAAACAGCACTTGTCCATGTATTATTTCTATTAATAAATGAATTGTATGTTTGAAAGACTGAGAATCAAGTACAGTTTTTTTACAGTTACAAATGCACTTTTATGGTAAAACTAAATTTTGATAAACTTGTTTGGTTACCTGAGATATGGCAAATAAATGTAGCGGTTTAATTTTCTCCATAGAAATAAGAAGTAACAATTGTTTCAGTCATCTTTATTTACACTTTTAAGATTATGTATGTATTCTAAATTTATATTATATGTATATCCTAAGAGATTTAGGCAGAATATTTTACAAGAAGAAAAATTTCATATTTAAAACATAAAATCTGGCTGGGTACAGTGGCTCACGCCTGTAATCCCAGCACTTTGGGAGGCCGAGACGGGTGGATCTCAAGGTCAGGAGATCGAGAACATCCTGGCTAACACGGTGAAACCCTGTCTCTACTAAAAATACAAAAAATTAGCCCGGCGTGGTGGCGGGTGCCTGTAGTTCCAGCTACTCTGGAGGCTGAGGCAAGAGAATGGCGTGAACTCGGGAGGCGGAGCTTGCAGTGAGCCGAGATCGCGCCACTGCACTTCAGCCTGGGCGATAGAGTGAGACTCCATCTCAGATAAATAAATAAATAAATAAATAATACTAGTACTGTGTAACTCAAAATAAAAGATAATTATTTATTGGTGCATAAAATAGTAAGAACCAGAAAGAATATAGTCCAGTTCTCATTTGAGAATCTGATGTTACTGAGATTAAGTTTTTCTACCCACACACTTTTAATGTATGTCATTAAGTATCTAATAACTGCAATAGCTATTTGGAGGCAGAACATGTCACACGTCCCCTATGATGGTATAAACTAGAAGTAGAGAGTCAGAACTTTCGCCAGATTTTAGTGACAATTTGGTCAATGTGGTACTTTTCAGAATTTAACAATGCTTTTTTCAAAAGAAAAGGAAAAAACAATACTCTGAATATCAAACCGTTGGCCCTGGCATCTATTTCACATTTTTCCTGGAAAATGGCATCAAATGGCACCAATTCCCCAATATTATGTTAGGGCTTTGTTTTAAGATTTGTAAATAGGAGGAAAGAGTGCCACCTGCTGAGGAAGCCCAATGCTTACTCCAGCACAGTGGATACAGCCTGGCCGCCCTGACTTAACCTTCTTAGCACCTTGAGAAAAAAAAAAAAAAAAAAAGGTAAAAATCTATCCATAAGACAGGAAGAACAAAATGCCCAGAAGAAACTGTCAGTTGGATCTAGACCTTTCAAAACTAAAGGACTCTAATTTGTCCATGTCTTTAAACCATTTTAGAGTATTTATGAGTTATAATTATACAGGGATATTGGGATGCCCCATCTATTGAATCTAAGACTATATGAAAGACAAAAAATGTGATTAAGTTCTTCTGAATCTGTAGAAGCAAGCGGAGAGAAAGCACCGTAGAAATACGAAATCATTTTTATTTTATTCAAAATTGCAAAATGAGCTAGTGTCTCCAACGAGGTAGGTTTCTTTTATTTTCTATTCAAATTTAAAGCAATTCAGCCTTTCAAATCTCTCAAATCATTAATTGAATTAATTTGTGGGATTTAGCAAAAAAAATGCCTTGCCTAAAAATCTGCTTCAATATATATCAAAGATAGGTTAAAATATCTTTCAAGATCACAGATTATGGAACTATTGCATGGGTTAATATAAAATAACTGCCCTTCACTAGCTATGTGGTCTTAAATGGTTATTTGTACCTTGGTGTGCTAATTGGTGAAATACAGATGGTAATATCGTAGAATTATTTTGAGAAAAATGAGATGATAAAGCAACATGCAAGTACCATAAGTAAACGCTCAATAAATAAAAGTTGCCACTAACATTTATTATTATTAAAAATTAAGAAAAATAACCCTGAAGAAATTCTTACAAGCACAGAGCTAAATAGCTGGACAACTGAAAGTCAAATTCAAGTATAATTCAGTTTTGGAAATGGAATAAAATTTTAAAATATTTTCTCTTCATTACATAAAAAGTTATTAATATTAAAAGGAATAAACTTTACATAAAAACTTTGCAGATACGTTATCAATCAAGTTGGAGAACCTATTCATCATTTAACATGTTTATTTTATGTGGTCAAAAATTGACATGATTTAATAGGAAACTAAACTATTAGTTTCCCAAATACTTCTTGCACAGGAGTGCTTCTTCGTTTCAAACACTGAAGTCAAACTGGATGACTAAATAATATTTTTTGCTTGAATTTTCATGTGCGCTTAGCTTATAGGGCTTTTTCCTTTTGCTTTGTTTTAAATTAAATTATACTATACAATATTCTGGCCTGTTAAACTGATGAGATTTCAGGGGCAAATTCATTTGATAAGTTATAGGAATTACTTTATTATTTCATACAAAATCATATTCAGAGATAGGGAGATAATTTCAAAATAGAAGTTCTAGGCTTCAACGTAAATAACTGCTGTCTGCCAACAATCCAGGCGCTTTCCATAAAGCAAGACCAAGAGATAAATATGACAGCAATTAAGATATTTATTAGATTTCAGGTTACATTATGTGAATCACTGAACCTTCTAATTGATTTATTCTTTGTTCCCTATAACTTACTTTAACATACTTCAGCACAGGCTGTGTGTGTGTGTGTGTGTGTGTGTGTGTGTGTGTGTGTGTGTTTTCTTCTGAACATAGAGATAGTTATCCAAATGAGAAATACAGTCACCAGGTGTTTAGCTAATATTTAAAAGGCCTCATCCAGTCAAAAGTTACACACCAGAGGTAGACAGCTATAAGCAGTATTTTACATCCACTTACCATATTAATTAGCATTAAGGGTGTTAGTGGTGGCCTTTCATTGGTTAAACTGGTAGAAGTCAACTTAAGAGGATTGTCTGGAACACTGTAGAGATATTCTCACCCTTGTATGAACGTGGTATAAGGATCTAGACATATCAGTGTTCTACACTATGAACAATGCCTTAAGGGTCATGCATAAACGCTGATTTTGAGAGTTTTTGTTACCCCACTGTGACAAGATGATTAAACTATCCCTGCCTTGAGAAGACTGTTATAAACATGATGTCATGCAAGGAGTAGATGGAACATTTAAAGGGACAGAGAGCTAGGATTTCACTGACCTTACAGAAAAAGTCTACAGTGTCTTGTTCTTCCTTGGATATACAAAGTAAGAATATCTTTTATCTATCTTACAATTTGTAAAGTCCTTTAATCTGGATAATCTAACTTGCTTTTCAAAGTCATCTAATGAGGACAGTCAAAAGATTATTACGTTGCTAATTTCTAAGAGGAAACTAAGTAACTATTTGGGTTGCCTACATGGCAGAACTCAGTCTTCTATTGAAGTTTTCTGAATCTACCCCAGGGTTCTTGATCCATTACGTGTGAGCTGGTGTTGGAATACCTACAGGACTTTTATGCTCATGTTGCTGTGGAGCTAGCCATAATTCCAGCTCGTTGTATTCATTAAAGAAAGAAATTATCATGCCTTATTTCAGTTCAAGATTCTGTTCTGTTTCTGAGTGGACTGGATGATTTTCTGGCTTAATAATATTACTTCTATGTAAATTCTGTTTACATTGATAGAGTTAAAAGCATAGATATGACCACAAATAATTTAATAAGTCAAACCATCAAAGTTGTATTTATTATTTTGTGTATAGCATGACCTTGCAACTGTCATCTGATGATTGTTCAGCTGGAAAAAAATGGGTACTATTGATAAAAAAAGATACATCACTCTTTGGATGTTTTTACCTGTGAGATTAACCTTTGTTAAATATGGAAGTGTTTGTTTTTAATTAGAATGTTCTGTGTGTCTACTGGTGTAGAACATTTCTGCTAAGGTCATGAGGAATAACATAATGAAATGTCTTAAAACACTATTAGGTGTGCCAATTCTACTCATAGCCTATAGAAATCTTTGTTTTAATGTATCAAAATGCTGTTTTTCCCCTGTTAATAAATAGTTATATCTACTATTTTATTCCTAGAGGTTTTTAACCCTTTTCATATAGCTATGAAGTCTCTTAAAAGATGGATCACAAAAAACAGTATCCCTGAAGTCCACTGTTTAATTGAAACTTTTTTGTTTTTTTTTAAATCAGGTAGAAACCTGAATAATTTATCAACTTATCCTCTTCCCTCATTACCTGACTGCCTACCAACCAGAAAATAAAAGGATTTCATTTAGAAATGTAAAAAGACAGTTAATATTCAGACTTCTAATAACTTGGGAAGCATGTTGTTATATACAGCAAATGGCTTCACCTCTCAGAGCCCAAGTTTCTTTATTTCCTCATGTTATTTGGATCTGAATCTCATTCGTCTTTATAATTGGATTTTTTTCTCTCTCCCTCTCTTTTTCCTTGGGCAATCTCTTGTGGAAAAAAAAAAAAAACAAACGAAAAAACAAAAAAAATGGGAATACAGTTGCTAATAAAGGCCATGTGAGGGCAGGCCTTCTGTGTCCCAAACTAAGGACTCCTGACACAGATACCCCCTAGCCTAATGGATGTGAGCTGCCTGGGTTTCATTCCCTGCTCCACCACTCACCATCCGAGTGACCTTGGGCCAGATATTTTAAACCCTCTGTACTTCCATTTTGTCATCAGTAGCAAGAGTACAACAATAACATTTACTTTATAGAAATGACTCTCAGATAAAATGTAAAACAAAAAACACATCACTAGTTACACACAGTGCTTAGAACAAATATCTGGCACGTAGTAAGTATTTAATTAATGTTCGCGAGTAATACTAGCATCGTCACTTTTCTACTGCTGAATTTTCTGGTTTTAATAGACTTTATTTTCTAAACCATCCATGATATGGCCTATTTTGGCACCATTGGGAGTGCTGCCATCTTCTCAAATAGAAAGCAATTGAGAACAATTCAGAATAAATTAGACCTCTGAAGATATGTCAGCCCCTTCACAGGACACTCATTTTCAAAACCTGCTACCTCTACGGCACTGCTGCCGGGGAAGGAGGCATTCTGTGAAAATCTATTTGTTTTCACATTTTTATTTTCTTTTAAAATGTCTACGTAAATATTAAGGAGAATTCTGTGCAAACACCATCAATTTAATGGGTCAAGTTCATTACAAGATGGAAAGTATTTCAGCTGCTGGGAAAGCATGAATTTCTTCACTCAGTTTTTGCCAACACAGTGTGGCATAATGACTGCATTGATTGCAAAAGCTTTGGTATTCAGCTACCTAGGTTCAAACCTTGGCTTTTCTGCTTTCCAAGTGAGTCACCTCAGTTTTCTCATCTGGAAAATTGGGATAATAATAGCAGTTACCTCTCTTCAGGGTTATTGTGAGGGCGGGGTGTGAGAAAAGCACCTAGCATGGGGCCTAGAATATAGCAAGTCATCAATAGTTGGTGGCTCTGGTTATGTAAAGAATGCTTATACTGTACTAAATCTCGGTGAGAACTAATGATTCACAATTAGCAGAATACACCAGATCACTGTGCTGGAGAGATGGGATGGCCTTGAGACATTCTATCATCAAATTCGTTTATAGATTTAAAAAAGGAAAAAAAAGTCTTAAGAACTGAGATGAGTTGCCCAAGGATTGCAGTGATTCTAGTTTGACCACAAGTAAAAGGATTCTCACCTATTCCATTACAGTGTTGTTTGCGTGAACACATGTAGGTTGTGTATGTGTGATGCACCAGTACTGATTTATGTTAAGCTGACTCAGACTGCCATGCAGGGCCTAGATTATGGGAGTGAACAAATATTAGACAAAAACTAACTGAAGAACATAAGAGAAGAGAGACCTGAATTTCCAATATAGTTGTTTTTCTGATTTTAAAAATCAGGAAACTTGTCCCCAGATTTTGTGTACGTTCATTTCTATGATGAGTTTCCAAAAACTGCAAAAGTCAAAATAGGGTTGTCATGCATGAATAATTGGTGGAAGCTTCCAGGATTCCGTAACTAGACTTTAATGAAAAGAAAATTTAGATTTTCTACACTGCCTTTAAGTTTTAAAAGCATGGAGCAAAAGAACACTCTAGATCTATGCTGTCCAATATGGAAGCTACTAGCCATGTGTGCTCATTTAAATTTAACTTTAAATCAATTAAATTTTTTAAAATTAGCAAGTAAATTCCTCAGTGTACTAGCCACATTTCAAGTGCTCACTATCCACATGTGGCTAGTGGCTGCCATGCTGGACAGGGCAGATGGACATTCCCATCTTTACAGAAAGTCCTTTTGGATGGGTGCTACTCTAGAGCATCAGAGAAATCCTCACAATTATAGTTAGTAGAGTAGGCTGCACAATGGCCAGAAGTACCATGGAAAGTATTTTCACAAAATGCAAAAATGTGCTTACACGGATGATAAGAAATTGGCCTAGACTCTTTAGAGAATTTAGTCAAATCCAAGGCATTTACTATGCAATGAAGAGTCTATAATTTGTGACGTGGGAAATATCTCCAAGAAGGAAAAAAAAAAAAAAAACCCTGCAGACTTTAAAGCGTGGAGGGAAAAGGCTAAACATTCAAATAATTCTGATGGAGGCTCACCTGATTTTCTAATTTATTTATAAGCATCTTTGAAGTGTTTTTCACTTTCAGAGTCACAACAGGGGCTTTTCCAATCAATATTTATGTTACTTACATTACACTTGGAAAACAGGTAACACTTTCAAATGCTGATATATGTGGAAGAAGATCGCGTTGGCTCAAGACTGAGTCTATTCATGGAAAACGTCCATGTTGATATAAAAAATTCTGTCATTCACCATGATGAATTTTAAACAGAAGATACATTTTTATCTGCTTAGATTTTATTTTGGCAGTAAAATATCTAATGATTATTCAATTTTGTCTGAAATATAAAATATCATTAGGAACTCTGCCTGCATAAAGTGCTTTAAAATTTAATCTTAACACTGCCAATTGCTCTTTGCCATGGATTGAACTAATTAATATCAGAAGTTTCCAACTTTGAAGTCAGGAAGGAAGAATTGGTACTTTGCCCTCACAACTCTAATCTGACAATACTGATAATCCTTATATCTGAATTGTGTTTTAGAATGCAAAATGCTTTCAGGCAAAGTTTTTTCACATGAAATAGCTCACGTGCTCTTGAAACAGTCACTCGAAACAGACAGGAGAGTTTTTAGCATTCTTAACTTAGAAACAGGAAAACTGGTGTTTATGGAATTAAGTAATGCGTCCCAAAGACTCACAGTGATGAGCGGAAATCAAGTCTTAATTTAGTGTTATTTCCCCTATGCTCTGCTGCCTTTCTGAGCATCTTGTAACCTGCTCCAGTTGCTACCACCAGATTTCATACCAGACTGGGAAGGAGAGTAAAGAGGAAGGGAAAAGAGAAAGAAGAGAGGAAATGGGGAGGGAAATGACAGACAAGAGACAATTTATGTCCTTACAAATAATTGGCACTGAGTCATTAGTACCAAATGTAACACGTTACCCTGGGAAAAGGGCATTAGGTAAAAATTAAGGAAATCTAATGAACTATAAGTTTTAGTTAATAAGTATGTATTAATATTGGTTAATGAATAATAACAAGTGAACTATATGATGTAAGATGTTAATAATAGGGAAAACTGGGTGTAGGCTATGTGGGAACTCTCGGTATTACCTTTACAATTTTTTTTATGTCAATCTAAAACTCTTCTATTAGATTGGTGCAAAAGTAATTGTGGTTTTTGCCATTATTTTTAAAATAACAAGTTTATTTTAAAACACAATCAGGAGGAGGAATATCTCAGATCCCTCAAGGTTTACAGTGCCTTGTGTTGCTCTGTTGCAGTTGGCTCACTGTTTTGATGATGGGGAGTTTCCAGCCCAATGTATGATGCTTGTTCGATGATACCGTAGAAGAGATGTGTCAAACTATGACCTGTGGGCCAAATTCAGCCCAGCTCCTTTTTTTATAAATGAAATTGTATTGGAACATAGCCATGCTCATTCATTTACATATTATCCCTGGCTGCTTTTGGACTACCACCAGCAGAGGTAATTATAAGAGAAGCCTAAAACATTTGCTATCCAAACCTTTACCAAGAAGTTTGCTGAACACTTCTATACAACATCACATTTTCTGTTTTCCGTTTTCCTTCAATAGCTACTAACCAAGTGCCTACCATGTGCCCAGCATTATTCTATGTGGTGCTGACAGTGGTCATCAAGACAAAGACTCTGCCTGCTCTGCAACTTGCCTTCAAGAAAAATGAGATAATAGAAATAAGCAGTTCCATCAACGAATCATGCAAGATTGTATCCAACAGCTCTAAACTCTACAAAGAAAATAAAAGGAACATAATTGATATAGAGAGTGATATTGGGAGCTAAGGCAGCTTAGTTAGAGTTGTTGCACAAGTAAGGCCTCTCTGAGATGAATCCTGAATGATGAGAATGAATCCACCATGTAAAGATAAAGGGAACAACATTCCAGGTAGAGGGCCTAGAAGCACAGCACAGAAGTCATAAGATAGAAACTGATTTCCAGGTTAAATCCAGGACATTTTTTTTTTTTTTGGAGATGGAGTCTCACTCTGTTGCCCAGGCTGGAGTGCAGTGGCGCAATCTTGACTCGGTGAAACCTCTGCCTCCTGGGTTCAAGCAATCCTCCTGCATCAGCCTCCCGAGTAGCTGGAACTACAGGCAAGCACCACCGTGCCCCGCTAATTTTTGTATTTTTAGTGATTCGTCCACCTTGGACTCCCAAAGTGTTGGAATTACAGGTGTAAGCCACCATGCCCAGCCTAGATCAAGGAAATCGTAAGACTTTTCTAAACTTCCAAAATTAAATATATAAAAACAAAAATAAATCCACACCTGTTTTTCCTATGTACGTATGTATATATTTATTTATTGCTGCAAAGTTTTTGAGAGTTTTTTCAAAGGGAATAACCAAGATTTTCATATGCCATAGGGACTTTGCTAATAAAATTAGTTATTATTTTAAGTACATTCCCCATGGGAAAAGGGCCGCACTAATTCTTATTTATCACAAGATTATATGGTATGTTATGTTTCCTTTTAAGTCTTAAAACAATGTCCTCCCTATTTGTGCTAAAGAAAAGAAGCTTCAAGGCCAGGCACTGGGGCTCATGCCTGTAATCCCAGCACTTTGGGAGGCCAAGGCAGGTGGATCACTTGGGCCCAGGAGTTCAAGATTAGCCTGGTCAACATGGCAAAAAGCTTCAAAAGCATGACTAAGTTGTAACATATATGACTATGTTGTAACAAAATATCTCTGTCACTTTCTTATCTCTATAACTGGAACTGTATACTCATTAAACAATAACTTCCCATGTGCAGATTTTGTACATCAATTATACTTTAATAAAGCTGGGGATGGGGGACACTTGACTACTAATATACCAACTTAGAATACGAATCTGTTCTCTTTCTCTGCTGGACATGGAGAGGAAGAAGCTAGAATGTCCTAGAGTATTATTTGTCAGACAGTAGTTCTAAATGATGTTATTAGGTATAAGTGGAAAAATTATTATGTTCAAATAAAGCTTCTTTACTATAGGATGTCTAAGGGGCCTTAGAAAGTGAACGTAAATTGTGAAGTGACAAGCTGAAGCTTTTAAGGCACAGGAAACAGCTAATGGGCAAGGGCCCTGGAGAATACTCTTGTTTTTGAGATATAATTTGCTGCTTTGGATAATCAAATGAATTCTGATATTTTTCTTACTTTGGTTTTATACATATGTGTGTGTGTGTGTGTGTATGTGGGTGTCGGTGTGTGTCATATAAATATATTTGGTGATATATATATCATCAAATATGTTATATACAGTATCATATGAAATTCCAGATAACTTATTTGCTAAAATAAACCTGTTCCTTTAATGTGCAAAAAAGGCGGAAAGTCACCAGGCAGGCTTCTTAAAAAACACTGATCCTTGGACTCTACTCCTAGCATTTCTGACTCAGTAGCTGTGGGTGGGGGCTGACAATCTGTGTTTCTAACAAATCCCCCCATGCTGCTGCTCGGGGACTATACTTTGAGGACAACTGATCTAGATGTTCATTTCAATTTTTAGGGTCCTAGTAATATACACAATTGAAAGTAACAGGAATTACTAGGAGTTGTGATGTATTAACAATTTCAGCATCTCAATTTCTTTAGTACGAGTTTCACTTTCCTATGTAAAATGTTAATGACCAGAGTATGCGTTTGTTGCTTTAAATTAACCATATAACAGGCAGTGTGAAAGACACACACAAAAACAGAGGCGGCCAGTGACATTAAAGGGCCAGCACCCTCACATTAGGTACACAATCTCAATAATTTTTTTTTCCTTAGACATCTTCATTTATGGTCCGTTGAGGCCTTCAGTGTTACTAAGGTAAAGGTGATGTCAAGTCCCGCCCAGCCACCCTCACCTGTAGAACATACACTGTGCTGCTGGAGTTCAGAGAGGAAAGTGGCTTTTTGCCCCACCACCCCAACCCCAGCCAACAGAAACGTTCAGCAGTCAGGCTCATTTTCTCTTACTCTGTTCTTTGTGCTGAATTACTATCTGCTGCTATCCCAATCATTTTATATATATATATATGTGTGTGTGTTTGTGTGTGTGTATGTATACACACACTTATACACACGTATATACACATACACATACATATACATGTACATATGCATATACAGTCATACATTGCCTAACAATGAGGATACTTTCTGAGAAATGCCTCATTAGGCAATTTTGTCATTGTATGAACAATACTTACAAAAATCTGGTTGGTATAGACTATGCACACCTAGGCTGTACGGTATAGCCCATGGTTCCTAGGCTGCAAACCTGTACAGCATGTTACTGGACTAAATACTGTAGGCAATTGTAACACAATGGTAAGTATCTATATATCTAAACATATCTAAAGATAGAAAAGGTACAGTAACAATACAGTATAAAAGATTTTTTAGATGGTACACATGTACAGGGCATTTACCAAGAATGAAGCTTGCAGGAATGGAGGTTGCTCTGGGAGAGTGAGTGAGCGCTGAATGAATGTGAAGCCGAGGACATTATGGTGCACTCTTGCAGACTTTATAAACACTGTACACTAGTCTGCACCAAGTTTATTTCTCAAATATTTTTCTTTCTTCCATAATAAATTAACCTTAGCTTACTGTAACTTTTTGACTTTATAAAGTTTTGAACGTTTAAAACACTTAGCTTAAAACAAACACTCTGTACAGCTGTACAAAAATATTTTCTTTATAATTCTTACTCTAAAAGCTTTTTTCTATTTTTAAATTTTTACTTTATACTTTTTAAACTTTTTGATTAAAAACTAGAACACAAACACACACTAGCCTAGGCCTACAAAGGGTCAGGATCGTCAACATCACTGTCTTCCACTTCCACATCCTCTCCCACTGGAAGGTCTTCAGGGACAGTAACACACATGGAGCTGTCATCTCCTATTAGAACAACGCCTTCTTCTGGAATACCTCCTGAGGACCTGCTTGAGGCTGTTTTACACTTACCTTATTTATTTTTTGTAAGTAGAAAGAGTATACTCTAAAATAAGGTTAAAATGGATAGTATAGTAAATACCTAAACAATAACTTAGTCATTTACTATCATATCAAGAATTATGTACTGCACCTAATTGTATGTGTTGTTTTTATATGACTGGCAGCACAATTGGTTTGTAAACAGCATCACCACACACGTCAGTAATGTGTTGTGTTGTGACATTATAGGCCAGCTATAGTGTCACTAGGCAATAGGAATTTTTCAGCCCCATTATAATCTTAGGAGACTACCATGATATATGCTACATATTGACCGAAACATTACTATGCAGTACATGACCGTATATGTGTATTCCTGATGCTAAAGAACATCTCTTGCTCATTTAAGAATATTTTTAAAATACCGAAGAGTACAAGCAAAACAAAACATAAACTCACAAATTAAAATCATCCATATTCCCCAAAGCCACAAATAATCCCAATTAACATTTTGGTGTATTCACTTCTAATTGTTTTTTATCTGAAATATATGTTAAGTTGAAATGTTTTTATGTTTATTGGTCATTTCCATTTCTTCCAGAAATTGCTCTTTATTGTCTTTCAATATTTTTCCATTATTTTCAACTTATTTTTTCCATTAGGGTATTACTGTATTTATCCTAATTTTAAATTTTTAAAATATCAATTCAAGAAATTCAACCTTCCATTTTCAAATTCTTTAAACTTTCTTCCAACTTACTTATAGTTTTCCAATACGCAACCATGTTGACTTGCAAAAAAAGTGATATAATATGACTCAACCTAATTTTTAGCTTTTAATTCTGCTTGTGATGTTCAGAAATCTTCAATTTTCACATAGTTAAATACCTCCAATTTTTTCTTTGTTATTTTCCCCCAGTGTTTTAGTAATTAGTCTAACCATCCGAGGTCATTTAAAGGTTCACGTTTTTGTTCTTTGTTTTATTATATCACTTTAATATCTTGCCAAATACATCCATCCATTGAACATTAACTTGACAGTTTTATCAAAATGTATTCTTTTCCTTCCCACCATTTATTGAGTATTCTATATATTTCCAGTTTGTTAATACTGGCTTTAGGATATACTATTATGAATTAAAATCTTACATAGTTTATTAAGGTCATATTCATATAAACACTTATTTATGTGCCATTGTATTTCTGTTTTTATAATATGTGCCTAGCACAATGCTATTTTAATTATGAAAGCTTTATAAAACTGTATTTCATGAATTCTAAGGTACACAACTTTTCATATGCTAACATTTTCTGAAAGGGAATGATTCTTAGCATAAGAGAAAATTACAAGTTTTTTTTTCTTTTCAGTGGTTGATAAAACAATGGTTTATATTACAACCAATGACTCTTCTATTCATCGAAATACAGAATGCTTTAATACTTGGTGGGATAAAGTTTCTTTTATTATTTCTTGTCAGTTTAGATTTATTTTATTTACATTTTTATTCTTTTTTCTTTTCTATAGATTTTTCAGAAGTTTATTTATCTTTTTCCATCTCATCTAATGCTTTCAAATTCTACTTTATCTGAAATAGTTTACCACCACCTTGTTTTTGTCTGTGTTGCTAGGTAAATTGTTTTTATTCTTTAATTTTTAATATTTTATCATAATTGTATCTTCATTATTTTTCTCTGTTGTGGTTTATATACTTATATACGGGATTGCAAGCCAAATCCAGTTGTATTTATCTTCTAATAGAACAGCTTAATCCTTTCATACTTATTTTCATAAGTGACTTTTACACGTTCTGTAATTTGCCTGTTTCTGTCTTTTTCTATAGAGAAACACTTGCCAATCTTTAGGGATTTGGAAGTAATTTCTCCAGTTTTAAATTTTAAATAGTTGCTGTTTGTATTCATGAAAACCTCTAATAATCAATCTTTATGTCATGAAATTATTTCATTATATCCTTTATTATCTGTGAACAAAAGGCAACCAATTCAGCCAACTTGTATTTCTTTGCCTGCTTAAAACCTACTCCTTTTTTGGTTATGTCTCTGCCAGGCTTTGGTATCAGGACAATGCTGGCTTCATAAAATATGTTACAGAGGATTCCCTCTTTTTCTATTGATTGGAATAGTTTCAGAAGGAATGGTACCAGTTCCTCCTTGTACCTCTGGTAGAATTCGGCTGTGAATCCATCAGGTCCTGGACTCTTTTTGATTGGTAAGCTATTGATTATTGCCACAATTTCAGGCCCTGTTATTGGTCTATTCAGAGATTCAACTTCTTCCTGGTTTAGTCTTGGGAGGGTGTATTTGTCGAGGAATTTATCCATTTCTTCTAGATTTTCTAGTTTATTTGCACAGAGGTGTTTGTAGTATTCTCTGATGGTAGATTGTATTTCTGTGGGATGGGTGCTGATACCCCCTTTTTCATTTTTTATTGCATCTATTTGATTCTTCTCTCTTTTCTTCTTTGTTAGTCTTGCTAGTGGTCTATCAATTTTGTTGATCTTTTCAAAAAACCAGCTCCTGGATTGTATAATTTTTTGAAGGGTTTTTTGTGTCTCTAATTCCTTCAGTTCCGCTCTGATTTTAGTTATTTCTGCCTTCTGCTAGCTTTTGAATGTGTTTGCTCTTGCTTTTCTAGTTCTTTTAATTGTGATGTTAGGGTGTCAATTTTGGATCTTTCCTGCTTTCTCTTGTGGGCATTTAGTGCTATAAATTTCCCTCTACACACTGCTTTGAATGTGTCCCAGAGATTCTGGTATGTTGTGTCTTTGTTCTCGTTGGTTTCAAAGAACATCTTTATTTCTGCCTTCATTTCATTATGTACCCAATAGTCATTCAGGAGCAGGTTGTTCAGTTTCCATGTAGTTGAGCGGTTTTGAGTGAGTTTCTTAATCCTGAGTTCTAGTTTGATTGCAGTGTGGTCTGAGAGACAGTTTGTTATAATTTCTGTTCTTTTACATTTGCCGAGGAGAGCTTTACTTCCAACTATGTGGTCAATTTTGGAATAGGTGTGGTGTGGTGCTGAAAAAAAATGTATATTCTGTTGATTTGGGGTGGAGAGTTCTGTAGATGTCTATTAGGTCCGCTTGGTGCAGAGCTGAGTTCAATTCCTGGATATCCTTGTTAACTTTCTGTCTCGTTGATCTGTCTAATGTTGACAGTGGGTGTTAAAATCTCCCATTATTATTGTGTGGGAGTTTAAGTCCCTTTGTAGGTCACTCAGGACTTGCTTTATGAATCTGGGTGCTCCTGTGTTGGGTGCATATATATTTAGGATAGTTAGCTCTTCTTGTTGAATTGATCCCTTTACCCATTATGTAATGGCCTTCTTTGTCTCTTTTGATCTTTGTTGGTTTAAAGTCTGTTTTATCAGAGACTAGGATTGCAACCCCTGCCTTTTTTTGTGTTCCATTTGCTTGAAAGATCTTCCTCCATCCCTTTATATTGAGTCTATGTGTGTCTCTGCACGTGAGATGGGTTTCCTGAATACAGCACACTGATGGGTCCTGACTCCTTATCCAGTTTGCCAGTCTGTGTCTTTTAATTGGAGCATATAGCCCATTTACATTTAAAGTTAATATTGTTAGGTGTGAATCTGATCCTGTCATTATGATGTTAGTTGGTTATTTTGCTCGTTAGTTGATGCAGTTTCTTCCTAGCCTCGATGGTCTTTACAATTTGGCATGTTTTTGCAGGGGCTGGTACCGGTTGTTCCTTTCCATGTTTAGTGCTTCCTTCAGGAGCTCTTTTAGGGCAGGCCTGGTGGTGGCAAAATCACTCAGCGTTTACTTGTCTGTAAAGTATTTTACTTCTCCTTCACTTATGAAGCTTAGTTTGGCTGGATATGAAATTCTGGGTTGAAAATTCTTTTCTTTAAGAATGTTGAATATTGGCCCCCACTCTCTTCTGGCTTGTAGAGTTTCTGCTGAGAGATCAGCTGTTAGTCTGATGGGCTTCCCTTTGTGGGTAACCCGACCTTTCTCTCTGGCCGCCCTTAACATTTTTTCCTTCATTTCAACTTTGGTGAATCTGACAATTATGTGTGTTGGAGTTGCTCTTCTCGAGGAGTATCTTTGTGGCGTTCTCTGTATTTCCTGAATCTGAATGTTGGCCTGCCTTGCTAGATTGGGGAAGTTCTCCTGGATAATATCTTCCAGAGTGTTTTCCAACTTGGTTCCATTCTCCCCGTCATTTTCAGGTACACCAATCAGACGTAGGTTTGGTCTTTTCACATAGTCCCAAATTTCTTGGAGGCTTTGTTCATTTCTTTTTATTCTTTTTTCTCTAAACTTCCCTTCTCGCTTCATTTCATTCATTTCATCTTCCATCAGCGATACCCTTTCTTCCAGTTGATCACATCGGCTACCGAGGCTTCTGCAATCTTCGCATAGTTCCTGATACTTGGCTTTCAGCTCCATCAGCTCCTTTAAGCCCTTCTCTCCATTGGTTATTCTAGTTATCCATTCGTCTACTTTTTTTTCAAAGTTTTTAACTTCTTTGCTATTGTTTGCAACCTACTCATCTGACAAAGGGCTAATATCCAGAATCTACAATGAACTCAAACAAATTTACAAGAAAAAAACAAACAACCCCATCAAAAAGTGGGCAAAGGACACGAACAGACACTTCTCAAAAGAAGACATTTATGCAGCCAAAAAACACATGAAAAAATGCTCATCATCACTGGCCATCAGCGAAATGCAAATCAAAACCACAATGAGATACCATCTCACACCAGTTAGAATGGCCATCATTAAAAAGTCAGGAAACAACAGGTGCTGGAGAGGATGTGGAGAAATAGGAACACTTTTACACTGTTGGTGGGACGGTAAACTAGTTCAACCATTGTGGAAGTCAGTGTGGCAATTCCTTGGGGATCTAGAACTAGAAATACCATTTGACCCAGCCATCCCATTACTGGATATATACCCAAAGGACTATAAATCATGCTGCTATAAAGACACACGCACACGTTTGTTTATTGCGGCACTATTCACGATAGCAAAGAGTTGGAACCAACCCAAATGTCCAACAATAGACTGGATTAAGAAAATGTGGCACATATACACCATGGAATACTATGCAGCCGTAAAAAATGATGAGTTCATGTCCTTTGTAGGGACATGGATGAAACTGGAAAACATCATTCTCAGTAAACCATCGCAAGGACAAAAAACCAAACACCGCATGTTCTCACTCATAGGTGGGAATTGAACAATGAGAACTCAGGGACACAGGAAGGGGAACATCACACTCCGGGGACTGTTGTGGGGTGGGGGGAGGGGGGAGGGACAGCATTAGGAGGTATACCTAATGCTAAATGACGAGTTAATGGGTGCAGCAAAACAACATGGCACATGGATACATATGTAATAAACCTGCACATTGTGCACATGTACCCTAAAACCTACAGTATAATAAAAAAAAAAAAAAGAAAAAAAAACCTACTCCTGTTCATCTGACATTTGGTTTTAGACCTAAGTTATTACATTAAAAATTTCATTTCACCTACTAGTTTTGACAGAACATTTGAAATAATTATTTAAATAATTTCAAAATTCATTAAATCCCTTAGATTGTAATTTTCCTCATTCTCAAGTTCTAAAATTTTACTCATTTCTCAGCTGTATTATGTATTTAAATTTATTTTAAAGCTAGACATACACAGCCTACATTTTTAAGTACTTTCATATCTGAGACTGTCCCCCTGTTGCCTTCATACATGGAGGAATATTTGGCTTACAGTTTTTAGGTCTCAAATTCACCACATCAAAATTCTAAAGATATTGTTCAATTGTCTTCGTTCAATTAATATTGCAATGGAGAAGTCTGAGGCCAATTCAGGTTGTTCCTCTATTGGTAACCTGCTTCTTTGCCTGAATGCTTTTAGGAATGCTTACATTAATTTTCCTAATTAGATTCTTGCCCTGGTTAGGTCCTTTTAGTTTCACCTTCTGCAGATATTCTGGAGCATTTTTATTTTTTGGCTCATAGTTTAATCAATTGTGGAAGTTTTAATCAGTTCTTTCTTTGTTAAATGATAGCTTCCATTCCAATTGTTCTGGTTTCTTCTTTGGGAAAACCCCAGATACTCATTTTAGATTTCCATTCTCCAACTGCCATATACCTCACTTTTCCTGGAAGAGTGTTTTTTTCTTTTAATCACTTTGTCTTTCTCCTTTGTTTTCAGGAATGACATCTCAATTTTGTGCTACACATGAATGGTTTTATTTGCTGCAATAGTAGTTCTTATCTTTACTGCCTCCATTGCAAATTTTAATTATGCTTTTGCAATTTGATTTACTATATCTACTATCTTACCTTCATCAGCTTTTTAACTTCTCTGCCTTTGGTCTATATGTCTTGTTTTATTGTCAGCCCATTCTCCTTTTGTTTTGTATCTGATCCCATTTGTTTTCCATACTTCCTGCTCACATATGCATAGACACCATCTTTTGTTGCATATAGTGTTTAACTCAAGATGAAATATTTTAATGTTTTCTTCTGGTTTCTTTAATAAATCTTTGTTTTAAATGCTTTTTAAAAGATCCTTCAAAATGATTTTCTAGTTTCCCTTTCCCTTATGGCAATTAAATTTTAATCGACACATGTTGTTTTAGTTTCCTTCTTGTATAAGTGGAGACCCATCCTATTTACAGCATTTGCCAATTAGCAGGATGCCCTTGGCCCTAGCTACTGTCCATTTGATTACAAATTTAATCCTCATCTCAGATCCATATTTGAAAAGTAAATTGATGTGCATAGTTCTTGGCCCAATTCCCAGGGTCTTTTCTGTTGGAATTAAAAGAGATGTCTTTCCTCCCACACTCTGGAGTTCTTACCCTGTAAACTAATGCAGTACAGGAAAATCTACTGCATGTATTGCTCCCGTGTCTTTTCTACTTTCTTGCTACAGGAAAGGAGACGGGGATTACATATAAAAGCAACAACTATATGTTATAATGAGAGAGAAAAGGGATGGTGGCTCTCTAAGACCCTAGGATTTAGGTACAGGGAGCAGACTGCATAGGAAAGAAAAAGAAAAGGCGTAAAAGAAGAGAACAGGGACCTACGGAAAACAAAGTGCCTTCCTATCTTTTTTCAGTAGTATGAGGCTACTCTCTTTCATGAAACCTCCATTTTTTTTCTCTCAATCCAATTCCATCAGCTTATAGTTAGTGGAAATTCCTCCCATTTTCTAGCAATAGGCTCTGTCGGTCTTAATTTTTTGTGATGTTGTGAGTTTTCCTGTGTCTTAATAGCTATTTTAGAGGGAAGATGGTAGAGACCGCGTTAGGGACAACTAGCCAGATGCCATTTTAAACTGGAGCCTATGGTTTAGTTATAAACACAGAGAAAACAATTGTCCATGCCATAATATAACATCATTGTTGATTCTATCCGTTCTGGGTTGATGTGAGCCATAAAATTTCTGTTTGTTTTCAGGGTCAAATACTGAGCAAAAGGAACTATGCTAACAACTTTATTCTGAATATAAATTTCTAAAAATCAAATTTTGCATGGATTTAAGATACTTTTGTCTGTTATGTTGGCTAGGATAGTACTGACTGGAACTTGATATTTTTGTTTACTAAATTAAGATTGTAAAAACTCATGTTACTTGCTTAGCTATTGATTTTTTTAAAGCTCATTATGTCAAAACACTTGATTTCATTCCACTTTAGAATTATCTTCCACACATTTAAAGATTCACAAAGGTAGTGGTTCTAAAACCGTATTGTGAATAATTTTCTCAGGAGGAGCTCATAAAAATATTCAGATCCCCAGGCATTGCCTCTGCAGGTATAGACTGAGTAGGACCAGAGATTTTTGTTTGCAATGAGTACACACAAATGATACTAAAGCAGTGGTCCAGCCATACTTTGAAAAATGTTGATGAGTTTCAGGAGAGTGGTTAGGACTTTTCTATTCTTATTTGTGTTTGTATACTACAGTCTCAGAGACATGTAATTATATATCACCTACAATGAAGACTTTCTGCCTTTAAACTAGATTTTTATTGTTGTTACCACATGTAAGAACAATATGACTATCACTTCAAGAATCTGTGAAAACATATGCTCAGCTGTCTACTGGTTGGCTAAGAGATTTAATGAAATTTGTTCTAATAGAAAAAAAATTTTTTACATAATATTCCCCAATGACTATTATTAACTATAAAGATTAAGCATATAAAGATGTTAATTATCTGACAAACAGAAAATGCATAATTAGTTAGGAAGTGTAGGAATTTAAGAGTTAGAATAACTAAGTTAAGATTCATCTATGTAACCCTGAACCCATTATCTGATCAAAGTCTCCATTTCTTCCTCTGTCTAATAAGGCTAATCCCATCCTCTTGACTAACTCAACAGGTTTTAGAAAGGTCAAATGATACATACATACATGTGTAAATGCTTTGTGAGCTGTTGACACTGCAAACATTAAAAATATTGTGCTTGGCCAGGCATGATGGAGCACTCCTGTAATCCCAGCTACTTGGGAGGTTGAGGCACAAGAATCACCTGAACCTGGGAGGCGGAGGTTGCAGCAAGTCAAGATCTCCACTGCATTCCAGCCTAGGCACAGAGCAAGACTCCATTTCAAAAAAAAAAAAAAAAAAAAAAAAAAAAAATATATATATATATATATATATATATTTCACACTAAATGGAAAGTACTTTATCTCCACACCTACACAGCATCAGCAGAAGTTTCAGCAGTTCTGTTATTTCACCGAAAACCAAATAATCAACATAGATTTATTGAAGATTATACCAAGAATTAAAACTAGGTATCCAATATGTAAGAAAGAAATGTCTTTGCTTTTCCACTTTGCAGTTAAATATATTGGTATTTAATAGTTCAAAAGTATATTGTAAGTTTTTCTAAAACCATTAAAATTGAGTGCTGCTGTTTCTTAGGATAAATTCATTAGTCTAATAGAGTGCTATGGGTAACAGTTACCCCTTGGTAATTTTTCCACTAATATTCATGCACTGTATTTCAGTCTTTGAATACTACTTTAATGACTTGTAGACTTTTACTCAGGTACTTCCTAATTAAGTGTATTTGTAATAGCTATAGTTTTTATTATCAAATCATTCTTGATTCAGGCTTTAGGCTGATGGTTGTTTCTTAATTGCTCAAATTTTTTTAAATTTAATTAGTTTTAGATGTCAGAACAGATGGTCTGTGAATCCATTGGTGCTATTTCTATGTGATAATACATTTTGGTTGTGTCTAATGGAGTGACTCTTCTTTTCTAAATATTCTCATTAAACAGCACTCTTCCTTTCTCATTTTTTTTTCAATTTGTGTCAAAGATAATGTGAAATAAACATGAATTTTATCAAATTGTTATAATCTTGGCCAAATTCGGAATCAAATATGACAGCTTTAATTTTGATATATTTAGATTCATAAATCTATGATTATGCACACCTAATAAACATTACCTCATTACAAAAGAAATCTTCTCTCAACCAATATGATAGAATAAAACAATTTCCTAACAAATTTTGGTAAGCACCTAATGGATGCTGGACTCTGGGGCTAAATCATGAATCAAAATAAACAGTGATGCTGGGCACATGCCTGTAGTCCCAGCTACTTAGGAGGCTGAGGTGACAGGATCACTTGAGGCCAGGAGTTAGAGATCAGCCTGGGCAACAGAGTGAGTCCTCCTGATTCTGAAAACAAACAAACAGTGCCCTTTCTCCTTTGCTCTCAAGGAGCTTATAGTCTATGGGGGTGGAGGTGGATGTTAAACTAATCATCACACTGCTGATGACATAATTATAAACTATAATAAAGGGTCTGAAGAGAAAAAGCATAATCACATGAGCAAAGAAGCCTAAGCAGTAATTGAGGGTCAGAGAAGACTTCTTCAATGAGCAGCCTTTAAGCTGAGATTTGGGTAGTGAAATCAATAAACTCCATTAGTGAAGAAGAACAGAACAGAAGGCACAGCGCATGTGGAGAATCTACTGTAAGAGCATATGGTAAATAAAGCAAGGCCAGAGTGCCTGAAGCAGAGAAAATAAGGGGAAGAATTTTATGAGGTAGGGCTTGCGAGGTTGAAATAGCCAAACATTTCCAGTTAGAGTAAAAATTTTAGTATTATCTAAAAAGTATAGCAAAGCTATTAGAGTATTGTAACAGAGTGATAAATTACCATGATTGCTTATGAAAAGATAACTTAGTTGATTTCAACATGCAAATTGAGCTAAGCTGATAATGCCTATTCACTACAAACATATTAAAATGTTCGGCAAATTTGTCGGGCACTGTGACCCATGCCAGTAGTCCCAGCTACTCTGGAAACTAAGGCAAGAAGATTTCTTGAGTCCACAAGTTTGAGTCTAGCCTGGGCAACACAGTAAGACCCCATCTCTAAAAATACAAACATGAAAAATGCTGGGTAAATCTACAACACAAACTTCTAAAAAATAAAAAAAAAGTCCGAGAGCCAAAAAAGAAGATTTCCTGATAGACTCATAAAAGGAAAAGTAGCTCAGAAAAATAACTTAAATAACACAATAATTTGGAAAAGATAGTAAAATGAGACTGTTTAAAATTATAAGTTACAGGCTGAGGTCAGGAGTTCGAGACCAGCCTGGCCAACATGGTAACCCCATTTCTACTAAAAATACAAAAAATAGCCGGGCATGGTGGTGGGCACCTGTAATCCCAGCTACTAGAGAAGCTGAGGCAGGAGACCCGCTCAAAACCAGGAGACAGAGTCTGCAGTGAGCCAAGGTCGTGCCACTATACTCCAGCCTGGGCAACAAAGAGAGACTGTCTCAAAAAAAAAACTTGAAAATTAAAAATTAAAAAAAAAAACAAAACAAAATTATAGGTTACAGACTCAAAATTATGGCAAAACAATAGATCATCAAGAAGATATAACAGATTTAAAAATGAATGAAATATAACTTCTAAAATTAAAAAATTCAATTAAAATTTTGACGTCTTCGAACAATTATACATTGTAAAAGAGAGGATTTTGAACTAGAAAATATATCAGCATATCTACATGGATCAAAGGAAGAATGTGAAATGGAAAATATGACAAAGACAAAGAATACAACAAGGGGAGATACCAAATAGAAAATAAAGAGAGAAGACAGGAAAAGAAAAATATTTGAAGAGATAATTGCAGTGAAATTTCTAGAATGTATAAAAAAGAATACTTATTTGACAAAGAACACCAAAGCCAGATTAAAACAAATAAAAACCAATAACATAACAAATATAGTGAAACTGAAGAAGACTAAAGACAAAAGATGATTCTGTGGTTTCTGGCTTGCTCAAAGTGGCAGACGGTGGAACCATTCAGAAACAGAGGACAATGGAGGCAGAGGAGATTAGGGCTGGTAAGGTCAGTCTCGAATCTGCTAGATTTTTTTTGGCCTTACAGACAGCCATGTGGTAAAGTCTAGTAGGCAAGTGAATATACAAGCATGGATCTGAAAGCAGAAGTCTGTGCTAGAGATATTGGCTGTCACATGAGTAGATGTTAAATAAAGTTGTTCATATGGGCAAGGCTGCCTAAGAGATGGATTTAGATAAAGTCAAGGGCTTTCTGGAACTGCATATAATGCCTGATAAAAGTAGACACACCTGCAAAAGAAATATAGGAGGATTGTCAGAATGGAAAAAGAAAACCCGAGGAGACGTATTCCCACAAAAGCCAAAGCAAAATACCAAGAGAGGATTTTTTTATTCTTCTATATTTGCAACTTTGAAGACCATCTCTACATGTAATAACATCATATTAGTCTGACATTCTTCTCCTAGCATTAAATATTAAATTTAGTACGTATTCTTACATATATTACCATATGTAGACATAGAGATCTTTCAGAATAAATGAGTATTACTTATGTTCACGTTATTTATCTAGAGATTTTAGTCATTGTTATCCTCTAAACTAGAGATCTACAAATGTTTTCCACAAAGGGCCAGAGAGTAAGTATTCCAGGTGTTGGGGACCATGAGGTCTCTGTCACAAGTACTCAACTCTGCCATGGTAGCATGAAACCAGCCATAGACAATACTTAAATAATGAGGATAGTTGTCTCCCAATAAAACTTTATTTACAAAAAATAAGCAGCAAGCCAGGGAATCTGAACACATGATAGCTTCAGGATTTGCTATAGGACAGACTCTGAACCATTTTTCACTTTTTTATTGCATATAAGTAATATTTGCATGCACAGCATTTATTTTAATTTTCCATATTTTTGTTAGGTGAAAAAAATTTCTTTGTTACCAGGATAAACTAGACAAAATATTATTAGAAGTAAACAATTTGCTAGGAAAATATAAATGTAATTAGAAAATTCCTAACTGCAAAGTATAGAAAGAATAACAAGAGAATATAAATAGCAATGTTTCAGTTAAGGAGTATGCCTTATATATGCCAAAAGGGAAATGACACAGAAAATCAATCTGATAACAGAAGGGAAACTGTAAAAGAATTCACGATCCGTGTAATAGTACTAAAGTGTCTTTTTTTTGAAAATTCAAGACAATCACATGAGCACTTGTGAACAATTCTGTGAAAGATAATAAGAAAGAAAATATCGCCAAATAAAAATGCATGTCTGTGCACACACCAACACACATAGACACACACATATACTACTATAGTTTGTAGCTATATGGAGGCTTAAGGAATTTCTGTACAACAATACACCTCAAACTTAAAAGAAAAATAATGGTTATATATTATTTAAAAATACATTTTCAAATGTATCTGTAAGAAAAAAATAAATATATATATACATATATACACACACACACACACACACACATATATATATATATATATATATATATATATTTTTTTTTTTTTTTTCGAGATGGAGTTTTTTTTTTTTTTTTTGAGATGGAGTTTCAGCCTTTGCCCAGGCTGGAGTACAATGGTGCGATCTGGGCTCACTCCAACCTCCGCCTTCCCGGGTTCAAGCAGTTATCCTGCCTCAGCCTCCCAAGTAGCTGAGATTACAGGCATGCGCCACCATGCCCGGCTAATTTTGTATTTTTAGTAGAGAGACGGTTTCACCATGTTGTTCAGTCTGGTCTCGAACTCCTGACCTCGAACTCCACCAGCCTCTGCCTCCCAAAGTGCTGGAATTACAGGCATGAGCCATTGCACCCGGCCAAAAAACTAAATATATTAATGTATCCCATTTTGTCTCCTTGCAGCAAGCAGAGTACTTACAGCATTTATTAAAAACAATCTTCCAGGAAGATGGAATAAATATACACCTCCCTATTCCTCTCACTAAGCATAATTAATATCATGTTAGTTACATATATAACAATAACAGGAGACTCTCAAGGGTGGAGAGAAGGCAGATGTGATAGGGGCCTCAAGACCCAAGGAACAAACACGAGTTTTCTGGATTTTCTTTTTGCCTCATCTATTCTAGACTTTGGGCTGAAGAATCTGGCAACCTGGAAACACCACGAAGTGCAGACAAAAAAATAAAACCTGTAAAGCCAAGATTTTTTGTTCTCTCTAGCCAGAGAACCAGGAACGGGGCAGCTTAACAAGACAGAAAACTTTTATACCGTAACTGCTTTACTCCAGTCATAGAAAATTTTTTCCATAGAAAAAAATTGTGACCCCACCCACACACCACCAGCAAAGATGGAGTGGGTCTTCTTGCCAGACTGTGAGAAAGCACGCCAACACCCATCCCCATACCATCACCAGGATGGTATCAGAGAAGACTGAAACAAGCTGGACTTTCATCTCCACCATGAAGTAAAAGGGCCTACTGCTCCCCAACCCTTGTGATATCAGTAGAGACCATATGAGGTCTGTGACTGAAATATGTGTTTAGTGAAAAGTAGAATCTTGGGGTTTTAAAACTGTGATAATGGGCGAAGACTGATTTTTAAAAATTCAAATGAACTTTCTAAAATTAAAGTATGACTTTTATATAATGAATATATATGAAATAATAATATGTATTATTTATAATAGTATCACAGACTATTTCATACTGATCTTCCCTTTACTGCAATGTACCTGAGCAAAATAGAGTTTTTCATATTGCACTGGGTAAAAATCATATAAAAATAGACCTGGTTCTGCATCTAAAATCGGAGTTGGATTGGTAACGCTACATCTGATACTAAGTGAACTACTGCCTCACTCTTGAATAATCCTTAATGTTTTGCATCCCCTAGTACAACATCAAAATATATTAAGATAATTCTTTTTTATTCACAAAGGCATGAAGCTATAAGATTCCTTATTTATCTCAAATGGTACCTAATTTATGGAAGCTTCAGAAATTGCTTTTCCCAACTTAATTCAGGAAAATGTGTACTTCTCCCAACCCCCAAGCCCTTTCATTCGTTGGTCTGCTGAAAAAAAAAATGCCTCTTTTTTAGTAGAAATTCTCAGCAAAACTGTTAAGTGAAGGTAGCCTATAGATTAGATTTGAGCTCCAAGAAAAATACAAAAATCAACCACCAATAATTAGCAGCCTCACACAAGCTTTGTAGTATCTGCTCTGAGGCTCATCTAATTGTATCTAATCCCACATCAGTAGGCTTCTTAAGCCTTTGCCTAATGAAAGATTTTATCATAAGTCCATCAAAATGGACTGTGAAAGTTATTTTTTCTTTCTCATCCTTCCAAATCATTTTAACTCTTTATCATTTTTAAAAATGACATTTTGCTGTGTTCCTTGATGTTTGTGGAAATGACGACCGTTAGCCAAACTAGACAATAGCAAGAGCTAAAAACAAAACTGTGGGCTCAGTACATATCCCAGGTGATATATTGATTTATTGTAGTCTTAATTATTCTGCATCTAACTACCGCTTTTCCCTTCCAGGTTTTCCAGAAACTATAAAATCTGTATAATAATATTTTCTGTGGAGAAAATGATTTCATTTAAGTATGACTTATTACGAAAATCCAGTAATGTTATTATGCTTCTATTTTAATATTTTAATATTTTTTAAAATTTAATAACTTTAATTACATTTTATATTTTTAATAAATACAAAATGGATTCTAGCATAGGGTAAATGGACATACTATTGTCTAAAATGGGGGAAAACTAATTTAGGAAGATGATAATTTAGGAAACTAGTTATAATCCAATTTCTAGATAGCAATCTTTAATCTTAAAATTATTTTTCTTTCAATTATTGCTTGAAGATTTGCCATTATTGTGGGATATTGAGACCATAACAGTAACTTAGAAACAACCCAAGGGTTACAGGGAATTCTTCATTACTCCATAGTGAATATTCAAGTTATAGAAACAAAACAAAAAGAATATAATAAAGCACAAATCACCATATTACTTACTTTGTTGTGCCAATACATTTTAGAATATCTAGAACTAAGCTTTCAGAGGTACAATGACAATATGCCTGAATATTAAAAAATTTAAAATTTGATTATATAACAGATGGATTCCATTATTTTTTTAAATTGCAGATAAATTTGTTTTGTTTCTCCCAGTGGAGATTTTTGAGTATTTAATTAAAGGCCTCATTGCCCCATCATTAAATTCAAAGAAGCATATCTAATGTGAACACTTAAATGTAATGTCACTCATTAGTCTTTAATGAAGAGAAACTTATTCTTTCTCTAAAGAACAGCTGTAAAAATAGTATCTGTCACCTACAAAATTATACATTCTGAAGATTACTAATGTGCATTTAATGACTTTGAAATATGTCTTTGCAACAGTTACTATGCATGTTTCTTTCTTTTTGGCTTCATCTGTGAAAGAGGTTAACTAAAATCAGAGAGCCTGGAATTCTCATACACCTCAGGACACTAGCCTGAAGCAGAAGCTGAATTTTCCCAGGTACCTGTGACAGATTGGGCATGGAGTCATTTGGCTTTCTATACCACACATTTTCTTATTGGTCCTGTACCTTGATAGCAGTTTTCATAATGCCTTAGCCATAAAAATCTGTCATTAGACAGTTAAAATTCATCTGGAGCTCTTTTTCCTAGGATCTAGTCAACAAGAAAATTGATTTTAATGTCTGTGCCGTTTCCTGACTCTGCAAGACAAGACTCAGAATACAGCACAGTGATTGCAGTTGATTCACTAGTGCCTTATCACCATCATCATCATCATCATTACTATTATCCTCACCAACATCATCACAGTCACCAACTGTCATTCTTGAAAAATGTATTTATACCTATTATATGCTGAAGTCCTACATCCTACTATTTGATCACTGAGCCATGGTAGCCATCTAAATCTACTGCTTTTTTTTTTTAAGACAAAGAAAGTACTGAGTGGTTCTGCATATACTCAGCAAAGCATTTAGGCAAATTTTTTTAAGGCCATCAACTTTCTAGACCTATCCAGATATCCATATGTCTGCTGTTAGCAAATTCAACATATATATTCTTTATTGAACTTTTAAGATTTTATTCAGGAGATTTAGTATCAATTAGGTACCACTAAGTTATGTTCTGAAGTATATTACTACTTTGTTGAAATACAACCCATCATTAAGTATAATTTGACATTAAGTGCCTCCTTAAAGTGCATCCCACATGCCTTTAATTACAGAAGCACCTAAAATAGTTCATCATAGACACATTTGCACATCTAATGGTTCCATGGCATAACTCCAAGAATGACAAAATCACATTAGTTTATTTATTTATTCATTCAACAAATATTTATCTAGTGTCTCTTGTGTCAGACATAGTGCTGTGTGCTACAGGTACAGTAGTATAGAGCCTCACATTTGTAGGTATAAATACGTATCTTTCACAAGTATAATCATGTCTTTCTGCATTGGGAAGATGTTCTTCAGGAGTGTGAACGACAAAAACATAAAACAAGTGTGTTACTTCTGGAACTATTACCACCATGGTAGTAGTTCCATGGTCTACTGGTGGTTGGATTCTTTGTTTTTTTGAGACGGAGTTTTTGCTCTTGTCATCCAGCGCGATCTTGGCTCACTGCAACCTCCGCCTCCTGGGTTTAAGCGATTCTCCTGCCTCAGCCTCCCGAGTAACTGGGATAACAGGCACCCACCACCACACCTGGCTAATTTTTTTTTATTTTGTTTTGTTCTGTTTTTGTTTTTGTTTTCTGTTTTTGAAGTATTTCTTCAATATGTACTTTAAATATGTACTGGCATGTCATGCTACGTCATCCATTCACCAGCATCTCTCTCTGCTTTCCTAGCTCCAACCCATCCACAGCAAATAACCTAATTGCTGGAAAATAGATGCTTTGCCCTGTGAAACTTCTTCTGATACTTTCCCCCTGTGCAATTGACTGCCTCCTATTTTGTTTCCCCAGTGTATCTTGTTTTCATCTATATCAAAATATCTTTGTATTGCATTTATATATTTACAAGCTTAACCTTTAGAAAAGCCACATAGTCTCATTGTGCTGCCTCAATAATCATCCTATTCAAAACATAATCTCACTTGTAAAAATAATTAAAATTAATTCACTTCTCTACTCAGTCTCCTGAAGAAATGTCAAAAGGAAAATTATATTTCTAAAACATACAGAATTAAAAAAAAAAACTTTTGTCTCAATCTTTGCATACAGGGTTGATAACATCAAATAAATAATTGGGTCAAAAGTCAAGTTGGACACTCTAGGTTGCTAAAGATGATAAGAATACAGTTGAAATGATTGACAGTGGAACTACACAATAGGAAGATGGTTGATAGGAAGAATACAATGCATTTGTACTGTTTGAAGACCAGACACTGTGCTCTCACTTACAGCCAAGACTTTCTAGGTGCAAAAGACAGAAACTTAGTTCAAACTGACTTGGCTATCTTATGTAATGTCTAGGGACAGTCTTTAGGCTTAGACGAATCCAGATGCTCAAACAATATTATCGAAAATTATGTGCGGGCTTCATTCTCAGCAAGGCTTTTGTCCTGGTCACAGCCACTACAACCCAAGGCCTACATTCAACCAGCTTAACAATCCCAGTAGAAAGAAATCCTCTTTCCCAAAAGTTTCAGCGGAAGTGGCAGGATTGATTCTTATTTTCCACACTTGGGACACCCAAACTAAGACTCTGACTGGCTAATGTTGGATCACAGGAGTATCTAAAGAGGTGGGGATTTGATCAGCCCCACCTGAACTGGAGGACTGAGAGTAAAAGAGGAGTCTCACACACAGAAACTACGGGGCTGTCACCAGAAGAAGGGAGAGATGCAGGCTGGTCACGTGAAACAACAAATGTGCACACTATACTCCCATGAAATAAAATACACTGCAGATGGATATTCTGTTTTTACAAAGATTTTCCTGCTGAAATGCCAAATGGAGCCAATAAAATAAGAAGAGACATCATCAACTATCCACCAAAACTTTTCATATCTCCAAATTTCAGAAATTCAGTTTCCCTTCAGTTACATTTTCATACGGAGTATGAATTATATCTTTTGAAACCTTAGTTGCCCTGCTCTATTGAGTAAAAAGAGCAAATAACTCATGTGAAATAGTCTTTCTCTCCATCCTCCTGTACTCTGTTTCTCTATATGCATATAGATCATATATATAATGCATTTCAATTCTTCTCGGAGTGCCCATTAAGAACAGTGGGTATATATGGTAGCACTTGAAAGAGCTCAGTAAATTTATTGAACTTTTCACTTGGTCTAATTCACTTTCCATCACTTGCTTCCTCAGTGCTCTTCCAAGAATGAATGTGTGTGTACATACAATCTTTGCATCTGTAAACATTTCCCCCAAACACCTGTTACGTGTGGAAATTGCTTTAAATGTGTATGTATGTCTTCCTCTCCTGATCTCTTCCATCATTTTGATTTCCAAACACACTCTTTACCTAGACTCTGCTCTGCAAGCTTACAGATATTCTTGAGTCGTTGTCATGTGTAAATGGGCTCCAATTCAGCTCTGCTTCTTCATAAGCTCACCTTTTTTTTTCTTATTCCCACACAATCAAACTTCTTTAGACACAGTCTGCCCTCAGTGTATTTGTTACCTCTAACTTCATTCATTTAAAAAAATCAATCTTATGGTCTGGCTTTTGGTCCCACTTATTCTACTGAGGCTTCAGTGTTATTAACACTGATTGAAATAACCTAAGTATAGCACCTTCATCTCTGAGATCATGTAATGTTGTAACAACAGTTATAATAACAACTGACATTGATAAAACACAGGTGTCAGGCACTATGCTAATTTTTTACAAGGATTAGCTCAGTATCTCATTTAATTTTCACAACATCCCTAAGAGGTAGGCTCTACTTTTAATCTCCAGAAAAAAAAATATACAGAAGTTTGAAGTGAATAGCCCAAGAGTAGCATAACCAGGTTCAAACTTAAGTCTTTTTATCCAGATTATTCAATACCTGTGGTTTTTCCCTGATTCTCTCTTAGTATCCCCCTTCCAACCAACTCTCTGATTCTACCCTTCTACAGAAGATGAAATCTTGAAAATTATCAGTGATAACAAATCACCAAGTACAATGCTTATTCTCCATCCTGACCTGCCTACTTTTGTAATAACAACAAAATTTCGTATCTATTAGGGGAGGCTAATAACCTCTGTTATGTGTTACCTCCCATTAAGACCACAACCCTTGGAGTGTTGGGTTAAGCTCTTCTGTATGTCCAGCCACACCGACAGTGCCTTGCATGTAGTGAGTCTCAATGAATGTTCACCAAAGGAATAACATGAATAAAGACTTTTTATAGTTTGTCATACAGCATGGTAGATTCTCGATACCTAAGGGTTGAATATTTGTAAAGACTTCCTAGTCTTAGCATTAATTCCTGTGTCTCAGCACTAATTTTTGATTCACTCAACAGACACAGGTGTGTAATGAGTGTGTCAATGTTTATTTTACATAATAAGCAACTTATATATTTTTAAAAAGATACTGTAAACTTCATGGTATCCTTCTGCCAGTATTCTGCTGTGATTAAAATAGCATTTGGGGAAACCCAATAAATAAAATTATGTAAGATTCAATGAGAGGGAAAAACTGTACTTTAAAAATGACACTTTAAAAATTCACAATCTCTTGGGTAACCAATATCAGAAAGATTTGGAGTATGCCGTAAGACTTAAAGTAATTTTGTTTGTGTCAGAGATGTGACTTATTCTCAAGATTTACCTGCTGCATCATTTGCTCTTACTGATTTACTGTATACGTTTATCAGTTACACTTAGGAGCTTGATCTTGCTTTCTACTTAAAACACACTGCAAGTCTTAACACTCGGAGGAAAGCATTCTGCAATCTGCTGCCACATTTTCCATTAATCCAAAGTTACCTTGATCTTGCTCAGATTCATAAGTCAAATGGAAGTCAAGAACAAAAGAGGAAGGAAAGAAATCAGAAACAAGTTTCACATTGAGCTAACTTCTAAAATACTTTGTGCTTTTTTTTTTTTTTTTTGAATGTTGAAGTTCTTATAGCACAGTCCTATTCCTTTCTACTCAGACCAAGATCTTATTGAGCTCCTATGTTCTTGACAACCGCTGGTTCCATTTTCATGGTATCACATTATATGCCCCATTATAACACACATACCTGCTGTATTAAATGTATTAAAATTCACATTTGCTTCAGATTAGAATTGTTAAAACACAAAGAAAAAGACCCCTGTATTGCAAAACTATGGCTGAATCTCAAGGATGTATTATTATTCATGATTAACTGATTTGCATGCAGTTTAATCAAAGTGTATGTCTTTACCCTAAATGTGGCGAGTCCATTTTGGGGAGAGCTCTCATCATCGGGGTAAAAATAACAGAAACCACTTTAGGCACGCACTGCTGAATAAGCAAGCACTTGTTTCTAAATTATTCCTTAACAATTTCTACTTCTGGTTCTCACACTCACCTTCTACATTAGCAATATGACCCATTTATTAATCATCGACAGATGTGTAGCCAGTGTGCTTTTATTTGTCACTGTAATGGATCATCTAGTTTTGGAAATATTATGACTGGAGCAAAGTATTCATATTCTCTTCATTAAGGGTTTGCATAGGCACTGTATTTGTAAATTTCAGGCTTAGTTTTTCTAGAAAAGAAAAAAGTATTTCCTATCCAGCTAACTTAAATTTTGTTTGTCATAACATTGCTGTGGTGCTCTGGTGTCCTCAACTACAGATGACACAGGATATGGGTGTACCGAGTTGGCACCGGTTTTATGGATGTGTCACTTAGAAATCTCAAAGAGCGTGTGTCCATGTCTCTCAATCCACCAGTAAAATATTGAGCACACTGCAGTATATGCACAATGTAAAGATCCCCTTATCCCCAGATGGAATGGATTTTTTGGGGGGAAATATAAAAAGAAACTCAGTAACAACACTAGGCAATAGATTGTTAGCCAATGACAGGGAAAGTAAGTGCTGTTGGATTTCATAGGAGAAAGAGCCACTATTGCATACGTGGCAACAAGAAATGAGTACCAAGTTTGAAGTACAGGTCAGTCCCTGATTAATTAAAAAGAACAGAACAGTGTAGGCACAGGAAATATTATTAATAAAGGAAAGAGATGAAAATAATTCTGATATCTAATTTTCATTGAATATTGACTCTGTGCCAGGCACAGTACTAAGTGCTTTATGCGTAAACTCATTCAGGATAAAACTAGAAATGTAGTGGGAAAAGCTTTAAACAGTAAATAAGATGGCCCAGGTTTTATTCCTGGTTCTGCCACTATGTTATCACACTAAGATCTTTCCTTTCCTAGGACTCAGTTTTATCATTTGGCAAGTAACTGGTATGTCATGGGAAGTCTTAAAGTTTCATCCTACTCCAAATTCTATGTGAAAATATCGACATAGCAAAAATAATCTAATATCAGAATGAAAATGGGTGGAAAATGATTGTTAGGCATTGAGGCTTTAGCACCAAGATACTAGGGCTGGGTGGGGTGGCTCATGCCTATAATCTCAGCACTTTTAGAGGCTGAGGTTGGAGGATCACTTGAGTCCAGGAGTTTCAGACCAGCCTGGGCAACATAGTGAGACTCCATCTCTACAACAACAACAAAATTTTCTTTTAATTAGCTGGGTGTGGTTAATGCCTCTCCAGTTGCATGCCTGTAGTCCTAGATACTAGTGAGGCTGATGTGAGAGGATCACTTGAGCCTGGGAGGTCGAGGCTGCAGTGAGCCATGATCATGCCACTGCACTCCAGCTTGGGTAACAGAGTGAGATTCTGTCTCAGAAAATAAATAAATAAAGATACTAGGATCATTCAATTGTTGAATGCTATGTTCAAGGAATTTTGCCAGCTCATTTCATTTTTATACATGTGAATTTTGTAAAATCTGAGGTCCTGACAAACACTTACATGTGACTTTACACAAGAGTGACCCATTCATATGCCTATAAAAAACAGGCAGGTAATATGCTATGGTTTGGATTTGGTTTGCTAGGCCCTGCCAAGTGTCATGTTGAAATTTAATTCCCAGTGCTGGAGGAGGGGCCTAATGAGAGGCACTTGAGTCATGGGGATAGATTCCTTATAAATGAGTTGGTGCTGTCTTCATAGTGATGGTAACTTCTCACTCTATTAATTCCCACAATAACTGATTGTTAAAAAAGGGCTTGGCATCTCCTTTCCCTCTCTTTTGTTTCTTCTCTGGCCATGTGATCTCTACATGCCAGCTCCCCTTTGCCTTCTGCCATGGGTGGAAGCTTCCTGAAGCAGATACTGGCACCATGCTTCTTGTACAGTGTGCAGAACCATGAGCCAAATAAACCTCTTTTCTTTATAAATCACCTAGCCTCGGATATTCCTTTATAGCAACACAAATGTACTAAGACATAATGTAAATGAACAAAACTGCATAGTGACTGACAATCTGGAGAGCACATGTTTTACCTAAACAAGGAGGTCACTATCAGTTCCTCCCATTTGTTAGTTCTGTGGGTATGATGCTGTATTCTCTTCTTTGCAATAATTGACAGAGGATTCAGAAAGATGAAAACAATAATTATGATTAAGCTGTTCATGTGTTCTATCTTCCATTCGAGGTACTTTTCATACATTATCATATAACTATTTTTATTTCTTTTTGGAGACAGAATTTTCCTCTGTCACCCAGGCTGGAGTGCAGTGGCGCGATCTTGGCTCACTGCAACCTCCACCTCCCAGGTTCAAGCAATTCTCATGCCTCAGCCTCCCAAGCAGTTGGGACTACAGGTGTGCACCACCACATACTACCATACCTGGCTAATTTTTGTATTTTTAGTAGAGATGGGGTTTCACCATGTTTGCCAGGCTGGTCTCGAACTCCTGACCTCAGGTGATCCACTGGGCTCAGCCTACTGAAGTGCTGGCATTACAGGGGTGAGCCAACGTGCCTGGTCTAATTTGGTGTGTGTGTTTTTAATAGAAACGGGGTTTCGCCATGCTGGTCAGGCTGGTCTCAAACTCCTCAGCTCAGGTGATCTACCTGCCTTGGCCTCCCAAAGTCCTGGGATTACAGGCATGAGCCAACACGTCCAGCCATTATCATCTAACTCTAAATGCTGGGGTTACATCTTTTGTTCTCATTTCAGGTAAGAGGGATTTGGAGCTCAGGGAAGTTAAATTTCTATGAGCATCCAAATTTTTTACTAACATTGAGAAAGGAAGAAGGTGATGTCATGTTTCAAACTCACGATAATCAGCTATAAAGCCCTCATTTTCCCAGTATCCAGTGAAGCCTAATGAGACAAGAAAGTAGTGAACAGACTGAAGGAAGGACAGTAAGTTTGATCATATTTCTCTTCTGGAATTAAAGTATCGAATAAAATTTGACAGTCTCAATTCATGACACAGAAAATGAAATGGAAATAATATTAAAAATATATCACATTAAAGTGAGAGGTGGCCATGGTATGTACCCAAAGGACTATAAATCATGCTGCTATAAAGACACATGCACACGTTTGTTTACTGCGGCACTATTCACAATAGCAAAGACTTGGAACCAATCCAAATGTCCAACAACGACAGACCGGATTAAGAAAATGTGGCACATATACACCATGGAATACTATGCAGCCATAAAAAATGATGAGTTCATGTCCTTTGTAGGGACATGGATGAAACTGGAAACCATCATTCTTAGTAAACTATCGCAAGGACAAAAAACCAAACACCGCATGTTCTCACTCATAGGTGGGAATTGAACAATGAGAACACATGGACACAGAAAGGGGAACATCACACTCCGTGGACTGTTGTGGGGTAGGGGGAGGGGGGAGGGACAGCATTAGGAGATATACCTAATGTTAAATGACGAGTTAATGGGTGCAGCACACCAACATGGCACATGGATACATATGTAACAAACCTGCACATTGTGCACAGGTACCCCAAAACTCAAAGTATAATAATAATAAAAAACAAACAAACAAACAAAAGACAGAGATAAGATCAGCAGCTGTCAGGGATGAAGGACATGTTTGACCACAAACAGGAAGCACAAAGTAGTTTCTGGGCATGAAACTGTATCTTTTCTCCCCAGTTTTACTGAGGTATAGCTGACAATTAAAACTTGTATATACTTAAAAAAAAAAGAATGAATAAATATATTTGAGTCAGAACTGAAAATTAAATATCTCTTAAGAAGGAGTGTTCATGTTGGTTCTAATTCATGCATTGTGGATCAACTGAGATTTAAATATGCTAAATTTTTGATAATTTTATTGATTAAATTACTCATATGACTTTAGAAGTACCTTATAAAGCAAGATATGTGGAAACCTGAAACTAAGGGTAACTAATTATCAATAATTTTTTTATGAATCCAGCTGAATTCTTACATGATGGCTAAAACTTATAGGAATTAAAAACTAGAACAGAATACAGCAGTATACCAAACAAAAATCAATCCTATATCCCAGGCATTCACATACATCATAAACGTCTCTCACCACATGATACAATGAGCGATTTGTTAACTCTTACAGAGTATGAAAATAAAGAATTCATGACTCATCTTGTCTGAAGTCCTGTTTCTTTATCTGTAAGTAGAGATGATAATTTTGGTGTGGACATTTATCAGACTTTGGCTGTCTTGCACGCAAATCCTTTTATTACTAGTACTCCTTCCTAGCTCACCTTGTAGACATTTTTTGTGGGACACTTAATGCAGAGTTTGGACCACGGGCCCACTGTTATAACCTAGTGAGTAACATGGCTTCTGGCATGCAGTGAGACTACTAAATACTTGTGAAATGAATACATAAATTACGGAGAGAACTGAAAATGTGAAACCATAATGTAGCCTCATACAATTTTGCATGCTTTATGGAGGCAAATCCCATGTTTTGTCGTTAATGTGGACATTGAACTATACACATTTATACCAAAAATGCTCAGTATAACAGAAATATTCCTTCCTGGAAACAGCTTGGCTTCACTATATACAGAGAGTTTCATTCACCTTCAAGTTGTATCCATCAAAATTAATTAATCCAGATTTTACATGTGACTTTGGAGAGCGCCCTCTGAAATGCAGGCAAGGCCACCTGGTTCAACAGGCCCCTGCCCATTCTTTATTCAACACAACTTTCTTCACTGAGGCCCTTCCACATGTACTTCACAACCTGGAGAGCTGTGGAAAGTAATCAGTTTGGCACAAAAACACAGCCCACAGACTTAGGGCCCACATAATTTTTATTCAGATCTAATCTGCTGTAATTGTTTGGCCAGTTGATGCTGTCTGTAACATTTGTAATTTTTCACTGTTCAGTATCCGACTCCCTCATCCTCTTGGCGGTAGTATCCTGACTGTGTCTGTGATGTTCACTCCTTCTCTCCCCTCACTTAGCCTTTGTGCTTCTGGTGAAGCTAAACCCAGTCCCAATTTAAGCAGATTAGCACATTCAATTCCCAGGGCCACAGGTAGGGTTTCAAGGCACAGCAACCAAGGAGGGCCAATTAGTTATGTGCAGACATTTAACGAGGGCTTCTAAGAAAGAAGCTCTCTTACGCTTTTAAGAGGGCTATCAGAAATAATGTTCTCTTGACTTGTAGGAAGAGAACAAAGTGGTTCGTAGCTCTTGTAACTGCTGGTGGCCATTTTGCAACAGCGTTAAGATGAAATAGCCATTGCAAAAGATGACACAGAAATATAGAAATAAATTGGATCTTTGTAATATCGTTGGTCTGCTTGATCTTGATGAAACTTTAGTCCTTACAGTTACTTGTGTCATTAACTACCTCTATTGTTTAATCCTATTTGAAAGAGACATTCTTTCATTTATATCCGAAAGCTTTCTAATGAGTCATCTGCTTTGCCGGAGCTCAGATTAAATTAAGTCCTTTGTCACAAAGGCATCCGTGACCTAAACCCATAATAATCACCCAGTGTTTCTTTTCTATCACCCAATGTTCTATCTTTTAAATCACCCAAATGTCTCTGTGTTTTCCAATAAAGGATGTGCTTGGGGTATAAGTACTGGCTAGAAATTTTTCAGTTCCAAGTGATAGAAAATCAAAACAAGTTGACTTAAACAGAAAGAGGAAATTTATTACTCATAGCACTGAAAAATTTTAGGAAACTTTTGATTTAGGGATTCAAACAATATTGACAGGTCATATTTTATGTCCATCCCTTGGCTGTGCAATTAAATTAGTTTAATTCTCAGGTTCCACCAAGAGCCATCAGCAGCTCCAGGCCTATGTCATTCAGCCTCCAGGTTCAGCAAGAAAGAAAACAAACTTTCCTTAGACTAATGTGGAAAAGTAACTCTTAACCCTGATCTCTTTGATTGGAATTGGGTTACCTCCCATCCCTGAATTACCATGGTAAAGATTATATTACTAATGAGGCTGAAGTCACATGTCAGTTCAGGAAATCAGAGGTGGAAAAAATTCTGCCTGAAGTTCTTGCACTATGACTGGGAAAAGGAATGTGGTTCACTGGAGGAAAATAGAGGTCTTTGGATTAGACTAAGTTAAAACATTATGAGCGGTGCAGACAGTAAATAACTGCTGCATTTTACAAACAAAAGCTAAATTCTAAGCATTTTAGAGTTGCATTTTGAACTATGGCTCCTATACTTACACAATTTTAGAGTTAGATGAGGCCTTAAGACTTGACCTTCTGAGAAGTGGAGAATATTTTTGTAGGATCAGGATCATATAAGAAGTTGGTGACAGAACCAAGAATAGAACTCATGACTACTCACCCTCAAGAAGGGTGATTTTCTTTTCTTTTTTTTGGTATGCCTCTGGACTTATAGAAAGAGGATGCATACCAGAGTTACAGAAATCTCTGAATCCTAGTTCCTTCCTTGTTAAGGGGCGATAAGCTTACTTAGGGGATTAAATCAGATATTAAATGCCATTAATATACCATATACACAGTCTAGAACAAAGGTGATCCTATTATGACTCTAATTGTAGTTTTTTTTGTTTTCTTTAAGAAAGTTACCTCTCTCTATACTCAAAAGATCATGGAAGTGGTACTATCCTGTTTTCATGGAGGACATAGTCATCTTTTCTGTACATTCAATCACAGCATCTTCATCTTATTCTCAGAAAGCTTTCAAGAGAGTTGTTATTAGACACATAAATGCCCCTAAGTTCTGGGGTCATATTATCTAAAAAGTGAAAGTGTCTTTGAAAGACAAGAAATAGCTGGTTTAAGAAATCAAGGTTTATCCACGGAGACATTGGACTGTCTTTCTGGGCCTAACCTCAAGCAAGTGTTACCTTTGGCGTGCCCCTTAACTTTTCTGTAAAATGAAGAGATCTTCCCACTCTTCCATGTTGAGATATTGGGATAATCAAATAAGACATTATGTATTAAAGTATTTGGGAAACTGTAAAGTAATATAAAATTTTAAGAAAAAATATATTTTTTTGCACATGAGTAAACCTGATTGATAAAATAATTTCCTTTATATTGTTAAACATTTTACCATTGTTTAATATATCTGTATTTGGCAGCCAATTGTAGCGTAGGTTGAACAATATGAAATTGGTATTTTTGTTTGATATGTCATTAAATCTAATAAAGAATTTAGTGCGAAGTATAAATGTTTTCTAGTGTTTATCTCTTCTGTGGAGAACAAAATTATTTCCTCTTTCTTTTCTATAAGTGTGATGACTTGTTTCAGAAAGAAAAGAGGGACTCTGATTTTTCTCCTTAATCTTACTTCTTTATATGTTCTCCTTCTATTTTTATGGTTAAAATAATTTTGTCTTTTTAGTAGTTTACAAACTTGGTTGAAATTTGAATCACTTGGGAGGTTAAAAAATTTCTGATGTCCAGGCTGTTCCCCAGATCAATGACATGGCAATATCTGTGGTTGGGACCCAGACATCAATACTTCTTAAGTCCCCATGTGATTTCAATATCCAGCCAAGTATGAGAACCATTGCTATTCCAAGGTCACTCAACAATGGTACTTAACTAAGAAATGGGCAGGATAGTACATATTTTTTTCTAGGAGAGTTCTGAGATTTAATTTTAACAAAAACTTTAAAGGTTGATATCAAATTTATTTGTTATGATAAGGTCTTATTTTCAATTTTCTAATCTTTTTAGTGAGACATAAAAGGAATAACAAAATTTCAGTGATATTTTCTGTGTGCTCTGTAGAAACTATTATCACATTCCTGAAAATCATATTTTCACCTCTGAAGGTGTATTTCCATGGTTTTTTTGGTGGCATCACAGTTCCAGTGTGTGATTCACACTTTCAAAATCAGCCACGTCACCCTTTCCTCATGTGTCTTTTCCCTCCTAAAAACTTTCACCTGCAATTGCTTCTTTTAAAAGCATGTTTTCTGTCTTTTGTGGTGCAAAACATAAATGCCAAGAAAAAAAAGTTAAGAAGGGAAAATAAGGCCTGAAATTTTGTAAGGCTACAGAAATTCTTGATAAAGGGCCTGCCCCTGCATTCTCTTCTGCTTTCTAATTCAACTCAGTGAAGAGTGGATAAGCCACCATACCAGAAGCACAGAATGAGAAATTTTGAGGGCCAATGCACAAAGACAGTTTCCTAAATAGATTGAGGAAAAGAAGTGTACTATAACAGGTACATGTGACTGTGATGCACAGTAGGAACTTCTGAGGTCAGGAAGCTTGAAATTTAAAATCCCCAAACTTTTCTGTCTAGTGGTCTGTATGGAGGAAGGATTGTGTCTGCCTGTGGTTTTTTATTTATAGGCACAGTTCGAGCATCAGGCATGTCATCTTACTGGGTTTGAGGTTTGGTCCTACTTATGGTCATTGCCCAAAATTGTGTTTCTCTCCTGGAGGCTAGAAGGGATAAAGGAAAGTATAATAAAAAACAGACAGAAAATTACTGAAGAGTGGTATTAAAATTTTGTGTACGAAAAGTGAAAATAGTAGGAACTATGATTTTTAACTGATTTTTAAATTTTCAGCTAATTTGCTTCAAAATTGACCAGTGTCCCACCTTGAAAAAAAGAAAAAAAAAAAGAAAAAACACCCTCAAATCAAACAGAGTGCTTTAAAAAAAAGAAAATTAACTAAAATATACTTGGAGGAAAAGGAAAGAAAAAGGAGAGATATGAGCTTTTTTTTAACTGCTATTTATTTGACAAAAATACTTTTGAATTTAATAATTGTACTTACATTATTTCAAAATATTTTCACTAAGCACTAAGTAGAATAGTCCCCCAATCTTTTCACTGAGAAAAGATTGCCTTTGAAAGAATGCCTAAAACAATCAGTTTATTTAGGTTTATAAGAAATAAATCTAAAGCTGTCAATTAGGGCTTCTAATTACCATGAGATGATTAGGTTAACAACCTGGAAGTCATATAACATGAGCTTTTAAAAATTTTGTTTGACCTATACATCCTAACCAAGGATTTGTTGGCCTTAGGCTGGTAATCACATGTCCATGTGCAGGTATCTCTCTCACACACACACCCCCACACTCACACTGAGAAACAACTGTCTTGTATGAACAATAAAGACTATATGGTCCCTGTATATTTAAGCAGAATAATATCTAATTCTCATGGATGCACTATTAGTGAATACACGAATGAAACTGAGAGCCTGCTCTGAGCTATTCTTTTTATTCTCTACTAAATGGGACCATTAGCTTCTGGACAGGGAAAATAATGGTATGTTCATTTCACATATCTGATAACATCTTGCTCCCAGTAATGATAAGGAAGCAATGTACATTAGCACATTTGACTACACAAGCCAGGACAGTAGAATATCTGAGTGAGTTAGGCTCCTTCTAAGACACATTAGAGAGCAGTGGTGATTATGGTAAATTGGAGAGTGAATACTAATCTAAGACATGTAAACGGTACTTAGATCCAGCTGACTGTGTTCATATGAAAATGTGAAGCAAGAGCTTCTAGATCTTCTAATTTTTTGTTTTATACAAGGAGCCAGAAATCTGGTATTTTATGTGAAGTCTGCTGATTATTTAATTTTGGGAGATAATTAAATGCATCAAAATGTGAGCTACATAATATACACTTAACTATGGCCAAGTATGGTACATAGGTCATGACTTTACAGATATCTGATTTCTTTGTATTTTAATCACTCAGTTGTGTGATTTATTTTTGCAACTCTCTTAAGTCTTTAACTGATTCTCAATCCTACATTGACATTTATCAAGAGTTGTTGGTTGTACTTACACTAATAACCTATGCCTTCAAATTAACATTGAGTTCTTAAAATCTAATGACTGCTTCTTCATCTATATAGAGGAAAAGATAATAGGACCTACTCAATGATTATTTTTTGTGTTAAATTAGTTAATATATGCCAGCTCCTGATACTTTGTAAGTAGTAAACGTGTTTACAATCATTGTAAGTCTGTGTTAGAGTACCCAACACATATCTCCAAAGATTGTCACAAAGGAGATGCTTTGAAAATATGAGTTGATTGATTGATTGATCAATAAGTTTATGACAACAAATATCCATTAAAGAACTTTTCTTACCCTTTGCCACTTGGACATGACCTAACATTAGGAGGATATGATTGAGAACAATTAGATTTTGGTTTAAGCCTCTGATAGCATGTGAAAGCTTAATTCTTGAAATAATTATAGTATAAACATTGTTACAATAAATAAAATATGTCTAAATAGCTTCATAAATATTTAAACAGCTAATCCACAAATCCACCTGTGCTCTCCAGGCAGCATAGTTTGAAAGCACGAGCATTTTTTTTAGCAGCATGAACACCATTAGTGCACATTATTTATACAAATGCAACTCTTTTCTCAGGCCACCCAAGCCACTCCCCATTTAGAGGGAAGCTCAGTGGTCAGACTTACAAAACATACAACTCTTTCCTCCCTGGATCTGTAGCTCAAATGACTGAAGGACAAACCTAGGAAGTTATCCTTATGCAGAGATAATATAAATGATGAGTAGAAATATTGTTTGAAGAAATAGGCTACTGAACAATGATAGAGTCGTTTCCGGTATTAAGAGAATCATTTCCCCCCTTTGTGGATCAGTTTTGTTAACTTTAACATATATGGATTTGACTCAATGATATTTCTTTTCTAGTTTCAAAATCTGTGATTAGAATATTAATAGCTGATACATATAATTGCAATTGTAGAAACAACAGTTTTTTTTTTTCTCTTTTCAGTTTCACTGGAATAAAAGAATGTTCTAGTCATTTTGCTGAAGTGCATGTTCCTTTTCTTCAAGGAGTTTAACATTTATTATATGACTGTCTAAATATCAGGAAATATCACACAGGAAGGAGATGAAAACATGAGAATAATTAATAGAATGTAAAGCTTTTTGATATTCGGAGAAGACTTGTTAATAATGCTAAAACCTGAAGATATGAAGAAAAACTTCATGGGTCAGGTTTACTTAGAAAAAAAGAAAGAAAAAAATACAGCTTGAAAAAGGAGGTAACAGACTGAGTGGCTGAGTGCTCTGAAGAAGGAGCAAATAATTTAAAGATCTAGAATACACGTTAGTTTGATTTTGGGGAAGAGTAGCAAGCAGATAATAATAAGAAAAAAAAACTCTGCTTAGGCACTTTTTATTCAGAGATGGACCAGGCAGAAGAGTGTGACAAAGCACTGAATTCTTTAGAGCAATTCACGCCCACAGTCCAGTGGCTACTTCATTTTTCATGGACAGGAGAGAATGGTTTCTCTCTGTTTCCTTCTCTGTAGAAGTCATGTGAGGAGTTTAAGCCCACTTTTCACACACTAAGAAAACATGAAAATGTGGTTGAACTTAGTATTTAAATTACTGATGTAAAAGCCAGTTTTCTTGTGAAAATGCTATTAAAAAGACCAGGTCTTAAGAAAATCTGCTCCTGGTTGCACAGAAATATTTAAAAGGTCCTGGCAGGATTTTTCTAATATGATAGGGGCAGATAAGGTTTGTTGTCTATTAGAGAATCAATAGAGTAATGAGACTGACATGATTTTATTTTATTCAGTTTCTTTACCTCATAATACACACACTGCAATTTGGAGAAAATAAAGTTAAATTTAGAAACAACATACCCTATCATGAACATGGCACATAACATTAATATGTAGATGCATCTGTACATATACCTTACAAACCTCAAATGGCCAATAGCTCATGATCTCAAAGTTGTACTAGAGAAAATTATAAAAATATAAAGATAAATGGAAACAATAGTAGCTGGCTAATATACTCAGGTCGTCACAAATGAAGTTGACAAACTGTAAGTGTTGGCAGCTGGCTTAGTCAGTTAGGGTTGTTATAACAGAATACCATAGACTTGGTGGCTTACTAACAACAGAGCTTTATTTCTCACTGTTTGGGAGGCTGGGAAGTCCAAGAACAAGGTGCTACAGATCTGGTGTTTGGTGAGGGACGCTTCCTGTTATCTCTACAGCTGTACTTTTACTGTGTCCTCACATGGTAGAAAGGGGAAGGGCGCTCTCTGTGGTCTCTTTTATAAGGGTACTATTCTCATTTATTAGCCACCCTTCCCCCATGAGCTAACCACTTCCCAAAGGCCCCACCTCCAAATACCATCAGCCATCATATTGAAGATTAGTTTCAACACGCAAATTTTGGGTGGGACACAAACATTCAGTCTATAGCAACTACCCCAAAAATATAATTTAAGAGGCTGATCTAACTAACAGTGTATAAATAATGTTCAGTTTCCTACAAATGTAAATATATCTTCTTTTTTTTTTTTTTTTGAGACGGACTCTCGCTCTGTCGCCCAGGCTGGAGTGCAGTGGTGCAATCTCGGCTCACTGCAAGCTCCGCCTCCCGGGTTCACGCCATTCTCCTGCCTCAGCCTCTCTGAGTAGCTGGGACTACAGGCACCTGCCACCACGCCTGGCTTATTTTTTTGTATTTTTAGTAGAGACGGGGTTTCCCTGTGGTCTCGATCTCCTGACCTCGTGATCTGCCCGCCTCAGCCTCCCAAAGTGCTGGGATTACAAGTGTGAGCCACCGTGCCAGGCCCAATATATCTTCTTTTTAAGAGCAGATGGAACATTCATAAAAATTAGCCAAATATTAGGCCAGAAGTAATTTCAATAAATTTATAAAAGTAAAAAAATACAGATAATATTCCCATGATGGTGCAGAAAATCTATGAATACAAACAAAATCAGTCCCCCACAAAAGATTCTTCCACTGAGGGATTTAAATGCTCTCTTTTGAAAAACTCTTAGTTCAAACAGGAAAAACCAAAACTGGAGAATAAGATTCACAGAGAAAAATAAAAATAAAAATAATATCTATCAGAACTCAAGGGACATAATGCTCTGAGGGAAATTCATAACCTTAAAACTTATATTCATTTTTTTAAAAAAGAAAGAATAAGGGCAAATAAATTAAGTATCAGATGCAAAATAATTAGAAAAAATAAAATACACTAATAAAAGGTTTAAGTAAGGAATTCATAATAAAGATAAATGCAAAAATAAATTATTGTGAAAACTTAAAAGCAGTAGAAGCAATATGCAAATAGATTTTGGGAGCAGAACAGTAAAATAAACAATTGGCTAATCACAAAAAGAAAAATGTGGGAGGCTGTGGTGAGAGGATCGCTTGAGCCCTGGCATTTGGGCAACATAGCTAGATTACATCTCTAAAAATAAATAATTTAAAAAGAGAGAAAAGAAAATTAATATTATTATTTGTATGAATAAATTTAGGCACCTGAAATGTATAATTTTATAGGAAAATATAATTATCAAAACAGACTTTTAAAAAATAATTCAAATTAATCTATTTTCATTTAAGAAATATTGAATGCTACCAAGAAGATCCCACTCAAAAACCTCAGGCTCAGATGGTTACATAGGGGGTTTAATCAAATTTTTAAATAATTGTAATGCTCTTTAATTTATTACAGCATGTAAAAAATAAAGTTACATTTACAAACTATCTTAAGGGACTGAGTGTATTATTAATATAAAAACCTGACAAAGATTGTACTAAACATAAGAATCTTCTGTATTATTTCATTATTTATTAAACATCTAAAATAAAATATTTATAACTCAAATTAAGCAGTTCTTGCAAATCATGCCACATTATAATCTAGTATGGATTATTTCAGGAATGCAAGGTTGGCTTAATATTTGGAATTTATTAATATGATTCTGTTTGATAAGAAATCTATGGAAAAAATAATTTTATACTGTGCAGATGCTAAATAAGCATTTGAAAAATATTAAAAATTATTATTGATAAGTGCACAACAAAATCTAAGTGATGGATTCCTTCTTCAACACAATGAAAAAGATTAGATTCCACTAAAACATAATTATTTGATAATTACTTTGTGTGCATTTGATAAACATAATGACTACAATTTAATATGGAATTTGTATTAGTTTGTGTGGATTCTTTTTTTTTTAGATTTTTAATTTTTTGAAACAAGAAGGGGCAAGTTTTCTCACAATTAAAGAAAAGCTTTAGCCATATGTGAAGAATATAATTTAAAAAATGAAGGTCTACAGAAGTATCTTTTCTTTGGGCACATAATTGCTGATTTAGAGGCTTTAATACTTGCTATGCTTTCCTCTGTGTCAAGGTAACACAGCAGAGCTATAAGTGCTCTGTAGAGAAGTAGTGAAAATATTGCTTCTCTGTATAATCCTTGAAGGAATAAGTGTGCTCTGATTCAGGCTTGGGGCATGCCTCCCACTCCCACTTGGCAATAATCCTCATATTCTCTCTAAACAACATGAACATACACATAGGGACAGTTAGAGAATTAACAGAAAATGGAAACAGAGTCTGGAAACTTTGGTTATTTACCAAACACTGAATCAAAAGCTTTTATATGCCAGGGAGGAATTCAGGAGCAAATCAATGCAGTCTGCTGGCTCCACAACTTGCTCGTTGTACAGGGCTGCTAGATTTAGCAGATAGAAATACAGGATGCCCAGTTAAATTTGAATTTCAGATTAGCAATATATTTTTTTTTAGTATAATTATATTTTGTGTAGTATTTGGGACACATGACCAGGATGACCTCAACATTCTCTAGCTTGACTAAACTTTAGTTTTCTTCCTGACTCTTGGCCCTTGACCTTCATTTTCTTAAGAGTATTTACTTTAGAAACCTTGAAATTGCACATTAGTTCTCTACCCCTTTGATATATGAATCTTCTATATCCCAGAAATGTCTTTCTCAAGGACCTTAGAGCTATCCCTTTGAAATGAGATTATTAGGAAAGTTAGGGTCTGTATCTCCCAGTCTGTGTGAGGGGGCAGAGGCCTAATTTTAATAAGCACCAATTAGCAAACACAATCGGTGTTTATTAAAACAAACAAATTAAAGCAAATTTTCTTTTATGCATACTTATACTACATATTTGGGATATTATATTTAAAATTTATTTGTTATTTGTCTGAATTCCGATGTAGCTGGGTTTTTTTTTTTCTTTTGATGATTTGTCTGACAAACCTATAGCTGGCGTAACATGGGGTAATTTTGGGCAGGCCAGGAACTCTCTCTACCTCACCGTTTCCTTATCTGCAAAATTAGATGATCCTATTATTGCATATGGTTCATTGGCATTAAATTATATACTCCCTACGAGTCTCTTAGCATAATCTTTGGCACACAGGAAAGACATAATCAATGATTGCTGATGCTGTTCTTGTGTTCATTAACAGGAAAAGAAGTTGACAATACCTGATGTGGCTCCTGCCTCATTAGCTTTCATATCAAGATGATCAGTTCACAGAGTGGGTGCCTGTTTCTCTCCCCTGAAGTAGCAGTTAATGAAGCAAATAAAAATTGTGTGTTTAAAAAAATTTATATTCACAAAATAGTTTTTGCCACCTCTCTCTTAAGCAGGCTCACAATTATTTAGCATCTGTGGGAGAGAGTTTCAGTTAACAGGAATGACAGATTAACTACTTCCTTTCAGTATAATAGGAATTATACCTGAAATATATGACTGTAACTGTACATTCCTGACCACTGCACAATTCAACAACTGCAAACTACATCTTGGTTCTATCAAGGACCTAGCTTCGTTCTTAGCCTTGCTTTTTCATTAGTCATTTTTCCACAACTTGTGTTGACTGAGGTAAGGGATAGCAAGGAAAAATTAAGCCCGCTCTTTATCTAGTCATTTGTGGTACAGATGTTTACTCACTCCAAAGTAAAGTAATTGGTAACAGTTTGAATGTTTTGGAGCATTGACCTCTGCTATCCTACTTATTTTAGAAAAGGAAAAGGCAAGTAGTGAACTGAATAAAAGACTGAAGGGACCAAGAGAATGAGGACAAATAGGAATCATGCCTAGATAAAAAATAAATTGCTCCCACCTAGTTGAGAGTTGCACAAAACTTAGTCAGTACCTCCATGTGTGGACTCTGTACCTCAGTGGGAACATACACACACATCTCAATAATGCTTGTAGTACTAAAACTATCTTAATATATTTCCAATAGAATACCTACTAGTTTACAATTTCACATACTGTGTCAAGTTTAATTTTACAGTTCCATCATGAAGTATGAAGACACAAAGTATTATTTGTTTTTTTTTAACATGGGGTAAATGCATTCATAAGTGTTTAATGATTTACACAGTGAGGCTGCCTGACTAATGTAGTTCATATCCCATGCCTAATATAGCGCAAAGTATATAACTTCATGACTCCATATTTAGTCATACAATAAGACATTTTGAATGGGTATTATGGTGTAAGTGTGTGTATGCATGCAAGTTTGTATGTGTGTCTTAAGAGTTTTATCTAATTTTACATTCATAATTCTCTATGAAGAGGACAAAGCAAGTTTTTTTTTCCTTTTAATTCTTATTCTCATTTCATTGGAAAATTCAGAGCATTCTTACTCAAGTCTGCAAGTTAAGTGTTAGGGCTGGGATTGCAGCATAAATCTTCCAACTCCCTGTCTGAATTTACCGTCACTGATAATTTTTTATAATGTTAAAATTAAAAAACAGATTTTTAGTTCCATACCACTGATTAGAAACTAGGATCAACAAACAAACAAACAAACACACAAACAAAAAAAAGCCGGCTTCTGCCATGAGATGGCATGGCGCATATTCTATTTGGTTGTCAATATCTGAGAATACTCTAGTGGAGAAGTAATGGTTCTATTAGAGAAGCAGAACTCACTAGGAGTAATATGGGGTACACTGTAGTCAAATCTGGAATAATCATGAAAGTTGGTTGGGCAGTCTATATAAGCTGTTGCCTCTGCATCCACTATTGTGACTTAAGACATCACAGATCTGCCAGACTGGCAGTGGAGAAGTAAAGCCACATGTAGATGAGAGCAAAGAGAAGCTGGGACCATGAGAACAATTAGAATTCTCAAGTACACACTTGAACCCATATCTGCCCTCTCTACCATCTCCAACCTTAAAGGCTTGGGTGACTTGCAAGAGAACCTGATATTCCTCATGATGAAAGCTATGACACATTTGGCCCAGGATTAGAAGTTGAAGGAAGACATCTGGCTAGAAGAGCTGTGGATCTGGGTGTTGCTCCACGCCAAGGAGGTGAGCCGGCACATGGGTGCCAACACCTGTAAGTAGCCATGTTACCTGGAGCCCAGCAACGATCTCCAAAACATAAAATATATATATGTAAATTCTGTCTCACTTTCACCTTCCAAATCTTGTGTAAAATGTCTTTTGTGCCCAATGATATCCTGGAGACACACAGGAAAAAGAATTCTGAAAAAGTAATCTAAGTGTAGCTACATTTGCACCACATAACTGCCATCTGCCCAGTGTGGTGGCTCATGCTTGTAATCCCAGCACTTTGGAAGGCTGAAGTGGGAAGATAGCTTGATGTCAGGAGTTCCAGACCAGCCTGGGCCACATAGTGAGACCCCATCTCTACAAAAAATAAAATAATTAGCTGGGCGTAGTGGTGCACACCTATAGTCCTAGTTACACAGGAGGCTGAGGCAGGAGGATTGCTTGAGCCCAGGAGTTCCAGGCTATAGTAATCTATGATCACACCACTGCACTCCAGCCTGGGTGATGGCATGAGACCCTGTCTCTAAAGTAAGTAAACAAAAAAAAATTTTTTAAGGTACTGGAAAAAACACATTGAAGAAAACCAATTTAAAATGCACGTCAATACATCGTTGGTTTTTAGGGGTAAAAAATAAAGTGTAATTGATATTTTTTTCTTGAAAAATAAAACTAAAATTTATGAAAATAAATATTTTCTTTCATTTAGTAAAATGTATGTTCTAATTTCAATTATGTGTTTATTTCTTAGGAAGGACACACACATTATCGAATGTTGATTTCTGTTTTTCTCATATTAGTTTTTCAATAACAATATAGATAACACAGTATGATACTATTTACTTCTCATTTAATTTTCCCAGAAAGATCACAATCGGCTAATTTTTGAAAAAAAGAAATTTGTGGGCATCTCAAGATTTTCATAAATTTCTTCAAGGACTCCTTTTAATTCTTTGAGGTTGAAAGCATTCTTATTTGAGTTGTCTATTTCGTCTAAGTCTGCATTAATTTTCTTTTCATTTTTAACTGGCCTAACTCGCCATCATCAATGGATTTGTCTGTAATTGGTTAATTCTCTAAAATTATCTTCAATGACTTCAAGATATCCTGCATCTTATACAAGATTTGGCATTGTTTACTGCATGTTAGTAGACTGACCTACAAAGTCATTGATAATAGTCATAGACACACAGTAATAAGCTGTAAAGAATGGTTAAGTGGGAATATTTAAATAAATGTTTAGTTCATTAGTGAATACTGTGTAATAATCACTTAACTTCTCCATAGTAGATATACAGCCTAGGCTCAGATAAACCCTCCGATAATGAGGACTCTCTGAAGACTTTTTAGTAAATAGAAATAATCGATTTCCTATAAACAAGAAACTTCAAGGAAAGACAATGTGATCCTTTTACAAGTTGACAGTGCATTTTATATGAAATCTCTCAATTCCGGAGAAACTTGCAACTCTTTATTTCCCGCAGTTCAATGACATCATTTTAAAGACCTCCTATTTTTTCTTCCAGTGATGGCAAAAACCTGTCTCCTAAGTGTAAGTGTAAAAATGTCATCGTTCTGACAATGGTTTTCTTCATTGTTGACCCATTTGTTAAAAATAGACTCTGAAATTATTCATCTATGATATCTATAACTTAATTCATAATATAGTTCTTAAATAAATATGAAATGGAATTTTTTTATCATTACAATACTCACTTTCCAGAATAACCAGCTAACCATATATAAACGCTTATATTTTCCAAATCATTATCCATTTGTTTTTTTTTTGGAAATGATGTAAATATATGGCTTTTCAAGACAGATATCCAATCTATTAACATTTAATTAGACTCATTAGAAATTTTAAAGCCCATTTGACTTGAAAGCATTGGGCTTTGAAGAGAAAGAAAAAAGGTTTATCTCAGAATTCCAAAATGTAAAGTTTACAACAATCATAAGGTTTACAACTATCACTACAGCAAGAAGGTTGTAAGAGTGAGCAAAAAATTTGTACTGTAAGGCTACAGGACAGGGAAAATGCATAGTGAAATCACTTTCTTCCCACCCAGTATGAGTAAGATTTTGACTAGAATAAATGGAAGATCCAGAGAGGATGAGACAAGAGCGTAGATGCTCATGGGTGCCTAATAAGGGCAACCCTAGTCTAACTCTTTCATGAATAGTTTGGGGGGCATCCCAGTGCATAAGAGCTTATATGATGAAAGATGGCCAATCTCTTATAAACTAGAGACCTGCCTCCAGGATGACACTGAAGCATCATGACACCTAAGTAGTAGTAAAATGGCAATGACTGTGGGAGATTTTTTTATTTTACTTTACTTTATTATAATTTAAGTTTTAGGGTGCATGTGCACAATGTGCAGGTTTGTTACATATGTATCCATGTGCCATATTGGTGTGCTGCACCCATTAACTCATCATTTAGCATTAGGTATATCTCCTAATGCTATCCCTCCCCCATCCCCCCACCCCACAACAGACCCCGGAGTGTGATGTTCCCCTTCCTGTGTCCATGAGTTCTCATTGTTCAATTCCCACCTATGAGTGAGAACATGTGGTGTTTGGTTTTTTGTCCTTGAGATAGTTTACTGAGAATGATGATTTCCAGTTTCATCCATGTCCCTACAAAGGACATGAACTCATCATTTTTTATGGCTGCATAGTATTCCATGGTATATATGTGCCACATTTTCTTAATCCAGTCTATCCTTGTTGGACATTTGGGTTGGTTCCAAGTCTTTGCTTTTGTGAATAGTGCCGCAATAAACAAACCTGTGCATGTGTCTTTATAGCAACATGATTTATAGTCCTTTGGGTATATAGCCAGTAATGGGATGGCTGGGTCACCTGAAGGCAGTTTAACGAATCTCAATCAGGTGTTGAAAAAACCGCTGGGAGTCTGTGAGCTACACAGACTAGCAATGGTAAGAAGGACACTGGATAAAAAAGAGGCCTGGAGTTCAGACAAGATGTGCAGAGGGCCTCAACTATGCAGGTGGAAGGTAGGAAGAATGGAGGCTGACAACCTAAGACTAAGCATCAACAGGCACCTCAACAGAGGCAACAAGGATCAAAGGCAGTACATGGAGCTGAGGCCAGGATATGCAGTATTCCCTTGCCTCGTCCCTAAGAACATAGATGATCTATGGCAGAGTGTGAAAGAAGGGGGGGTGGGGAAGGAGGAAGAATCCCATAATTATGGAATACTTCCCCAGAAGTGACTGAATTTTAAACAAGAGGTGACCAATACACTTTGAATTGACAAATGTAATTATTTTCAGTAATCTATTGAAATGGTAACTCCTGAGCTACAATGAATTCAGTTACTGAAACTCAAGTTACGTATTTTCTCACCAATGTTGTCTATACATTTCAACATTGCTACATGTTGATTTGACCCAGTAAGTTACCATCTAAGAATTTATCCAGGATAAATATATGATCACACCAATAAGCAAAGATATGTGTATAAGAATGTTAACTTAGCTTTTCATTTAATAGCAAATTACTGGAAGAAATCTACATGGCCATTAAAAGGGATCCGTGAAAATGAATTGTGGTACATCCATAAAATGGAACAATAGTCAGCTGTCAAATACATGCTCAGGAATTTGCATTTTGTGATGGGCTTTATTAAAATTAATTAAGATAATTCAGCAGGTTACAATAAAAATGTAAAAGTTTGGTGACAAATTCCCACAGTATTTAGCTTATCCTTGGTATTCATTATAAAGTTCATTGCTGCCTACTGTATCATGCATAGGGCAAATTTTTATCATGCACCCTTTTTATTACATTTGTAATGCCCTGTTTAAATAAGATTTCTTTCAAATATGTACTGCATTGAAGAGTGTTTATTATAAATGTATCAACCTATTTAAAATATTGTGAATGATAAAGATATAACCTTAGCAAGTCCTTGTTTCATTATTTTGAAAAGTAGAGAGAACGGTATTAAAATGTTCTTACTTCTTAGAGTTGCTGTAAAATACCAGTGGACTTATATAACTAAATTACAAGTAAATCCCCTAATGCTTGGGGAATGAGGGGTTCTGTTTAATTAAATATTCTATTTTACTCAGTTATCACATAAGTCTTACATGGTTTTCAGCTTTAAAGTATTTCAAAATAAATTAAAAAATGAAATACAGTAAAAATAAAATCCAGAATAGAACATAATTTAATTTTGATTCATTTGCAAGGTCTTATGACTTTTAGCATCATGGAAGAAACTGTTAGATGTATCAACCTGAGAGTTAACGGCGCATAAAGAAAACCATTTAGTTTTTTTGAATTTACCCACTGTATTAGTCAGCTTGGGCTGCTATAACAGAATATTGTAGACTGGTTTAAATGATAGGAATTTATTTCTAACAGTTCAGAAGGCTGGGAAGTCCAACATGGTGACGCTGATGACTGATTTGGTTGCCTGGTGAGGGCCTTCTTTCTGGCTTGCAGACAACTGACTGTCTTCCTGCTGTGTCTTCCCATGGCAGGGAGAGAGATAGAGGAGGAGAGAGATAGAGGAGTCGAGAGCAGGAATGAGAGAGAGAGAGAGAAATAAGCCCTGGTCTCTCTTCCCTTTCTTGTAAAATCACTGACTCCCATCATGGGGGTCCTACCTTCATCTAAGCCTAATTGCTTCCAATAGATCCCACCTCCAAATAGTATCATATTAAGGGTTAGTGCTTCAACAAATAAATGTTTGAGGAGGACACATTCAGTCCATAGCACCCACCTACTTCAGGAAGCAGAACATTTTAGCCCATAGAGGGAAAAAATTCACAAGCCTAGAATCACACATAATTATTGACAGAACTCAGCTGGGACCTCAGTTTCCCAATTCTTAGTTGATAAACCCCCACAGTACTCTCTCATAGCACACATTTTCCTTCCTTAAGTTACAATCACCACACTGCATAAGGATGTTTCCATCAATGATGGACCATATATATGATGGTGACTCCTTAAGATTATAATGGAGCTGAAAAATTCCTACTGCACAGTAATATCAAAGATGCTATAATGTCATAGAGTAACCCATTAATCACCTGTTCGTGGTGATGCTGGTGGAAACAAACTTATTGCACTGCCAGTTGTACAGACGTATAGCAAGTACAATTATGTGCAGTACCTAAAACTTCATCAAAAATAACTATGCTACTGGTTTATGTATTTACTATACTGTATTTTTTATCGATTATTTTAGAGTGCACTTCTTCCAGTTATATAAAAAAAAGTTAGTTGCAAAACAGCTGCAGGCAACTCCCTCAGGAGGAATTCCAGAAGAAGGTATTGCTCTTCTTAGGGGATGACAGCTCCATGCCTGTTATTGTCCCCGAAGACCTTCCAGTAGGACAAGATGTGGAAGTAGAAGACAGTGATATTAATGATCCTGACTCCCTGTAGGTCCAGGTTAATATGTGTGTTTACGTTCTACTTTTTAATAAAGTTTAAAAAGTAAATAAATAACATTCTAAACAGAAAAAAAGCTTACGGTATAAGGATATAAAGAATGAAAATATGTTTGTACAGCTGTACAAATGTGTTTGTTCTAAGCTAAGTGTTATTACAAAAGGGTAAAAAATTTAAAAAAATAAAGTTAGTACAGTAAAATAGTTAAAGTAAGTTAAGATTTTTTTTTTTTTTTTTTTTTGAGACGGAGTCTCACTGTCTCCCAGGCTGGAGTTCAGTGGCGCAATCTCGGCTCACTGCAAGCTCCGCCTCCTGGGTTCACGCCATTCTCCTGCCTCAGCCTCCCGAGTAGCTGGGAATACAGGTGCCCGCCACCATGCCCAGCTAATTTTTTTGTATATTTAGTAGAGACAGGGTTTCACTGTGTTAGCCAGGATGGTCTCAAGCTCCTGACCTTGTGATCCGCCCGCCTTGCCCTCCCAAAGTGCTGGGATTATAGGCATGAGCCACCGCACCCGGCCTAAGATTTTTATTTAATTTTAATTATTTTGAGACAGAGTCTTGCTTTGTCACCCATGATAGACTGCAGAGGCATGGTCATAGCCCACTGCAGCCTCTACTTCCCAGTCTCCAGAGATCCTTTCACCTCAGCCTCCCAAGTAGCCGGGACTTTAGGCACCACCACCATACCTGGCTAATTATTATTTTTTTTAATTTTGTAGAGATGGGATCTTGCCATGTTGCCAAGGCTGGAGGTTAATTTATTACTGAAGAAGGGAAGGAAAAAATATGTAAAAAAATATTAGTTTAACGTAGCCTAAATCACCACAGAAATGCAAATCAAAATAACAATGAGATACCACCTCACATCAGTCAGAATGGCTGTTATTAAAAAGTCCAAAAACAACAGATGCTGGTGAGGCTGCAGAGAAAAGGAAATGCTTTTACACTGTTGATGGGAATGCAAATTAGTTCAGTTACTCTGGAAAGCAGTTTGGAGATTTCTCAAATAATTTAAAACAGAACTACCATTTGACCCAGTAAACCCATTAGTGAGCATATATCCAAAATAAAATAAATAGTTTGGCCAAAAAGACACACGTACCTGCAGGTTCATTGCAGTAGTATTCACAATAGCAAAGACATGGGCTCTACCTAGGTACCAACTGAGGATGGATTGAAAAACTGTGGTACAGATATACTATGGAATACTACAGCCATAAAAGGAATGAAATCGTGTCTGTTGCAGCAACATGGATGCAACTAGTGGCCATTATCCTAAGCAAACTAACACAGAAACGGAAAACCAAGTTCTGTTTGGTTTTATAAAGGAGAACATAAAGCACATTCTCCTTTATAAGCGGGAGCCAAATCTTGGGTTCATATGGACATAAAGATTGGAACAACAGACACGGGAGACTCAAAAGAAGAGAGAGTGGGAGAGGGGTAAGGGCTGAGAAACTTCCTATTGGGTACTATGTTCACTATCTGGGTGACGGGATCAACGGAAGACCAAACCTCAGCACCACACCACACGATATACCATGTAACAAACCTGCACATGTATCCCCCCAAATCTAACATAAAAATGGAAAATTTAAAAAAACAGATTCAAGAGAGCTATTGTGTTTCTGAATTTTACAGTTGCTAAGAATTTAATAGACAGAAATTCATTACAGTATTTTAATGATTTTTTATTACTTTTATATATTTTATTACTTTTATAACTTTACATAGTCTCTATTAATTAAAATGTGAGCAACAGCATTTATTATACATTGTATATATTTTTATTGTTGCCAATTACTAGCGTTATAACTAAGAAACTGAACTTTTTCTTACACAGATCTGATTGTATTATTTCTTATTAAATTTTAACCCATATAGAAGACATACGGAACATGAGAGTGCCATAGACTATGTCTCTTTGGTTTACTCATTGGACATATGCTTTACATACAAAAAGTTATTTTGATTCACCATATGTGATCCATATTTAAACGTGGAAATGGAGCCTCACAGGAGATGTATCAAAATAGCACATGCAAACATTTACTATTTGTGCCAGTAAGTGGATCTTTAGCAGAAAACTCAAAAACTACCATATGCAGCAGCTGTTATTCAGTGGACCAAAAATAACGGCCTAGAACAATGCAGGCTGCAGTTTCAGCATATTTGAACTCCATCCACCTAGCAAATACTTATTTCTCAAAATTCATTCAGATGCCTAAAAGGCCCTTCATTCGCAATTAACCATTGTAATTGTTCTAACCCAGACATGCTATTTAGGGAGAAGTACTCTGGAGAAGTAGTTCCCTGAGCTATCAGGTAATTGTGAGTGGCGGCAGGGGTGACAGAAAACATACTGCCTATTCCCCAGGACAATTTTTGAAACTCCACACAAAATATTTTTTAATAAGTTTCTGGATGGCGAATCTGACTGAGATGATACCACATACTATATAAGAATATTAACTAGTTTATTAATAATTGGATGCCTCTCTGAAATAAAAGGGCTGTTTCCCATGTTGAATATGTTTTATGCTCAGATATTTTGGTCTGCTGAGATATTCAACATGAGCATGTGTTATTATTTGTTGGAATACGTGCTGGAAGTTAATTTCTAGTGCAATGTCACAATGATGTAGAAAACGCTGACCATTGTCACAGTGGTAGTGGGAAAAACAGTGCTCAGGAAATAGTCACTGGCTTTGAACTCCAGGCCTATCACATGCTTATATGTAAGGCCCTTAGAAGGAATGAGCCCTAATTTCATCTCTTACAAAGTTTGACAGTAATATCTACTTATGATTATTTCAAAGGGTCATTGTGGGGCTGATTGTACAATGTTGACTACTACTACTATTACCTGGCATCACCTATTCAATTCATACTCTGTTAGAAGTTGTGACACTACATCATATCATTCTGCTATTTAATCCTCAAACCAACCTACAGGATTGTTTATTTCTATGCAGCATCAACACACACACATATATATATATACCCCCAAGTCTCAGTGACTTAACACAACACACTCCGATACGGGGGCAGGTGAACCTTCAGAGAAACTCTCTAGTGTGTTGTGACTCAGAGATTCAGGCTGCTTCAATTTTGTGATGCCACCATGTCCATTTGTCCTTAAGTCTAGAGAAGAAAGATCTGGAGACCTGCTCTCTGCTCTTAAATGCTTTAACCCAGGGGTGACCCAGAAGGGCCCACTGTTTGTAAGTATCACACGGCCCCGCCAAATCGCAGGGTGCACAAATTATGGAAGAGCTCATGGCTATTAGAGGAACAGTCAGCATATCTGCCACAGATAATGTGATTTTCCCTGTTTTATAAGTGATAGAACTAAAGCTCAGAGATATTAGGTAAATTACCTAGGAAAGTCATACAGCTTTTTAGTATGGAGACCTCATTTTCATACAAAGTCTCTTTAGTTTCGGGGTCTTTCTCTTAACTATAATCTTTATTAATATTTTGATAATTTATTACATGTTAGCGAATGACAACAGTCCTATAAAAGTTATGATTTTAAAAACAATTCTTCCTTAGCTAATGACCTTCCCAGATGGTGAGAAAATAATTATTTCATTTAGGTTCTTCTTTCATGTCATGAAAAATGTTCTTATTGTTTAATTTAAAAAATGTGGATGTTAAGACAAATTACTCAGATACTTTTGTAACAGAAATTATTTAAAATAAGAAAACAACATTTGGAAAATAAACTTTGGATATTTTAGATAAACACATGCATATTATTCAAAGTAGAAGAAATAAATAAATGTCTACCTCGGATGTAGGAAAGAACTATTTTTGGTACCTTCATACAGAAGTTAGAAATCCAGCAGTTCTTGCCATGTTGATTGCAACTTTTTCTTCACTGAGTTTCTGGGAAGTGCATATGAGAAATAAGCAAAAAATTCTCATATTACTAAATAGCAAAATAAATAAACAATAATATACTAATGTAGTAAAAATAGTAAAGTGGAACAATAGATAAATTATCCATAGCCATAACGAAAATATGTTATGTACTGCTAGAACACAACATATAGTTTAATAATTGCATGTTGTATATGGTAAATGTTTGTTTGACATATTTGTACTCTTATTTATGGCTTTTCAAAGAACTGCAAGAACAGTGAGATCAATCAAATAGACTTCGATAAGAAAAAATAGACTATGACAGACTATGATTATGTTACTTTTGCAGATGGCCACAGGTAAATAAAATTGTATCTTAGAACAAGAATGCTGATTTTATTGGACATATGGGCCATCTCCTAAAGTAGCATGGAATTCTGAAAAAAAATGAGTATCACATAATTCTGGGAAGTGCTTTTATTGTAACTATTGATAAGATTAGTTTATGTAATAGCACAATCTTTCTCCATCTTCCATGAACTATACTCAAGAATCACAATCTTTGCTCTATTTGCAAGAATTTAGACACCCCAGTTCCTTCTTTCAAATCAATATTTTAGATAGAGCCCACTCTTCTATTTGTTTTCCTTTTCTTTCTCCCTTTTTTTTTTTTTTTTTTGTGACAGGATCTTGGTGTCACCCCAGGCTGGAGGCAGTGGTGTGATCATAGCTTACTGTAGAGCACCTAGGCTCAAGTGATCCTCCTACCTGAGCTTCCCAAGTAGCTGCTACTACAGGCACCACCCACCGTGTCCGGAATTGGTGGGTTCTTGGTCTCACTGACTTCAAGAATGAAGCCGCTGACCCGGTGAGTGTTACAGTTCTAAAGGCGGCGTGTCCGGAGTTTGTTCCTTCTGATGTTCGGATGTGTTCGGAGTTTCTTCCTTCTGGTGGGTTCGTGGTCTCGCTGGCTCAGGAGTGAAGCTGCTGACCTTCGTGGTGAGTATTACAGTTCTTAAGGCCGCACGTCTGGAGTTGTTCGTTCCTCCCGGTGGGCTCGTGGTCTCTCTGGCTTCAGGAGTGAAGCTGCAGACCTTCGCAGTGAGTGTTAGAGCTCATAAAAGCAGTGTGGACCCAAAGAGTGAGCAGTAGCAAGACTTATTACAAAGAGCCAACGAACAAAGCTTCCACAATGTGGAAGGGGACCCGAGCGCGTTGCCACTGCTGGCTCGGGCAGCCTGCTTTTACTCTCTTATCTGGCCCCACCCACGTCCTGCTGATTGGTAGAGCCCAGTGGTCTGTTTTCACAGGGCGCTGATTGGTGCGTTTACCATCCCTGAGCTTGACATAAAAGTCCTCCACGTCCCCATCAGATCAGTTAGATACAGAGTATGGACACAAAGGTTCTCCAAGGCCCCACCAGAGCAGCCAGACACAGAGTGTCGATTGGTGCATCCACAAACCTCGAGCTAGACACAGGGTGCTGATTGGTGTGCTTACAATCCCTGAGCTAGACATAAAGGTTCTCCACATCTCCACCAGACTCAGGAGCCCAGCTGGCTTCACCCAGTGGATCCCGCACCACGGCTGCAGGTGGAGCTGCCTGCCAGTCCCGTGCTGTGCGCTGGCACTCCTCAGCCCTTGGGTGGTTGATGGGACTGGGCGCTGTGGAGCAGGGGGTGGCGCTTGCCGGGGAGGCTCGGGCCGCACAGGAGCCCATGGAGGGGGTGGGAGGCTCAGGCATGGCGGGCTGCAGCTCCTGAGCCCTGCCCCGCGGGAAGGCAGCTAAGGTCCGGTGAGAAATCGAGCGCATTGTCCTTGGGTTGGCACTGCTGGGGGACCCAGTACACCCTCTGCAGCTGCTGGCCTGGGTGCTAAGCCCCTCATTGCCCGGGGCCGGCAGGGCCCGCCGACTGCTCTGAGTGAGGGGCGCGCCAAGCCCACGCCCACCCGGAAGCGCAAGCGCCGCGCGCAGCCCCGCCGAGAGCAAGCGAGGGCTGTGAAGCCTGCCAGCATGCTGTCACGTCTCACCACCATGCCTGTCTAATTGTTTTAGTTTTAGTTTTTGTAGAGATGAAGGTTTTGATATGCTGCCCAGGCTGGTCTAGAACTCCTGGCCTCAAGCAATCCCCCTGCCTCAGCCTCCCAAAGCACTGAGATTACAGGCATGAGCCACCTTGTCCAGCCTGGTTTTCTTATTATACATTAAAAAAAATTTGGTATGATTTGGAGATATACTATTTGTGTATAAAGATACATTATGGAAACAGATACATGTGGTTATACATGGCCAACTGAGAGAAGGAATGGCATCAAAAGCGGTTAACATCTGTTTAGTCATAAACTGTTCCAAGCACTCTGCTAAGCTTTCATATGTTTTACATAATAATAAATTAATAACAACAATGATAGCTTGTCTTTATTGTGTGACTTTTTCTTTAATGAGACTTGTTTATTGTTATTTACATGCATGAACTCATTTGGTTCTTACAGTCTATGAGGATGGGTTATTAGTGATAAAACCTGGTGCTTGAAACAGTGAAGTAAGTTGTCAAAAGTCACACAACTGTCGTGGGACAGGGGTGAATTTCGAGCCCATGGCTCTGTGATTTCAAAATATACTTGGAATGTTTTTCTCTTTATGCTAGAATGCTCCGTTGCCTGCTTTGTTCTTCAGCTGCAGGCTGTGAGCACTCGTGTCACTGTCTTCTTACACCGTGGTTGGAGTTAGGGTCAGGAAACAGTGTTTCTTTATGCTAACAGACTTGTCAATGGCATAGTTGGAAACAGTTGCTTCCAGGATGGTGTCCATGATAAATCTCTCCAAATGAGGCTCAAGGAGATTCATTTGTTTTTCGCTTTCAAGTGAAAAGCATTAGAGCATTTCATTCTCTTTAAAGAAGAGATTAGAGAAGAACAATTAAGGGACAAGGGTGTTCTCCAAGGCTGGCAGAGCCACCATAAAATGCTGTACATCCTCTTTAAAATGAGGATCTTGGCTCCTTCTAATGAGGGACAAACTTTTCTCAAATTACTACTAATGTCATGTGAAATATATGAAAAGCACCATTAAATTGATTTTAAGGGTCTTGTTGAAAGCACTGTCTGTTATACCATTTCACAGTTCCTATTCAAGTTTCCACATTAGGCAGAAAGTTCTTTTTGGAATTTATTTCCAGGAAAGCCTTCCTCTCCTCTAAGGAACTGTATGTCTTGTCTTATTAACATGCTTCATTTTTATCCTGGTAGTTGGGAAGTTCAGATGCAACATGAATGGTCTATCCCACTGCGAACACAATTAGGCCATACTTTCCAGCCTCCCTTGAAGGTAGTTGGGTCCACATAACTGATTCTAGTCAATGAAATGTAGGTAAAAGTGATGTGTGTTATATTCCGGCCCAGCTACATACTGCTGATCTTCTCTCCCTTCCCCAAAACTCCCCTCTGATTAACAAGGGCTAGGGTCACCTTGGAATGTACGTATCGAAGACAGCAGAGCCCCTTTCAACCCCAATATCCCACTCCCTGCCAATAGTAATACCTTATATGAGCAAGAAATAAACTTTAAATGCACAAAGCCACCAAGGCTTTGGAGTGTATCAGTTACAGCAACAACTGTCCTATTGATTAGCAGACTGGTAACAGACTTTGGGTGTTGCTATAACAGAAATTATAGCACAGTGGGTTCTGCTTAACACAGACATCTGGGATTCCAGGTCGATAGAGGCTCTGCCATCCTTAAAACCTCCCTTCCAAGGTTTCCCTTTGCTTTATAGTTCATAAGTAAGTGACAAAAAGACTGATTGATGTCAGAGGCAAAAAAAAATACAGAAGTTCAAGTTTCTCTGCTAGGCGTGGTGGCTCATGCCTGTATTCCCAGCACTTTGGGAGGCTGAGGTGGGCAGATCATGAGGTCAGGAGTTCGAGACCAGCCTCGCTAATATGGTGAAACCCTATCTCTACCAAAGATACAAAAATTAGGTGGGCATGGTGGCAGGTGCCTGTAGTCCCACCTACTCGGGAGGCCGAGGCAGGAGAATCGCTTGAACCCGGGAGGTGGAGGTTGCAGTGAGCCGAGATCACGCCATTGCACTCCAGCCTGGGTGACTGAGCAAGATTCTCAAAAAAAAAAAGAAAAGAAAAAAGAAATGCAAGTTTCTCAGAGGCAAAATATTTGTTTGCCTGTTAATAACCTGGTCCGGGTGTGGTAGCTCATGCCTGTAATCTCTGTAATCTCAGCACTTTGGGAGGTCAAAGAGGGCGGATCACCTGAGACCAGCCTGACCAACGTGGTGAAACCTCATCTCTACTAAAAATACAAAAAATTAGCTGGGCATGGTGGAGCATGCCTGTAGTCCCAGGTACTCGGGAGGCTGAGGAAGGACAGTCACTTGAACCTGGGAGGCGGAGGTTTCAGTGAGCTGAGATTGCGCCACTGCAACTCCAGCCTGGGTAACAGAGTGAGACTCCATCAATAATAATAATAATAATAATTATTATTATTATTATTATTATTATATAATTATTATTATTATAATAATTTGGAAGGCAGATAACATATATAAAAAGTTTTTAGCTATAAAAAAAGGATTGAAAAAGAATATTGGTGAGCACTGGTTGTCACTGGTTGAGCAAAACATGGTATCAGAAGACAGAGATCAGTTTGAAAAATAATTAACTGCTATGCACAGAGAATAAAAGGAAATAAAATGTGTTTAGAAATTTGAGGTCCTGCAGGATTTGAGAAAGTTGTGCTTCTGGATGACAAACAGGAAGTAAAATAGAACTCTGAGTAACAAAGGTCTGTTTTGATTTAACCTTGTAGCAAAGTCCAGTTGGGATAGGACTTTCCAGTTAAACTGGAAGGCTTCAAGATAGCTGATGCAAAATAGACAAGCCTCTGAATTGGGGCTCAGCTTGGGAGGCTTCTTGGTTTCACCCATGAAAGAATTCAAGGATGAGCTGGTGGTGTTAAACAGCAACTTGTATTGAAGTGGCAGTGCACAGCAGCAGCAGAGGTACTTCTCCTTGTGGAGCAGGGCTACCTCCCAGGCAGTGTGCCTAGAGTAGCAGCTCAGAGGCAGTTCTGCCTTCACATTTGTACCCATTTTTAATTATATGCGAATTAAGGGGCAGTATATGAAGAAATTTATAGGAAAAGGGTGGTAACTTCCAGGTTGTTGGGTCATTGCCACGGAAGGGAGTGGTAACTTCTGGGTGTGGCTATGGCCATGATAAGCTGAAGTGACACACTGCTGGGTGTGTCTTATGGAAAGCTGCTTCCGCCTGGGCCCTGTTTTAACTAGTTCTCAATTTGGTCCAGTATCTGAGCCCTGCCTTTCAAGTCAAATCCCACCTCCTACATCATAGCCACCATTTATTTGCAAGACAGAGGCATGTGAAAGAACAAGCAAACAAAACAAAGCAAAAAAACAAAACAGGCACACACTTGTAAACTATGTCTCAGAAAAACCTTGGCTATCAGAACATGAAATTGGCTGAAAGCAAACAAATAAGATGCCTACTAAGATTTTTAAGGTATTGCATTTGTAAAAACTCCACTGACCTAGACTAAAAGAATATAAATTTGATTTCTTGAGGCTTAAGGTGGGCAGAAAGCCCCTTGTGGAAGTGAGCCACCCCTGAGAAATCCCCCTTCTCATCACCCACTTCAGATGTGCCCAAAAAACAATAAGCATGAAAAAACCAACTAGAGGTAGAGTCAGAGGATATAGAAAATGACAACTCCCCTGGCTCCAAGAAGACAAAATAAAGATCTAATTAAGAAACTCACCCCACTGCCAGGGCAGAGGTGTCCACAAGGATTTCATAATTCTATGGATCAGTGACGGAACTGTTGCCTGTTTTTCCCTTTTCAAAAGGGATTTTTTTTTGCAAATATCTTGTTACTGATCTTGTTACTGCTTCTCCTTTTGATACTGTGGGTGTGTGTGGGGGGGGGTGGGGTGTACATGTGCTAAGGTGGGAGCAGATTACTTTGCCCTTTCAATCATAGGTGGCTGATCTATGAGGAGCCATATGGGGTTCTTATGGAACCATGTGTACTTCACCCACAGATCTCAGAAGCTGAGCTACCTGCAAGAGACTAGGTGGGGCTTGGGATGGAGATGGATGAATTCTATGTGTGAGATGAAGAGTAAACCAGATATTTGATGATCAGCCAGGTGAACTGTGGCAGAGACTGGCTAGCTATTTACCAAATGAATTCCATTTTGTTTTCCCTTGAGGCATATAGTGAGATCTTATTTTTCAGCATCCGTTGCAGTTAGTTGTGGCCACATGACTGAGTTTATGCCAAAGGAATGCAAGCTGAAGTGATGTTTATTATTTTCAGGTTTGGCCCATAAAAATTTCCTGTGCAATTCTATCTTTCTTGTCCCCTAGCTGCTTATAGGGGACTCCACATTCTGCAAAGAATGTGTGGGAGATGGAAAAGCCCTGGCAGCATTGGTCCTTGAATAATTGCATGGAGTAGGTTCCCACTCCTGCTCTAAATGACCTTTGCTTGAGAGAAGAATAAACTTTGATTTTTGTTAATCCATTGAGATTTCAGGTTTTCATTTATAATAGCAGCTGGCATTATCTCGCCCCATTTCCTTATTTTGAATTAACTACAATTTTTAATTGTATGTTTTAAAAGTCTTGAATCTGTTCCATAGAGAGAAGCGGGTGTAAATATAAAAGAAGTCCAAATAAAGTGGATGGCTGTGAATTCATGTCCCCAGGAGATAGTCTAATTTACTTCCATGAAATTAGGAAATTCAGTTCTTATTGCAATTTTAGTGTGTTAAGAAAAGTAAATAAAGGTAACTGTTGCAGGTATAACTGTATATTTTTAATAATCATCTATTTGCCTAAATATTATATTCTTAATACTAACAGATATTCTAAAGGAGAAATTACTTTGATAAACTCTGCAGTGTCCTACAGACTTTTCTAGTTAGATACTTTTATTATTTATTTTTATGCTATGCATGGTCAGGTCAATCCTAAAGAATAATGCAGAACTGTCTCAATACTCAATGCTTTTGTCTCCCCTAATGGAGATTTCTTTTTTTCTGTTCTCAATTCAGACCACATGAAGCTACAAACTATAAAACTTCAGAAATGATTTCCAACCATCCCTGGCTGGAGCACAGTAGCCAACATTTTCAACAGATTCCTGCCCAAATTTCTTTTGACCACCACCATGGTCTCCTAAATCCCTATCCACTAATGATTAAGGCACTTCTCATAATGACAGTTTTGCTTCACTCAGCTTGGCTTAGCCATTGCAATATTCCCTCTACTCTTGACTCTCTCACTTCAGCTAATATCTGACTCCCTTATTTCAGCTAATACTAGTCTTATAATTACCATGACTTGAAACCTTATAGTCAATTTAATACCATCTTCTCTCAAACCCTGTGCATCCATGCAATCAATTTCCAAATTACATATATTCTACCTCCACAAAGGCTCCACATCTTTAACCTTCTTTCTATTCCTGCTGCCTACACATCAGCTCAGATCCTCATTACTTTCCTACCTTCTTTACTATAAAAACCTAGTAATTGGCTTCTGCACTTCCATCTCTCTCCATTGCAATCCACCCTACACACTGCTGCAAGATTTATCTCTCTAAGCTGCATTTCTGATCACAAAACCAGATTCTACAGATAAAAGAAGCCTTAAAGATTAACTGATCCAACCTCTTTTTTCTTTTAATATCTTAATAAATATTAGATTGGATATATGCACTGTTTGTTTTATTGAAGAAATAATAAATGGTTAAAAAATTAAACAGTATGAAAGAGCACAAAATAAAAAGTTAAAATTTCACTCCTCCCCTCCACCTCCAGTTTTACTACTCAGAAGCAATGGCTGTATTCACTTTTTAATTTTAGTTTTTTTCTGCTTCTGGTGGTTACCATTATAGCTCCACATAGTATAGGATTTCATTTCTAAATGTAGTAACTTTTCACACAATATCTATTGACCTCCCACTATGAAACAGGAGTAAATTAGTGCACTTACCCTTTTTACCCATGTTTTAACTTTTGTTGGTTATATTACTGTCTTCTTTTTCATGTTTCCAAGGCTTCTGTGATTTAAATTCTGTTCTATAATTATGTCTTCAATGCTTTGCATATAGCTTAAGTCTAAAAATTGGGGAAGAAACCCTTGCATTTAAAATATTATGATTATTAACTTACATCACTGTAGAATCAAGTAGTGTACTTAGAAATTTGCAAAGGGAAATAAGAATGAGCTAAAAGAGGCAGAAGAAGAGGGCTGCCATACACATTTGAACAGGTTGAGTATTGTACACAGGCATTTGGCCAAAGGCATGAGTGCAGCCTAAAATCCCATGCACTAATCTTTGTGCCTTAGCATGCTGTTATTATATTTTCCCAATTTTTGTGAAAGCTCTGTATGTGTTAGTTGGGGCCCTAAGTGGAAAGAAAATAAGATGAATTCAAGGTCATTAAAACCAATTAAAATTTTAAGAGCAAGGGTATGGTAAATATTACAAGAGACTAAATAAGAATATTGTGGTATTTTTCATTGATTACCAGTAGATTATTGGATATTGGTGGCCTTAGCAAGAGCAGTTATATTGAATTTGCTGGGGTGGAAGTCGGGTTTTAGTGCCTTAATGAGAGAGTACAGAGTAGGTAAAGCCTGAAAATATAGGCAATTCTTTCAAAAAATTTGGATTTCCAAGGAAGAGAGATTGTTTGATAATTGGTTACTCAAACCTAATAACTTTTTTGTTTTTAATTTCTTTTGTTGCTTTTGTGTTTAAATATGCCCTTAACATATAACAGGAGTATTAACATATTTTTGTTAGTTCATATATGATTTTATTTTTAATAATCAACTTCTAAATCCATCTGCTATATGTTTTTGTATGTGGTAGTATATGCTGTAGACTGAATGTTTGTGTCTCCTCCAAATTCAGTTGTTAAATTCTGATACTCGATGTGATGGTATTTGAAGGTGGGGGTCTGTGGGAAGTGATTAGATCATGAGGATGAAGCTCTCAGGAATGGGATTAGTGTCCTTATAGAAGAAACCCTTGACAGCTCCTTCGTCCCTTCTGCCATAAAAGGTTACGGCTAAGAAACAGCTGTATATGAACCAGGAAATAGGCCTTCATCAGACACCAAATCTACTAGTGCTTTGATCTAGGACTTTGCAGACTCCAGAGCTGTGAGAAATGAATTTCTGTTGTTTATAAGCTACCCAATCTATGGTATTTTCATTATAGCAGCCCAAAGAAAGACATTATAAGTCCATAATTTGAACTTTTTATAAACAGCCACTTGTGGCAATAATCCATTTTTTCCCCACTGAGCCGTAATATAACTTTTATCTCATAATCAATTTTTATTTTGGGGGTGGGGGGCATTTCTCAGATTTTTTATTCCCCTAATCTTACTCTCTGAGTCAATACCAACCTAACTGAATTAAACTCTACTATTTGTTGATGGCTTTTAATCAGAAATGCCAAGACAAAGCTAAGGAATGCATTCTTTGGTTAGATCTTTGAATTATGTTTGAATCCATTTGCATGGGTTAGAAACATTCATTATCTGAAAGTTGAATCCTAATTTTTAGTCCTGGCTTTCTACAATTTTTCTGTCATCATTTTCAGTTCTTTATCCTTTTTATCTGTTCTGGAATAGCATCTCACAGTCTTCTTCCAATGATTATATTTTCTGCAATGCCAGTTCAACTCATTACTGCCAACAGTTTTGCCACTCCATATTTAGTTTTCTTATAATTTTTCTTATCTCACCCAGCAAAGTATACCTCTAAATTGTGACTGCATGTCACCTATTATCTTTTGTTTTTGTTATTCCATAATTGTTAAAGTCTATTTAGAACATAAAGCTACTTTTTGACATTTTATCTTCCTTTAGGAAATGCTTTTAGAATATATTTTTATTTATATTATGAATACAAAATTAACATTCTTAATGGCAGAGAATCTTGAATTCCCTTTTTTCTTCTTTACAATGTGTTTAACTTTGAGTGGAATGTTGCTTATCTTACTCTGTTTTACTTAGAAATGGGACGGTGGATTCCTTGTTGTTTCACCCGACATGGCTGCTGCTCAATTTTCCTTTCAAATGGAAGCCATAATGGTTTTGTAGAATCTCTAGCTGAATAACAGGTATTCAGTCATTGTTTATCAAATATGGCTGTCTTTTATAGCCATATCTGGTGCTGTCTTGAGGAAGATACATCTGATGTTACCTGATTATAGGACAATTCAGAAGTCACTTTATTCCTTGTTAACTTGAAGATGTGCTAGTTTCTGTTTTGTTAAATGAGTGGAAGGAAAAGGAAAACTTCCCAGGTTTCCCTACTCTCTGTGCCTCTCTTGCTTCCTTCCTACCACCAGCTCCTCATCCTAGAACACAATGTACACCACCACTGCCTGTCTTCCACTCCCTCTGCCATTTTGTATCCATGGATATTGAAGAGGTATAGGAAGAAAGGTTTCAAGGTGAGAGACTCAGCAGTAAAGTAGCCTTAATTGCTGAAAACGCTGTAATCCCAACACTTTGGGAGGCCGAGGCAGATGAATTACTAGAGGTCAGGAGTTTGAGACTAGCCTGGCCAACCTGAAGAAAACTCTTCACTACTAAAAATAACAGAAATTGGCCGGATGTGGTGGTGTACGCCTGTAGTCCCACCTACTTGGGAGGCTGAGGCAGGAGAATCACTTAAACCTGGGAGGTGGAGGTTGCAGTGAGCCAAGATGGCACCATTGCACTCCAGCCTGGGCAACAGAGTGAGACTCCATCTCAAAAAAAAAAAAAAATAGTAGCTGATGTAGAGAGTTAGAAAGAGAGAGGAGAGGAAGGTGGATGATGATGGTCATCCTTCAAGTAGGTGTAAGTTATTCATTTTTGAGACTTTGGAAATCTCCCTGTAACTTTTGGAAAAAGGACTTTGGAAAGAGGACTTTGGAAATCTCCCTGTAACTTTTGTTATGGAAATGCTATATGGCCCTATTTTCCACTTATGATAGAGAAAATTCCTTCCGATTTCTGTCTGAATTTTGTGCTCATAAAGGTTTATGTCTCCTTAGATTGGCAGTTGGTGGTTAATTTGATGTTTCATGCATACCACACAACTGTCTCAAAACTGTCAATAACTCGTCCATCGCTTAGTGAATAGAAGACAGTAAGGCCTTGCCCCCACAGCCTTCTATGACGTTGCCTCCACTTACCATCTTATCTCTTTGACAATCCCTTCATACGTCATATTCTACTGCCAAATTGCTTTCATCTTTTTGTGTGTATCCTTTCACTCCCTGCCTCCATCCCTTTTTGCATCTCACTCCCTCCACTTGTTGCAATTGTATCCATCTTTGAAGGAAATTGTCTCTTCACTGGCCATCTTCACGTGGCTGCCACATGACTGTTGATGTGAATGTCAGGTATTTATATGCACTTTTTTTTTTTCTTTTGAGACAGAATCTCACTCTTTCACCCAGGCTGTAGTGCAGTGGCACGATCTCAGCTCACTGCAACCTTGACCTCCCTGGCTCAAGCAATCTTCCCGCCTCAACCTCCCAAGTAGCTGAGGCTACAGAAGTGTGTCACCATTCCAGGCTGATTCTTTACTTTTTTATAGAGACGAGGTCCCACTATGTTGCTCAGGCTGGTCTCAAACTCTTGGGCTCAAGCAATCTTCTCACATTAGCCTCCCAAGGTGCTGAGATCAGCACTGTGCCTTTCCCACAGATTGTTTGTTAACCATGGCCTGTACATAGTGTTAGATGCTACTTCTGAAATCTATGTAAATCTATGTTCTTAGGCTCCAAATATTTTTAATATTTAAAATGTCTGAAATAATAGTAATAACTAAATTAATAAAAACAGTAACAACAATAGTCACAATTATTCTAATCAGTAGAAGAATCAGACTTGAGCCTCATCTCTGTTCACTGGGCTGGTGCCCCAGCAGTTTCCTTTAACATGTACGGCTGGTATTATTTTTCCTTTACAGGTGTGTCAGCCACAGAATGGTTGCTTTTTAACAGGCAGCTTGCAGTAGATCTTCTCTGTATTTTATTCTTCTCTTAGCTGCTACTGCTTCTACAAAAGCAGCAGATGTACTGCAGCTGTCCTTTTGTACAAGGAAATAGATGAGTTTCCCTTGTAGTCTTCATTGCAAGCATATCTATGCTTTGCCCAGCAACTTTATTGGTTTATTTGGTTTCCTACTCTGGGCTTCTTTTCCTTTTTTAGTGCTTTCTCTCTCTCTCTCTCTCTCTCTCTGTACATGTGTGTTCAGTCATTTCCATTTATCTCATTATCAAAGAACTTTGCTACATAAATAGCCCTTTATGACACATTCTGATCTCATGTCCCCCTTCTATTACCCAGAGAAATAATGCTTCAAGTTGGTCCCAAGCTTCCAGTTGCTCTGCAAGTCTGCTAATCATCTAAATGACAGCAGTGACATTTGGAAGCACAGAATTTCCTTGACTGGCTTATAAACTCATCTTATATTTTTCATTTGTTGACATCTAGTAGCTTGGCAATAAAGCGTTTCTGGAAGCCTTGGTGAAGCCAGATTTGGGATACAAAACCAATTCAACATGAAGAGTTTCACTGAAGAAGAGGCACTAAACCAGTTTAGTGGAAATTGAAGGTGTGAGGGCAGGATGGTACAGGAAAAGTTAGACCTGGGTCTAAGCGTCATGGTTCTGATATAACAGTTTAGATCTCAGCTTCTCTGTATACTAGATAGGTGATTTTAGGCAATCACTCTAAAATCTTAACCACTTTGAAATTTATTTTCCTCATTGCTAATGGAAGTTTAATAAGCTAATGGAATATAAAGTACTTAGAATCATGTTTGAATTAAAGTTTATATTATTATTACTGTCCCAGATCTGCCACTGTATTTTTATGTGACTCTGTGTATATTATTATATATTATTTGACTTTGTAGGGCCTTTGTTTCCTTCTCTATAAAATTAAGGAATTTGTCAGGTAAGTTTTAAGGCTCATTTTACTTTTTAAACTTTATTTTTTCAATTGGTAGAATAATGATTGGTTTGTTCTCATTCTGGTATGATTATAAGTCTAATGAATCTTAAATCTTCGGGCCGTAGCTGCAACAGTTCAATATCAGTTCTATACCAGACAGGTAATTGAAATGTTGCCTGGCAAACGTTCACAACATCATCCCTCTTGGCCTGTTAGTCAATCAATGGAAAAGTGGTCTTATTCTCTAGATTTGGGAAAGCCTGATATCAATCATTAAGACAAGCAGAGTGCCAGGCAACTGACTGATTTTACTTATTATTTCCATAGTCAGCTATAATCATGGCTTATTGTACATAAATGCCATTTAGTAACAAGTCCTTGAGGAAGGCACTGTTCTACCCACAGCCTATCTCACAGCTTAGTTTGACAGAACATTAAGGCAGAGCTCAGAAGTGAGTAAGAGCATGGCAAGCTTCACTGTGGTTGTATGCTAACATGAAAATCTACTAATTTTTCATCTCCCTGGAGCACTTAGCTTAGTTTCTGATTCATCTTCTCATGCTGGGTAGAAAAAAGTTCTTAGGGTCTTTCAAATGATAAAACCCATAAAAATCCTGGAAGATATATGGAAAGGTGAATAGGAAAAGTAGCCGTGTGACCTTTGGAAAGTACCTAAACCAACATGGCTTTGTTTCTTCATCCATAAAAACAAGGGGTTGATCCAGATGACCAGTTTCTGCGGCAGAACTTCTATCTCTAAAAAGTTCTTAAACTCAAGGTTGCATTAAAATCATGTGTTCTATGTGTCAAAGATGGAGGTTTCTGTATCCCAGGTTCATTAATTCTGATTAGGTTAAACAAGAGTAAGACCTGAAAATACACATTTTTCTTTTTTTTTTTTTTTGAGACGGAGTCTCGCTCTGTCGTCCAGGCTGGAGTGCAGTGGCGCAATCTCGGCTCACTTCAAGCTCCGCCTCCTGGGTTCAGGTCATTCTCCTGCCTCAGCATCTCCGAGTAGCTGGGACTACAGGCGCCCGCCACCACACCCGGCTAATTTTTTGTATTTTTAGTAGAGACGGGGTTTCACCGTGGTCTCGATCTCCTGACCTCGTGATCCGCCCGCCTCGGCCTCCCAAAGTGCTGGGATTACAAGCGTGAGCCACCACGCCCGGCCTGAAAATATACATTTTTAACATGCACTCAGGTGATTCTGTTGCCCATACTTATGGCTCATGCTTTGAGAACCATTACAAAGTCTCCCTCATTTCAATAAGTTGATGACATATTGACATTTTTTGATTTGTAACTTTTATGATTATGGATGAAACAACTATTAGTGATTCATGCTAAAATTACAATAATAATTACACTGATATACTTATTATTTAAAATGGATTGGATGACAAAAGACTTACAAACAATTTACCTCTGCTTTCATAAAGTTCACCTATCCTAAGGATTGATAGGATACCATTTCCCTGAAAAGACAGGACTTTGGAAAGACTTTTCTGTAAAATAATATCATATTTTTCCCCTCTAAGAAGTCTCTCAGTGCATTTCATATTTCTCCCAGGTAAATTGCTCATAATTCCATATCCAGGAAAAACTTGTGAAAACAGAAACACATTCATAGAGCCATTTTTGTTGTTTTTTTAAAATAGATCTTAGAAGATTAATTGTTTTTGAAAATCATTTGATATAACCATATAGAGAAAACTATCTTGTTAACTTTGAACATTATAGTATTCTCTTTTTTTCAGTCTGTATACAATAGAGTAGTGGTTAAGGGTGGAGAAGGTGGAATCAGATAAACTTTGGTTAAATTTTTGCTTTAGCACTTAGCAGCTGTTTTTCTTTAGAAAGCTACATGGTCTTTCTAAGCTTCAGTTTGTAAAATGGGGGTAAAATTGTGTCTAACTCAAGGTTGTTTTGGAACTTAAATGAGGTAATATATCTGTATTGCTGCACAACGCCTTACATGTAAGTGCTTAAAAATGATTAATTTTGAGTGTTTTTATGGACAGGAAAGTAAACCTTGTATATACTCTTTATATTTTTATGTTTACATTTCTATATGTTTACAGAAGAAAGTACTTTATATTTGCGTAAACCTGTATGGCCTGCAAATTGCTTTAGTACATAAAGTCTTACTTGACGTACACAATGAAATTATGACATAGGCAAGCCAGGTATTATTTCACCTGGGCTACTTACAATTCAGGATTAAAGTGTGCATTACATATGCAAATGATAACAGTAGGAGGATAACTTGAGTTTTTTAAAGACTGTTTCAAACATTCAGTTATTCAGAAAATATTTATTGAATATACACTGTATTCAAAGGTTTATGATAGAAGCTGGAGACATGAACAGCCCTACCTTCAAGGAGCTAACAATGAAGCTTTCCTCTGAAGGAAATTAGAGTTCATATATGGGATTTAAGACTCAGGACTCCAGTAATGACTATAATGATGATAATCATCATGATGCTGGCACAATAACCACCCATTGTGGGTCACCTAAATGCACATTATGAATTGTCACAGAATAGTGCTTTTTTTTTTTTTTTTGCTAATTTTACCTAGAAAAAGAGAGGGACAGAAAGAGTATGTAGTAAACAGTTATATACATACAGCTAGCAGTTTGAATAGAGCACTGTGGGCTGGCTGAATCCAAATCCTATGGTCTTAACTACTACTTTTTATTGCCTTTCAGGGCCATGCAAAAGTTTGCTGTAGCTGTAGCATTTTGTCAACATGTCTGTCTTCAGTCCTCCACTTTTGGTAGACTGTCATAGTGAATCTGGAATTTCAAAATTACCTAATTTAACCTCACTTGTTCAGCCTTTTCTGTGTGTGTTTCTGAACTAACTGGAGTGGTACCATGATGGTTCATCTTGGAAGTGGAAAGAATCACAAACGCAGCATTCACTTCTTTCTTTCAGAGCAACCTGGCCACTGCTAGGACGATATGGTGTCTCTGTGTGAAAGAGAACAAAAGACGCCTTCTCTGCATGACCCACCTGAATCCCATCACGGGTGGGACTAACTTGAATACTTCTGAGTGCAGACCGATATAGCACTCACCAACCTGAGTTTGGATTGGGGAGCTGAACTCAGCTTGGATTTAAGTCCCTATTTACACCCTTGGGCTGGCGTCTTGTTCAGGATACAACCCGTACAACTGCACCCTGCATCCTTTCGGGGCTGTAGCATTTAGCATCTCTGCCCTTCCATTTCCCCCTCAAGGTCGTATACTGGAAGTTATCTGACAAAGTTCTACAAACAAAAAAGCACATAGAAAATAGAGTATTGGACATAAAAAAATTGTATGTTTAACTTATATCCCTATATGTGTACATCCACACAGAAAGGGCAAGAATATGCATGGAAACTGAAATCTATCCTGGGCATAATTTATCTTTGTCAGCTGTCAAAGGACAAGGCCTTTATTTGAAAGCAATTTAATTAACGAGATTAGTGCCCCTGAAATTCTTCACTGATGAAATAAAGGAATCCATATATACTGATGTATTACAAGGATGTTTCCCCCAGTTTAATATATTCAAATACTAATCATTGATCATTCACTCATCTCAATTAAAAGAATAACTCCTAAAATTAGCTGTGAATTTCAAGAGAAACAAAACAAAAGCAAACATATTAGATGGTGATTTAGAGTAAAACCATATCGAGGTTTGTGTTCCAAGAGATTTGTTTGTCAAACAGGAAAAATAAAAAATACAACTTACTTTGATGCTGTTCAAGAGCCCGAGGCAGTTTCTACCCCATTTGTATTTCTGGATTTTTTTCAGCCCCATCTGTTTATTTTCTATTGAGCAATCATAGCAAAACAGAAAGGCAGCTTCTGAGGATCTGAAAGCAGGTGGGATTTGGAGATAACTTGAAAGGCATAATGACAAATTCTCAGAATAGAGGATCACAGATTGGCTGATACTATTGTTATTTGGCATTTAATATTTCATTTAAGTTTGTGTATTTGTATGAGGGAAAATTTACTTGTAGCCAGAACATCTGAGATGCTTAGAAATCTTCTGAATTGAGACACTTAATTTAAAAAAATTTTCTTTTAACTGTGAGATACGATTTTGGGTCTTTAAAGACAAGGAGAGGGGGCTTGGCTTTCTCAGATTACTCTAATAAATTCCCAGATTATAACATAAAACCCAGGAGATCTGCTTTAAACTTTCTTCCTTAAATATCTACACATTTGATTCTGATGTAGTACATCTCAGGAGATTAGATAGTACAGAATTTTATTTAAATATTAACTTTATTCCAGATCAGGGAAAGTAATAATATCTAGAATATCATGTATTTAAAAGGAGACATATTTTCCTAAAAAGATGGCAACATTACCTTGCCTTTCATTTGACCTTTTTGGTAATGGCAAGATTTTGATATAAACTCATCCTTGCCAAAGAGTCTGAACAAATGTCTGTGGTTTTCCTGGAATTCTGCCAAAGAGCAGTGCAGTTTTTTATGACTTGCCTCAACACACAGGGACAATGGTGACCACCATGGAAAATTTACACACCCCTTTCATTATGGGTGAGCAGAGTGACTTCTGCCCAGCCACAGCCTGAAGGCTACCAGTGACAATGAGTCCAGTTTCTAATTAGGCATGCATCATCATCTCCAATTTCTATGTTCTAAGCTCGTAGAGGGCTGTTCATGCTGTTAGTTCACTCTGGATGAGGGCCGGTATTGGGCATCCTGCTAATGGTTAGCACACAAAACACTTTCTGACTTCCAAGGAAGGGTGTCTCCAAGGTGACCAGAAAGACATGCATAGATGGATACATAGCTGCATTTTTAACTCACTGACAGACTTCAGTCAGATTCGGTTAGGCTACAATGCAGCAAAAATGATTCCCAAATCTTAGTCACTTAATACAGTTAGAGTTTTACATAAACTGTAATTTCAGTGCATATGGAGGCAGCACTTATATATCTTACAGCCCTGTCATCTGAAATGGATTCTAAGGATACCACTGGAAAAAGAGGAACTCACTGTCCCAGCCCAGACATAAAACATGTATTTTCTGTCAGTATCCAGTGGCAAAGCTAGATCCATGGCTCCAGCATACAGGCAAAGAAGGCTGGAAATGTAGGGAGGTGTATGGAATACTTGGTGGGCAGTAAATACTCTGTAACAACTACTCTGTAAAAATCTGGGGTCTTTGACTAAAACAGATAAAGATTTTTGAAAAAGAGAAAAACTTTGGTTTTGCATCTCACCTGAGGTTAGGCTTGGAAGCTATTTTCTTCTGGTGAAATCTTTAAAAATGTAAGGGTAGATAGAATTTATTGAGCTTATTTCTCTACTTTGAGCAGAGCAATCAGCCATTAATTTACTTCAGCCATCTGACTCAAATGAATCTGTTTATTTATACTAATACCCAGAGTTCCAATGGAATAGCATTAGGAGCTTAAGCTCTAGAGACAAACTGCTTAGCTTCAAAATGCCTCTCTACTTGTTAGCTGCTTCTTAGGCAAGCCATATCAACTCTCTGAGACCAAGTTTCCACACCTGTGAAAAAGAAGAAATAGTCCTAATAAGAGATCAGCTTCCTGAGCTAATGTAAGAAGTAGTGCATAGTACAGCATTTGACACATAGTCCATACTCCATAATGCATAGATATTTCAGATACAAACAGTCAAGACACTAATTTTTTGTTTTTGTGGGGTTTCTTATGATCATGTGTCAGTTTATGAGTCATGACAAATAGCAATAGTTGTTGTGGGTGGACTATTCATAAGCTTGTACTCTATGCATTTGTAGCAAGAGACAGAGTACTGAAATAAATTAAGAATCATAGAGGGGCTCCACAAAGAAACTTGTTAAACCCCTGAAGACTCAAAGTTAAGAACTACATCTCAAAACCTCATCATATCCTCAAAACTGCTAACTCGTGCTTGGCAACAAACTTTTCTTAACTGAGTTTTTAATGCATGAATGACTTAGGTAATATCTTTTTAAAAGTAATGTCTGCTATTGTGTTTGAGAGGCAGCCCACAAGATCTAAGTCAATTAATTTTCTTGTGCTATAGTCACACTGAATCCTGAGCCAAAATCCATGCTTCTTAACGCTGTAAACTTTCTCTATATGTTTTTACATTAACCACCAAACCTCACAAAATGACTATTACATTATTTTTTTGCCAAATAATTAACTAGATACTCTTTCCAAGCAATATTTTCTAAAGATGTTATATTTAATACTTTTTATTTCTTTTTGTTTGACTTTCACCTTGGAAGCTTTCAATGGAAAAGAGTATATCAACTCTAAACTACTAATTCCAATATAATCCCAACTGCATTAAAATGACTGAGATTTATTTGTGAATGGCTGAGATATTAGATTGACAATAAGATATAGAATTTAAGTACCTCCTTTTGTGTATCTTAATTACATCTAATGAGATATTTTTTGAAAGAAACAAGCTTCATGCATTGTGTTTACGATTCTCCATCAAAGCCACATTGTGTCAACCAAAAGGGTTCTTCTCATTAATTGGATGATTGCGAGGGTAGTAATCAGTGAAAAGGTTCAAAAAGGCGCCAGAAGTCAGTTTCTCTTGTGTCACTGGGGGCTAGCAATTTGAGTTTCATTTATTCATTAATTTATGTGAGAAGAGTTGATACCAATTAAGCAAAAATGATTCCAAATGCTGAGAATATATCCTGTAATGCAAAAATAAATTAGCATTTATATTCTTTAAAAACATTCACAAATGAGTGTATTCCACTCTAACTAATGGCACTCATATTAATATTTACGGGCTGTGGGATATCACTGTCCATTAAGTAGCTCTTTATTTTAGAGTATGCATAAGAAATGACATGGAAGAAACTTTCTCCAAACTACAGAATAAGTTAACACAGTCTAGGTTTGAAAATAAACGGTGTAGAGGGTTAAAGTCTTAATTATATAACAATTTCACATGATACATAAACAGCTGTTAGATATTAATCTAGAGGAACTCAGGAAGCAAGAAATCATTGGGGATCAAATAAAGGGCAAAATTTTCTTTCTTTTTTTTTATTATTATTATACTTTAAGTTTTAGGGTACATGTGCCCAATGTGCAGGTTTGTTACATATGTATCCATGTGCCATGTTGGTGTGCTGCACCCATTAACTCGTCATTTAGCATTAGGTGTATCTCCTAATGCTGTCCCTCCCCCATCCCCCCACCTCACAACAGACCCTGGAGTGTGATGTTCCCCTTCCTGTGTCCATGTGTTCTCATTGTTCAGTTCCCACCTATGAGTGAGAACATGCGGTGTTTGGTTTTTTGTCCTTGCGATTGTTTACTGAGAATGATAGTTTCCAGTTTCATCCATGTCCCTACAAAGGACATGAACTCATCATTTTTTATGGCCGCATAGTATTCCCTGGTGTATATGTGCCACATTTTCTTAATCCAGTCTGTCGTTGTTGGACATTTGGGTTGGTTCCAAGTCTTTGCTATTGTGAATAGTGCCGCAATAAACAAACGTGTGCATGTGTCTTTATAGCAGCATGATTTATAGTCCTTTGGGTATATACCCAGTAATAGGATGGCTGGGTCAAATGGTATTTCTAGTTCTAGATCCCTGAGGAATCGCCACACTGACTTCCACAATGCTTGAACTAGTTTACCGTCCCACCAACGGTGTAAAAGTGTTCCTATTTCTCCACATCCTCTCCAGCACCTGTTGTTTCCTGACTTTTTAATGATGACCATTCTAACTGGTGTGAGATGGTATCTCATTCTGGTTTTGATTTGCATTTCTCTGATGGCCAGTGATGATAAGCATTTTTTCATGTGTTTTTTGACTGCATAAATGTCTTCTTTTGAGAAGTGTCTGTTCATGTCCTATGCCCACTTTTTGATAATGCCGCATATCTACAACTATTTGATGGGGTTGTTTGTTTTTTTCTTGTAGATTTGTTTAAGTTCATTGTAGATTCTGGATATTAGCCCTTTGTCAGATGAGTAGATTGTGAAAATTTTCTCCCATTCTATAGGTTGCCTGTTCACTCTGATGGTAGTTTCTTTTGCTGTGCAGAAGTTCTGTAGTTTAATTAGATCCCATTTGTCAATTATGGCTTTTGTTGCCATTGCTTTTGGTGTTTTAGACATGAAGTCCTTGCGCATGCCTATGTCCTGAATGGTATTGCCTAGGTTTTCTTCTAGGGTTTTTATGGTTTTAGGTCTAACATTTAAGTCTTAAATCCATCTTGAATTAATTTTTGTATAAAGTGTAAGGAAGGGATCCAGTTTCAGCTTTCCCAGCACCATTTATTAAATAGGGAATCCTTATCCCATTGCTTGTTTTTGTCAGGTTTGTCAAAGATCAGATAGTTGTAGATATGCGGCATTATTTCTGAGGGCTCTGTTCTGTTCCATTGATCTATGTCTCTCTTTTGGTACCAGTACCATGCTGTTTTGGTTACTGTAGCCTTGTAGTATAGTTTGAAGTCAGGTAGCATGATGCCTCCAGCTTTGTTCTTTTGGCCTGGGATTGACTTGGTGATGCAGGCTCTTTTTTGGTTCCATATGAACTTTAAAGTAGTTTTTTCCAATTCTGTGAAGAAAGTTGTCGGTAGCTTGATGGGGATGGAATGGAATCTATAAATTACCTTGGGCAGTATGGCCATTTTCATGATATTGATTCTTCCTACCGATGAGCATGGAATGTTCTTCCATTTGTTTGTATCCTCTTTTATTTCATTGAGCAGTGGTTTGTAGTTCTCCTTGAAGAGGTCCTTCATGTGCCTTGTAAGTTGGATTCCTAGGTATTTTATTCTCTTTGAGGCAATTGTGAATGGGAGTTCACTCATGATTTGGCGCTCTGTTTGTCTGTTATTGGTGTACAGGAATGCTTGTGATTTTTGCACATTGATTTTGTATCCTGAGACTTTGCTGAAGTTGCTTATCAGCTTAAGGAGATTTTGGGCTGAGACAATGGGGTTTTCTAGATATACAATCATGTCATCTGCAAACAGGGACAATTTGACTTCCTCTTTTCCTAATTGAATACCATTTATTTCCTTCTCCTGCCTGATTGCCCTGGCCAGAACTTCCAACACTATGTTGAATAGGAGTGGTGACAGAGGGCATCCCTGTCTTGTGCCAGTTTTCAAAGGCAATGCTTCCAGTTTTTGCCCATTCAGTATGATATTGGCTGTGGGTTTGTCATAGATAGCTCTTATGATTTTGAGATACGTACCATCAATACCTAATTTATTGAGAGTTTTTAGCATGAAGGGCTGTTGAATTTTGTCAAAGGTCTTTTCTGCATCTATTGAGATAATCATGTGGTTTTTGTCTTTGGTTTTGTTTATATGCTGGATTACATTTATTGATTTGTGTATGTTGAACCAGCCTTGCATCCCAGGGATGAAGCCCACTTGGTCATGGTGGATAAGCTTTTTGATGTGCTGCTGGATTCGGTTTGACAGTATTTTATTGAGGATTTTTGCATCAATGTTCATCAAGGATATTGGTGTGAAATTCTCTTTTTTGATTGTGTCTCTGCCAGGCTTTGGTATCAGGCTAATGCTGGCCTCAAAAAATGAGTTAGGGAGGATTCCCTCTTTTTCTATTGATTGGAGTAGTTTCAGAAGGAATGGTACCAGTTCCTCCTTGTACCTCTGGTAGAATTTGGCTGTGAATCCATCAGGTCCTGGACTCTTTTTGGTTGGTAAGCTATTGATTATTGCCACAATTTCAGAGCCTGTTATTGGTCTATTCAGAGATTCAAGTTCTTCCTGGTTTAGTCTTGGGAGGGTGTATGTGTCGAGAAATTTATCCATTTCTTTTAGATTTTCTAGTTTATTTGCGTAGAGGTGTTTGTAGAATTCTCTGATGGTAGATTGTATCTCTGTGGGATCGGTGGTGATATCCCCTTTATCATTTTTTATTGCGTCTATTTGATTCTTCTCTCTTTTCTTCTTTATTAGTCTCGCTAGTGGTCTATCAATTTTGTTGATCTTTTCAAAAAACCAGCTCCTGGATTCATTAATTTTTTGAAGGGTTTTTCATGTCTCTATTTCCTTCAGTTCTGCTCTGATTTTAGTTGTTTCTTGCCTTCTGCTAGCTTTTGAATGTGTTTGCTCTTGCTTTTCAGTTCTTTTAATTGTGATGTTAGAGTGTCAGTTTTGGTTATTTCCTGCTTTCTCTTGTGGGCATTTAGTGCTATAAATTTCCCTCTACACACTGCTTTGAATGTGTCCCAGAGATTCTGGTATGTTGTGTCTTTGTTCTCGTTGGTTTCAAAGGACATCTTTATTTCTGCCTTCATTCCATTATGTACCCAATAGTCATTCAGGAGCAGGTTGTTCAGTTTCCATGTAGTTGAGTGGTTTTGAGTGAGTTTCTTAATCCTGAGTTCTAGTTTGATTGCACTGTGGTCTGAGAGACAGTTTGTTATAATTTCTGTTCTTTTACATTTGCTGAGGAGAGCTTTACTTCCAACTATGTGGTCAATTTTGGAATAGGTGTGGTGTGGTGCTGAAAAAAATGTATATTCTGTTGATTTGCGGTGGAGAGTTCTGTAGATGTCTGTTAGGTCCGCTTGGTGCAGAGCTGAGTTCAATCCCTGGGTATCCTTGTTAACTTTCTGTCTCGTCGATCTGTCTGATGTTGACAGTGGGGTGTTAAAGTCTCGCATTATTGTTTTGTGGGAGTCTAAGTCTCTTTGTAGGTCTCTACGGACTTACTTTATGAATCTGGGTGCTACTATATTGGGTGCATATATATTTAGGATAGTTACCTCTTCTTGTTGAATCAATCCCTTTACCATTATGTAATGGCCTTCGTTGTCTCTTTTGATCTTTGTTGGCTTAAAGTCTGTTTTATCAGAGACTAGGATTGCAAGGCTTGCTTTTTTTGCTCTCCACTTGCTTGGTAGATCTTCCTCCATCCCTTTATTTTGTGTCTGCACGTGAGATGGGTTTCCTGAATACAGCACACTGATGAGTCTTGACTCCTTATCCAATTTGCCACTCTGTGTCTTTTAATTGGAGCATTTAGCCCATTTACATTTAAAGTTAATATTGTTATGTGTGAGTTTGATCCTGTCATTATGATGTTAGCTGGTTATTTTGCTCGTTAGTTGATGCGGTTTCTTCCTAGCCTTCATGGTCTTTACAATTTGGCATGTTTTTGCAGTGGCTGGTACCGTTTGTTCCTTTCCACGTTTAGTACTTCCTTCAGGAGCTCTTTTAGGGCAGGCCTGGTGGTGACAAAATCGCTCAGCATTTGCTTGTCTGTAAAGTATTTTATTTATCCTTCACTTATGAAGCTTAGTTTGGCTGGATATGAAATTCTGGGTTGAAAATTCTTTTAAGAATGTTGAATATCGGCCCCCACTCTCTTCTGGCTTGTAGAGTTTCTGCTGAGAGATCCGCTGTTAGTCTGATGGGCTTCCCTTTGTGGGTAACCCGACCTTTCTCTCTGGCCGCCCTTAACATTTTTTCCTTCATTTCAACTTTGGTGAATCTGACAATTGTGTGTCCTGGAGTTGCTCTTCTCGAGGAGTATCTTTGTGGCATTCTCTGTATTTCCTGAATCTGAATGTTGGCCTACCTTGCTAGATTGGGAAAGTTCTCCTGGATAATATCTTGCAGAGTGTTTTCCAACTTGGTTCCATCCTCCCTGTCACTTTCAGGTACACCAATCAGATGTAGGTTCGGTCTTTTCGCATAGTCCCATGTTTCTTGGAGGCTTTGTTCGTTTCTTCTTATTCTTTTTTCTCTAAACTTCCCTTCTTGCTTCATTTCATTCATTTCATCTTCCATCACTGATATCGTTTCTTCCAGTTGATCACATTGGCTACTGAGGCTTCTGTATTCTTCACGTAGTTCTTGAAACTTGGCTTTCAGCTCCATCAGCTCCTTTAAGCACTTCTCTGCATTGGTTATTTTAGTTATACATTTGTCTAATTTTTTTTCAAAGTTTTTAACTTCTTTGCCATTGGTTTGAATTTCCTCCTGTAGCTCGGAGTAGTTTGATCGTCTGAAGCCTTCTTCTCTCAACTTGTCAAAGTCATTCTCCATCTAGCTTTGTTCCATTGCTGGTGAGGAAGTGCGTTGCTTTGGAGGAGGAGAGGCACTCTGCTTTTTAGAGTTTCCGGTTTTTCTGCTCTGTTTTCTCCCCATCTTTGTAGTTTTTTCTACTTTTGGTCTTTGATGATGGTGATGTACAGATGGGTTTTTGGTGTGGGTGTCCTTTCTGTTTGTTAGTTTTCCTTCTACCAGACAGGACGCTCAGCTGCAGGTCTGTTGGAGTTTGCTAGAGGTCCACTCCAGACCCTGTTTACCTGGGTGTCAGCAGCGGTGGCTGCAGAACAGCGGATTTTCATCAACCGCAAATTTAGCTGTCTGATCATGCCTCTAGAAGTTTTGTCTCAGAGGAGTACCCGGCCGAGTGAGGTGTCAGTCTGTCCCTACTGGGGGGTGTCTCTCAGTTAGGCTGCTCAGGGGTCAGGGACCCACTTTCGGAGGCAGTCTGCCCATTCTCAGATATCTAGCTATGTGCTGGGAGAAACACTACTCTCTTCAAAGCTGTCAGACAGGGACATTTAAGTCTGCAGAGGTTACTGCTGACTTTTTGTTTGTCTGTGCCCTGCCCCCAGAGGTGGAGCCTACAGAGGCGGGCAGGCCTCCTTGAGCTGTGATGGGCTCCACCCAGTTCGAGCTTCCTGGCTGCTTTGTTTACCTAAGCAAGCCTGGGCAATGGTGGGCCCCCCTCCCCCAGCCTCGCTGCCACCTTGCAGTTTGATCTCAGACTGCTGTGCTAGCAATCAGCGAGACTCCTTGGGCATAGGACCCTCCGAGCCAGGTACAGGACACAATCTCCTGGTGTGCCGTTTTCCAAGCCCATTGGAAAAGCTCAGTATTAGGGTGGGAGTGACCCTATTTTCCAGGTGCCGTCTGTCACCCGTTTCTTTGACTAGGAATGGGAACTCCCTGACCCCTTGTGCTTCCCAAGTGAGGCAATGCCTTGCCCTGCTTCGGCTGGCGCACAGTGCACCGCACTGACTGTCCTGCACCCACTGTTTGGCACTCCCTAGTGAGATGAACCGGGTACCTCAGATGAAAATGCAGAAATCACCCATCTTCTGTGTGGCTCATGCTGGGAGCTGTAGACCGGAGCTGTTCCTATTTGGCCATCTTGGCTCCACCCCATTTATTCATTCTTTATTCCAGAACTAGTTGGGTGTGTGTCGCACTGTAATTGATGCTATTAATACAATGAATTAATTAGAAATTTGGTTGTTGCTGAAATAAACAGAACCCATACTAGCTTAAACAAAATAAAAAAGAAGTTAAAAATGGAATGTTTTGACTAATTTAACCAAACTGTAGATGGGGCAGAAATGGAGCCAGTCTTTTGATACCACAGCACCAAGGACTCCAACACCTTGGACTTCTTTCTTTCTGTCTCTCTCTTTTTCTCTTTTATACTTTATATTATCCCTGATTATGCATGTTGATCTTATTCCCTTGGGTCAGCTGCTCTGATGAAGGTGGATCAGGACATTAGACAATTCTGGAATTATATCCACATGACCTACTAACCGAGAGGAAAACAGTACCTTCCTCACCATGTTCAGTTTAAGGACTTCACTGTGAGTCATATGCCACGCCCAACCTCAACAACACAGGTGTTGGGGTCTCATGAGTTAAACCGGGTCACAAGACAAAAACTTTGGCCAAAGTTAGTATAATTTTCAAAAGAAATTTAGAAGAAACCATCAAAACAGATGTGATCCCTGCCATCATCAGAGCTTGCAGTGTAACGTGCAGGACAAAATGTGAAACAGAAAAATTCATATTAAATACAATCAAGATGAGTGTTACTTAAAAGAAGGATATTTTAGAAAACATAATATGGATAGTCAGAAAAGGATTCTTCCAAGAAAGTGATGCCTAAGATGATATAAAGTTAGAGCATAGTAGTTAACTAGATGAAGGGTGTGAGACGTTCCCAGGCAGAGGGGAAAAGGGAAAAAATGGAAAGCATAATGAAGGCCCAAAAATATGCTTTACAGAGTCAAAATTAGAAGGTTAAAACATCAAAAGGGATTTTGGATAAAATTTAATAAGATTTTTTTTAACTTCTGAGGGTGTATGAGAGCTAATATTTTATTCAGTTCATTAACATCATTTCTTAATCCAGTTACACTTACAGAACAAGCACAGGGCTAGGATCAGAAGACCTACTTCTGACACTCCATATACTGGATGACCTCAAGCAAATCAAGCATCTTTCCCGTCAAGCATTTTTCTTCTGGGCACTCCATTTTCTCATCTTTATATGAAGGAGATTGGATTAGACTAAGATATCATTCCTAATAGTCTGTGCCTCATGCAAATGATGGAAGCTTTGAGACCAGTAAGATTTGACATTAATTTGGGGTGAGGACAGAATGGGATTTAGCATTAGCCCCATGGAGTGTCATATGATGAAGGCCACTAAAACTTTACCAGGGTGATAAAAAATTACGTGAAAATACAATGAGATGAAAAAAATATATGTTTAACAGAGTCATTGACAGGAAAGTTTCATTTAAAAGGACTACTTGGATAAGTCACCCAGGTTGGGGATAAGACCTCCAAGTGACATGGTCATGGAAGAGTAGCCTCTGAGCTATCTTCTAAGGAAAATCAGGCTGGGTAGCTGATTAGTTTTGTTTTTCTGATTAGAGTCTACTAATTTGTTATCAAAGTGAATTGTTTAGGAAAACAAAGTAGAGGATGAAACATGCTAACCAGCCATGGTCCTCCATCTCCAACTATTTCTATACAAACCTAAGACTATTCTATCTTCTAAAACTGAAAACATATTTAGTGCCTGGGTGCTGTGGCTCATGCCTATAATCCTAGCAGTTTGGGAGGCTGAGGCAGGAGGATTGCTTGAGCCCCAAAGTTTGAAACCAGCCTGGGAAACATAGTGAGATCCCACCTCTATAAAAAGTAAAAAAAGTAAAAAATTAGCCAGGCATTGGGGGGGTGTGCCAATAGTCCCAGCTACTCAGGATGCTGAGGTGAGAGAATCCCTTGAGCCCAAGAGATCAATGAGCTGTGATTTTGCCACCATACTCCAGCCTGGGTGACAGATTGAGACCCTGTGAAAGAAAGAAAGGAGAAAAGAAAGAAAGAAGGAAAGAAAAAAAGAAGGAAGGAAGGAAAGAAAGAAAGAAGAAAGAAAGAAAAAGAAAGAAATAAATAAGAAAGAAAAAGAGAAGGAAGGAAGTAAGGTTACTGAATAGCACACTACTGCACTTATCTAAGTTAACGGACGGCGGTGGCCAAGTCTTTTTTGTTTGTTTGTTTTAAAGATGAGAGTCTCACTCTATTGCCCAGTCTGTAGTGCAGTGGTGCAATGATAGATCATTGTAACCTAGAAGTCTTGGGATCAAGCCATCCTCCCATCTTCGCCTCCTTAGTAGCTGGGACCACAGGAGTAGGCTACCATGCCTGGCTAATTTTTTTCCCCTAGTAGAGACAGGGTCTTGCTATGTTGCTCAGGCTAAGCTCAAACTCCTAGCCTCAAGTGGTACTTCTGCTTCAGCCTCTGAAAGTGTTGGGATTACAGGTATGAGCCACTGCACTAGGCCTGGGCAAATCTTGATGCTCTTCAAATGGTTGCCAAAGGATGTTTAGCATCAGATCCCAAGATATGAGCACAACTTTGTGAGTTATCTGGTACAATATAACATCATTCAAGGTTTATCGGTTGTATACAATAGCAGCCCTACCATAGACAGCCCCTAACCAAGAGAATGTTGAGAAAGCCTCAAATTCTGACAGCGCTGACAAGGGAAGGATGAGAGTAGGGGCACTGGTGATCAAAAGCACTGACTGTGACCTTCACATTGAAATTAAGCAATCCTGATGCAGTAATATCTAATCAGGAGAGTGAAAGGCTGAAGTTACAATTACATGTTTCCAGGACACTGGTAGACATGCAAGTAAAATATCAATATTAATCTTTGCCAAAAGCACAGTAGATTTAGAGTGTATTTGAGTTCTTCAGAGGCAGTTGTTGTAAATATCATTTATCCTAGTGTATGCTTTCTGGAAAGGAACACATACAGACTAATTTGGTTGTTCGTTGCAATGAAAGGAGTCATCAGGATGCATTTTTAATCCAAATAGATATCTTGTGAAATTATTTTCCGGAGACATAGTCTAATGACACAAACTAAAACAGAATCTATGGCTAATTTTGGAGTCAGTAGAGAACACCAAGATTTCAGGCATCTTTACTTAGTGCCACTTTCTTTTATAAATAATCAGAAGAAAGCAAGGTGGTAGTTTGGTGTCCTTTGTTTGCCTGTTTTGTTGTTAACCTTGAAGGAAAGATTGAAATTAATTTTAAATAATATCTGCATTCTTATCCATCCACAAAAGAATTTTATTTTGCTTTGTTTTCAAAAAATTGCCTCTCAATTATTAAAATATTCTAATGTTTTAGTCCTTTTTTCCCAAAAGAGGGTATTCTGATAAGGAATATTCTAGACTACTAGCAGAATTAGGTTAATACTTTTAATGCTTTTTTTTCCCCTTGATTAAGCTCCTTTTACTTATTTTAGGCCTCATTTTCCCTTTTTGATCATGAAGGTATCTCCCTAATTCACTGCAATCACATGAAAATTTGACATAATAAAATTTCAAGTCACCTATACATTTACTAGTTAAAAAGGAGAATTTCTCCCATTATCTTTAAGATGAGAGACAACATTTTCATCTATCCATTCCTCATGCAGTGCTTCGTATTGTGTAAACAATAAGTAAATCCTTGATGAAGATAATCATGAAGAAGATAATGGTAATAATCAGGATGACTATCAAATAAAAATAAGTTAACATATGAATAATCATTTTCTAAACTGTACATCTGTATAAAAATTAAAGCAATGTTGAAGAGATCTAAGTTGTCATCAATAATCGCAGATTACCATATTAGTGATGTTAATATTATTCACACAGATTTGCAACGATCTGACTTTCTAATCACCTCATTTTGCAAGTATTTCAGGTTAAATGTGTGCCACTCTGAGTTATTTAGAACAAAACATAAATGGAGACTTATCAGCAATTTTGCAACCTCAGTAATATTAAAGTTGTTAAAACAATCAAATACAGACTTAAAAGCAACTAAATCTGCTATATTTGCAAGCCCAAAATGCTACCTTAAAAAACTTCATATATAATGTTGGTTTTATTTCCAAAGGTCAAAAGAGGGAAAGATTTTGTATCTGAATGTTATGATGAAAAGCTTAGGGAATAAAATAACTAAAATACACCATACACATAAGTTGCAGTCATTTGAATGTATAATCTGTGTATTAGCATCATTAACATATTCACATTTTCACACCATCTGATGTTTTCCAAGGAATTATAAATTGGTGTCTCAAAAAATTACCCAAGCATGTTGCACAGAAAAGCAATGCAAGAGGTGGAGAGGAAACCAAAAGGTCAAAACAAAGTGTTTCTCTCAAATGGAGCCAGAATGCCTTAAAGCATTCAATTTGCAACTAGATAATCTGAGTTAAATACTTGAAAATAATGCAGATGGAAGGACTGTGAATGTTGCTAGAAGCATGAGATTTCCACCAGTGATTTTCTGACATTTCTGTTATTGATACTTAAAAAGTGAAAGTGCTGTAGGAGTGCTCCCCACATGCTCTGTTAATATACATGACCCTTAGCCCTTCAAAAAATGCCTAATGCTAAAACAGAGTACCATGCAAAGACACATCGCTAAATAAAGAGACAGATAGCTAGGTGAATGGAGGCTACGGAACCTCTCAAGAATCCTAACAATTGCAGAATCTGATCCACTTGGACATTTGTCTTATGAACAACCACATGGCAAATCAATGAAGCTATTTATAGTTTGGTAATGGTTGCCAAAAAAAAATGATGTCTAAAAACAAAAAATTATTGAGTCTGAGGTCTCAGCTAAGAACTGTAATATGTGCCAAATTTACCTATTCTTGTAAGTCCACTTTCTATATGGATAGACACTAAAAGTGAAGCCTGCTGACCGATGGATAGATTAACCAAAGATTTGAATTGATATTAAATAGATCAAATATATTGCTAATGAATTTTCTGCTAACTCCCAGGAGCATAGTAGGGCCTCCCAGCTTATTAATATTGTTGCTGTTTAGTCTAGAAAGTAGTACTTTTTCTTTTTAGGGTTCTCAAGATTGTGAGAGTTTTAAAAATATTTTTGTTATGATAATGGGCTCTAGTAAAAACAACCATCATCAACAAATAAATAAGCCATTGACTTGATTACAGAAATCAACACAGTCATAATCATATGCAAACGTGGTAGATATATATTATCCACTGATGCTCACACCAGGCATGGTGGTGCATGCCTGTGATCCCAGCTACTTGGGAGGCTGAGGCAGGAGAATTGCTTGAACCTGGGAGGCAAAGGTTGCGGAGAGCCAAGATTGCACCATTTCACTCCAGCCTGGGCAAAAAGAGTGAAACTCCATCTCAAAAAAGAAAAAAAAAAGGAACTACTAAACAAAAGTTATAAAATGTTTCAAATGTTTACATTTAACAAATTAATGTCTGATGAATGTCTTTTTTCAATTCTGCCAGTATTTCCAGGACTACATATGCTCCCTTATTTGAAGATGAGATCAAAAATTTAAATTTGAGACACTGCCCTATTGTGATTGCCAGGCTTCCCCTGTAACATGGGATTTGATTTTCAAATATGAGTGTCTTTGCGGGGGGGAAGAATAATAGACAATTACTTTATACAAATATCATTATATTGGGAGGAATGGTAGACAAATAGAAAATACTGTTTGAAACTCAAAAAACGTCAAGGATGGAGAGGACGAATAAATATTTAATATATCAAAAGCATAATATTTGAGCCAGGCGTGGTGGCTCACGCCTGTAATCCCAGCATTTTGGGAGGTTGAGGCGGGCAGTTCATGAGGTCAGGAGACTGAGAACATCCTGGCTAACATGGTGAAACCCCCCATCTCTACTAAAAATACAAAATTTAGTTGGGCATGGTGGTGCACACCTGTAGTCCCAGCTACTTGGGAGGCTGAGGCAGGATAATGACTTGACCCTGGGAGGTGGAGGTTGCAGGGAGCCAAGATTGCGCCACCACACTCCAGCCTGGCCACAGAGCGAGACTTCATCAAAAAAAAAAAAAAGCATAATATTTGAACTTGACTTCTCACAATTATTCTCTAAAAGAGTATCTTATATTCTAGACATTGGAATACATGTCCTGTTACTAGAAGGCAAGGACAGTGTGTTAAGCACATAAAACAAATAAGCACTGGACTTTAAAAAGTGAGAAAAACAGCATCATCCCATACAGTGTCCTAATGTTAGCTGGCATACTGTCAATGCTCAAAAAATATTTTTATATAAATGAATGAATCCTCATCTTATTGCAATGTTAGGTAGCCGGTCAATTTTGGTTGTAGAATTTTGCAGCCCATGACTTATTCTCCTTTTCTTTATCAAGTTGGAGAATCTTCAATACAAAGTGCATTTCTGGTGCTTTATTTCTTCATATGCTTACTTTCTGCTTAGCAGGCAATATTTGGTTTGTCTGGCCTTAAGTAAGAGGAATCTTTCGTTAGTAGTTTGAGAGTGTGGCTTTCATGAAATATGTAATCAATCTTGCATCCAGTTCATGAACTCTTGCTAACGGCATGTATTGCATGAACCCTCAACTTGAATCCAATGCTCTGTGAACACTCTTCAACTTTCAAGACACAGTGAGCCAAGACCACATCTTTGCAGTATTTCACTGGCTTCGTTGATGGCCCAGCTATTATTCAGGGATGGATCCAATAGTCCCTGAAGATGTATTTCCTTTATTCTTGACATGTTTAAATGACTAGCTGCAGATGCATAAAATCCGAGGTAATTTAGTCAAGAAGGAAGTGCATTTACTCCAGTGCTCCTGTGCCAAAATGGTCTGGAGGAAGAGTAGATTCAAGAAGCAGCCCTGACATAAAGCACTGATACATCTATCTACTCTTTTGACAGATTTGAATAACTGGGACCAAACTCTTTTACTGCTTGATTGAATTAGACTTTTTAGGTTCTCTTTCTCCTATGCAAACTAGATACTAACAACTCTGGTCTTTCATACCTTAGAACCAAGCCAATCAAATGCCTGTTTCTTCGAGCTTTTGTGTTTGAATATATTCAATAGTAATAAAATAAGCAGAAAAATTAAAGCCAGTTCTATCATATTTTCTCCACAAAAGGCCCTTATATTTTGAGGAAAATGTAATCAATTAAACAGTGACCTCTGTCACAGTAGGGTCTTCAACATATAAATGAAACTATATACCTTCATTTAGTTACTTTATGGTCCATAGCAAGTACATGGAAATACAAATATTGCAAAATTCTGTGCATACTGAGAAAGTCTTTCAGCAATTCTTTTAAGACTGGTTTCAGTGGGCTTAGCGACTTCTCTTATAACAGCACTAAAGAAATTAGTTACATAGGCTGCAGGAAAATATGCTTGTTTAGCACAAAACAGTAAGAAAGGAGGTGGCAATGATTCACGTTGACTACAGGGAATGATTTTATAAAGAATAGAAATGATAAGTAAAGAAGTTTTATTTGAAAGCATTTAAGAAGCAATTATAGGCAATGAGGGGTAAAAAAAAAAGATGAAGTAGTAAGTACTTGAAAGCTTATGAATAACAAATAAGGCTTATTCAGGTAATAACAGGTTACAGCAAAGTTGCCAGAATATAGTATTCCATCAATATTAAGGAGAAGGACAAATACATTCATGCTTAGCTATTTGAAGAATAAATCCACATGTGTATTTTTGTCACTCCTCCAAAAGAATAAAAGGTGCACTTGGTATGCAAGTTAGGGTTCTACGGTCCCAATCAGGGTCAAATTTTTAACAATAAGTCAACCACTAAGGTACATAAAAGAGCCATGCACAGCAATAACATTAGTTAAAAATGTAAAATCCTCCTGAGCTGATACAACTTTCCAACAAAAATATTATGCTTAAATTGTTTTCAGAGCTTAAATTACCAAGACTAGGCAGCAAATGTTTCTAGCTAAGGCTGTTTCATGATACCTTGGGTTGTAAATTTCTCAAAAAGAATGTTTCTATTCTAATAAGCTTGTTTTCTTCTTCTTTCTCTTTTCTTATTTCTTTTGCAACAGTGTACTTTTTCTCATTGACCTTTAATTAATTACCTTTAAAGCTAGCTAAGAAAATGTATTGCTCTTGACATAGACATCTAGAATTACCTTAATTTAACAGGTTTTAGGACATTCAATTAAAAATTCAAAGAGACTGTATTTTTTTCAGAACTCAGGGCCATAGCATAAAGTCAGATGCTATGTGTTGTTATTTCCCTACTGAGTTAATTATAAGAATATCTTTTACCTGAGGAGTTTAGATTGTATTTGTATGCACTTTGTTTCGTCAGGTAGGTGATAAGTAAGCTGAAACCACAGAATGGTCTGACATAGAGGTGGAGTCCAGAGTTTCAGTTATCTTCTCTAACCTCAGCCTAGTTATTTTTAATGTCTAAGCTAATGTTATTGAAGGACAAGTTGCATGTTATTCAATAATTATTTTCACCTCTGTACTAAACTGTTTCCTAACTTAGATAACCATTACATATTGCCATTAATAATCCTAAACCAATTATAATATAAGATGGAAACCTGGTTCCATCTTACTCACTATGTAACAACCACATGTAGTTCCTGATATAGACTGAGTGCATAACATAAATGATATGGGGTTAAAGACTTAGGAGTTCACTAACTCCTGTGGTTGTCTAACTGTACCCTCTTGAATCTCTGCAAAATGGAACACATCAGAGGAGCTGCCAAGCAGTTGTGATTTTTGACCCCTTCCTATAAAGATTTTATGAAACATTAAAATAAACCCACATTACACAGTAAATACAATGTTAAAAATAATTTTTTAACTTTGTTTTTAAAATTGTGTGGCTGTGAGAAACTCATTTAACTTATTGCCTATGATTTCTCAGCAATCATGATGCATATTCAGGGATTCTTGCAAAGTGAGAAAAGTCTAACCCTCACAGTGTTCTCATAAGTGATGAACTATTTTGGAAAGTGAAGTTGACAGAATATGTTTTTAACATATTCAAACAAATATTTATTAATTTATATTTTGAGGCTCCTTTTTCATTTTTTGGAGCCCACATCTCAAGTCCTCTGAAGGTGCTGAATAATTTACAAGCCCTAAAAACTGGAGGGTCCGAAGTATGAAACAGTTCCATTTTCACACCTACTTTAACTAGAGCAGATCGAATTTGAACCATCTTACACATTGGACATCTGCTAAAAAAATACATAATTTTTGGAGTTGGCAAACCACTGATACAGAACTTTTTAGCCTGCAAAATGTGAAAACATAACAACATACACCCTTCTTTTTAGGAAAATTATTATTTTGGGGGAAAATCATAAAGCTATCACCTGGACATTGCATTTATTCAAATACAATGCAGTCCATGGCCTGTGCTTCTATATGTGTAAATTATCTTTGGGATCTGAATGTTGCTTAGCTAAATTACTCGGGCTATTTTTTTAAAAAATCCAATTCAGACTTGTTCTGCTATACTATATTCTTCTTCTTGAGATTTCAGCTCCCTGAGTCTCCTGACATCTAAGATCTGAGAAACTAAAAGTTATCTAAGATTAGTATGTGGGACATTTTAATCTCTATTAGAAGATGAATTCTAATATATTTTATAGATATTAAGTGCTTTCAATATATCTTCAATAACTGCAGACAGTAATAAAACCTAGTGTAGGATAACCTACTAATAACCTAGTGTAGGATATCATAGTGGTTGATAAAATGATCCTATTGATAATCATATAAGATCCAAATGATTTCCCAATGAACTCCCCTTTCTTTCTAATCATGAGTTAAGATCTTTGCTGAATGCCCATTTCAGATTCTGTGTAAACACATGAAATATGGCTTTGGAGCTTCTCAACGCTTAATTGTATTAAAGTAATAGGCCTGTGCTTTAAATTTTCCTAGAAGAAAATTGAGTCCTTAAAGAGTAATACAAGACTACAATTTTTCACACAGAATGTCCAGCACTGAAAATTACATTAAGGAAGAAAACAAAATGACCAAATACCAAGGGAGGTATTCTACCTCCAATAAGGAAACAGTATCTTATATCAGCTCAATTCCCCTTCAGATAACAATTATAAATCAGATAAAAATTCAGATAAAAATTATAAATTATGAATCTGTGAAAGAAGGGAATCACAATAGGTGGACCCTATATTTACCTAAGCTCTCTCTCTGAGGTAATATCCCGGTTCACTATGACACAGGGAAATAAGTATAAAGAGGTAGGGCTGCGGAGACAGAGATTGGAGTTCAGGACCACCAGAATGGTTTAACATTGAAAAGCCCTCTAAAATAAGTCAACTTCAGACGGGAACATTTTAAACATGAATGCAGATTTACCTCCTATACTTGGCTGAGTCTTAAACTGCAAATATACAAGGTAAGAATTTTAAATCATAAAGCAACATCTGGGTAGCAAAATGGCTAAACAGAGCTTCCAACCGTTGCCCAATGCTAGGGAGAGTTGAGGTACAATCCTATCAACTTAGAGGTACTTGATAAATACATTGACCTTTCCACTGAAACGCCCCAAAGTCTACTATTTAAGAGTAAGGAAAACATAGAAGGACAAACAACGTCATCTTGGAACTAAGGGCAAACTGAAGTAAACTCATCTTAGCAAGTCTAAAACTGAGCGTCGATATGACTGAAGTGAACTGCCAATAAATTACTTCCTTCCAGAAGAAAACAACATTTTTTAAAGGAAAATAACCAAATCAGAAATGTCTAAAATATACCACCAATACTGTACAGCACAGAATATAATTTTCTAGGTGTGCAAGAAAGCAGAGAACTATCACCCATAACCAAGAGCTAAAGGAATCAACAGAGACATGCACACAGATAATCTATTAGGCTGGTGCAAAATTTATTGCAGTTTTTGCCATTACTTTTAATATGTAATTCTACTATATGTTAGAATTAGTAGACAAGAACTACAAAACAACGACTAAAAACAGTTTAAATTATACACAATAATGGATGAACAGAATGAGGAAAGAGACGGAGAACTTCAAGATAAAATGGGAAGTTTAAAAATGGATATAATAGAAACTCTACAACTAAAAAGGGCAATATCGAAAATGCAAATTCGTTGGATGTGCTTAACAGAACACTGGACACAGAAAAAGAAAAGATCAATGAACTCAAAGACAGGCCAATAGAAACTATTTAAATTGATTTCAGAGAAAAAAACTAATTTAAAAAATAGCTTTTCAACAAATGGTGCTGCAAAAACTGACATTCACAGGTCAAAAATGAATGTAAACACTGACTTTACACCTTTCACAAAAATTAACTCAAAATGTATTATAGAACTAAATGTAAAATGCAAAACGGTAAAACTCCTAGAAAGCATAGGAGAAAAACTAGGTGATCCTGAGTTTGCCAAATGACTGTTTAGGTAAAACACCAAAAGTGCAATTCATGAAGAAAAACTTAAAGTTAGACTTCTTCAAAGATAAAAACTTTTGCTCTGCAAAAGATACTGTTAAGAGAATGAAAAGATAAGCAAAAAACTAAAAGAAAATATTAACAAAACACATATCTGATAAAGGACTTTTACTGAAAATATACAAAGAAGTCTTAAAACTCCAGAAAAGCAAACACACAACACAGTCCAAAAATGATTAAAAGATCTGAACAGACACCTCACCAAAGGTAAACTGATGACAAACGAACATATTAAACCTGCTTCTGAGCCAGGCATGGTGCTGTGTGCCTATAATTCCAGCTACTTGAGAGGCTGAGGTGGGAGAATTGTTTGAGCCCATGAATTTGAGACCAGTCTGGGCAACATAGCAAGATTTCATCTTGCTCAAAAAAAAAAAAAAAAAAAAAGTTAAAAAGGAAGAAAAGATGATAAATATTGTACGCCTTTAGGAAATGGCAAACTATTAGGTTGGTGCAATCCCTTTCATGCCAACCTAATAAAACATCCACGAGATACTACCACACACCTATTTGAATGGCTAGAATTCAAAACACTGACAGCACCAAATACTAGTGAGAATGTGGAGCAACAGGAACTCTAATTCACTGCTGGTAGGAATGCAAAATGGCACAGCCAAATTGGAAGACACTCTGGCAGTTTCTTACAAAACTAAACATACTCTTAGCATAAGATACAGCAATCATGCTCCTTGGCATTTACCCAAATGAGCCAAAACTTTAAGTCCATCAAAAACCACACATGATTATAGCAGCTTTGTTCATTATTGCCAAAATTTGGAGGCAACCAAGATGTGCTTTAGTATTTGAATGGATAAACAAACTGGTATATCCAGCCAATGTAATACTATTTGGTGATTAAAAAGAAATGACCTATCAAGCTATGAAAAGACAAGGAATAATCTTAAATGCATATTGCTAATTGAAAGAAGCCAATCTGAAAGGCTACATCCTGTAAGTTTCTGACTGTATGACATTAAAGACCAAACTATGAAGACAGTAAAAATATCAGTGACTTCCAGGGAAGTATAAATAGGTGCTCCAGGAAAGATGGAGCAAAAGGTATTTTTAGGGCAGTAAAACTATAGTGTATGATGCTGTAATAGTGTATGTATACCATATACATTTCTCAAAATCCACAGACTGTACACTACAAGTGAACTCTAATGTAAACCATGGATTTTGGTTCATTATAATGTAACAATATTGGCTCATCAGTTGAGATAAGGGTACCAAACTAAGGTAAGACGTTAATTATAGTAGAAATTATGTGTGTGTGCTGGGGGTGGGGGTGGTAGCATGAGAACTCTCTGTATTTGCTTTTTGTTTGTTTGTTTTTGTTCTTGTTTTTTTGTTTTTTTTTTTTGAGATGGAGTCTCTCTCTGTTCCCTAAGCTGGAGTGCAGTGGTGCAATCTCCACTCACTGCAACCTCCACCTCCTGGGTTCAAGTGATTTTCCTACCTCAGCCTCCAGAGTAGCTAGGACAACAGTCACATGTCCCCATGCCCAGATAATTTTTGTATTTTTAGTAGAGATGGATTTACATCATGTTGGCCAGGCTGGTCTCAAACTCCTGACCTGAGGTGATCTGCCTGCCTCAACCTCCCAAAGTGTTGGGATTACAGGTGTAAGCCACTGCACCTGGCTATGTATTTTCTACTCAATTTTTCTGTAAATCTAAGGCTGCTCTAAAAAATAAAGTCTATTAATTTTAAAAAGTAGAACAGAATATCTAAACTATGGGCCTGTATCACATAATCTAATATACATGTAAAAGGAGTCCTAGGAAAGAGAGAATGGGGCAATGGAAATATTTGAAGAGATAATAGCTGAAAGTTTTCCAAATTTGAAGAAAATCATCAACCCCAAACCCAAGAAGTTCAGAAAACAACAAGCAGAATAATTGCAAATAGTATGTTCTATGAACTATTAGGTGCATGATAGTCAAATTGCTAAAATCCAAGGATAAAAAAACAAATCTTCAAAAGCAGCCAGCAGGAAAACAAAGCAAAGAAGGAATACTACTTTCAGAGGACCAGGATGGGTTATAACTGACTTACTAGAAACAGTAAAAATAGAAGACAAGGAATTATTCTTAATCATGTGAAAAAGTCATCCTAGAAGCCATCCTAGAATTCTAAATCTTCAGCAATAATAGCATCTAAAAAAATTCTGGAAAAATAAAATTTGGTGGGCTTTGTCCCCAAGAGACTCACACTAAAAGGTGTTAAGTTCAGGCTGAAGTAATAACAACTTCCTAATGTCTTCAGGAAGATATGTTGCTAAATGTTGCACTTTAAAAATAATATTTAGAAGACTATTGCCTGTTCTATTAAATATTTTTAAACATTGTTTTAAAGCATGCAAAGAAATGAAATATATGACAAAAGAGCATCACTAAAAAGCCAGTAGAAGAAAGAATAAAATTCTCTCTAAAAATATTCAATCCAAAATAAGGCAGATAAAAAGGAACAAAGAAAGATCAGTCAAATGGAAAACAAAGGACAAGATGGTGTATTTAAGTTTAACAAACATATAACCACATACAATCCAAATGGACTACACTCTAATTCAAAGACAGATGCAATCCCAGCACTTTGGGAGGCTGAAGCAGGATGATCACTTGAGCCCAGGAGTTTGAGACCAGCTTGGGCAACATAGCCAGACCCCATCTCTACAAAAAATTTAAAAATGAGCCAACCTGGGCATGGTGGGACATGTCTATAGTCCCACCTATTTGAGAGGCTGAGGTGGGAGAATAAGTTGAACTGGGAGGTCAAGCCTACAGCCATGATTACACCACTGCACTCCAGCCTGGGTGACAGTGAGAATTTGTCTCAAAACAGAAAAAAACAAAACAAAACAAAACAAAAAAAAGAAAGAAAGAAAAACAAAGAATTTTTTAGACGCTTTATCTATTGGAGGAAGAGTTTGAAGTCCTCCAGTTCCCAAGACCCAAACAAAGATTCACTACTTCAGGGGAAAGTGGTAGTAGCAAAATCCACCTTCCCAGGGAAAGGGGCAAGAAACCTTCTCACACAGAGAATCTTGTCTGACTACAACAGGGCTACTAAGCAGGAACACTGAGAAAGCCCTAATGTGAGCCCTGGGCTCACAGGATCTGCCCAATAAGTGACTATTTGAGGATGATGATTGTATTAGTCCATTTTCACACTGCTGTGAATAAATACCCTAGACTGGGTAATTTGTAAAGGAAAGAGGTTTAATTGACTCACAGTTCCAAGTGGCTGGGGAGGCCTCGGGAGAGATAGAATCACGGTGGAAGGTGAAGAGGAGCAAGCACCTTCTTCACAAGGCAGCAGGAGAGAGAATAAAAGCAGGCACAGGAAAAAGTGCCACTTTTAGAACCATCAGATCTCGTGAGTCTCACTCACTATCATGAGAACAGCAGCGGGGAAACTGCCCCATAATCCAATCACTTCCATCCCTCAGCAAGTGGGGATTACAGCCCTTGACACATGTGGGATTCCAGTTTGAGATGAGATTTCCGTGGGGACACAGAGCCAAATGAGATTTTATTTCATTTCATCCATGGGCAAAAGTTTGTTAGGTATTTTCAAGAAAATTTAGAGTGCTAATATAGTTTCAGTTTCACAAATCTTCTTGAAACTGCTATTTTTTCCCCCAAATTTGAAACTTTTTTTTGGTTTATGCAAGACATTTTGAACAAGTTTTAATAAGGCATTTAAACATCTCTTCCCTTTTCTAAAATACATGCCTCTTTAATAATTGGAAGGAAGCCATTACTTTTTTATCACAATGTCAAGTTCAGAGCTAGATAATGAAGTTAAACAAGTATATTCTTCCTTTAAGATTTCTAGGTAGATGGTGTCTTTAAATCTCAATTAAAATATCTTTGCATTCTTTGAGTGCATAAGCTTTAGGAGTTTCTTATAAGTGCTTACATTGACTTTTCCTAGGCTGTAAATTCAGTCTTGCCTTACAATTAAAATGATTTCAATTACATTTGTGGTTTACATTTAAAAACCTATGAAGTACATTTTTTCCTTTATAAAACGTATGCACTGGTTTTCTTTAGAAGCATTTCAAAATCTTGAACATAAAAGCAAATAGCTGATTTCTTTTTAACAAAAACATTAACAAGTTACATATTTTACATGAGAGTTTACATTGGGGTATTTATAACATCGTTACCAAATTCTAGTTGGTCTAAATAAGTTTCCTAAAATAATCTCTGGTTTGGAACATACTGAAAAGAGGGAAGCAGCACAGTATAGTAAAGTGCTTGATAAAAAGTCACCTGATCTGGCTTCTTTTTCTGAGTCTATCACTAACTAGCTGGGTGACCCTCTATGTCTCAGCTTTTCCTCTGTGCAGTTAAGAATTTGGGTTGTGTTATCTCTCTGGTTTCTTTCACATCTGACATTCTTTATGCACGCTATTCAATTGCCTTATTCTATGTTTAACCCCTCTTTGCTGTCTCTAGTGAAAGCATCCAGTTTTATAAGAAGAAGATTAAATTTGCATTAGAATTACCCAGAGATATTTATTAAACAACAGATTCCTGGGCCGCAGTCCTATAGCTACAATTTAGTGAGTATGAAGTAGGGCCCAGTTACATGAATTTTTAACCATCATGGCAGGTGACTCTGATTTGGTGCTTACAGGTACAAGAGCCTACAATGTAAAATGCTTTATATTTTAAGGGTAAGGTAGGATGGGTAGGGTAGGACAGGTAGGGTATCCATCCCACCCTGTCCCCTTTCCACTGAAAGCCATTTTCATAGCTCAATACAATCCTTCTCTGCCCTCCTCACCCTTCAATGTCCCATGTATCTTCATTCTTTTGGGGCGTGGTACAAGAGCTTGAGAACCGCTGAACACAGGTACAAGCTACAACACAGGCAAGCTGGGGCATGCTATCGTGGCCGAGTGAGGCCCGGGTGGGGTGTCGCTCCTGGCCAAGGGTCCCCAGCTTGCAAAGTGACTAAGAAGAAATATCCTACATCATTTACAAGCATCAGAGAGTAACAAGGCAATGAAGAGCTCTATTTCTCTAAGGCCATTTCTGATTCTGGAAGAGGTGCTGAAAGACAGGGAAAATTATCAGTATTTTTTAACAGCTTCATGGAGTAAGGGGAGTCTAGGACTTTTAAAATATAAAATGCTTTATATTTTAAAGTAAGTTCCATTATCCAGCCTAGAGAAGTCTAAAGCCTATATTAAATCAATAGACATGGAGAGAATTTGATTGACTTGGGATATAGCTATGAAATCTACTAAACCAGACTTTCAATTTTATCAATATTTTGAATGAGGATAAAGGAAGATAGAGGAATTTAGGGTGAAGATCATGTTCTTTGCTTGGGCAGATGGATGGACAGTAAAGCCTTTTACTCTGACGGCAACTAAGGAGTATGACCAAAAGGGGAGTGAGTTAAGAGAATAGTCCAGAAAATTGGCACATTTTAAACATTCTTGCCTATGACACATTCACACAGATTTGTTCTGAAGGCAAATGGACATATAAGTCCAGTTCTCAAGAAAAAGGTTTAGAATGAGGATAGAAACTTAACATTTATCCATATCCAGATGGTAATTAATGTCCCCCAAAAAGATAAAATGTCCAAGAAAAAATAAGCTGTGAGAGACGTTATTTTAGGGGATATAAATAACCCAAATATATTTAAGGTAGTCGATATCCATGTTTAATGTGCACGAAAATCATCTGGGTGTTTCTGCAGTTTCCAAGGACCTTATCAAAAGAAATTCCTAGTTTCTTAAATTGGGCTGGATCACAGAGTCTAATTTTTAACAAGCTCTGCATGTGATTCTGATATAAGGGATCCTTAACCACAATTGGAGAGACACTGAAGTATAGGCTTAATAGCAGATATTTCTCATCACAAAGATAGATGAATAAACAGATATGTTTGGACATAAATATATGTTTGTTGAATAGAATTTGCATTTGATCCAAAATAATTACTCTTGCATGTCATAGGCTAAATAAAAATAGTAACCATCTATATTTATGAACTATAGTAGCTTTATCCTAACCACTAGATTGAGAATTGAGAAAGAGAAAGCATCTTAAATGCTTTGTCTCTACATTATTGCTCCCTAGTACTTTACTGAGTGCTTGGTACATAAATGCTTAATATATATTAATTAAGCTGAAATGTATGAATAAAATTATTGGTAGATTTTGCTTTTTTTCTTTTAAAATAAATACCTATAATAGCAAAAAAAAAGAGCATTATCGAATTAGAAAGCCTAATACTGTAAACATATCAATTTCCCTCAATCTCTCATTCATTACATGTGTGAACATGGTTAAGTTTCCTAATCAGTAAAACCGGATAATAACAGAAACTGCTGAGACATCCACTCAGTTAAGGGCAGACTAGGTAATTAATGCCACCCATCTCATTGATGACAAACTGAATAAAATCTTTTTAAAAATATGCTTGTGATAGAGGCAGGAGGCGGAGAAATTCTAGGCAGGCAGGGGTGGGTCCTTGGTGAAACCCCACCTGCAAGACGAAGACAGTTTAAAGCCTGAAAGCCAAGCTACAAGTTACAACCTTGGACCCGACTGAGAACTTGTCTTCCTGTTCGGCATGCTTTCCTCTGACTGGTGTCCACCCTTCTCCTTTTTACATATACCTACCCTTTGCTAATTGGTTTTTCTACACTGTCTTGCCCAGCTTTGAATGGTGTCTTCCCTTTGACCTTTTTTGCATACTCACAAACCACTCAGCACACACTCCCCATTCTGAGTCCATAAAAGGCCCCAGAACCAGCCACACAGGAGGACCTCTCTCACCTTCTGGTAGGGGATCAATCCCCCTGTGTCTCCTCTCCACTGAAAGCCATTTTCATTGCTCAAGAAAATCCTTTTCTGCCCTCCTCACTCTTCAATGTCACGCATATTCTCATTTTTTGGGGGGATGGTACAAGAGCCCAGGAACCACTAAACACAGTTACAAACTATAACACAGCCGAGCTGAGACACATCAGTGTGGCCGAGTGAGGCCCGGGCAGGGTATCACTGCCAGCTGGGGGTTCTTGGCTTGCAAACTGACCGAAAAGAAAAACCCTACATCATTTGCAGGCATTGGAGAGCTAACAAGACAATGAACAGCTTTAAGTAGGAAAGTCACGAAGGTAAGAATGGACTTGGAGACTGTTGTTTCTCTAAGGCCATTTCTGATACTGGTAGAGGTGCTGAAAGACAGGGAAAATTATCAGTGCTTTTAACAGTTTCATGGAGTAAGGGGAGTCTAGGACTTCTAAAAAGAGTAGGTTGGTAAACCCACCATTCTGTGGGTTAGGATCATGTCAGGCTACTCTTTAGGAAGAGTATGACTTGTAATCCTTACAACAGGATTAAGGTAAACTGAGATTGCTATTTCACCTGGCCTCCTGTCAGAATCAATTATAAATGCTGTCTGGAAAAATGCCATATCATCCTAGGTCTCAAATTATTTCTACAACTTTTCAGACAAAATTTCTCACACTGAATCAAAAATAACCAGTCACATGAGGAGCAAAGACCACATGAATGGAGAGTGAGAGAACAGACAATAGAAATAAGAACTGATTCATAAGTGTTCTGAATAAAGGAGCTATTAAAACCAGACTTTAAAATAATTAAGATTATTACACTCAAAAAAGATAAGATTAGGTTCTTTGTTTTAGTATCAAATAGAATTGAAAGCACAAACATTGGAGTTACACACTCATTGGATATTATGAAAGCAGATTAGGCACAGCTGGAGAGAAAAGTAGTAAACTAATATATGAATCAGAAGAAATTATCCAGGCTGAATATTAAGGAGCCAAAGAAAAAGAAAAGAGAAAAATATGAAGGAGAGAGCCATAAACCTAGGAAATAAAATAAGAAGTTCTAACAGATAGGTCATTGGAGTTCAAAAGGAAGCTATAGAAAGAATCAGGCAGGAGCAGTATCTGAAAATATAATGCATAGAAGTTTTACAAAATGTAAAAGAGATGATAAGTCATATATTTAAGAAGCTCTACCAATGATATGGTACATTGCAAAATAAAATGGCCAGAAATTTCTCTCATTCCTGAATGAAAATCATTTCGCAATGTGACTTTGTTGCTTACTGTATTGGGAAGTAAAGTGTAGTATTTCATTTCCTTGAATTTGGTCTGGCCTTGTGATTTGTTTTGGCTAGTGGGAATGAGAATGTGGAAGAAGTTTGGATATGGGATTTCTGAGCACAGACCTCAAGAAGCTTTGGAACTTTAGCTCCCACTCTCGTGCTGCTATAGATTGCCATGTGAGGAAACTGAGACTAGCCTCCTTAAAGATGAGAAGCCATATTAAGAGACAGGACCAATGAACAGGCAACACCAACTATGAGACATATGACTAGCCCTGATTGAGCAATTAAGTGCCTGCAGCTGCATAAGTCACTGCAGTGAGGACATCCAGCTGAACCATCCAGCTGAATCCAGCCCAAATTGCTGAACCATAGAATTGTGAGCAAATAAATTGAATGCATTGTTTTAAATAAATAAACAAATGCATTGCTTTAAGGCATTCAAACATTAGAATCATGTATTAAGCAGCAGCGATAACTCATACAAAAATTGATATCTAAGATTATGTTGCTGCTGTAATAAAAACATAAAACATATGCCACTGACCTTGGGATTTGATGATGAGTGAAGCCTGGAAAATTGTGGAGGAAACTCACTGTAAGCAGGAAAGGCAAGGGGGAAACATCTACGGGAGACTAGAAAATGGTGACTTACGTAATGCAGTGGCAGGTGAAACTATAACCTGAAGTTCCTTAAAAGACAGAAACGCATTTAATGAATGTGTGGATCTAAACAAGGCAATCTGGAACAGAATATTGACAATGTTGGTTTCCAAGCAGAATTTAGAGGAAATATAGAGGGCCTAGGACTTTCTGGCTTGTAAAATAAAACTATTTCTCATCCTCTATTCTTCTAGCTAGCAAAATATTCTCAGCGTAAGAATTAGTCTCAGTAAAGGTCAAATGATGGGTGTGGCTCTAAAATACTTTAGTAAGATCTCAGAAAGATTTCAGAAGAAGGCTAGTAGACCCTCACAGCTTGACAAAAGAATTTTAAGACTATTGCCTCCCAGCTGCGTGACATAACCAAAGTAGAGACAGATATGTCTTGAGAATAATTGCACACATGGCTTTGATGATTTAGGGTGTCACCCAAGAAGATTGAAAGGAAATCCACAAAGTTTTAAGGAGAATCGTATTTATGAAACAAAACACTGCTAGTTTGGTCTAAAAGAGGCTGAGACTCTCCAGGCTATTCAATGTAAAAGATGGCCTCTGAGCTCATAACTATGGGAAGAGGAATGATGAGAAATATATGTAGCTGCAAAATAGACCCTTTCATATAGAAAGGGTCTATTGAGAGAGTAAAGCCAGAGACTCAGACAACATTGGACTAAAACACTACTCCTAGGTAGTATAAACGGATCATAAGCAAGGAGCATTCTCTGCATCTGGAGGAGGAGAAACTAACAATAAGTGTATGCCTGTATTTCAAAAAAATCCATGAACTGATGATTGTTATATGCTTCTCAATCTTCCTCTTTTAAATGGAGTTTCTATTAAGTTATCCTATCCCTGTCTCACCATTTGTATTCTGGGTGTATGGAGGCATTTTACGTGTCTTTTAAGTTCAAAAGTCTTTTTCTGAGTTCAGAAGAGATGCCGTAGAGGAAGAGCTGTACTCTAAAAGCCTTGTCATTATCAGGCCTGGATGCAGATCAAAAGATCCAAAACTGTGAGCCTGATGCTGCAATCGAATGAGAGTTTTGAGAGTCCTCAGGACTTACGAGCATATTTTGCACCTGAAGAAAATGTGAATAATTTGTAACCAGATGACATATTGTGCTATTAACAAAAGTAGCCACAAATTCTTCCCATTCATATACGCACACCCATTGACACTATAAATTTTTTTTCTTTCTTCAAGAGATGGAGTGTATTTCTTCCTCACTTTGAATCACAGTTTGTCTTAGAATTTCTGTAACCAACAAAATGTAATGGAAATCATATTTAGAGAATCATACATACAGTATTAAGAGGCTTTGCAGCTGCACTGCCCAAGAGTGAGTGAAGAATCCAGAGCTAGCCTCCTTAAGAATGCAAAACCACATAAAGTATGTCCAACCAGGCCAGGCACGGTGGCTCACGCCTGTAATCCCAGTACTTTGGGAGGCTGAGGCAGGTGGATTGCAAGGTCAGGTGTTCGAGACCAGCCTAACCAACATGGTGAAACCCCATCCCTACTAAAAATACAAAAATTAGCCAGGCGGCTGGTACATGCCTGTAATCCCAGCTACTTGGGAGGCTGAAGCAGGAGTTTTGCTTGAACCCAGGAGGCAGAGTTTGCAGTGAGTAGAGATCACGCTACTGCACTCCAGCCTGGGCAACAGAGGGAGGCTTCATCTCAAAAAAAAGAAAAGAAGAAGAAGAAGAAAAAAGAATGTCCAACTATTGTCTTGTCTTGCATGTAACACAAAATGTGAGGAAAAAAAAAAAAGGCATCTTAAAACAGGCCAAGTTAAACTTCCAGATGACTACCACCACATTAGTAATATGGGCAGGACTTACAAAAGAATCAATCCAAATTGCTGACATACAGAATCTCAGCAAATAAAAGTGTTATTTAAACCTGTGAATTTTGAATTTTTTTACTAGAGTAATAGAGAACTGATAAAACCCCAAGTGCAGCCAATATATAATTTATAAATGAAGGAAAAATTTTAAAATTTTCAGAAAAGTAATGTAAGCAAGAACAAATCAACAGAATATCCTTAACACTGACAATTCTAAATAAATCTAGATTAAAAGATAAGAGATGCAGGAAAGGTGAAGAGAATCAAAGGGTGAATACGTGGGCAAATATAAATGCATAATAACTACATAAAACAGTAGCAATAGTGCCTCAGTGTATCCGATAGATACATAGGAAAATAAATAGGTACCAGTTAGATAGCTAGAGAGAGGGAGAAAGAAGAGAGATATTAGAATCACAATTCTAAGAGCAGTAAGTTTGAAGGAGTATACGTGGAGTTAAAATATTCTAAGCATCTTGAGTTACTGGAGAAAGGGTAAAAGTTCCAGGGAACATTAAACTTAATTTATCAAGGACGAATTTGTAATCTCTAGGGTGACTTTAAAAGAAGAATAAAAGAAGACATAACTATCAAACTAATAAGGGGAGAAATTGATTGATAAAAACAATTATTCCAAGAAAAGACAAAGAGGAAAAGAAAAGAACATAGAGCAGTCAGGACGAATAATAATGTGGTGGAGTACATTGTTTAGGATGAAGTAGTAAGTGGAAGAGGGTATGAAGAAGCTTTCAGGGTCTTAAAAATGTTCTATTTGTTGATAAACTTACTAGTTGCACAAATGTTCAATTTGTAACAATTTGTTGATCTCTACATTTCTGTTTATGCAATTTTCTTTTCTTTGTTTTTTTCTTATTTTTATTTTTATTTTATTTATTTATATTTTTGAGATGGAGTCTCATTCTGTTGCCCAGGCTGGAGTGTAGTGGCGCGTTCTAGACTCACTGCAACCTCTGCCTCCTGGGTTCAAGCAATTCTCCTGCCTCAGACTCTTGAGTTGCTGGGACTACAGGCTCATGCCACCACACCCAGCTAATTTTTGTATTTTTAGTAGAGATGGGGTTTCACTATGTTGGCCAGGCTGGTCTTGAGTTTCTGACCTCAGGTTATCCACCTACCTCAGCCTCCCAAAGTGCTGGGATTACAGGCGTGAGCCACCGCACCCAGCCAATTTATGCTTATTAAGTACTCTCCTATATGTGTTTATTTCACAATTTAAAAAGTTAAATACACACACGCACACAAACACGCCCACACAACCTACCTACCCTATAGCGGTCTTAAAAAGATAAATTGCTACGGGGTATGTAAAGATTAAACTTATCGTCTGACACATCAAAAACACTAAATAAATGTATGTTTGCTATTACTATCATTATTAGTTTTCCGTATCTTGAACAATTCAAATAAAAATATCAATAATAATTGTTAACCTTACAAAATTATTCTAATATTTATTCCAAAGAATCAATCAACAAAAATAGCCAATGATTTACAGTGAAAGAAGAATCAAAAGGTTTCTTGTCCTAACAAATATTTTAAATATACATATGTAAAGTTAGTAAACATGACACTAACGTATGTCTACAAGAATATAATAAATAAGTAACCTGGATATATATTTAAATGCATGTAATATTTTATCAAATAAGAAATTAGCATTTCAGATTCGTTGAAAAGCAAATTTCTTAGAAAAATAGAATATACATGACTTTATGTCGTTTTAATGTCAGCAGCAAATGCCTTGTTACCTGATCCGCCAGCCCCTCTCTTGCCCTTACTACTGTTTCATCAGTTTGCTCTCATGGTACTTTAATGAGAGTAATCTGACTCTCAACTTGTTCACAAGACTTTTCTTTGAAGAGTTATGTCACTCATTTATTTCGTACTTATTCCTCCTCAAAGCAGGATTTTTAAGTAAAATGTTTCCAGGCAAGTGCTGTTTCTTGAGAGCTTGTTTAGAGGTTCCAGTAGGGGAACGCAGCTACTCTTATACCCTTGACAGAAGACCAGTCCTCCTCTACGGGGTATGGTCATCCTCTTCCACCAAGTGCACAGCTTCTGGAGGGACACACATGGAGCGGTGAGGAAGGGCACACCCGCCTAGCCAGCCATATCAGCTGAATCAACCCTGGTGATAATGGAGTGACAGATGTTGCAACCAGATCGCCCTCACATGCGCAAGTGCTATTTCTTGAAGTTGTTCCTTTTAGTATCTTGTGTTCCTTTTAATTAGCACTTTTTTCATAAAATTCAAAAACACATTTATTTCTTTTGCAAAAGTAGAATTGATATTGTTATGGCAAAACCACCATATACAATGCTATTGGTACAACCGGTTAATTGTTTAGTTAAAAAAAAAACAAAACAAAAATCACCAATAAAGCAAAAGTTATTGCCAGAAGAATTACAGATGACTAAAAAATAAAAGCATAAATATGGTAGGAGAAAAGATAAGTGGCTATTTATGTTCCTTGAATTGAGAATAGTTTTTCTGGCAACAGCTCTGTTAAGATAAAACTCACATACTACACACTTGGTTTTCAGTATTTTCTCAAGGTTGTGCAACCATCACTAAAATCAATTTCAGAATTCTTTCATCACTCACAATAAAACTTGTACCCTTCAGCTGTTATTCTCCTAGCTCCCTGTCTTCCCCAAACCCCCAGCCGTAAGTGATCACTAATCAACTTTCTGTCTCAGATTTCCCTGTTTTTGATATTTTATATAAATGGAATCATATAAGATGTGGTCTTTTTACTGCCTTCTTTGAGTTAGCATAAAGTTTTCAAGGTTCAGACACATTGTATCATGTATCATTAATTTATTACTTTTTATAGCAAAATAATATTCCATTTTATGAATATGCCATACTTTTTTTACTTATTCATCATTTGATGGATACTGGGGTTGCTTCCACTTTTTGGGTATTGTGAATAATGCTGCTTTGAATATTATGTACAAGTTTCATTTTGGTTACTCTACTTTTAAACTCCAGAAAAATCACTGGTTGTTTTGAAAATAATTTCTATCACTTTATGGACATTCTCTATTTGTTTTTGTTGGTGGAGTTCTTTTTTGTTTTTGAAACAGGGTCTTGCTCTGTTGCCCAGGCTGGAGTGCAGTGGGACCATCATGGCTCACTGAAGCCTTGACCTCCCAGGCTCAGGTGATCCTCCCACCTCAGCCTCCCGAGTAGATAGGACTACAGGTGCACCACCAACCCTGGCTAATTTTTTATGTTTATTTTTATTTTTTTCTTTTGTACTGATAGTGGTCTCACTGTATTGCTCAGGCTGGTCTTGAACTCCTGGGCTCAGCAATCCTTCCACGTCAGCCTCCCAAAGTGCTGGGATATCAGGTGAGAGCCGCAGGACCCGGCTGACATTCTGTATTTGAAGCAACATGGTTATCATGTCTTCTTTTACTTCTTTAATCATTCTTTCCTTTAGTTCTGTCAACATAGTTATAATAGTTACTTTGAAGGTTTTCTTTTTGTAATAGTTACTTTGAAGGTTTTCTTTTTTTTTTCTGCTAAATCTGACATCAAGTTTCTCTCACAGCTAGTTTCTGTTGCCTGCTTTTTTCTCTTGAATGAGTCACACTTTCCTGTTTCTTTGCACGTCTCATAATTTGTTGTTGAAAACTTAATTTTAGATAATATATTGTTACAACTCTGGAGGGCCCCCTTCTGCCTCACATGTTTATTGTAGTTTGCATGTTTAGTTGTATAGCCACTTGCTGGGCTATTACAATAGAGTCTATTTCCGTCACAGTATGAAGACTCAGATTTTGCTCCTCAGAGGGTGCAGGCTGACATGTGCACAGTCAGCCTCCAATACAGTGCTTTTAGAAGGGCTCTCTTCCAGGCTCTTTTTCCATGATCACACCCAGCTCTTAAGCTCTATTAATTCCTGACTGATCGATCTATTGTTTATACAATGCCCTGGAGCATAAATTGCTCCCTAGACTGAAAACAATTCAATTAAACTTGGGTTCCTTTATGGGATAATTTTGAGATGAATGTCTGAGGTTTGCTTGGACCCAAAGAGGGCTCTTCTTAGCTCTCTTTTTTTTTTCTCTCATAAGCTTACTGGTTTGTGGTTTAACTTAAATCCCTCATGAAGGTACCATCCTCTTCCTAATTGCTTTCTACCAAAACCTCCTTTGATTTTGAGATCCTTAAAATTGAACTTCTCTACACTCCATTTAAAGTAAAGTCATTTTTTTGTTTTTTTTTTTGTTTGTTTTCTTATGGCCTATCTCTCCCCCTGGACCAAATCTCTGAGCCATGGCTTTGGAATTAGTTGTGGGGACAGTCATATGCTTCTCTCTGAGTGACATCCTAGATTTAGAAGGAATCTTGGTGGGGGCAGCAGCCTCTGGTATTCTAGGCGCACCTCTTGACACAGAACCTTCTCCTTACAAATGAGCTATGTTTAGGGCAATTGGCTAGAAAGAATCTCCCTGTTCTATGAATGAGGGCTGAGTGAAAGAAGGTAGCCTTGACCTCCTGGACACACTCTCCCGATATTTAGCCTCTGCAACAGGTAATTGTGGGGAGGATAGGAAATGCTAAAGGCATGTCCCTCCCAGAAAGATGCCACATTCCCTTTACTGGGTTCTGGGGTTGCCTAGGGAGTGAAGGGTACTGCTATGTTCTTGGCTGTGCTCACCTGGAGTGGAGTTTCCACCATGCTGAGCTGGCAGGGAGAAGGTTGTGGAACAAATGCCACAGACTCTCACCGTTCTTGATGAATTTTACTAGATTTTCTTGAATAAATATTTCTTCATTGATATATATGTCCTTAAAACCACTTCCAGAGTTTTTAAATCTGTGTGTTTTTAAGTAATTTTCACCTCAACTTATGCTTGTTTTGCTTGGGAGTGGGTCCACTGGACTCCTTACATTTTGATTCCATATGTCAGAACCCGAGAATATACTTAAATATATGACACCAAAGATAGAAATATAAAGAAAAACTACTAAATTGATCATATAAAAATGTAAAAAATGTTTCTCACTCGTTCTTTCTTTCTCTCTGTCTCTCTCTCTTTCTTTATTCCTTTCTCTTGAGATGGAGTCTTGCTCTGTTGTCCAGGCTGGAGTGCAATGGCGCGATCTCGGCTCACTGCAACCTCCGCCTCCCCGGTTCAAGCGATTCTCCTGCCTCAGCTTCCCGAGTAGCTGGGATTACAGGTGCCCACCACCGCAGCCAGCTAATTTTTGTATTTTTAGTAGAGAAGGGGATTCGTCATGTTGGCCAGGCTGGTTTCGAACTCCTGACCTCAGGTGATCCGCCTGCCTCAGCCTCCCAAAGTGCTGGGAGTACAGATTTCTAAAGTTAAAAGGCAAATAAAAAGAAATATTTTCAACGGATAAAAGTTTACTACCTTAAATATTCTGAAATCTTTGACTAATCTCTAGGATAAAGACGAAAACTCAAATAAATAAGGAACACAGAGGCAATTCATAAAATGCATATAACACATACACATAAAAAACTTTAACCTCACTAGAAATTTTTAAAAAAGGAAAACAAGAAACACTTTATGTGCACAAATTAGAAAGATGTAAATAAACTTACAATACTCAGCAAGTATGCAAAGAACTAAAAAAAATACACTATGATGAGAGAGTAAATTGACACGAACTTTGGCAAAATGAATAAATATCATATTAAAAACATATATAACCTTTCCATGTTGCATTTAATTTATTTAAAGATGGTATATATAGTGTGATGTATGGCTGACGGCTGTGTGTGTGCATGTGCTTTTGTGTGTATTGGTTTTAACCTATAACAGTACTGCTGTTAACATTTGCAGAGCCCTAATCAGGAATACATATTGCAGAGGGTAGGTAGCATCTGTAAATGTCTTATCTGAAACTCACTTGAGATTCAATTAACAGTATTTACTATCAACAGTACAAGCCTTGCTAATTGGCACAATTGAACATAGCAATGATTATTATCACTGGTGAATGATTATTTTCTCTGGTGAAAAGATTGGTGTTTAAGATATGGGTCTGGCTACAAATACTGCACAGTGAGTTTTGCCCTTGCATAGCACAGAAGGAAAATCTGGTGAGCCTAATAACTTATATTCTTAGGAATGATGTTTTGTGATTTTGATTCCAATCAGTTCTGTGTTGAACAGTTTTTTTTGCCTGACTCCAAGTAAGACTTTAATTGAATCCTGCCCTTGCAATATTGTCGCATTTGCCTCTGGTGAATCTTTGATTCGAAGGGCTATTGGAGAAACTGTAAGGACAGAGGAGTTGGGACTTTATTGAGCTTACAGTTTGAACAGCTGTTTTTTAATGTCTGCTATGTTGTTATGTGTGCAGAATTTAGCCTTGACTTATCTCTTCTTATAATTTACTACATTATTTTGAGGGTGATGAGGATGAGGCTTAGAGCCCTCATTACCTCTAATTGTTGATGATGGATATCTACCAGAAAGAATCTAATAATTACGAATGAGGAAAGTCACAATACTTTTTGATATGGTTTGACTCCCTGTCTGCACCTATAATTCTCATGTGTTGTGGGAGCTACCCAGTGGGAGACAACTGAATCATGGAGGCAGGTCTTTCCCATGCTGGTCTTGTGATAGTGAATGTGTCTCACAAGATCTGATGGTTTTGAAAACCAGAGTTTCTCTGCATAAGCTCTCTCCTCTCTTTGTCTGCTGCCCTCCATGTAAGATGTGACTTGCTCCTCCTTGCCTTCCGCCATGCTTGTGAGGCTTCCCAAGCCACATGGAACTGAGAGTCCAATTAAACCTCTTTCTTTTGTAAATTACCCAGTCTCTGGTATGTCTTTATCAGAAGTGTGAAAATGGACTAATACACTTTTTGACCTAGTAGATCAAGTTCTGGGAATTTATTCTGAGTTAAAAATTTAAAATGTGTGTAAAATTTAACTTCAGTGTGTTTATCAATGAGTTATTTATCGTAGCAGAACACAAACAATTTGAATGTTCAACAATAGAGAACTGATTGAGTTATCTGTAGTATATTCTGAAACGGAATAGTAAGCAGCTTTTAAAAGTGAGGGGGATATATAACTATTGAATGAGAGAAAAAAGTTCAGGACACATTGAATATGAAGAAACTGATATTAAAAACATGAACAAAATGAAAATATTTAAGAAAATATGTAGTTACAGTTATGTGAATAGAGTGTAAATTGTTTAGGATAAGATAAAAAGATAAATGATTTGATGAATTCTGTATAAATTGAATGTCTCTAAATTGAATCACATACAATATGGGCAGATGTGGCCGTTTAAAGGAGACATTTGGTACAGTTGACCCTCATTATTCACAGATAACATATTTGAGAATTTGCCCACTTGCTGAAATTTACTTATAACTCCAAAGTCAATACTTAAGGCACTTGAGTAGACACTTGTAGACACATAGAGGTATTTGTAGATGCACAGAGAATAAAAATTGTAGTTGCCCAATGCACACATTCCCAGCTTAGATGAAACAAAATGATGCTCTGTGTTCTCGTTTCAGCTCTCATATTCTAAAAAAGTCTCCTTTTTGCAGTATATTTAGTGCATGTTTCTCAAATTTTTGGTTTTTCTGTTGGTGATTTTGCTGCTTAAAATGGCCTCGAGCATAGTGCTGGAGTGCTGTCTAGCATTCCTAAGCAAAAGAAAGCTGTGATGTGCCTCACAGAGAAAATACATGTGCTAGATAAGTTTTGTTCAGGCAAGAATTACAGTGCTGCAGGCCATGAGTTCTATGTTAATGAATCAACAGTATATATTAAAGAAGCTATTTTTATCAGTTGATGAAAGTCTTGTTACCAGAGGCTGTCAGGAACATAACCCTCTATTGTCTCCAGTGTTTGCAGTGACTTTATAGAACATAATTACTGACGACAACGGAAATCAACTACAAATACTTTTGCAATGAAAGACCTTTGGAACAATTACTTTTGGATTTTGTATAAAGAATCCAAAAAAATCTGGAAAACGTGTGGCTAAGAAAACAGTTGATTGGTCCCTAATTCCACCTTATTACGTTTAAATTCAGTGGGTGTCTTACAGCCATGTTTATAAAGGAATCTTGCCTGGGGTGTCAAGTTTCTAGTTTACTTTGACTCTATCTGTCAGTCTGTGTCCAACCTTCATGGCAATTAACTGTGCTTTTGTGTGCTAATTATCATTATCCCAATATGGGCCCATTATTAGTCCAATGTCCTTAGTTTAAAGCTTAAGTGTCAATCAGTCACCTAAAACAATTGCATAGAAGGAAGCTTTGCAAGCCTGGTTTGAAAGTCTTTAGCTGAGTTCTACTTTATTATACTCCAGTTCAAAACTGAACACAAAGCTCTTCTTGATACAATTCTTTATTAAAATACTGATTTATCTACTTAATTAAAGCAAACGAGTTTATATTTTAAAATCAGGGATGGGATAATTGCTACTTTATGCTTGAAGATCTATTCAGGTACCTATACATTAAACAAGTAAAACCATAATTATAAAAACTACACATTTTTATCTGATTGAGTCGCTCCTGCCATTGAACGACCTTATTCAAGTCATTTAGAACAAAGAAAGGTGGTATATATGAGTTTTTTAAAATCCCACTGGATGCCAGGAGTAAGGAGAAAATTGCATCAAAACAGATGTGGTCAGAAAAGAGGTATTTCTTTTCCTGTGATGCTTTTCCTCTTTCCTCCTCTTACAGTAAATCCCCACTTATCAAATCCTCAGATGTGTAGAGAAGGAATAAGGCAGGGGTAATGGGGGAGTGGGACAGAGAGATGCCCTTTCTGGAGTTTGCAGAACTGTTGCATGCTGAGTAAAACCTGATGATGTATTCCATTCATGTCTCCAAAAAGTCAAAAGCAGTTTCAGCGTTGATTTCCCTTAAGAGTTATCAGACTTCATTCAATTGGTTTAATGAGTATAAGAGGTGACCTTGTGTCCATGTAGATACTCCCCATATTAAAAGACCTGGATGTAAAACTTCACATATGTGTAAATAGTTATTTTGGAGGGTGTTGTGAGGGTTATTGCAGCTCTCTGCTCAGGTGCTACTCAAGCTAAATGGGTGGGAGAAATTTTCCACTGTGTTATAATGATGATTATTTGCAAATTACATGAGCACCATTAATTCATTCATGCAATGATACAGAGCTGGTTCTCAGTGTAGTGGTATTGAATTTGCTGCTGGCAGCGTTAATTGATTCGTTTGGAACATTCCCCTCCAGAGAATCCCAATCACAGGTCCCCTGATCAAGAAATGGACATGCAGTCGGGGTCCTGGATATGTAGAGACACACGTGTGAGGCTGTTGTCATCAAAATAAACCACTTCTGTCTCCTGACAGGGGCTGAGTCTATTAGGAACACTCCCCAATCCTGGGAGCTTCCCTGAGAGGCTTTCTATCTTGGCAGAGGTGGCAGCTAAGCATCGCTTCTTCCCTGCAGGATGGAAAAAAGGGACTGGATTATTGGCTGCATTTTAAACTAGCTGCTGTTCTAGAGAAAATGTTGGGGAGGTACTGAACAAGCTTAGCACTGGATCAGTGGGGGTGTTTTGGTGAAAAGAAAAAATGCCTCCTCCTAACTTAACCTTTAACTGATATCCCCTCAACAAGACCCAAATCTGTCTCTCCAGATACACAGTGTCTGTTTTCCTAACTACACGGTGAACTGTGGACCAAGTCTTGGTCATGTTTAGTTTGTTTCCCAGAATCCACTAGAAGACAATGCCTGGCATACAGCAGGCACAGAATAAGGGCCAAAGGGGAGAATGGAAACAAAATATGTACATTTGAAATTTAGAAATACAGTTAAGGGACTTTGCCTGAAATTGTCATAAAACTTTGAAAATTGCTTCAATTTATAGTCCCAGTGGGAGAATGTGACAGCATATTTTATTCTTTGTTCTTTTCTGAAATTCTGTGTCCAGTCTAAAGCACGACATTTCCCTTTAAATGTGTTAGGAGTATGCATGGCTACACAGGAATATTTTCTGGAGAACTTCTGGTGAAGCATATTTTGATAAACAGTCTTACTAAAAGTTATATATATGTACTTTTAATTGACTAGTTTCAGAAAAATAATCAAGGTAAAAAAATATCATACATAGTACAGGTAGTAAAAGTCACGGTTCCCGCAGAAGCACAAAAGCCTTCAAAGTGAGTGGGAACCTGGGAACCATTGATCCTCAGTGGCTGTTTACCATGGAAAACACCTGCATCACCAACATTCCAGCTTTGCAAAAGTACCTCTATTACAGACACATTGCAGGCAAGGAGGGAGGAAAAAGCCTGAAAATCTCTCTCCAAGTTTAAGTAACCAGGAAACTTTGGTGGGGAGGTTGGGGTGGGGCGGTGGGGGTGGTGGGGGAGGGTAACTTCTTTATTTAGCATTAATCTCAGCAATCATGAAAGTCATGGAATTTCAAGTGATGCAAATTTGACGACAACAATACCTATCACTAGCCTGGATTTGCCCACTTCTCGAACAGGAATTATAAAAATAATAATTAATTTTAAAAAGCAGAAGACAAAACAAAAAACAAACCAAACCAACATTGAATGAACTAATAAAGCTGCTGCATATATGTTGGAGTTGGATGTTTATTTTCTTACTGCAGTACTTTAAAAATAGTTTTCCAGTTAACGTCTTTTCCACATAATGGAGATGTCAGGGTAGGTTTACATGATTGTGTAAATAGTCAGAAGTTGTTTATGTAGCTCTGAACTGCTGAGAGATGAGCAGGAAGACCTGGGTTCAGCAAAACCCTTGGGGCTTTTTCCCAGAGAGAGAAACAGAGGCTCCTCTCTGGGTTGCTGGAATGCTTTCCAGACGAATTCGACTGGGTTGGCTTTCCTCTGCCTGTCAAAGTCACTTTGCGTAGTGCTGGTGAGGGGCTGGGGCATTGCTGCCAATCTCTACGGTTACCCTGAGGTTTGGAGTTGCGGCGAAGGGAGCCACTTCTGCATGGAAATAATAGATTCATAATGTAGAATGACCAAGGTATCGTCGTTCAAAGCACGTTCTTTCGAATTACAAGGCTTTCAACATGCCCCACCCCCGCGCACAACACACTACAAATTGATCCTTGTACCTATTTTACAGCAGCTGTTCCCTCTGACCTCCCCCCGCCCCCGCCCCACATTCCAATCTGAAAGCACGTTGCATGGATGAGACTTCAGGTCTGTAACGCAGCCTGTCTAGCCAATGTCCTCCGCCTAAGGACAGGCAGGTAAAAACCTCCCAAAGCCCCCTCTTCTGGCCTAAGTTCAATGCCACCCGCCCACCCACATTCCCCGGTTCAGCAATTTTCGGCCTAGACGCAGAAAGATTTGTTTCCCTGGCCAGGGCGCCTTAACGATCCCCCGAATTCCGCGTCTCCTGGAGGCCAGAGGTTTGGGCACCTAGGAAGGTCGCGCCTCCTTGTGCCCCGATATTCGGGTTGCAAAGGAAGGAGACATCGCCTCGGCATATCCCTGGCCGCTGAACAACACAACCCCTACGTCCCTGCACGGGAATCCGGTTGATAATCTCCTCTTGCCTGAGAATCAGGCGAGGTGCCCTTTACTAATTTCGCGCGTTGGGGACCTGGGGCTGCCTCCTCTCGGCAGCGCCGGGCAGGTGCTGCGCCCTGGCGCTCGCCTCCTTCGGCCGCGCACTGAGCATGCCCGGCTCTGCTGCGCGCGGGCTCCGGGCCTCCCGTGCCTCTCCTCCCCCCGGCTCGTCTCCCGCCCCTACCCACCCGCCCGCGCCTCTCCCCCTCCCCACGGCTGAGGAGTCGGCAGTCCGAACTCCGACGCGCCAGGTTTTTCTAGCCGCCGCGAGCGCCAGGAGGGAGGGGAGCGCCGCACCAGACAGAGCACTAGGTTCAACACCAGGATTGGTTGCAAGTAGGGAGCTTTCGCCACTATACCGGGCCCCTCGGACTGAGCCGGCGCCGCACCCGAGGCTCTCGCCAGCCCAGCGCCCAGGTGCTAAGGTAAGTGAGGCGGGAGCTGTTTGGGTCCGGCTCTTGCGTGGGCGCGCGATGCCCCGGGGACCCGGCTCGCGGATTTGGGGGAAAGGGCAGGGTCCGCGCAGGTTGCCTGAAGGACAGGGGGGCTTCCCGGGGCTCTCAGTCCTGCGGAGCGAGACAGCGTCTTTGGCGCCGTACAGCTCAGAGCCGGAAAGCCCTGCAGGGTCGGGCCAGCAGGAGCTGAACGCCTGAGCCCAGGAGGAGTCAGGGCCCCGACGACGCCACCGTCACCCCGCAGCGACCCTTCTTCTCCTTCTTAGTCGGAAAATAAGTTTGTTGCGCTGCGAGGCAGCCACAAAACAAGGAACCCAGAGCCCGGAATGCTTCGGGAACCCTTAAAATCAGCTCCTCCAACTGGTTCAGGCTACTGCCCCCTCTCCGTGCGCCCTCACCTCTGGTGCCGGGTTCTTGGCGGGGGTTTTCTTCTGATAGCCCAGTTACAGCCCACAGCAGAGGGAGGCGAACTTGGGGTTTGAAGGGACTTGGGACTAAAGGAACAGGAGCCGGTAGCCCTGATGGAAGGAGCCGTGTGGAAACACACACTGATTTTTGTAACGCCCACTGTGTGCCAGGCTGGGTGCTAAGCGCTGAGGCTACGGCGGCGAGCGACAGACCAGGTGCCTGCTCTTATGGAAGGTACCTGGCTTCGCCAGTCTCTGCCAGGGGAGCTTGTTGGGTGGCATTCGTTTCCAACAACTTCTGGGGGATTTCCAGTTTCTTCTGAGAGGCAAGACAACCGTCTCGTCTCCTCCCCGGACCCAGACAGCAGCGAACTGTGCGCCAGGCGCCCCACAGACACCGGTCCACTCACTCTCCTTCTGGAACGGAGGGCTCAAAACCTTCGTGCATTTTCTCTCTTGTGCTTCGTGTATATATTTTACTATTTATGAAAGGTGTGGAGGTGAGGGTAGGAGGACGTGGGCTCCTGAATCTATCTGAACCAGCCAGAGAGTCGGCTGCGTGAAAACATTTTGCAGCACAGCGAAGCTCCTGCGAGGAGGCGGCTTCGCGCGTCGGGAAGATAAGGCGGTTGCTTGCTGGCCAGGGTCTCCAGATTTGGTGCGAAAAAGCTTGCGGAGGTTGTGTAGGGCGAATCAATGTGACTGAGCACCTTGGCTGTGTGGTCTGCGTGGAGGAGAGTGGGCCGGATCTTGAGGTGTGTTGGAGGTTTATTTGTAAGGAGGAGTTCCTGAAAGGAATGTCGTGGAACTTTTTCTAGTTTTCCTGCTGGAATCAACATAGGGGCGGGGACGTGTTTGTCAGAATAACAGTGGCATTTAATTGCATGGGAAGCTCTTTCAGTTTACTGTAGTGGGAGCTGGATAGTTCAAGGAGTAACTCCACATAACTGAGTCGTTTGGATACCCACATAAGATAATTTGGAACGTGCTTGTTTTTTTTTTTTTTTTTTTTTTTTTTTTTTTTAAGGTTTGTGGTTTATGTCCTTTAGAGAGTGGGGTAGGAGGGTAAAGACTGTGTAGGTTGCCTATGAGCAGGTCCACACAATAGCGTTCCCAAGTCTGGCTAATAGCAAGTTTGTTCTCTCTTTCTCTGTCTCTACCCAAGTGGGTGAAAAAGAACAGTGTGTCATGAAGACAGGCACCTGGAGGTGATTTGGGTGGCATTTATAAGAAAATTCACGTTACCCATAAGTTTATTCTTGCTATTTTTATCTTGATTTCTTTAAAGATTTTGTGGGAATCTCTGCAGTGGGTCGCAGGAGTAGGTAAGATTGCTAAGGATCAAAAACAAGTTTCATGAGAGTATTATTTTTGCTACCTTATAAAATAGCTATTGATTTGTTTGTTGAAGCTGGTTTCAACTGCTCTGTCTTGTTGAGGAGAGATGATGATGATAAACCTCATTATTTTTCCCTCTGAACCCTGGGAGGTAGCTGGCAAGGATGGAAAAACTGACCTTTTCAATTAAAGACTAAGAGTCTAAGAGAAGTGACTTGGATAAGGGTGCATGTCAGAGCCACATGTAAGTTTCAACAGAAGTAGATTTTCTTATTTGCAGTTTTTTAAACAACACTTTTCATTTCTTTGAGTTGTAAAACTTTTCAAGTCAATTGGGAGTCAGTTCAGTACCTTTTTCCATAGTCATTTCATATTGGCAGGTAATTAAGAGTGATTAGAGAACAAACCTTTCAAATGATGTTGGATTTTTTATCATTCACTTATTTTACCTGCTTCTCTCTCCTTTTCGTTCAAAAGTAGGCCCTCTGATTTCTTTTCCGCTCTAAGCACTAAATCTTTTGGCTGCAATTTTTCTTCTGAAATGTATACAGGACATCCGTTCCTTCAATTTAGTCTTAAAAAAATAAAGCATCTCAGCAGAAAATTCCCATGCATGGTACTGACTTTTCTACAAGTTTGTCTGATTATGATTTTAACTTGTTATTTCTTCTTTGTTATATTTGAAGACAAACATAATATGCATTAGCTTCAATCTCTCTTATCTTAAAAATGAATATTTTGTAAAAACTTGCTTTTATATTATTTTGGTTGAATAAGTCTATTTCATATGATAGGCAGGGAGATGTCTCTACACACTGATTTTTTTTTGTTCCTTTTTGTCCTTTTTTCCCTGTAATGCTATGTTTTAAGCCTAGTGAAGGGGGCAAGGAGGCAGGATTTACTGCCTAGATTTATTGATCTTCATTATTATTATTATTTACTATCAGAAGAAATCTGACAACATATCAATAAAATTTATTTATAAACTGAAGACATGCTTTTATATGATACACTACTTATAAAACACACAGACAAAGAAAAAAAGATGAATAAAGCAAAAATTATGAAATAGAAGTTCTCATGTTGTTGTTATGTATCCCAGTGGATCGTTTTGTACAGCCCCTGGGGTGTGTACCACGCTTTAAAGATCACTGCTGGTTTGATATTTTTAAAATCTTTCTCTCCTTATCTCTGCTCTGCTGTTCATTATCGCTGATACTCTAGCCAGTTGTAAAACTGCTACACTTCTGTATCTTCTGTAACAAATAGATTAAGCACACTTGTTTTCCTCTCATGGACTCATATGTGGATAGAATGAGGTATAAGGGATGAATGTGTTTTGGAGATGTCATCTTAGATCTCCCGAAGTACATATACAGGTGCATTTTTAAAAATGGAATTTTAGTTTAAAGACTAAGTACCAATGGTCAGGAAGTGAAGAATCCAAGGAGTAAATGAGGGAGGATTGGAAGGACACTTTCCACATTGCAATGTTGTGTGGAGGCTGGAAAGTTCATAAACCTTGAAGCAGATTAACATGAATCTAAGTCTGGCTCCATCATTTATTACATTTACAGTACTGGGCAATGTAGTTCCTTAATTTCTGTGAGCCTTAGTTTCTTTAGGTATAAAATTGGGATAACATCTATTTCAAGGCGTCACGATAGGGATTAAACATGAGAACATGAGTCAACATGGGTCAAGAGCTTGGCTCTTTTAGATTGGCTCTTTAACAGATATAACAGATCCAAAAGCCATACTGCCTCAGATGTGAAATATATTTATTTCTCGGTTGTGTGAAGTCCCAGAATGGGTGATCATGGCAGTACTCCTTCAAAGTGTGATTCAGAGACCCAGCCTTCATCTGTTCTGTGCCCTTGCCATCTTCAGCAGGGTCACCGTGCTTACTTGCATCAAGACATTGGAAAGAGGAAGACTTGGGAGGATGTTAATTGCCCAGAATTAGAATGAGTGCATATTACTTTTCCTTGCATTGTGCTGGCCAGAACCCAGTTCTTTGTGGATGTATGTTGCTATTAAGGAGGCTGGGAAATACAGTCTAGAAATGTTATCCAGGAAGTAGAATAAATTGTTGGGAGAACAACTAGCATTGTCTGACGTTTTATTACTATATGTGATATTTCTTCCATGTTCAATAACTGTTACTTCCTTTTCTTCTCCTAACCCTTGTTTTTTTTTTTTTTCTGGTAGAAAAACTGGAATGGATACAATAAATAATAATAGAAGCAGTTAATACACACATAGTGCTTACTATTATTGAGATACTTTTTAAAGCACATTGCCCTACTTTGCCCTTCTATTATTATCTCTATTGTACAGATGAGGAAAACTAGGCATAGAGAAATTAAGTTATTTGTTCATCATAGCTAGTAAGTAGCAGAGCTGGGATCTGAACCAGGTTCTCTTGCTCCAGAATTGATTTTTTAACAGCTTTTTTTTTTTTTGCTTTTGCCTCAATACTTTTCTTATTTAAGCCACTGGACCGCTTTTTGTTTTTGCCTATATATAAAAAAGTTGCCAGGAGAATTTTTTAAAATACTAAAGTAGAAAAAAAAGATATAATCCAGAACATACTGGAATGGAATTAGATATGATACAGCTTTATCTTGAATACCTACCAGGATCAGGAGCAGATATTTAAAGTAACTCCCCCGACTTACACACCCTTCACCACTACAACTGCTGTTTCATTTCTGATAAACACATTGTCAGGGTCTGTGCCTTGAATTACAACCTTCTCAAGATTCTATTGTGGGAGTCCTGCGCTACCACTTTCATGCTTCAATATGTGAGGATAAATTCCTCTTCACTTCTCAGCAGAAACAAATATCTTCCCTGGCAGGTTTTTCAGCTAAAATAGCCTCTCCTAACTTTTGATCAAAGGTATTGCTCTTTGTGAATATCCCCAACATCCAAGAAAGGAAACCCTCTTCTTTTCCTATGAGCTTTGCAAAATTATTTTTTATTTATCTATTTATTTATCTTTATTTTCTGTATGACTAAGGGGACTGTATATATATCCCAGGTACCCTCTAAAAGAAAATGGTCCCTCTTGTTCTCATCCTGTTGTCCCATTTCCATTAGAGAATCTGCCTCATCTTATGTTTCCTATGTATTTGTCTTTCATAAAAATGCCTGTTACAATTTTGGTTCCCAGTGGCTGCAGTGGAAATGTGTAGTGGTCAATAGTAAGAGTATACTTTTTGCTAAGATAGATATTGTTCCAACATTAAAGAGTCAGTTTTTTCCTCTTGTTCAGTATGTATTTGTTGCATCTTCACAATTAGTTTAATGATATGTATCTTCTTACCATGTAGGTAGGCATAAATACTGTATACCTACCAGTCATTTCTTTCCTAGAAGCCCCTATTCATTTCCTCTTTACTTTCCCTGAGCCTCATGTCCTGAGAAATTTGCTTTTTTTCTGAACTCCTCTTTCTTCCATTTTTTTCCACTTCTGTGCCATTTATGTCTACGTGTGTGTGTGTGTGTGTGTGTGTGTGTGTTTCAAGTCCCTTCTTGTGATTTAATGGGGTTGGAGGGCTGGAGAGGTTTTCACATGCTTACTGTCATGTTTTCAGCCAAATTCCACAGGGCCTTGTAACAGGCTAACATGAGCTGCTGTAATAGATAAGCTCTTAATTTTCAGTGACTTATTTTAACTTTTTACTTCTTGCTCATGTGTGGTAGTTCCGTACTCATAGAATAGATCCTGATTGAGTGGCTGTCCGTGGGGTCATTCAGGGAACAGGTCCCTTAGAGTTTTATGGCTTTGTTCATCTTTAAGTACCTAGAGTCCTCATCATTCAGTCAAGATACAGGGTGTGAGGAGATAAATAATCCAGAGAAGTCTCATTGGAGGTTGTTGTAGGCACAGCCTGGAAGTGGTTATCATGACTTCTGCCCACATTCCTCTGGGGTGGACCTCAGTCACTTCGACATCCTTTGCTGCAAGGGAAGCTGAGAAGTGGCATCTAGCTGAGTGCCTGGGGGAGAAGGATGAAAGGAAAACAGGTCTGGTAAATAACTAGCCAGTCTTTGTCACAGGTTTCCAATGAAAACATGTGAGAATATCAGCTAATTCTCTAGGTATGGGGAAAAGAGAGCATGGATTTTGGTTATTTGCCTAATAAATGCCCATTCCCTTGCTTCCTTTTAATTTTGACCTCTATTGCTATCCCATTCTTAGTGCATATGGTCTGGGTGGGATTCCATTTCCCAGTTAAGGATTGGAGCATGGGAACCAGGTCTTTTCGGGAAGAGCATTGACTTTTCCTGTCCACAGTAATTGCTTCTAGAACAGAATAGGCATGGACCCAGTGAGAACCACTGCAGTGAGATGCTTTGCTTTTTCTCAGTGACTCTAGTTGGGCTCCATGTATGCCCTTGAACTAATTCCTATAGATAAGGAGATTAGAATCAGGGAGCATGTGGGCCTGCCACTGCTGCAGCTGTCTTAACACCAAAAAGAGAACCTAGACCTGCTGGGGTCACCACATATTACTTGAGAATGAAGCCAACAGAAGAGTAGCAAGGGGCATGATGGAGCAAAACCAGCTCCTCTTGCATCATGTGAGCCCATTAATCTGGCTATGCCTAAAGTGAGTTAACCTGGTATGTTAGTCTGTTCTCACACTGCTATAAAGAACTGCCTGAGACTGGGTAATTTATAAAGGAAAGAGGTTCAATTCACTCAGTTCCACATGGCCTCAGGAAATTTACAACCGTGGCAGAAGGCACAAGAGAAGAAAAGGCATGTCTTACATGGCGGCAGGCAAGAGACAGCAAAGGAGGAAGAGCCCTTTATAAAACCATCAGATCTCTTGAGAACTCATAATCATGAGAACAGCACAGGGGAAACTGCTTCCACAATACAATCACCTCCTACCAGGTCCCACCCTTGACACATGCAGACTATGGGGATTACATTTCAATAGATGAGATTTGCATGGAGACACAGAGCCAAACCATATCATTCTGCCCCTGGCCCCTCCCAAATATCATGTCTTTTCACATTTCAACATGCCTTCCCAACAGCCCCCCAGAATCTTAACCCATTTTGGCATTAGCTCAAAAGTCCATAGTCCAAAGTCTCATCAGAGACAAGGCAACTCCCTTCTACCTGTGAGCCTGTAAAATAAAAAGCAAGTTAGTTACTTCCAAGACGCAGTGGGAGTACAGGCACTGGGTCAATCTTCCTATTCCAAATGGGAGAAATTGGCCAAAACGAAGGGGCTACAGGCCCCATGCCAGTCTGAAACCAGGCGGGGCAGTTATTAAATCTTAAAGCTCCTAAATCATCTTCTTTAACTCCATGTCTCAAGTTCAGGTCATGCTGATGCAGGAGGTGGGCTCCCACTGTCTGGGGCAGTTCTGCAGGCTACAGCCCCCCTCCCAACTGCTTTCATGGCTGGAGTTGAATGTCTGCTTTCATGGCGCACAGTGCAAGCTGTCAGTGGATCTACCATTCTGAAGTCTAGAGGACCATAGCCCTCTTCTCACAGCTCCACTAGGCAGTGTCCCAGTGGTGACTCTGTGTTGGGGGCTCCAACCCCCATTTCCCTTCTGCACTGCCCTAACAGAGGTTTTTCATGAGGACTCTGCCCCTGCATCACACCTCTTGCCTGGACATCCAGGCATTTCCATACATCTACTGAATTCTAGGCAGAGGTTCCCAAACCTTAATTTTTGTCTTCTGCACACCCACAGGACCAACACCATGTGGAAGCTGCCAAGGCTTGGGGCTTACACCTTCTGAAGCAACAGCTTGAGCTATACCTTGGCCCCTTTTAGCTACAGCTGGAGTGGCTGGGATGCAGGGCACCGAGTCCCTAGGCTGTACACAGCAGGAAGCCCAGTGCCTTGCCCAAGAAACCATTTTTCCCTCCTAGACCTCTGGGCCTGTGATGGGAGGGGCTGCCGCCAAGATCTCTCTCATGCCCTGAAGACATATTCCCCATTGTCCTGACTCCTGCTTACTTCTGCAAATTTCTGTAGCTGGCTTGAATTTCTCCCCAGAAAATGGGTTTTTCTTTTCTACAACATCATCAGGCTGCAAATTTTTCAAACCTTTATGCTCTGCTTCCCTTTTAAACATAATTTCCAATTTCAGATCATCACACTCAAGTTTAAAGTTCCACAGATCTCTAGAGCAGGGGCAAAATTCTGCTAGTCTCTTTGCTAAAGCATAGCAAGAGTGACCTTTGCCTCAGCTCTCGATAAGTTCCTCATCTCCATCTGACCTGGACTTCATTGTCCAAATCATTATTAGCATTTTGGCCAAAACCATTCAACAAGTCTCTGGGAAGTTCCAGAGTTTCCCACATCTTTCTTCTGAGTCTTCCAAGTCTCTAGTAAGTTCCAGACTTTCCGACATCTTCCTGTTTTCTTCTGAGCCCTCCAAACTGTTCCAGCTCTATCTGTTACCCAGTTACAAAGTTGCTTCCACATTTTCAGGTATCTTTATAGCAGTACCCCGCTCTCTGCAGTACCAATTTACTGCATTGGTCCATTCTCACATTGTTATAAAGAACTACCCAAGACTGGGTGATTTATAAAGGAGAGAGATTTAATGGACTCACAGTTCTGTATGGCTTGGGAGGCCTCAGGAAACTTAAAATCATGGTGGAAGGGGAGAGAGAAGCAAAGGTGTATCTTACATGGCAGCAAGCAAGAGAGAGTGAATGAGCAAAGGAGGAAAATCCCCTTATAAAACCATCAGATCTCATGAGAATCATTCACTATCATGAAAACAGCATGAGGGAACAGCTCCCATGATCCAATCACCTCCCATCAGGTCCCACCCTTAACACTTGGGGATTACAGGGATTACAATTTGAGATAAGATTTGGGTGGGGACACAGAGCCTAACCATATCACCTGGTGATTTTGCAGCTCTTCAGATTCATAAATTACCCTTTGATGTAAGCTGATTTGGGTTGGATTTGTATCACTTAAAGTGAGTACTGATTTATTAGACCAAGCAAAAAAGAGGAAAGAATACTGGATAAGGAAGGGAGTGGGGGTTTTATTTGTTTGTTTGTTTGTTTTCCTGAGCTCATCTTATGCCACTTTGGTTGCGTGCCTAACAGTTCCACGCCCTTATAATACATCAGACTTCCAGTCAAGAACCATTTGGCATACCCCTACCCAGGCACATAGAGCTCTCACTAAATTATAAACCCAAAGCTGTTAATTCTTCTCAAAGATTATCTCTCCTTACAGAGTTATGGAAGGAAATGGAAGTGAAATCACATCCTCAGGCTTAATTCCCTCTTTCAAGGTTGTCTGTGGTCCCTCCTGGATGATGCTTTCTTTTCCAGCATCACTTCCCTGTTCCTATTCTCCCTCAGGCTTGCAGACCAACTGTAACAATCTAATCACCCATCCTGGAACTTTTCATGTGACTTTTTTTTTTTCATGACTCTGTTTACATTGCCTCTCTCTTTGACCTCCTCTTGCTGTCCTTTTCTACTGTGTTTATTACAGTTTGCACAATGCTCAACTCAAATGTCACTAAGTTAAGCCTCTTTCAATACTGTTGAGGCATAAAGAATGGCTCCATCCCCTGTACATACTCTCATTGTACTTGTTTCCGTGCCACTGATATAATATCTGTCATGAGAATGACCATCTCTCTTGCTTTTCCCAGGACAGAGGGGTTCCCAGGATGCTGGACATTCATTTTTAAAACCAGGAAAGTCCTGATCAAGCCAGGACAAATTTGTTGCCTTGCCTTCTACATTGTAATAGCTCTCTTTTAACATGCCACTCAGTACAATGGAATTTCCTTGAGACAGTGGATAACAGCTTGAAATTTGGAGGCAAAATTCTTACCAATCCTAGATCCACTTTGTATTAGTTGTGTGATTATGAGCAAGTGACCTAACTTTTCTAGGTTACAGTTTCATCATCTGTGTAGTGGAATAATATGTGTTTTGTAGGGTTGTTAATTAAAAGACATCATAAATTAAATCACTTAGTTTAATGATGGACATATCTGTAACATTGTCTAAAGCACACAAGCTTTGTGAAGATTATATAGAGTACTACATACAAAGTACAAGTAGTACAGTGCCCAAATCCTACTAAGCATCCAGTACACAGTTTTTGTTATTGATTGTTGTTATTCACCTTTAAGTATCTCTTGCCTAAAACACAGTAGATGCCAAAAATACAATTACACTCAGAGAATACATGTTCATGGAGCATAAACGATGTTACTCAGAGTTTGTGATAAGTGGGGCAAGCAAGTCAGTGAGAGTGATTAGGAAATGTTTTTGATAATTACTTGGTCTTTGAAACTTGAAAAAGCTGGAATTGACTGCAGGATTAGTTCCTTTTTAGAAACAGTTTGTTTTTTCTTGCATATTTAAGCCAGACTTAACAAATTTTCATAGTTTGGAAAGAAAAAATATTTTCCCTGTTTGGGCAGGGTCAATATCAGTGCATAACCCCTAAGTACATATTTTCGTTGTCTTTATTAATTAAATAAAAGTGGCGCATTTGGGGGACCAAAATGCAAATATTTTGTCTGTCTTTTGTTTCGTAAGAAAATGAAGGTTAGGGCAGTAGAATCACTACTCCATTATTAATCATTATTCCATAATGATCTTGAGTTAAAAAAATCATATGAATTTTTTTGTTGTTGTTCTTAACGACAGTGACATATCCTCTCTACCTTTGGACTGAACTTTTCTATATAAAAATACTTTGTACCTTGCACACTTGTATTAATATAACTCTTGAGTATCCATATTGCCTATGCCTTTCAGGTTTGTCATGGAAATTTCCAGTGAGGACAGGTGTTGCATGTGTGCTTATGCTGAGATCGGTCCAGTCTGGACAAGAAGACAATCAAACAAAGCAATGATATGACTCAAGTCACCAAGTATGTTTTGTAAGACTTGATTCTAGGCACATTGCCATCATTTTGAGTTGTGCAAATTTGTACTGTTACCTATATTATGATGGGTCTTCAACTATTAATTATAAATATGAATTTTTTTGTCTTTAGTCACTCATTTGATTAGCTATTAGCTAGATATTGATTCTAGACTCCTTACAGATTAGTGAATTAATTGGGAGTCCAAGCATTATTTTTAGTGTATTTAATTGGGTGAATGACAACTTTATAGAGACAGTGATTACTTAAGTCGCACATCTAATTCTTAGTAAAAAATTATAGTACAAACAAGGTCATCTAGAATTCTTGGATCTAAGTAATGGTAAATGAAGGTTTGTTTTTAATATAATAGTAGCTTTTAAAAATGGATATCCCTGTAAAATGTATTCATTTTCTGCTTAAGCAGGTGACTAAATATAGTTTACTTCTTGATGACACGGGATCACCATGATAAACATAGGTTTGGTGGTTTAGAATAGAGTATGGGCCTTGGAATCAGATAGACCTGGTTTGAATCTTTGTTTTGTCTCTTACTAGCTGTGTGATCTCAAACACATTCTTACTTTTTGCAAGGCAGTTTTTAAAATCTGTAAAGTGAAGTTGATCCTGCCTATCTTACACATAGGCTGTGAACATTAATGATATGCATTTAAGACTTTAGGACAGTGTGCATGGCACATTGTAAGCATTAGGTAAATGAACCCTATACTAAAATCTTTACAACTTATACAGAACATAGTATACTTAAATGGTTTATATATTTGTTGTTCATTGTTTCAACATTCTTTGCCACATTCCTGTGAAACTGGGATGCAACAGGATCCCATCCAGTGCAGCTGAAATGTTGAGACTGATACTGGTGACCTCCATCTGCTTTCTGCTGCCTTTCAGATTGTCATATTATAATCTTTCGCTTTGGTGAACTAGCCTTTTCTACTTGCTGTTTTCCACCATTTGTGAACTGGAAAAATAAAATACACAAGCTGTTCAAACATTCTTAGTAAGAGTAAACAGGTTCGGAGTGAGACTGTGAAGGGGCCTGTTTCTCCCCTCGCCACCATTTTTTTTTTTTTTGTGAGAGGATAATGGTATGGATGTTTCACATCGATTTTCACTGTTCTCAGCTTTACCTCCCTACTTCCCGGCTGACGTACTGGGAGTAAGATGTCACTATACCATAGTGGAAATAGAAAATAACCTGCTTTGATAATATTGTGACATGTATTTGTGATATGCTTTGCAGCAGCATCATGTTTGTGAAAATTCCTGTGTTACAGTGTGGAATGTTGGCTATCTTACCTGTAGTACAATAAACTTCATTCAAAATCCTGTGCTTAGAATACAACATGATCTTTACGGTATAAAGAGGTTTTCGTTTCTATTTTTTTCAGCACATTTCAAGGTCTTACCAGTTACTAGAATCTAACTTAAAAGCCTTAGTATTTACCCTTCATTTTCTTTTTTAAACCCAGTGGTCAGAATTCCCGATACCAAAACAATTATGGATACTATTAAGGTGGCTGTAATGTGTATATACGCCCTGTGAGGTCGTTGAGAATTCATAGTTCTGTTAATTCTACTCAATTCTTGTAATAATTGAAATTCACCAGTATATTGTTGTATATAGTATGTGGTGTAAGTGAAATTAATGCTTTTCTTTTAAACATTACTATTTTTAGAGAAGAACCTTTTCCTGTTCTTCTGAATTAAGGAATTGTTACAAATTTTTGTAGGTTTATTATAACGTGGCTACTTAAATCAACATATTAAGGTAAACTCTTAAGAAAAGAAACATAATATAATGTACTCCCCAAAATAATGAATCCTATGTTTTAGGTTGGTATTTAGTCTCCATAACTGGACAACACTATTTTATGTGATATATAGGAAAGGCTGGAGGTAGACTTGGTGATTTAGAATGACTCAGTGATTCATATCCTGTCTCTACTACTTATATATTTAGTATATATACAAATATATATTAAAGTTAGTATGTAACATTAGACCAAGTCATTTAACCTTTTTTAGCTTCATTTTTCTCTTATATATAATGGAGGAATTCCTGTAGGGTTGTGAAGACTAAAGTTACTTAATTGTATATACACATAGCCTTGTGCCAGGATTATAATTAGACCATCCCTAAAAATCCTGTTTATCATTATGATTTTACCCTTTCAATGCATTTATTCAATATGATGCTTGTGTTGTAGATGAAATATGTGGATGTTATGATTTACAAACTTGAAATTTCATTATTTTAATATACTCTATAAAGTGATTTATGTTTGCTCATATGCTTTTATCTATAGGATAGACAATGCAATCCTCTCTGTGTGGAGACAGAGGAAGGCAACATTTCCATACTGTGTTGTTTTATGGTTGACTATTACTGCAAGCCACTGTATCAGAACTGAGATGAGATTAGCACTATTTGAGATTTCATTTTGGAGAAATGGTTTTGGCTATGGTCAAGAATCTTATTTATTAGAAAGAATGAATTACTGAGTAGGCTCTCATCTGTATTCTTTCTGTTTCAGCTGTAGCCCATCTTGCCATCCTGTAAAAGAAATGCTGACAGTGACAGAGGAGAAATATAAAAATGTTTCCAGTTGTTGCTTTCAGTCAAATGTGATTGAAATTTTATAAAAGATTTACACATTTTTTATTTGTAATACTGACAGTACTGGGAAATGAATTTCTGTTTACTCCAGAGAATAGCAGTCACTTTTTAGGTTCTTTGAATTTTAAAACTTAGCAAGCATAACAATAATGACTGGTGTATTATTAACATGCATGTAAGAAGGAGTTTAACATATCTGAAGAGAAACTAGTTAATGTTATTTTACTTCCTATGTGTTTTTACAGCCTTTCAAGAATGAAACATTGGTAGTAAGTTTGTTTTGAATGTTTCTCTATTTCATCTTTGTATGTTGATTTACTACCTATTGTATGGGATTCAAAGAATGTTTATATCAAAAACTGTTTTGTTTAGAGCTTATCATTAAACCTCATTACTTAGATGTTTTAATTACTTTTATATGTTTCTTTCTGTATTTGTAACACATACAATGAGAATTTACTGTTTTCCATTGTGTTTTACATTTTTTTCTTCTGGTAAGTTACTAAGCTAACTCACATCAGTATCTTAATTCCTGGAGAGAGACCCCCATCCATTTATGTATATCCTATAGATCTGATTATGGCCTTGTTATGGAAATTGGCCTGACTACAGGCTTCTAGTCATTCATGCCCTAGTATTCTCCCCTGTTAGATAATTTCCAAGATGCATCCTCTACTATAGTTTCTAAGTAATTCTTCTGAGCACCAGACCAAGTATTCATGAAAGGCCTAAAATATATACTTTCAGTGGAAAGGATGGTAGAAATTCAGCCAATTCTGCTTTCTTGGGCTTTTAGATATTAGAAAGAGCTATAGAAATATAATTACACTGATGGATTTCGCTGCTCTCAATTGCCTGAATTACCAGGGTTGAGCAACTGAAGCGGGTGGAAGGGCTGTTTCCCTTATATCTGAATATAACATAATAAATTGTCCATCAATAGGGACTATTTGAGTTTGATATTGGTCTTTGATGTTATGTATGCTGCATTTCATTGATTAAAAGCATGCATTCTAGTTGGGTCTAGATATACAGTCTAAGTACATGATCTATAGTTCAGAATAGAGTATCATTTATATAGAAATTTGCCCATGGCCGTGTTATAATTGTAGCCCATTGACTGGCATCTCCAAGGAGCTTGTGAGAAATGCAGAACTTTTTCCTCACCCAGATGCACTGTATCAGAATTTTCATCAGTTGATTTTTATTAAATATTGATAAACATTTATTTGCATTGTATTCTTAACTAACTGAAACAACTGGTTCCCTGCTATGAGGCCTAAATGTCAAGCATATACACAACCTGCTTAATTGTATAGTAAGGACCCAATACTATAGGATGAAGGATATGTACGGTTGAGTTTGGCCAAATGATGTTCAGAGTTTATATAGTTTAAGGCACAGATACACAAATTTTCAAAAATACAGGTAGAATATAGTCTATATGAATGGAATAGACAATGCTTTGAAAATCACTGGAGGGAGGCTTTATTGTTTGTGAAAACATGTTGTCATCACTTTTTGCTTTAAGCCTTTGGTGGTGAAATAACTCAAGCCATTCTTCCTTATGTTGAAGGTCGAGAACCCCAAGTATCACATCTACCATCTCACTCATCAATGTGATTGGTCAGCCTTTGCTGAGGTCCTACATAGCCAGTTTTAAAGTTACACTTCTTGCATATACATATGAAAAGGCATGTTACTTGTGCTTTCGAAGAGCTTTTTGCTTGGTGTAAAAAGAAAACTCAGATTACAGTGTGATGTGGAATATAATGGCGGTAGTTTCATCGAGATGATGGGAAAGAATTGATAAGATAAAGTAGAAAGATGAGCAGAGTTTTCAGATTGGGTTTGGAAAGAGCACTTAAGAAAGAGGGTGGCCAGGTGGTGGCTCACACCTGTAATCCCAGGACTTTGTGAGGCCAAGGTGGGCAGATCACTTGAGCTCAGGAGGTTGAGATCAGCCTGGTCAACATGGCAAAACCCCATCTCAAAAACAACAAAAAAAAACAAAAGCTAGCTGGCGTGTTGGTGCCCACCTGCAGTCCTAGCTCCTCGGGGGGCTGAGTTGGTAGGATCACTTGAGCTAGGGAAGTTGAGGCTACAGTGTGCTGTGATCCTGCCACTGCACTCCAGTCTGGACGACAGAGCAAGACCTTGTCTCAAAAAAAAAATAAATAAATAAAATTAAGAAAGCGGGTATAGTATGTACAATGGCCATGGGCTTATGAGGAAAAATGGCAAGTTCGGAGAATGCCAAAGGTATGAGTGGATGCTAGGGGTATGGGAAGGTGGCAGTAGGGCCTTCATTTACACAGTTTCATAGACTAGAATGTGAATGTTATCCCCAGAGTTGGACCGCCAACAAGCAATGACTGTGATTGTTGCATCATGGCTTTGTGCAAAGTGGCATCTCTAGCGAATGGGACAAATTGGGGAATATGAGGAAATTAGGAGATATTCTTTATGCTGTATAAAGCCATTGCAAGATTTTAAGGGGCTGGGGTGACATCAGATTGTTAACTTTGAAGGATCTGCCTGAATTCAATATAGAGAGCTGAATGATGGATTTGGGCTGGTATGTGGAGTGACATCCGTAACCTGTCTAAGCTTTGAGATGTATGCCTGGTCTATGATTATTTTCTATTATGCCTCACGTTAATTATGGAGGATAACAGTAAACTGGGTGTGAAAGTGCATTTACATTTTATATATAAAATATTTATACTTCTGTAATGTATTTCATATTTAATTCCAATATGCAAAGGGATTAACAAGTAATTTGGAGCTTAAATTAGAGAACCAAGAAAATAAGCAAACAATAAAGGTTATTATGTACATAATGAAAATAAATCTCACAATGTAATTAAGTGCTTTTATATTGTAATATGAGAAGACATCTCATGTAGGTTGTAGATTTCCAAATGGACAATTTTGCTTGAGTACAAGGCACTCTTTTTTTTTTATTTTTTTATTTTTTATTTTTTATTTTATTTATTTTTATTTATTTATTTTTATTAATTTTTTTTTGCACACAAAACAATAAACATTTTCTAAAAATACATACAAACAAAAAGATGCGTATCAAACAAATTAGGAAGGTTGCACATGGGAAGTCGGGGAATAGAAATGGGGGGTGGGAACCAAAATAAATGAGAGAGGGACTTTATATGGATCAGTGATAACAGCTCAATCCTCCATTTGACAAAGAAGAAGGAGAAGGAAGAGGAAGAAAAAGAAAGTGGGATAAAGGATCAGAAAGAGAGGAAAATAGAAAAAATTAGAGTATGACTCCAGGGTAGACCTGTTTTGTTGTCACTGGGTTGGTTGGTTTGTTTGTCTGTTGTATTTTTCATATGTTTCGCCATGTTGGCCAGACTGGTCTCGAACTCCCAGCCTGAAGTGATCAACCCGCCTCGGCCCCCCAGAGTACAGGGACCACAGGCGTGAGCCACCACGTCCAGCCCCCACATTGCTTCTGGCCTCCGTGGTAGACCTCCCAGACGGGGCAGTCGGGCAGAGGCGCTCCCCACATCCCAGATGGGGCGGCCGGGCAGAGGCGCTCCTCACTTCCCAGATGGGGCGTCTTTTTTTTTTCTCCATTTAAAAACATTTGAAAGTTTTATATGGCAGAGGTTTATATGACAAGGTGTACAGTGCTGATCTGCTGACCAATATATTTTCTGGCATCATTCCATGTTTCTCTCTTGTGACTGAGGTGCATTCATTCCTTTGCTAATAACATTTGCTGTCCTCAGACATTATTAAAGGACATTTAATGCTGTTTGACAACATTTCAAGTAGTAGCCATTTATATTGTAGTGGACATTTATTTTTAATCACAGGAACAAGTTTCCTTTTCTAACAGCAAAATCTCTTCCACTGTTTGAAGTCTTGCTGGATGATGAAACCTCAGCCCACCCTCCTAATAGGAAGTGGACCATCAGGCCTCTCTGATGAGCCTTCAGCCAGGCTCTTCTCATTGCTCCAGTACATCATGCAGGCATGTGACCTAAGTTGCAATGATCAGACCCTCTCCTCCTATGTAGAATCTTGGGCTCAGTAACATAAGGATGAAGAAATGCTTAGTAGATTTATGCTTTTTACTGTGTCAGTGTCCTGGCCCCACTGAACGTGGTGTGTGGTCCAATATTAATGGTATCTCTACTGGGGGTTTTGGAGCTGCTTGGTCCTCTAGTTCTTCCTTCTATTCCATGCGCTCTCCATATCTTTTTGATAGTCTCCTTTTGCTTAGGTTCCCAAAGTTGGTTATTCTTGCTTGGAACCAAGGAACTTTAAAGATAAATGGAGGTTCTTCCAGGTAACCCTGTTTATCCTCTTAGCTTTCTGTTAGGAACATCCACAGCACGAGACACACAAGTTACCTTTTCAGGGTGCCTTTTGAGGCCTGTCCAGGAATTTGGAAAATTCATCCTCTTAAACACCCCATGGCATTTTCCACAGTTTATAGTAAGTACTCTCATCTCAGTATTCTGCAGAATGCAGAAAGGTACTTTGTAAATTTGGTGTATGAATCTCTCTATTGGTTTTCAAGTTGTGGTGTGCAGCCTTATTCAAAGGGAATTCTAACATTTCATACAACCACAGCTGCCATGTTGTTTCTTTTAAAAACTTGTGCCTTCCCTGAATAATTCATATTGTCCAGTGCCTTCAGATTATTTCATAAGATCAACACCTAAAAAGTCCTTTCTTGTTCTAGCTAATACTTAAAGACTCTTTTGCAAATGTGTTTCTAGAAATTGTTATCACAGTTAGGGTGGGCATTTAGCTTTTTGTGCCTAGCCTGTAAACTTGGGTCTTATTAACTCTGGGAACCATGAGTCTTGGTATTTATGCAGTGAGACTTAAATCTTTCTCGAAGGTGCTTTATAGTAACCTGCATGTAAAGCCTCTAACTTGGGCCTGGCATTCATAATTGGGTTGGGCCCCAATACTGATGATCTTCAAATCCTCTTTCATACATAGCTATCACCACTAAACTCTTACTCAGCTAATATTAGAAACAAAGCATTGCAGGAGGCCTCATGTCTAGTGTAAAGACCCATTCCTGTCCTCAGCTTGGAAGTGGAGGAGGGGAGACGTGTTTATGGGACTAAATATAAACTCTATGGGGTAATTGCTACAAAATGTGATCCTCAGAAACACCTGGGAGCTTTGGAAGAAAATAAAATTTCACAGCTCCACTGTAGATAATAGCGAATCAGAGTCTCTGGGAATGAGTTTTAGGAAACTGTAGTTGAATAGGCTCCCCATGTGATTCTGATGTTCAGCCAGGTTTGAGCGCTAAAGCATGTTCTGTGGAACACTAATTCTTCTAGGTAGATATAAATAGGATTCCCTTTAAAAGTGTTCTTAACAAAAACGAACTGAGGAAATTCAGGATTTTAAACAGGTTTTCTAACACGAGAATTTTTCAGTATCTTTATGTGCATTGTGAAATGCATGTTTCTAAAACTTATTTGACTATGGAACAATCTTCCTTCTCTATCCCCCCTGCCAACTCCCTACCCAACACAAAGACTCTTTACTAAACATCTAATGTTGTAGATTTCAGCCTTGGCTCCTCCTTAGAATAATCCGGTTAATCGATCTGGAGTTGGGGGTGGGTTCTGTGTGGGAGAAACAAACTCAAAGTGTGTTTTCTATTCTCTCACTCAAAAACAATCAATAGAGAAGATTTTTGTGACCAAATATGTGGGGGAATCCCCCACACATCAAGCAATCAGTTTTCAAGCGGACGCTGACTCAGTGTCCTCTAATTCAGTTCAGTACTGACACTCTCTACTTAGAGATAGTCTCAGATCACAGAGGTTGAGGGCTCAGTCCCACAAGACTGTTCCCCCACTCCCAATGCCAAAGGCAAGCCTCTGGTTGCCTGTTTTACTGGCATTTCTAAAACAGACCAGCTATAATTTGGTGTTCCCGCAACCTCCTCCTTGGGTTCAGTTAATTTGCTAGAGCTTCTCACAGAGCTCAGGGAAGCACGTTTACTGGTTTATATAAAGGATGTTACAAAGGATACAGATGAAGAGATTCAGAGGGTGAGGTATTGGGGAAAGGCCCCAACCTGGGCCTTTCATGCCCTTTCTGGGCACACTACCCTCCAGGAACCTTTTGTGTTAAGCTGTCTGGAAGTGCATCTGAACGCTGTCCTTCTGCATTTTTCTGGAAGCTTCATTAGGTAGGCATGATTGATCAAAGTATTGGCCATTGGTGATCAACTTCACCCTCAGTCCCTCTTCCCTTCCAGGAGGTTGGGGGAGGGGGCTGAAAGTCCCAACCCTCTAATTATATCTTGGTCTTTCTGGTGACCAGCCCCCATCCTGAAACTACCCAGTAGCTGCCAGCCATTCATCTGCTAATTAGCATACAAAAGATTTTCCTTTGGAGATTCCAAGGATTGTAGGAGTTTTATGTCAGGAAATGGGGTGTAGAACAAATACATATACCACTTCACAGGCTAATATAATATTTTAAAATTTCCCAGGTGATTTTATTAGACACACAGGGTTTAGTACCATAGATACAATGTGATATTCTTTGGAATACATTTTGGATAATTTATTTATTTAACAATGTGCTCCACATCACCCAGATTTTTTAGTTTCACATCTGTCAGGTGGTTTTACTCAACTTACATACGTATCATCATATTTTTAGAGTTTGTTTTTAAATATCTTTTTTTCTGATTATAATAAAAACTTTTCCTTAGAAAAAATACCCCAGCTATTATAGACACTCTTAGATAAAAATACATTGGTTGTGTAAGTGAATTTTAATCGTAATGAGTAATATTAATTGAACCTTTACAATGTACTAAGGAAGTCTCTAAATGTTTTTATTATATTATCTCATTTAAACTTATAATAATCCTATGAGCTAGATGCTGTGATGACCCCTGGGTTCTAAATGAGAATACTGAGAATCAGAAAGAGTAAGTAATTTGTCTCAGGTCATGCAGCTAATAAATGGCAATTCTGATATATCAGATCCCAGGTATACCTGATTGTGAGCTAAAGCTCTTAACCAATTTGGAATCCTGGTTAAGACAGAGGCTTTTATGTTTAGTGATCACTGTATGCTTAAAACCCCTTAGTATGTGCGTGTTACTTTCTGAAGCACATTTTATTGCAAGGAAGGTGAATCTTCGTAAATGATAGGGGTTTGGGAAAGTATTCCAAATGTTAAGAACCATTTTAAAATGGGAAGATCTTCAACCAAACATTTGCATATGAATGTAAATAGAATTTGTGTAGTTATAGTAGATTGGTAATTTGTGCATGTAAATTATATATTATTTATTAATCTGAATGTATTTGAATATTCCAAATTCACTGTTTACATACATTTTTCCTACAGATAGGCTTCCAAATGTTGCTAAGCTTCCAGAAAATATCGAGTTTGATAGATTTTTTTGGTTCCTCTGGCCAGAAATTTAAACAAAAAGAAAAGAATGATTTTGACTACTGGCAATAAAACTCAGTGAAGGGGATTTATGTACGGGTCCAAATGCATGCTTATTAGTCACTCAGAACATGATGTTTCATTTTAAAAGTACATGCCTTTGCATCTTGTTATGACATTTAGAAAAAGTTTTCAGTTGCATGTGTTTCATTTTGCCAGAGAAGATAAATTGACTAATATGTAAATGACATTACAGGGTCCAAGTGTGATGGTTAATTTTATATGTCAACCAGGCTAGGTCTGGATATTTGGTCAAACATGTGTGGATGATGCTGTGAAGATATTTTACAGATGAGATTAACATTTAAATCAGTGGACTTTGAATAAAGCAGATCCATAATGTGGGTGGGCCACATTCAGTCAGCAGAGGGCCTTCAGAAAAAAAGTGATCTCCCAGGAAAAAGAATTCTGCTAGCAGACAGCTTTTGGTCTTTGGGTGTGACATTAACTCCTCATTGCTTGTCCAGTCTGTTAACCTACCCTACAGATTTTGCGCTTGCCAACCTCCATAATCATGTGAGCCAATTCCTTAATGTGTCTCTTTCTTTCTGTCTCTTTCTCCATGTATACATCTAGTTCATCCTATTGGTTTTGTTTCTGTGGAGAACCCTGACTACTACACCAATATTCCTTATTCTTCCTGTATAAGAAAGTTCCTCCAGCTGTTTTTAGAATAATTTTATTTGGATGTCCTTATCCACAAAATCCACTGTTAGACTTTTGCAGAATGATGAGTGATGGATCATACCAAATACTGCCATCTCCAACACTACTGATGTTTCCCCAGGCATTGGGCAATTTCATAGATGCCATATAGAGTAAATGGGAACACGGAAAGTTCAAGGATGGAATTTGTTACTCCCTGGAAATTTGTAGTGGTATAGGTTTCCAGGTGTGGCTTTTGTCTTCCAGTCCGAGTAGGATAATTTAGAGAAATGGGAAAATAATCTCTTTCTAGAATCCACTTCATTTTTCCATTTAACCTACAGATATCAAGTGCTACTAAGCCATAGGACCAAGCTAGGTCCTATGGGTAGAAAAGAAAAGAAGTCAAATATGGAACTTGCCATCATAGATCTTAGGGTTTGGTAGGGGTTACCCAAAAAGAGTTAAACAATTAATACTTCAAAAAATTATAAACTGTATAGGGGGTCTGAAGGAGAAAAGGAAAGTGCTGGGATGGTGCATAATGTGGGCAGGATCTAGTGTAGGTCGCAGAATCAAGAAAGGCTTCTTGGTAAATGTGAATTTTGAGACTCCCAAACTTGAGATGGAGCTAGCCATGCAATAACTAGGGAAGAAAGTTCCAGGCAAAGAAGACAGCACATAAGGAGCAGTAGGCAAGTAAGAGCTTGACTCATAACCTGATTTAAGTTTTAATGTACAAACAATCAAGTTGTCATGGGTCAAGAAAGCCTTAGACTAAGCTGAGTGAAGGGGGCTCTAAATAGAATCATAGAGGAGAAATAACACTGGGAAAATGAGGATAGTTTAGCTGGATTCTACTTTGAGAGTATGTTAAAGGAGAAACATTAGTTTCACACTTTACTAGTTTTAAAATATGTTTAACTTCCATATTATTTAAACTATAACATGAGGCATTTAGGTTATATATATATATATATATATATATATATTTTTTTTTTTTTTTTTTTTTTTTTTTTTTGAGACAAAGTCTTACTCTGTCGCCAAGGCTGAAGTGCAGTGGCATGATCTCCGCTGACTGCGAGCTCACTTCCTGGGATCAAGCAATTCTCCTGTCTCAGTCTCCCGAGTAGCTGGGATTACAGGTGCACGCCACTATGCCCAGCTAATTTTTGTATTTTTAGTAGAGAGGAGGGTTCTCCATGTTGACCAGGCTGGTCTTGAACTCCTGACCTTAGGTGATCTGCCTGTGTCGGCCTCCCAAAGTGCTGGGATTACAGGCATGAGCTACTGTGCCTGGCTGATAAATAATTTTTTAAGTATGCATATGACTATCACGAGTGTGGACTGCTAGCTAAGGCTGGCTCATCAATATTTGTCTAGAGATCTTAAAACTGAGTGAAATACTAAGTGAATTTTAATCATAATGAGTAATATTAATTGAACATTTACAATGTACCAAGGAAGTCACTAAATGTTTCTATTATATTATCTCAATTAAACCTATAATAATCCAATGAACTGGATACTATGATGAGCCCTGGGTCCTAGATGAGAAAACTGAGAATCAGAGAGAGTTAGTATGAGGCTCCTCATGCTTTTAGAGGCTTTCTCTATATCTGAAGCCACTTGCAAGTCTAGACTCACTGACTTTGCGAATTTTAATGACTTCCTTCCTCCTTTCCTTCCTTCCCTCCCTTCTTCCTTCCGTCTCTCCCTCCCTCTCTTCTTTCCTTCTTTTTTCCCCTTCCTCTCTTTCTTCCTTCCTCCCTCTTACCAAATGCTAGTACAGCACTGGATATGGTGAATATATCATTTCAAGCATAAGAAACTATATGCCTTGTAATCCCAGCACTCTGGGAGGCCGAGGCGGGCAGATCACAAGGTCAGAAGTTCGAGACTAGCCTGACCAACATAGTGAAACCCCGTCTCTACTAAAAATAGAAAAATTAGCCTGATGTGGTGGCACGTGCCTGTAAATCCAGCCACTCAGGAGGCTGAGGCAGGAGAATCGCTTGAACCTGGGAGGTGGTGGTTGCAGTGAGCCGAGATCACACCACTGCACCCAGCCTGGGTGACAGAGTGAGACTCCGTCTCAAAAAAAAAAAAAAAGAAGTTATGTGCACAAGGACCCATGTCCTCCAGTTCTATAGAATTTTAAGTTGGTTACTATAGAACTTGTGCTGTATTTGGAAACTTTCACTGAAGAATATAGGCAAATGTCAAACCTGTAACTTGGCAGAGTTTCTATTTCACAGTCTGAAGAACTGAAGTGTACAGCCTTCATTCTGCGTTGTTGAAATGAAGAGAAAGAGTTAAAGATAATTATCCATACAATTTGAAAGAAAAAATGTCTCCTTCTGCTCAAGAAGTAGGGTCTGATAGCTTGATTAATTTGTACTGGTTACTAATATTTAATTTCCCTGGACAGTGTGTGAACTTTCCATTTCAGTTTGCCTTTGTACCCCTTTGTATTTTAAAATTATTTTTCTTTAAAGGTTATTTGTCTATGATTGTGCATTTTAATAGTATGAAAGGGTACCTGGTCAAAACTGTTTTCCTTTTGTCACTTTCTGGTAACTCTTTTCCCTAGAGACAATGTTACTATTATTTGTTTATCATTTCAGAGATCTTTATTGTTATATGGGCACATATAACTGATTTTGTCAGTTAAAAAAATCTGAGTGCTTACTATAAAAAATGATGGCATGGAATATTTTTCTTCACTTAAAGATGAATCTTAGATGTCAGTCTACATTAATCTATACATAGCTAACTCTTCCCTGTGAAGAGTATTTATTCCTTTGTACAAAGGCCATAATACTAGAACTTCCTCATAAGAATTTATGTTCTTTACAGACTTTTGCCATGATAAACAATATCTCTATAAACGTGTGATTATATCTGTAGGATAACTTCCTGAAAGAAGAATTGGAAATTTTTGGTCAAAAATACTGTATTGTACATTTAAAAAGTTTAATAATTATTTCCAGATTGCCCTGCAAAGAAATTATCATAATTTACATTCTCAAAACGAGGTTGTCATAACGTTTGAGCTGATGCAGTAGCTCCTTGGCAATTAATAGACGTTCATTTTACAATCTGTCAACATTTGCAACTTTCACGAAACCTCACAAGTGATCATGTACCCAGGTAAAACAGCTTATGTTAGGCATTCTTGTGCAAGGTTTATGGTTGGCTGTTGTTCTTATCCTTTCTGTTTATAAAAGCACATTGAATGTCTCAGTTCAAGGTTGCCATGTTATATTATGAGATATTGGGTACTGTCGGTGAGACTTGGCATGACTGGACAAGCCATTCTGATCTTTGAATTACACAGCAAGTAGAAGCCAGGACAGTATGTTCTTGACTTAAGGTATCCTCAGCAAAGGGATAACCTAGCTGATCTTCTGAGAACCCTCAGCCAGGCACAGTGGAGTTTATAGTAAATTATAGCTCTTGTTGAGCATTGACTATATGCCGGGCACCCTTGCATATTATTTCTAATCTTTACAACAACCCTCCAAAATGGGTATGACTATCCTCACTTTACAGTTTTGGAAATTTAAGTTCAAAACGGCTGAGTGCATTTCTCAAGGTCACATAACTAATAATTGGCAGAGCTATCCCCTCTGCACCGCAGAGTGACATAGCTCTGCCTGCTTCGATAGGAGTTTTCCCTTTTATTGCATCATTGCAATTGACCATCAGAATCACTTGGCTTTACTAATTTTTTATGCATTACACAGGATTTTCTGGTCAGTATCCAGGCAAATTTAGGCAGTTCTTGTTTGGAAGGGTCCTTTTCTTTGGTTGGTACAGCTTTTGCACCCCTGTACTTAGAGGGATGCTCAGATGCTCAGACGTCTTTGCTACTGCTGTGTCCAGCCGTGGTATATCTTCCCATACTGACCCTACTCTCATGTTTCTGAACTGACATCTCGCAAGATTAATTGAGATGCTGTAGTTTTCTAGCACTACACTGGCTGTAATTAGTTGCTGACATATGATGATTTATTGTAGGGGATTCCTTTAGAAATTTACTTTGTGTTTTGGGACTAAGACATGATTGTTAGAGTTTTAGACTTACAGCGCTTGTCCTGCACCACTGATCAAAACTATGTTTGGGATGATCAGGCAGCTTGACATCATAGCACTGGTCATCCTGACTCTCTAAGTAAAACTGAAATGTGTGGCAAATTAAAAGCACTGAAGATGGTGCATGGCTAAATTAATTCATCTTGATTAGGCCCTGGTGAATCTTTAAATATATAATCAGATATGAGAATTTAAGATGTGGGATAGTCAAAACCAAGAATCCAGGAAGACTTCCAGCAATTCCACAAAGGCAAAAAGCAAAGATGCCAGAAGACTGTGGCCAGGCTTGCTTGTGGAATGAAAGTAAGGGGAAAAAATCACTTAGAGTAGGTTAACAGTATACCCTGTCAAAGAGTGTGCCAGAAGTCATGTAAAATTCCCAACCCACTAACAGAGATTTTGGAGAGGTGATGAGAGTGAGGGGAAGGGATTATGTGAAAAATATGAACAAGGCAGTAGTGAGGAATAAGATGCCAGCATCAACTTCCGCTGTCACTTGTTTTCTCAACCGTTAGCCATGCCACTGAGGTCAACTCAGTATGTTATTAAAATGCGCGGTTTTAGGTAATGATTCCTTTCTTGGCAGATAAAGGATTCTTTTATCTTTGGGGTCATGCATTTTTAAAAGCCTTTGTCTGCATAGATTTATTTAAAACACACACACACACACACACACACACACACCCCTTAAGCTAGGTATGATGGCTCACACCTATAATCCCACACTTTGGGTGGCTGAGGCAGGAGGGCCTCTTGAGCAACAAAGTGAGCTTCTTGTCTCAACAACAACAATGACGACAACAACGACAACAACATCTGGGCATGGTGGTGCGTGACTGTGATCCCAGCTACATGGGAGGCTGAGGCAGGAGGATCCCTTGTGCCCAGGAGGTTGAGGCTGCAGTAAGCTATGTTCATGCTCCTGCACTCCAGCCTGGAAGACAGAGTGAAAAACAACCAACCAACCAACCAACAAAAAGGCACCTTGATTGAAGTCTAGTTGATGTACAAAAATCTACACAGATTTAATGTATACAATTTGTGGATTTTAATATATGCAAAGATCCATGAGACAATCAGTACAATTAAGGTAATAAATATATCTATTGTCTCAAGAAGTTTCTTCCTGCCCCCACTCCATGTTTTTACTGGTAAGATCACTTGACATCTACTTGCTTAACAGATTTTTAAGTGCATAAAACAGTATTGTTAACTATAGGCACTATGTTGTGCAGCAGATCTCTAGCACTTATTCATGTTGCATAATTGAAATTTTATACCCTTTGTACCCTTGAGCAATAACTCTCCACTTTTCCTTCCTCTACAGGCTCTGGAAGCCACCATTCTACTCTTTGTTTCTATGAGTTTGACTCTTTTAGATATCTTATATAAGTAGAATCACCCAGTATTTAACCTTCTGTAACTGCCTAATTTCACTTAGCATAATGTCTTCCAGGTACATGTATGTTGTCACATATGGCAGTATTTCCTTCTTTTTCAAGGCCGAGTAATATTGTATTCTGTGTGTGTGTGTGTGTGTGTGTGTGTGTGTGTGTGTGTGTATGTATAGATCATGCCACGTTTTCTTTATTCATTTATTGATAGATATTTAGGTTGTTTCCATATCTTGATCATGGGAGTGCAGATATGACTTGTAGATCTAAATCTTTGACATCCTGACTTCAATTCCTTTGGGCACAGATTTCTATGAAGATTTCTTTTTTCTTTTTCTTTTTCTTTTCTTTTTTTTTTTTTGAGACGAGTCTCACACTGGCACCCAGGCTGGAGTTCAGTGGCACCATCCTGGCTCACTGCAAGCTCCGCCTCCCGGGTTCACCCTTTCTCCTGCCTCAGCCTCCGAAGTAGCTGGGACTACAGGCGCCTGCCACCATGCCCGGCAAATTATCTGTATTTCTCGTAGAGACGGGGTTTTACTGTGTTAGGCAGGATGGTCTCGATCTCCTGACCTGATGATCCGCCCGCCTCAGCCTCCCAAAGTGCTGGGATTACAGGTGTGAGCCACCACACCGGGCCTTCTGTGAAGATTTCTAAGTTGCTCAGTTTTTATTTCTGGGGTGTGTGTGTGTGTGTGTGTTTTAATTTTAAAAACCCTGTCACATTTAGGATATCCCTCCTGATGAGTGTGATCAGCACTAATTGTGACTCTGATGTACTAAAAGCTCTTTCCGTAGTGTATCTTCATTGCAAGTATCCATTGTGTATGGAATCCTGAATACAGTTATTTGAATGTCTGAGTATTAAACAATTAACTGTCTTTACAGAATGTCCTCCAGGGAACATAGTTTTTCCTTAGGGCCCCTTAGGATCTCTAACCGCTTAAAACCTACAAGCTCTTATGTGATAGGATAGGAAATTAAAAAATAAATCTCTACTGTATATTATGATGTCCATACTGCATATAGCTCCTTAAGATAATGGACTATGATTTTATCTTGTCTCTGCGCCCAGTATATGGCACATTTCAGGGTGTCACAGATTTCCTAGGATTAAAATGCTTAGTAAATATATGAATGAATTCTAATTTTAGTTTCTTTATCTGGCACCTTTTCTTGTACTTTCTGAGCAATAAGAAGTAGGTATCTGGGTTTCTAGTAGATTTATGCCATATAATTAAGAAATATTGATTTAATAATTTTTGTGTCCTGTGAACTTTATTTAATCATTAGCTAATAAGATTTATTGAGCATCTTGCAGTTCTGTAGCCCTGTGCTTGGTGGTGTTAGCTCCTTAGCACATAATCGTTTTGACTAGAATGGTAATTTAAGGTAATTTGATATACAAAATGGAGTGCTATGTATGGCAAAGTTGAGAGGAGGTGAGGAGAATATAACTTCAAACCTGGTTGAAAACTCATCAAGTAATATTTTTCTTACTTTAAATGTGCTTTGGCCTCCTTTGTTTGCAAGCAATAGAGACCTATTTAGGCTCCTTTCACAACTGGGGGTTTATCAAAAGGTGAAATATAGAAATAAAGAGACGAGAAATACTGTCCACATGGGAAATTCTGATGGGAATTCTGGGAAAGCTTCACAACTGTGGCACACCTGGACCTCACCTAGATGGAGGGTGGTTTGGAACTAGAAAGTCCTTTGTGACTTTTGTCTGATTAGGAGTCCTAGCAGTTTGAGGATCCAGTTTTCATGGTTAAATAGTTAATTTGGTTTAACTACTTATTCTGTCTTTTTCATCTTTGTGGTTTGCCTTTTTCTCCTTTCTCAATGAATTGCTAGCTCTCTTCTCAAGAGAAGCCTGGATTGCTTAAGTTACCATCTTCCCACCTTTGTGGGCAGTGCCCTTGCTAGAGTCCATCTGATACCCTGTGGATCAGCTGCCCTTTGTCGGGTTCCCATCACAGCCCCAATGTGCTGTGGGTGAAGGGGTGGCCAGGGTGTTCAGAGAGAGCAAATCCATCAGAGAACTTTCAGAAGTACCTTGCTGTGAATCATCCTTCACAGCCTAGTGGGTGCCGCCCCTCCCTTTTATTAAATTTTTTAATGAACTCAATATTTGATCAAATTAAGTGGAGGGAGGGAGGGTGGAATAACATGCTCCTGATATAATGGAAAATTCAGGCTAATTGAACTTGTGTGATGTGCCACAATCCTTTGAGAACAAGACCATGATTGAAACTAGTCTCTTTTCTCTATTACTTTTTTTGATTGTTTTAAAAAAAATCAAGAATATTTCTAAAATTTCAAAAAAATTATAGGAGAGATAATTTTAGTATCTTCACTTTTTACACTCCTGCCAAGAATTCCCCACAACCCCACCAATTATAGAAGGATCAGATTCCATATTGGAAATATATGCCAATTTCAATTTAGCTGCTCAGTACCAAGAATTGTTGTACCTATAAGATGCTAAAGGTTTGAACTAAATGGAGCCACATTCATCATTGTTGTAGAAATCTGCCAGTGTTTAAAAGGTGCTACAGGGAACCTTTACGTCATGCACCAAATTGAAAGATTGCAAGCTCCACTGGTGTAGTGAAAAGCAAGCTCAAAGCTGAGTGGCATCAAACCAAGAGTAGAAGATGACTTGTTACTGAATTTTGTTCTTCCTCTGAATGCCACTCTTTCAAGCAGAGCGGGGAAAATATGAATTTTGTGTTGTTAAAAGATGTTTATTTCCACACCCTAATTTCTCTTTCAAATTGCAGGCTTTTGCAGTGTTTCACTGAAACTTTTAAAGAAAGTGACATGTTACTACATGGGAAGAAAAGATAGAGCTTGGTTGGTAATGATTATACAGTCAGGGCCTTATCTGCTTGCACATAATTTGTGGCTTATTTTTAACTGTCTGCCAGTTTCTTTTCTCATTGTTCCATTTACCTGCTGATTGCAACCCTGAGCCAATCAGTCACTGTTGAGCACTTGGTGAATTCTACTTTTTTAAACTGGCCAGAAGAAAACACATATTTCCAAAATGGACATATTGATACTAGCTAATATTTATTGAATACTTATTATGCAGCAGATTCAATATTTTAAATTTAATGTTTACAGAAACCTCACCATAGGAAGAATTATCATTACTGTTTTACTGATGAATAGGGTGAGGCTTAGAAAGGTAAGTAACTTGTCAAGGTCTTAAAGGTAGTGAATGTCAGAGCCAGGGCCTGGATCCAGGGGAAACCTGGTCAATATTAATCCTGCACTGAGATGTGATCACAATCTGAAGACTGTGATCTACACTAAGACAGATTTTGTCAAACAAGCTGGTATCATGAGGAAGCCAGTTTGGATGATGATGGTATCCCATACCATGTCTCAAGAAGAACTTAGGATGTTTAGCTTATGGTGGTGTAAATTCAGTGCAAGGGGATGTAATAGGTGTCTTCATTTACATGAAACAATTTCAAGTGAAAGATGACTTAGATCTGCTTTGCATTTGCACAGGGGTGAGATCTAAGACATATTACAGAAAACCATAAAGAGCCAACTGAATGAAATTATTCATAAATAAATGCGTTTCCTCAACATGTAGTGAGTGTCCTATCAATGGAAACTTTAACAAACTAGCTATTGGTTTTACAGGACTCTTAGATCTATGGATTAAGATGTGTCTTTAATATTAGATGTATCTTAGAGAATAATTATCCAAAATATACTTCCTGGAACATGGAGGAACTACAGACTAACATTTTCTATGGTCAAACGTTTGGGAAATGCTTCATTTTTTCTTTCATAATATATTAACACTTTAAAGGCCAAATAAACTATTTAGGAAAAGAAAATAAAATTTCACAAACTTTATGAAGCTAACATTTCCTGAGCTTTAACATTTTTCATTTGTTATTATTTTTTGATCCTAGGAAAGCCTTCTTGTGATACCATTAAGATCCCACAGAACATTGCAAATGCTTGTCCAAACCTGAAAAAAAAAAAAAAAAAAAAGCACACATCATGTGCAGAGACTTGCCATGGGCGTTGGGTGCAGCTATTTGTAATGAGAAACAAAATAACTGTTGGCTTCCTTAGTGGACTTGTGAGAACCAGTAGTTTTGCATGGTGCAGGGATAGATAAAGAAAGTTGTTTTAGATATGCTATTTTGGATTCTCTTTCATTCTAGGAAGTAATCAAGTGTTGATGGCATTAAATTTCCTTTAGCATACATGTAAAGAGGGCATGTTTATAGACTTTGACTTTAATTTCTTGTAACAGGCCTTATTTTCCCTGAGTATGTTTCTACTTACTTAAAAACAGATGCTCTCTGAAAAATTCATGAAAACCAAAAATATGCTGGAGACTTTGGAGAGAAGCTCTTCACCCTGTTATTAAAGTTAGATTGTTTTTAACAATTTTTTTTGCATCATCTGCTTGGCAGTTAACTTCATGAACTTGAACAACCTTTCTGGCTTTCCTGTAACTCAGTTTCCTTCATTTACCTACCTACTTAACCAGATTGTACATAAAATTACATAGTATATATAAATGATTATATTAACAGATAGATCCTTTCAAACACACTTGTATTGGTGGCTTTGTTAATGAATATTGCATTTGTGGCAGATAGACATGTGTCCTTAAATGAAGGTTTTCAAAACTGGCATTATAAGTAAATTTTACATGTTATCAGTTGTTTGCACCCAAAACTATTTCCACTGTGAATTGGAATACATCTTAAGAAATTATTTTAAAAGATGTAAATAACTAGTGGTAAAGTGATAGAGCACGTCATAACTTTCTTCATTATCATAAGTAATGTGGCTTTGTCCATATGTTATTCTCATTTGAATTATAATTCTTATTTTTATTGTATGGGGGTTTGCACACTTTTATCCTCAACTTTTTTATTTTAAAAACAGAGTCTCAGGATTTTTCTTCTGAAGTTAAAATTTAACCCTAAAGAAAGATGCCACAGTGGTTTAGTCTGCTTTTCTGGAGCTCTGAACCATTGAGGGCCAGAACTGACACTATAAGCAGAGGCAGCAGTCCCAAGATGGGATTCTAATATCAACCTTTGTTTTATCTGATTCACTGTGAGTAAGAGGATACAATATGAGTGAACAGCAAACCTGTGAGAAACCTACAAGTATAAAACACTTCAAGCACTAAGGAGTCCTAGCAGTTTGAGGATCCAGTTTTAATGGTTACATAGTTAATTTGGTTTAACTATGGAGGAACTACAGACTAACATTTTCTATGGTCAAATTACCTGAATTAAATACCATAAATGGTATTTAATTATGAAATTAATGAAATTAATGAAAGCTCAGGAAATGTTAGCTTCATAAAGTTTGTGAAATTTTGTTTTCTTTTCTTTTCCTAAATAGTTTATTTGGTCTTTAACGTGTTAATATATTATGAAAGAAAAAATGAAGCATTTCCCAAATATTTGACCATAGAAAATGTTAGTCTGTAGTTCCTCCATGTTCCATGAAGTATATTTTGGATAATTATTCTCTAAGATACATCTAATATTACAGACACATCTTAATCCATAGATCTAAGAGTCCTGCAAAACCAAAATCTAGCTAGTTTGTTAAAGTTTCCATTAATAGGACACTCACTACATGTTGAGGAAACACATTTATTTGTGTGTTTCCATAATGGGATAAAGATCATAAAGAGCATAATTAAATACCATATATGGTATTTAATTCAGGTAATAAAACAGAATTCTTAAACACCCTCTAAATTAAAAAGCCAGAAGATGCAGTTCTAATTACATGCCTTAACTAGAAGTAGGATATTTGCAGCTTATGAAGTTATATGTAAATTTGTTCCTTTGGCACAATTTGCCTATATAAGCAGTATTGGTTAAGTATAAAATGTTTATTTGTTATTGAAACTGGCTCTAGTGTAATTTCTGTGTTTTAATACATAGTCCAAGTTTTTGGGATCACCCTGGAGAGAATTGTGTGGTGTCTATTTTGTGAATAAACAGGTTTTTTGAATAATAATAACTTACATATCTATAGTCTCTTACCTGAAGCCCTTGCGGTCAAATGTAGTTTAGAATTTTAGATTTTAGAACGGTAGTATGCTACTAGTGCTGTGTGCTATGTGACATTCTAATAGAATCTTGGGCAATGGCCAAGCATGTTGACATTTCTTAGTGCTTGAATGGGATAAAGATCATAAACAGCAAGCCGGGCGCGGTGGCTCACGCTTGTAATCCCAGCACTTTGGGAGGCCGAGGCGGGCGGATCACGAGGTCAGGAGATCGAGACCACGGTGAAACCCCGTCTGTACTAAAAATACAAAAAAATCAGCCGGTCGTGGTGGCGGGCGCCTGTAGTCCCAGTTACTCGGAGAGGCTGAGGCAGGAGAATGGCGTGAACCCGGGAGGCGGAGCTTGCAGTGAGCCGAGATTGCGCCACTGCACTCCAGCCTGGGCGACAGAGCGAGACTCCGTCTCAAGAAAAAAAAAAAAGATCATAAAAAGCGTCTTTTTCAGCTGAGGTCAGGTTGGGCTGACAATGTGTTTGGTTTTTCCGAGCATTTTGCATATTAGAACTGCAGATAAGGGATTATGGACGTCTAATATTAAATATAATAGCTGACATGCATTGTGTTTATTCGAAGCCAGACATAGTACTTTACTTGTATTATCTCATTTAATCTTTGCAACTCTTTGAAGAAGGTGATACTATTAATTTTGTTTTGCAGATGGGGAAGAGTTTCAGAGAAGTTAAGAAACTTGCCTAAGGATACATACACCTAGTAAGAAAGTGGTAGAGTTATATTTCAACTAAGTCGAATTAGGCACCAAATCTGGTGTGCACAATAACTAGTTATCCTCCTCGTATTCAGTGTCTCTGATCTGCTGCCCATAGACTCAGTCTTACGTCAACATAAAGGGAATTAATACGAAGGGTATCAGGTGACGGAGTATCAGGCCCAGGGGATAATTGGGGGAAAGAATGAGTCTCAGTAGCAACACTTCTTTGATAGTCTTCCTTGGCCATTTCCATTAGAATAAATATACTTCTAGTAGCAGTAAGATTCAGATGAGAGAGAATACTTGAACTCGTGTTGCTGTTAGCTAGGGTAAAGTGGGGTGTCACAAATCCAGCATGATGGAGCAGTGTTCCTAAAGGAAAATTGATTGCTCTCAGCAAAAGATGTGATTCACTTGAGACAGCAAACTCATGTAAAATGTTCACTCTATGGATGATTAATTAATTGCAGATGAAACTAACACTTGGATGAAAACCCCAGTTAGTTTTTTAAATATAATCCATTTTAAGTTTACCACCTGCTTGATACCAGCCAAACAGTTAACTTATCATCTGAATACTCAGATTCCTGTCCCAGTTCAGACACTTTCTAGGTCTTGGATCTCAGATCTAGAATCAGTGAGCTCTTTTCTTATTTATAATCTGAGAGCAACAGTACATCTCCCAATTTACCTAGTGGGCATTGTGTTAGCTAAGATAGCCCAAAGAGCTTCTGGAAGTTCATACCCTATGTGTTCATATTTCTCATGCCGATTCTGTGTTGTTCTTGTATAACCAGCAGATGCAGTAGGGGAGATCCTGCATAACTTCTGTGGCCAATTCATAAGGAGCCTTGCAGTGTCCACCTTATTTTCTTGGCATCTTCACTCTAGGGGAAGCTACTGCCATTTAAGAAGTCTGATCATTATGCTGTGAGGAATCCCAAGCTAACCACGTGGAGAAAGATCAATTCCTGGCCAGCCAGCTGCTATTCTAGCTCTCCCAGCTAATGTGCCAGACATGTAAATTACCTTGGACATCCCCACCCAACCGAACCATTAGTTCATTTCAGTCTGAAGTGCCATCTGACTGAAATGGCATGAGCGATGCCAAGGGACAACTGCCCAGCTGAGCCAAGACCACTCACAGAAACATGAGGGGCAATAATCCACAGTAATAAGTCACTAGGTTTCACCATAGTTTGTTATCCAATAGCAGATATCCAGAAACAGGTTTGCTGTGAAGAAGAGAGATAATGTGTTATATTCCTCAAATGAAGGTGAGCAACTGTTTTATTATAATTGTTTTGACAATCCAGAAAGCAAGGTCTTTCTCTCTAATATCCTCAGAGGTTTCATTACAATTTGCCATTGTGATGAGGATAGTGATCATGCTGTACTCTCTGGACAGGGATAGAGAGTGTTTGTGATTGGCCAGCATCCAAGATTGTCATCATTTTTCCTTAGTGCAGGAATGTTTTAAACATTCTGCCATTTTCTCACTCATATTTATATTTTCACAATGAATGGGGTTTTCTCTAATAAGATGACTGCCATAAAGTCTCTTATTTAAAACTTCTGATGGATCCTCATTGTGGATGACAGGGCCTATTTCTCTGTTTTTGTAGACTGTCCCTCTGTCCAGAAACTATAGGGGAAATAAGATGTAGATTTTGAAAAAGTGACAGCGAGTCAAAGAACAGTTGGCCAAACAGCTTCCCAACAATTGGGACAGGATGCCAGAGTGAATGTCAACGAGAAGTTGATTCCTGGATGGTTTTACAGAAAAAGAAGATAATGAAACAAAGAAATAAGAAAGAAGTAGGAGGCTTGCAGGGACAAAAATGAAGGACTTGATATTAGGACACCAGAACAATCAGTAGTAGGTTGGATAGGAGGAGTTGAGAAGAGGGAGGAGGAAGCAACTAAGGGTTGGTTGGAACTTCAACACTTAATGGGTTCACTCCCTCCTATCTGTAATTAATTCTAGCTTTAGTTACTTCATTTTCTCCTTAGAGGAAGATAAAGTGACCTGGACTATCTTCTTTATGTTATAGTTGTTTAGAATCGAAGGGCATTTTCTTAAAGTCTCTTTTCCCAAGTAATTATTTATTTTATTTTATTATTATTATACTTTAAGTTTTAGGGTACATGTGCACAATGTGCAGGTTTGTTACACATGTATACATGTGCCATGTTGGTGTGCTGCACCCATTAACTCATCATTTAGCATTCTTAAGATTTCTTAAGTGTCATTGTCTCTTCGGGTGGAGTCATAAAATGTGTCTCCATGAGAGGCAATAAAATGCATGGAGATGCCTTTTATGACTGTTGCTAGCAGAGGACTAGAATAAGATAATGATGGTATTTTGCAAATAGTGATAAGGAGCAAATTGCACATTCCAATGTCAATCTATTCTCAAAAGAGTATAGCTCAAAGTTTCTACAAAGCTTTTTGAAAGCTTTTCTTTTTTGAAATGAGTCTGGTTTCTGTTTTTCCTAGCTATACATAGATTTTATTTTGAGGAAAATTTTAGGTAGTAACATTATCCTTAATATTTACTGATTTGCTGTAGAATTTTAAACTGGACAAATGAAAGCCCTTGAGGAAGAGAAATTTATATTCTAACATAGCGAAATAAATATATGTCTTGCAACTTGAATTGTTGTTAGGAAATTACTTGTGTGCCTGAGTTCATGAATTATTTAATTTAAGATTATTTTCCTTTTTCTAATTTATCACTGGCTAGGTCCATTAACAATCTTTTGATTTATTAAGAGTCATTTTCCAGAATTAGATTTAAAGCTCTATTGTTTTCTTATGATTTTCCTATGAAAATTGAGTATGTCTCTTATAAAAGCTATATTTCTTTTGTATGACTTATCTCATTTCTCTGTTATGAAAGGCAATCATTTTAAAACTGATGAAATTTTAAAAAATTGACCTAATCTGAAAAAAAGAGCCCATTTCATGATCCTTTTTCACTTATTGGAAAAGACTATGGAGTCAGGAGTTGGGGAATGTACCGACCTCCATTAAGAGGTAAATGACTTGCTTGTGTCTAGAGGCGTTTGTGTCATTTGCCTCTCAGTGCTTGCTGCAGTTTTAAGGAAATTGTTCTCTTATTGAGGTTATGTATCAGAGTCACCCATGAAACTTTTTATCAATAAAGATTCTCTGTCCCCACAATGAGGTTTATTAAATCAGAATCTCCAGGGCACTGGTGTGCTGAGTCTCCTAGGTGATTTGAATTCGTACCCAGTATGCATCTGAAAACCACTGCTTTTCAAAGAGAGGCGGACAGGTTGATGGATGATAGGATCCAGTCTGACGCATGGAAAAGCTACAAGGAGGGAGCATGGAGGAATCCTTCATTTAGGGAGACATGAGTATTGTGAATGATGGTGTAATCACTGCTAAAAATTTCTCGGGTTTCTAAGAAAGTTTTATGTCCTCAGTTGTCTTGATGGTGTCTCCAGCCAAGCTCTAATGCAGTAGTTCCCAAGTAGGGGCATCTTGGTCTCCAGGGCCTATTTGACAATGGCTGGTCCTATTTTTGGTTGTGATAACTAAGGGGATGCCACTGGCATCTAGTGATTAGAGGCCAGGGATACTGCTGAACATCCTCAGTGCAAGGGGAGCCCTGTGTTAGTCAGAATTCTCCAGAGAAACAGAACATATATGATGGCCCAGCTTATGCGGGAGTCATGCGGGAGTTTTCTCTTGCTCAGCTTTTTGTCCTCTTTTGATCTCGAATTGATTGGATGAGAACCTCCCACATTATGGAGGGCAATCTGCTTTACTTAGTCCGGAGATTCAAATGTTAACCTCATCCAAAATATCCTCACAGACACACCCAGAATTACATTTGACCAAATGTCTACTCAACCTGTGGCCCAGTCAAGTTGATATATAAAATTGACCATCACAGCCCCTTACAACAAAGAGTTATCCGGCCCACAATGTCAGTAGTGTCAAGGCTGAGAAACCCTGATCTAGTGAAGTGCAGTGAAATTCTCAAAATAAAAATATTCTGGGGGCCAGCATTGAAAAGGATGTGGCAGGGCCAGGTAGGAGAGCATTAGAGATGGCCTGTGTGGACCTTGAGGAAGCCAGATGAGATAAAGAGGAGGAGAGGGCATGAACATAGGATAAAAGCTGGAGACAGGAAGAGATGGGGTTAAAATGAACATCAGGTACTTGGAAAGAGGGATGTTCCTCAGAATGTTATTTTTCGTAGCAGTGTTATGTAAAATATGAGTACTATCTATCTGAAAGTCTGAAAAAGATAGGTCCAATTTAACATCAGCTTTAAGATAGTAAATCTCTATTCTGTAAGATGTAATGGTTGTTTTTAAGCCTTTAAAATTGGAAATGTAAGACAATGGTAGCATATGTGAGCCAGAGAGAATTTGATGGTAAATTTGTAGTACAGAACTTTAGACTTGTTTTTACCAGGAAGAAGCATCAGAGAAACAGTGAGAGTAATCAGCGCATATTTGTTGTATTTCCGAGGCTGGTAATGGAGCTAAAGTGTAGGGGCACAGCTTTTTGTTTGGGAAAGTGGGGAAATGGGGCTGGTCAGTGCAGATGAAGGGGTGCTATGGGAACGTTATGATGTAAAATACCCTCTCTCATTGGCTTCACAAATGTAGCTCTAATTGCCTGACCTGTGTGCACATTTGTTGTTCAGAACAAATGGGGTTACCATAAGTATGGAAAATGGTTCCTGGTCTGCAGTGAATTGGAGAGACTAGAGAGCCAAGCTAGTGCTCTTAAATAGCAGTGACCCATCTAAGTTCATTTTTCATCACCCTTCTGGTAAACACTTCCTAATTTTCTGTAGGGGATGTGCTTTCCCCATGTTTGATCTGTTTTTTTCTGAGAGGTGTTTGGTTCATCCTGGTTGTAGGGTTGGGTTTGTGATATAGGCATAGCCTCTCAGAGGCATTTGGCCATAAGTCTTATCTGGGTATGGGCTCATGAGCCCAGGTCAATCTAGTCAGATCTGCTGATGTTAATTCTGAGGCTCTTTTCTTTCTTTACTTTTGTATGTCGAGGTGTAAGGATGTAATCCTAAGTTCTTGGTCATAATCTTGTCATACTATAGAAAGGGACTTTTTCAAAATGTAGTTAATTCAAAGAAGACCGGAGTTGAGAGACCTTATATCATTTGTGCTCTTGGATGAAGCTGTACCTGAAGCCAGGTGGTCCCAGAATTCTGCTATGTAAACTATTAAATTTCTTTTTTGTTATACTAGTTTGTGTTGTTTCTTTCACTAATGACTGTGAACAAATTACTAAAAGATACACTGAATTATTAGGAGAAACTGTCCAATTAGCAAGTGATATAGCCAACTAATAGCTAATTAATTAACGTTTCATACTACATTATTTGGGCTCTGTGTATCTATTGGTGATATTCTTCCATTCTTGTTTGTTTGTGTTTTGGAGCGTTTGACAAAAATGCACAGGCTGTCTCTGGTAATGCTTGGTTTAAAGCATATTTCATATTCAGAAAGTTGTTGTATTTGAGAAGCGATGTGGTAATTGGTTTTGAGAGTATACATCTTAGACAATTAAATGGTTACATTGCTTGCTTCCTTGGTTAAAGAAAAAAAGAAAAAAAAAAGAAATCCAAGGATATTCCAGTTGTATAAATAGGGACAACACAGTTTATGCTATTTGTAATTACAGATACCACTCAAAAGAATTGATTCTGTTTACTTTTGTATTAGTGTACTGTGGAAAGTCATTAATTATAAAGTCTGTTCTTATCCAACAACATGCAATAAGTAAAGATGAAAATATAGAGATTATTAGTTTGAATAACTGGTTGCATGCCATCCAGTTTTATATGATTGCTGAAATGCAAAACAAACAAACAACACCCCCCCAAAAAAAAACCCCACAGTTCTTAAATAAGACATTTGTGACATAACAAATTAGAATCTAGGAGAAGGAAAATATTTTCCCGGTATCTAAAGCCATTGAATCAAAATAATCATGTAGATCACACTTTAGTTCAGATATAAGCTAAATAAATTCTCTAGCCAGGGCACCCATCTGTCAAAAAATAAAACTCTGGCCCTCATTTAAAATGGCTCCTTTAGATTGAGGTCATCTAGCTGTATCTAAATTGAACATGAAATGTCAATTTCATACCTTATAGTGGCACATTTCATATTGCTCTACTTAAGGTTATATCAGCTTTACCCATAAAATGCAAGTGATTTAGGTCTTATTCTAAATGAACTAACCAGGTATATCAGCAATGGGCACTGCCTTGCCACTGCAGACAAAGGGAATGTGTGAAGGGAAGACAGAAACCACTTACTCTGTTTCTTAACTCTGGAAGTATGAGGTGTTCCAGGTCGGGATGTCTTGTTTATATTTTCGTTCTTTGTAAATGATAATTTGGGGGATAATTTTGAATAAAGATGCTTTATTCAAAATGCATTTTATTGCCTGCAGGTAATTCACTTGCTTAAGTTATATTTGTGAGTTATTGTATGTAACTTTATCACATTGGAAAGTTGATGAACCTTGTATAGAAAGAAGATTGCATTTGGGGAGCTATGCACATCATGGCTTTTTCTCAAGTGACAGAAAAGTGCTGCAGATGATTTAAGCATGAAGAAATGAAATTTTTGAAAAATTTTGAGTCAAGAAGGGAGATAGGACAGTCAGTCTTGGATGATGGCAAGGACAAAGCCAAGGCGGGCCAGGCAGGCAAGGGAGTAGTGTTGTGAACACCCTACCCCACTCCTACTGCACCTGCGTGTTGCAACTGCCTGTGTTGCCTCTATGTAAACACTGCTCCTTAATATCTGCTTCTTTGGATCCGAATTCAGAGCCCTAGGGACAGTGCATCTCATTGGCTGAGCATGTATCGGCTGTTGGTAACCAAGCTGCAAAGAGGCTGGGAAAGTAAGTAGTCGGCTCCTTTAGCTTCTAACTGGAACGTGATCACTTCCCAATATGTCTTCTTCTGCTTCTTCTTTTTTTTTTTTTGAGATGGAGTCTCACTCTGTTGCCCAGGTTGAAGTGCAGTGGCATGATCTCGGCTCACTGCAACCTCCACTTCCCGGGTTCAAGTGATTCTCTTGTCTCAGCTCCCTAGTTACTGGGACTACAGGTGCCCACCATCACGCCTGGCTAATTTTTATATTTTTTACTAGAGACGGGGTTTCACCATGTTGGCCAGGCTGGTCTTGAACTCCTGACCTCAAGTGATCCATCTGCCTTGTCCTCCCAAAGTGCCGGGATTACAGGTGTGAGCTACTGTGCCCAGCCCCAGTATGTCTTCTTATAGTGGGGTTATCTGAAAACAGGAAGAAGTTTCAGATGCTTGGCAGCTGAAATGGTTAATTTTATGTCAGCTTGACTGTACCATGGGGTGCCTGGATAAAACATTGTTTCTGGGTATTTCTGTGAAGGTGTTTTAGGTTGAGATCACCATTAGAATGGATTTAGTAAAGCAGATTGTGAGTGGGCATCATCCAGTTCACTGAGGGCATGAATAGAACAAAAATACTGAAGGGGGAAGAATTAAGAATTTGTCCCTTTCTCTTCCTGCCTGCTGGTTGAGCTGGGACACTGGTCCTCTCCTGCCCTGGAACTGGTATTTATACCATTTCCTGGTTATCAGGCCTTCAGACTTGAACTGGAATTACACCATTAGCTCTTCTCTGGATCTCCAGCTTATAGATGGCAGATTTTGGAACTTCTCAGTCTGCATAATCATATGAGCCTATTCTTTGTAATAAATTTTCTTCTCTCTCTCTTTCTATCTGCCTGTCTATCCATCTAGATTATCTGGATATATCACTTATGGTTTTTCTTTCTCTGGAGAGCTCTGACTAATAGAGTAGCCAAAGCAAAGACAGTTTGTATGTGTATGGTTTTATGGGGAGTGGATTTTCAGGAAAGCAGGAAAAAGATTTTTTCCAGGGCACTTGGGTAGTGCATCTTTTTTCCTCTAACAAATGGGGGAGAGTGTGGCCTTCTGAGTACTGGGTTTGCTTAATGAATCAGGAGAGCTAATGTTTATAAATATTCCTTTAAATGGCAGAGCACAGATCCTGGTTTGTAGTCCCCTTAGTATATTTGTCATGTTTTCATCACACCCCAGGCCAAAGAAAATACTCAACATTAAGTAGTTTTATTCATTAGGTAGGTAGGTTGAAACAAATGAATAAGAATTTATGTACTAACATAATTTGAAAAATATATATATCATTTGAAAAAACACACAAATTGAAATAAAATATTTTTTTTCTTAAATAGCCACCATTGCTTACTAATGGAATATATCCTCCTATTGGGCACAGAATGACTTCACATACATTGGAATTAGATTGGACACTGCTACCTGATTCCTGTCCACATTGATTTTCATGAAGTACATTTTATTACAGCAATGGCTATGAACCCAGCTTTGCAAAGATATAACATAACGAAAAGGAATGTAATGCAATCAAATACTGAAACTGTGAACTACCTCCAGCTATCCTGAAAGTTGAGCATAGCTTGGGAGTGATAGACATAGATTATCATTGCAATTCTAATGTGAGCATGATGGCAACTTGAGTTGAAGGGCATTCTTGCAAGACTGCTTGGTTGGGGAGTGTCAGACCAGCTGGATGTTTCCAGAACCGAGGGCTTGGGAAAAAGTATGCCAGTGTGCACACTATTCCTTAGTGTAGCCACTCTGCTTCTGATGTGTTTTGTTGTCTAAATCAGTCAGCAACCTATCACAGATGTGTGCATCTTTTCCTTCCAATCCACAAAACCCACCTGATATGGTTTGTCTGTGTCCCCACCCAAATTTAATCTTGAATTATAACCCATATAATTCCCACATGTCATGGGGGGAACCCAGTGGGAGGTAATTGAATCATGGGCACAGGTCTTTACCATGCTGTTCTTGTGACAGTAAATGAGTCTTACAAGACCTGATGGCTTTATAAAGAGGAGTTCTCCTGCACAAGCCCTCTTGCCTGCCACCATGTAAGATGTGCCTTTGCTTCTCCTTTGCCTTCCACCATGCTTGTGAGGACTCCCCAGCCATGTGGAACTGAGAGTCCATTAGACCTCTTTTTCTTTATAAATTACGCAGCCTCAGGTATGTCTCTATTAGCAGTCTGAGAACAGACTAATAGACCACCTGAAATAATGTACCCTTTAAAATCCTTATTTATGGATTGATGAGAAAACAGAGCTTTTGTTTTATATGATTAACAGAAGATAAGTGCCTTTGTTGCCCAGATCAGACTGTCTTAGTTCATTCAGGCTGCTATAATAAGTTACCATTTTCTGGGTAGCTTCTAAACAACAGAAATTTATTTCTTAAAATTCTAGGGTCTTGGAAGTCCAAGATCACGGCAACTTCAGACACTTTTGGTGAGGGCCCACTTCCTGGTTCATAGATGGACCTTCTTGCTATATTCTCACATGGGTATAGGAGGTAACAGAGCTCTCTGGAGCCTCTTTTATAAGGGGACTAATCCAATTCATGTCCTAATTACCTCCCCAAAAGCCCCAACTCCTAATAGCATCACCTTGGGTATTAGGATTTCAAGATATGAATTTTGGGGGAACATAAACAGACCATAGCATAGGCCAATTAAGAACTAGGTATATATGAAAGCATGGCTCCTTTCTTTTTTGGTACAAAGCTGGTGTATGCCTCAAAATTTATATTTTGCACTCAGAAAAATTCTTCCTTTTATTCCCTGAACTGCTTGTTCATGTGATCTCTACTTCTGTATGTCCAGCTCTTTGATATGTGTATGAGTTGACTGTTTCATTGTGTTGGAACATCTTTTGATTGTGTTAAAAATTCCAGCTTCTTTTCTTTAAAGATCCTGTTTTATAATCTGCCAGCCTGACCACACTCAGTATACAGTCTTCAAGGTTACGGGTTATGTGAAACTTTCAAATGAGATATTACTTACTCCTGTTCTTTAGCTGGAATATCAGTTGCTGGGGGAGTTGGAGAAAAAATCCCTAAAATGCAGAGTACCTTAGCATTTCTACAATGTTGTCATGCAGGGTATTGTGATAGGCAGAATGCTGGCCCTGCCCCAAAGATGCCAGTGTTCTAATCTCTAGAACCTCTGAATATGCTGCCTCACATGGCAAAAGGGTCTCTGCCAATATGATGAAGGTAAGAATCTTAAAATGAGGAAAAATACTGGATTATCCTAGTGGACCTAATATTTTATAAGTGTACTTGTAAATGAAAGAGAGGGGCAGGAATTGTGGTTATGTGATTGCCGGCTTTGAAGATGAAAGAGGAGCATGAGCCAAGGATCAAGGTCAGTCCCTAGAAGCTGGAAAAGCCAAGAAAACAGACTCTCTTATAGACCCTCCAAAAGGAACAGGAAGGAAGCCCTGCCCAGTCTTAATTGTAGCCCAGTGAGATCCATTTTAGACTTCTGATTTCCAGAACTGTAAGATAGTAAATGTGTATTGCTTTAAATTACTACATTTGTGGCAATTTGTCACATCAGTAGTAGGAAATGAATACAGCTATAAAGTGGAAGAAACCATAGAAAGTACACCGAGCCTTTTGAGATTAATCTTTAACTCATATTCTAAAATCATATAGCTCTCTGAGTCTCAAACTGATAACTACATAATCACACTTTCACTGTTCTCAGGTTTACTACAAGCAGAATTACCCCGTACTGGTGTTCAGGCAGATGAATTCTCACTATGAAATACTTTTTAATTGGCGTTCTTATGATTGCCTCCAAAATGTTTAAACCTTTTGACAGTTGCATCCATTTTATGAATCCATCTTCAGTAATAAAGATTGAGATGCTCTAAACCACCAAAAATTAGTGGCTTAATCAGAAACTGAGGGTGGTTCTATAAATCCAAAGCTGCTGGTCATTAGACCTCACTGCCATCATTATCTATTTCTTCATCCTGATGCATCTCACATTCATTTTTTGACACGTTAATGATTTCTGTCATAGACATATTAACTGTCCACATGTAAATGTGATGGACACTGCTTTGGTTTAGCATGGCGCTATTTTGATTGGTCATACAGCCAAAGAAGGAAGTAAAGGATGTAAACAGTGTGGGTGCTTTTATTTTTTTCCCAATATTTGTGGAAGCATCTGTTTCTACATATGACTGGCACAAATTATATCTTTTTGTAAAAATATTTCATAATTTCTCCAAAATATACCAGCTTTCTGGTTTTGTTTTTAGAGCTAGAGACTTTGTCTGCTTTCCTGACTTTTTGGTATTCTTTCTTTCCTTTTTTTTTTTCTTCTTTCTTTTTTTTTTTTTTTTAAAGATGGCATCTTACTCTGTCTCCCAGACTGGAGTGCAATGGCATGATCTCAGCTCACTGCAACCTCACCTCCCGGGTTCAAGCGATTCTCCTGCCTCAGCCTCCCCAGTAGCTGGGATTGGAGGTGCCCGCCACCACGCCTGGCTAATTTTGTATTTTTAGTAGAGATGGGGTTTCACCATGTTGGCCAAGCTGGTCTCGACGTCCTGACCTCAAGTGATCCGCCCGCCTCGGCCTCCCAAACTGCTGAGATTAGAGGCGCAAGCCACGGGGCCTGGCTGATATGCTTTCATTTTTCACTCCCTTTTTAATCTTCCCCTCCATTACCAGTTTACAAACTACTACAGCTGCCTCTGCAAATGATAGAAGAACAAAAATTAGGAGGAGAGGGGGCTGGAGGAGGAGAAGAAAGAACCAGAGAAGGAGAAGGACATCATAGAAACTAAGGCTGCTTTCAGGCATATAATATGAGATCTTGAGAGAATTAAGGAGTGAATTTCCACGTAACTTTCAAATATTGTAAATAGGTTGCCTCTATTTTTTGCAATTGCCAGGCAATGACACTGTACTTCTACTCTCCTCTGAAGGAGCAAAATGAGTGCTCTATGGCCTTAACCTCTATTTCTCTCTTAACTAGATTCAAACGTATGTCATGCTTTGAGCCTTCATTACGTAAGTGATTTTTCTCAAGGTCACCGGGAGCACCATGCTCACTACCTCTGGATGGTTCACTGTTCTGCCGTATAGCCTTGCTGACCATTTCATGATTTTGGGTTCGTGTTCATTTTATAGACTGGATTTTTTTTCTGTTTTACATTTCCTATTTTCTTTGTTACTTGGAATTAACCATGACCAGATCAATTAATAAAATAGTTCAGTTTGTCTTCTTCTATTTGTGGATTTGGTTTGCAGTTACCTTCACAAATATTTTGGTGGCTAATGAAGTTAAATCAAAGTTTGTCAATCTGATTTTGCATAAGCTGTGTGCCAAAACTGTGTTAGGTTCAATAATGCTCATTTTCTTGTTTAATTTTCGCAACAACTAAGAATATTATCAGATTCATGTTCTCCTTAGATAATTAATAATTAATCAGATTATTATTCTCCTTAGAAGGAGGTGATACTATTCTCGATTTAGACATAAAGAATCTGAGGCTCAGGGAATCACCAGCAGATTGTAATTTTGAGCCCAGATCATCGTCTAAATTCTTGCTCCTCTTATTATACCATTCTACTAATTTATCAATGATAAATATTTGTTAAATGCATGTTGTGTGCTAGGCATTGCACCCTGTTCTTTATTTACAAACATATGAGTTATTATTATCTCTGATTTGTGGATGAAGACATTGAGTTTAGAGTTAAATGATTGCCCAAGATTCTGTTGTTATAAGTGCAGAATCAGTAAGCAAATTGGCTTTGCTTTGTCCTCCAGGGCCTGAGTTCTTATATTGCCATGAGCCATTAAAGGTAAGATGCTAATTAAAGGTATCCATGACTAATTTTAATGGCTAACTCAAGTTTGGTGAAATTGATTTACCATAATATTTTGGTTACTTTTTAGGGCTACTCAGGTATACATACTTGAACTGTAGCAGCAAATAGTGTGAGGGGAAGTAAGGGTTCTGAGCCTCCTTTCTGGGTTTACAGCAATATTTTGAACTAAGAAGATAAAGTAGAATTATACATGAGCAAAGCTCCATCCCTTTCTTCTGCAGGTGAGAGAGAAATAGAGGGTGTAGGAGGTAAGCATACCTGCCTATTAAGCCTTCATGATTTAGGTATCTGGAGCAGGTGGAACTGGAGCAATTGCCATGAAGTTCACAATTCTAGTGTGGCCTGTGATCTATTTTTTTGGCCACAGCTTACATATCAGGCCTGGAGATTTTTCTGGATACTGAAGGTTCCACCTTCCAGCCTTAAAATTGTTCTCCCACTTGTAGGTCAGTAAAACAAGAGTTTCTTTTACTTGAAAGTTTTAAGTCGACAGTTCCCATGATAAATCACTCCCACTGATGGTGTCTTAGACTTTGTTGTTTCTACCTTATGGGATTTTCATAGAGCTTCTAAAAGGGAAAGACAAGCACTAGAGTGAAGAATTGTTCTTATTGTGGGAGGATCATCAACCTTGGCTGCACACACAGATCAAGGGGTTCAGGGATGGGTGGCAAATGATCGAGAGGGTTACATGTGACCCTTGCCTAACTATAGTAGTTAATTCAACTCTGCCTACACAATGACATGGATTACTGAGGATATGACTTGTATTATACTCATCCCTCTGACCCCACATCCTAATGTTAATAATTATTCTTAAACCTGAAATTGAGAACTCAAAGATAAACTGGTGCCCAGCACATAGCAAGTCCTCAATTAAGTTTATTGAATTAAATAAAAAATTGGAATTTTATCTGTCAAAGCCATATCAGCTCTAAGCTTCTTAAGAGAGAAAAATCTGCCCAGGATTTCTCAGGAGGGATTTCTCAGCATCGAAGCTGTCCTGTTCATATTGGATGTATTGTACTTACATAAATAGGAATACATGAGCAGGGAAGATCAGATACCACAATAAGGGTTTTGTGCCATTATATACATAATTTTTGCTCCCCTAGGAAAGCACTGCTGATGAAAACAATTTTGGAAGGAGGTGGTCCCAAGAGAGTAGATGTTCAGGTGGAGGTTATCTCTGGTGCTCTGGGCTTCTTATTCATAATTTTCTCCCCAAAGAGGGTGGTTTTCAACTTCACAATTCCTTTGCTCATTTGGAAATACAGTAGCAGAAAGATGAAGAGAGTTTGTGACCCACAACTAAAGGCTGTGTTCTCTTGTCACTTCATCAAATTAGTTCTGGTGGCATTTGGTTCCCCTCCAGAAATAAATCACTGTTAAGTGATTCTTTATAAAGCAGTCCACACGTTTATCATACCAAAGTGATCTGAACCCGTTTAGGGAATTTGAAGCTACAGCTGGTCATGTTGCAGGCCTAGCAACCCTGGCCTTGTCACACTGCGTCTCTCTCCACTCCCTGTGCTACCATTAATCCTTCAGGACTGAGATTCAAGGCTTTGCCAGTTAGAGGCTTGGAAATAATCACATAAAACAAAATAGTGTGGCAAGGTGAGATCGAGCTTTTAATTTTTTTAAGTTCACAGAGAGCAAGAAGACAGGAAAGGACCAGCAGATTGGGAAAAATCAGGAATAAGATGAAATATCCTCAGAACTTTAGCTTTTATGATTCTGCCTCACATTCAGTTTAATTATGAAATTTACTGGCAGAGACAATTGCCTTTTGGCATAAATTAATCATGCCAAGCATTATACATGAAATAAAATTTCAATCCTATTTGTTGAACATTTTCTAAGAGGTTGGCATTCTTGCACAGCACTTTACATAGGGTTTCTCTTTATCTACTGTATGAAATATGTTATTATTATCATTCCCACTTTTAATATGAGAATATTTGGAGATTAGAAGGCTGAAGTAATTTGACAAAGGTCACATAGCCTAGCAGAATAGACTAGAAAACAAACTCAGGATGCTGTAATTACTACGCTGGAATCATTCTTTTTTTTTTTTTTTAAATCAAGTCTTGGCATTAGTTTTGTTTTTTAATCTTTAATACTATTATTTGAGAATTGATAATTAACCATTTTAAGAAAATAGTTACATAAATTTAGATATCATTTGGAAAACAGGTAAAATTGCTACATCATTTTAATTTATATATTTTATTTTTAAAATAAATAATTTTTGTCTATATTTGAGGGGTATATGGGAACCTAAGACTTCTATTGATTTAATTATTAATTTTTGTTTACTGTAGTTTTAGTGAATAATTTAATTGACTATTAATTCAGTCATCATATGCTAAAGCTAGAGTAACTGCTGTTAGTAATTTTTTTAGCTACTACAGGTTGAAGTATTTTTGATTAGAGTAAAATTTATTTCTAAAGGTAACCTGAGTAATATCTATATGTTGTAGATAAATATTACTATCTATAGTAATAGCTATACATATAGTATCTATGTAGTAGCTTTCCAATTTATTTTGATATTATCTATAATAAGAAATATATTTTATATTGTTACAGTAAATGCACACATATAAACACATATATATGAAATTAATACTTCATAAAATATTCATTACCCTTATTATAATCAGTGCTTACTTGATATTTTACATTTTATCCCATTGTAAAATATATACTGGTTATGACCCACAATATTGACTTCATAACTCCCTAATGGTTGTAGCCTGCAGTTTATCATTTGTTCAAATGTAGTGTGGTGGGAAAAAAAGATGATATGACTCTTCAGACAGAGACATCTGTTCCCTACCCTGATATATGTTAGTTATATGTCACCTTACCTATAAAATGATGATTATCAATACTTCTCAGGGAAGTTGTAAAGCCTGGTACCTAGTAGATAATTAGTAAATATCAGTTTCTTTTGTCTTTAGAACTTACACTTCATTCCGTAGTTTTTTGTTGTTTTTTTTGTTGTTGTTGTTGTTGGTTTTTGAGACGGAGGCTCACTCTGTTGTCCAGGCTGGGGTGCAGTCGTGATCTTGGCTCACTGCAACCTCCGCCTCCTGGGTTCAAGCAATTCTCCTGCTTCAGCCTCCCGAGTAGCTGGAACTATAGGCACTCACCACCATGCCCAGCTAATTTTTGTATTTTTCATAGAGATGGGGTTTCATCATGTTGGCCAGGACGGTCTCGATCTGTTGACCTTGTGATCCACCCACCTCGGCTTCCCAAAGTGCTGGGATTACAGGAGTGAGCCACTGCACCCAGCCTCATTCCATAGTATTATAGAAAATGTCGAACTGTTTAAGCATTCCAGCACTTTATTTTTTAATTATTATTATTTTTCTACCCTCAGCATACATTAGAGGAGCATTCCAGCCCTTTAGTTTGGATTTTCATGCTATTTCTGATTTTAACTATGTGTGTTCTTCATATCTTGGACTAAAAAATAAAAACAAATTAACAATAGCAAAAAAAAAATTGCAGTAATTTTAACAGACCAACATTAAGTACTCTGGAAGGCAGACCAGAAGCTAGGGGCTCGTTAATTTTTATGTATCATAAATGGAAATGACTTTTATTTGTTAATTATTTTTTATGACCACCTATTGTAACATCTTCCAACACATATTTCCCCCTCTTTCCTGTCCTCCACTCTTTAACCTTCCTCGCCCATTTTTTGTAGAGGTGCCAGTGAGGTCTTTCTCAGTTAATGCTTCAATCCCATTATTTCCCATCTTAACAGGCTTCACTGGCTCACCATTATCTTTCAAATTAGTCACAGGCTCCTCAGCCTGAATTGAGGCTTCTATGACGCAATTCTAGTCTACCTTTGGAAATGTGCTTCCTTTCAGTGTCCTCTCTGTATTTCATACTTACTGCTTTGATCAAACAAGATGGCCTTTTTCCAAATGGATCTCACAATTTCCAGGCTCTGTGTCTTTCCTTATGTTGTATCCTCTACCTAGAAGACGTTTCTCCTAGTCCATCTGTCCTCATTAAAAACTCCGTTCCTGTTTTCAAATTCCTTGTCTGTTTCATTTACTCTTCTAATTGATTCTCTTTCACTCCCACACTACTTCTGTTGATACTGATTTCTCTGAAGCTGGCTCCTAGTGCCTTTTTTCTTCTTAAGGCATGATAGTGTGTCTCAAGTTGGAATTTTTTCATGGCTCCCATATGGTTGATTGGTGGTGGGACTTTATCGCTAATGATAATTCAGAAAATAGTAGTAGGACTAATTGCAATTCTGCAGATTTCACCTTAAACATACGCTGCTTCTTGGGCTGTGGAAGTTGGACACATTGAGATAAGATTGTTCAGAAAAACAGCAAGGCCGGGCGCAGTGGCTCCCTCCCATAATCTTAGCAATTTGGGAGGCCTAGGTGAGAGGGTCGCTTGAGCCCAGGAGTTTGAGAGTAGCCTGGCATTATAGGGGTACTCTGTCTCTACAGAAAATTTAAAAAAATATTAGATGGGTTTGGTGGTGTGTGCCTGTAGTCCCTGCTACTCAGATGGCCGGGGTAGAAATCACTTGAGCTCAGAAGGTGGAGGTTGCAGTGAGCTGAGATTGCACCACTGCACTCCAGCCTGGGGAACAGAGCGAGCCCCTGTCTCAAAAAAAAGAAGAAAAAATATTAGTAGGTCTAACTGTAATTTTCTAACTTCTGGTTTTAAATGTACACTGTTTCTTGGGCAGTGACAGTAGGGTAAAATTACCCAGTTTGTGTAAGTCTAATGAGGCTTGATAAATGGACTTAATAATTATCAGATGACGAAATTAAATGAGTCAGTGAATGTTAATGCCTCCCTCCTTCCATATAACTAGATGCCTGGGACAGTTCCAATATGTGGCATTTATATTGTATTATGATGTGTTAATAATGTGGATCAGAGACAAGCAAAAGTCAAGGACAAATGTAATTTTCTGTGAAATGTATATTTAATACTTTTTAACATTTAGCGGAATTACCTTTGGATGTCAATTGAACGTTACATCCCCTTACTACCGTGACTGTGTCTGTGTGTGTGTGTGTGTGTGTGTGTGTGTGTGTGTGTGGTGTCTATGGAAAATCTATTAATTCTCTTACTGCAATTTCAAACACTGAAGTATTATAAACTTTCTTTAATTGTATTGAGTTTTATATATTTTGTTGATTCTGCTCTAATCTAAGAGTTTGTGTGTGTGTGTGTGTGTGTGATATCAGTGAATCAGGCAAATTTCCCAGTGTGTGAAGCTTTTGGGTCAGCTATTAGGTTATTATATCATTTCAGAAATGCTCCGTCTGCCTTCTGGTGGCCTTCAGATTTGGTCAAGTAGTGGAGTAGTGCAAAGACTGCTAATATTGCAGAAATCCCATGACCATACACAGAGGTTTTATTTTGTTCTAAGGGGTACACACTTCCATTTGTCTGTTTTCATGCAGAGCACATTTATATGAGGGTAAGTTCAATGGCAACTTTTAGTCTGTAGAGGGATACATTGAGAAATATGTTACTGACCATAAAGTATCAATTTGAGATGAATGCATACTTCAGAGGCTCCACTAGCTCACATTTTTACTGCTGTCCCCCAAAAGCACCTTCAGGTTTATATGCTGAAGATGGAGACCTTCATAGTTAGAAAATTGCATTGCCTCAGGCCACAGGAAATATTGCTTGACATTCTGTAACACTATTTGATGTTCTTAAAACGGCATGCTATGTAGATACTACCCTAGGTCATGTCTGATTTTTTAATCTGTATTTATAAATGCTATGAAGCTTGCAGTTTTTAAGAATAGTAATGTTTACATTTATATAATTTGATGCAATGACTTTTCCCTGTAATATAAAATTAATTTAATGTTTAGTATAAAGGAAATAACCAGGTTGTGTAGTTGCAGGTTGTGTGGTTGACTTGTGTATTTTCACTTCCTCATACTGATAACATAACCAGATGCCTGCCCCATGCCGGTGAAATAACCAAAAAGGTTGTCAGGCAGACCTTTGCGTTTCAATGCAAATTCAACAGGGAATGGGGTGGGCATAGCTGTTTTGTTTCTTTTTTTTCTGTGTTATCAAGTAAGCTGAATATATGCAAGGTTAGAGTTTAAATGTAATGATTAGGTTTATTCATATACATTTAAAATCTAATATTCTACAAAATGCGTAGCACCATACTTGATACATTGTGAGCATTCAGTAAACTGATATTATCCTTTAAGAAGCATTTACCACAGAGGTTAAGAGCATATGCTCTAGAGCAAAGTTGTGTAAACTATTTCTGCCTCTGTTTCATCATTTCTAACATAGGGATAGATCATTTACTTCATGGAACACTGTTAAATCCATATAAAGCATCTATAACAGTGTTTTTAATAAGTAAAAAAATAAAAATGTCAGCTAAATATTAGTTGTTTATTAATTGTAATATATCCTAAACCAACTTATTTCTTAACATAGACTTCTGCACATTCTTGGAAAATTAATATCTGTTTTTTTCCTTGCAGTTTTTTTGGATATTCGAAACTATAAGTATCTTTACCCAGTTGTAGGACATATGTTTGTCTATTTTTTTCCCCTTGTTGGAGAAATCTATTTCTACGGGACAAGCTGGTTATTTGTCTACAGATCCTCCCCTGGGGATTCTGTAGCAGCTACTTCAAAGCTATCTCAGCTTGCACTTAATCATTTGAAACATCAGATAACTTGCTTGTTCGTTTTATGCATGTTTTCTTGTTGAGGAAATTAGCCAACCTAAAATGAGCACCAGAAGATTATTTTTCTTGGTTTTACTCTTAAAGTTATTCTCAAGCATGTTATCTTGGAAGAGCAGGGCACTCTCCTGCAGCTTTTAAGGATGACTGAACTGGAGAACATTCTGTTTAACCGCAAAACTCATGTTCCCTCTGTTTAATTTCTTAAAGCTTGCCCTCCCTTCAATGCAATTACCATTTTTCTTACACATTAGGAGAACAAAATTTGTTTGCTTTCTCTTTGGGGGAGGATGTTGATTTATTTAGAAGATACTTTTTGAGTTCCTACTGGTCCACTGGGAACTATCATAAGTAAGTTGAGGATACAGGGACGAGCAAAATGGACAAATTCGTTGTTCTCATGGACCCCATAGGAGAAGAAAGACAATAGGTAGTAAACAAGTAATACATTTTTTTAGACAGCTAATTTTTGTATTTTTAGTAGAGACGGGGTTTTGCCATGTTGGCCAGGCTGGTCTGGAACTCATGAACTCAAGTGATCCGCCTACCTCAGCCTCCCAAAGCGCCGGGATTACAGGCATGAGCCACTTCGCCTGGCCAACAAGTAAATATTTTTGACTATGTGGAAATATGATGAAGAAAATGATGAACAGGAAAATGGGACTAAGAGGCAAGAAGGGCAAAGCGTCTATGAGGAAGTGGTATGTGGACAGAGATTTGAATGCTGACAGGGAGGCAGCTAAGAGACTCTCTGAACAAAGAAGTATCCAGGCAGAAGGAACAGCATGGGCCAGGGCTCTGGGGCCAAAACAAGCTCAGTCTGGCTGAGAAAGGGAATAAATGACTGAATACATTTCTGTAGCCTTCTATGTTCCAGGTGCTATCCAAGGTGCTTGGGATACGTCAGCCAACGTATTTGCAATGTTTTGCATAGTTGTCCTCTCCAAAACTCATGTTGAAATTTAATCCCCACTGTAGCAGAATTGAGAAGTGGGGCCTTTAAGAGGTGATTGGACCCTGAGGGATCTGCCCTTAAGAATGGATTCATCCACTCATGGACTAATGGATTAATGACTTAATGGACTAATGAGTTGTCATGAAAGTGGGACTGGTGGCTTTGTAAGAAGAGGAAAAGAGACCTGAGCTAGGACACTCAGTCATGTGACAGCCTGTGCCACCTTGGGACCCTGCTGAGAGTCCCCACCAGCAAGAAGGCCCTCACCAGATGTGGCCTCTTTATTTTGGACTTCTCAGCCTCCATAACTGTAAGAAATAAATTTCTTTTCTTTATAAATTACCCAGTTTCAGTTTATTTTGTTATCAGCAACAGACTAAGACAATAACGCATGATTTTTTCTAAGTAAATTATGTACAATATTAACTGATCAGTTTTTTAAAAAAATGTATGCAGGGAGGTAAGAGTGCAGGAATAGGTGGGCTACAGTGTAAAATAGTGAGGTCAAGGTAGGTCTCATAGAGCAGGTAGCATTTAAACAAAATATTGAAGGAGACAGGGCAAGTTTGTCAGATGGGTATGTGGGAGAAGGAATTACCAGGCACAGGTAATAGCTAGTACAAAAGCCATAAGGTAGCAGTAGGCCCACCTTGTTCAAAGTGCCTCAAGAAAGCATCTGTAACTGGAACAGAGTGAGTGAGATGAGTGAGGCAGAGAAGAGGTTAGAGAAGTGATAAGAGGTGGCATCAGGCCAATCTTCATAAACCACTGTCAGGAATTCAGTTTGATTGAAACGAGGTGCCATCTGGTAGGTAGCTTTGTGGTCTAGACTGGGGAGGGGTGGAGCGAAGTTAGGAGCAGGGTGACTTGTTAGCAGAATAATGGAATAAGCCATGAGCCACACTCTGGTAGCTCTTACAGGGGCATGGTAGAGATGATGGGACTTTGTCAGATTCTGAATATATTTAGATGGCTTCAGAAGTGAAGTATGAGAGAAACAAGAATCCAGGATGTGACTCCAAGTGTTTTGTCCTGAAAACATAGAAGATTGAGGTGGGAAAGACTAGTGCTGGAACAGGACTGGATGGGGTGAGGAGTGGCTGTGTAAAGCGGGAGACACCCACCGTTCCCAGGGCATGGTTCTGTATCTGCCTTCCTGAGTTAGGCTTGGCAGTATGACTGGCTCTGGCCGGTGGGTCATGTCGATGTGAGACAAAAGCAGGGGACTGAAATGTACTCACAGTTCGGGCTCAGCCTCTTGTGATTCAGTAATTCTCATGAGGGCAGACGTTGCCCTCTTAGCCTGGACCCCAAGTGAATGCAAGTGACACAGAGCCACCCCACCCAAGCCCAACTCATCCCACAGTTGGAAGGAGGGCTGCCCATGGAGCCTGCTTTAGATTACCAGACCCTACAGATTCAGGATAATTAATAGCTACTGTTGTAAGCCAATGAGTTTGGAGGTGCTCTGTTGCAGAAGTTTTGTGGGAATAGCTCAACAATAGAGAATCCAGGCAGTGAAGTGAAATAGGGAGTTGGATATAGGAGTCTGGAGTTGAGAAGAAGTCTTGATTGGAGACAAAAATGTAAGCGTCATTGGCATACCAATGGTATTTAAAACCTCAAGGCAAATGAGATCACCATGGGAGTGAATGTAGTAGAGAGGGTGACCGAAGATTGCATTACTACATCATTACGATGTCTGGAAGAAGAGGAGCAACCCATGAGGAGGAAGGAAAATGCCCTACAAACTAAATGGATGAAAACAGTATCTAGAAGGAGGAAGTGACAAACGATGTCAAAGGCAACTGCCAAGAATTAGTCATTGGATGTGGTAACCTGGGGAGAATTGTTGACTTTGATAAATACAGATTTATGGGAGTGTTGGAGGTGCAAGCCTGATTAGAGTGATTTTAAACATCAATATAGGCAGAGAGCAATTGGAGATACAGAGCAAAGTAACTTTTTGAGGAGTTTGTGGGAAGGAGATAGAAATGAAATTAAACAATGGCCTCCTCACAAAGGGAGTGCTAAACCATGGTAAAGGTGTACTTTATTCTGAGGTGGGAGGTAGTTGAAGTGTTTAAATAATGATCTATTTGTCTTTTAGATATTGCTCTGACTGCTGTATAGAGAAGGATCTGGGGTGAAAGGGAGCAGAACAGTTATGAGGCTATCTCTGTTTCCTAGGTGAGAGAGTGTGTTGGCTTCAGCTGTAGCCCTGGAAATGTGGAAAGTCATGTGTAAATTTCACATAGGGGTAATGGTATTAGGTAGACAGCAGTGTGGGATCGTTAGCTTAAGGAACGTAAAAAAGTTTTTGTGATCAAATGAAAAATCACAGATGTATATGAGACTTATGTTTTGTAACTTCTCTTTAGCTCCACCTTATCTTACGTCAATTGTACTTGTTTGAAGCAATATATATTGGTTAATTTATTAAAATTTACATTCTGTTATTTTTTGAAATACTTCCTGTTGTCTATGATAAAATGGATATGACTGGCCAGGCACGGTGTCTGACGCCTGTAATCCCAGCAATTTGGAAGGCCAAGGCAGGGGGATCACTTGAGGCCAAGAGTTCAAGACCAGCATGGCCAACATGGTGAAACCCCATCTCTACAAAAAATACAAACATTAGCCGGGTGTGGCGGTGGGCGCCTGTAATCCCCAGCCACCCGTGAAGCTGAGGCAGGAGAATTGCTTGAACCCAGGAGGTGGAGATTGCAGTGAGCCAGTCGTGCCTGCACTCCAGCCTGGGTGACAAAGTGATACTGTCTCAAAAAAATAAATAAATAAAAGTGGATATGGTAATTTTTCTCCTTTCCAAATTATATTCTGTTCCATCCTGGATCATTCAGTCTACACTGGCGTATTTTGCTCAAGTGACATTAGAGATGGTTTCTGGCATAATATCCTTGTCTGAGTCTGTGTGCAAAATAACTTTTTTAAAAAGTGGAATAAGTTCTATGATCTGTAGTTGGGATAGGGATTAAACAACAACAGCAAAACAGACTTTTAATTCCTTAGATCTCAGATTTATATGTATAGAGAATTGGTTCTACAGAAATAGTGAATAAAGTATTTTGCCAAGTGTGCTTTCAGTAGAGACCTGAATGATTGTCTGTGATCTGTTTTGCTCTTATTCCACGTTCAAAGGTTCCCATGGGAACCACTCCCAATTCGTGGGAAAAGTCAAATTTAACAAACAATACAGAAAAGCCATTTAATCATCCTCTGTGTGATCCACAAAAGTGCCAGAAATACAGAGGAAATAAAATCACTAGAATCTCTATCTGTATGGGCCTGCCCAGAGAAAAAAGTGCTGCTCATGGTAAATAGATTTGACAGATGGCAGAAAAACACCAGTGTCCTAAATCTGACAGTAACAACAAACCTCTCCCATCATCAATCTCCTTCAGATACCTTTTCAAAATTTGTTGGGTTTTGTGTTCTAGACTTTGGCATCTTGCCATTTTAATTTAACTATTTTTCCCCTGAAAGATTTGTTTCCAGAAAAAGGTTGGGATCATAATACAGTAAACCTTATGCATAATCTTCTCATTATGTTCAGAAAGCTAATTTTAAACCTAATTTCCCCATCTCTGTCTCTCTCTATTCCAGTGCTTACCTGCCTGCATTAATTAATTCCTGTGCAGCAATGAAAATTTGACTCAGTTGTCTGACCTCTTACCTTCTGATTGCAGAGGCTCTGTCTTTTATGGGGGTGTGGGACACCTGGTGCCACAGGACATGTGAACACAGATTATCCATACCTGGGAGGTGACTCTGGTGAGATCTGAGACATTGGAGTCCCCCAGGAACAGCTCCTCAGCAGATTAGGGATAAGAACAGAGGGCACCTACAACAATCTATGTATTATAGAACACAGCTCTTTTTCTTTTGCGAACGCAGCTGTTTTTCTTTTGCCTGACTTGACTGAAAACTGTTTTTAAGTGAATTAAGTGTTTTAAGTGAATTAGGTGTTTCAGCTATGTCACCAGTGGGCACCGAATCCTAAAACGGGGATCTGGAAGGGTCTTGGTGACCACGTTATCCAAGCACCATGTGATTTGGACCCTCCAAGTTGGATTCATCTTCTCACTCTCCCCGTGCTCTCTACTGTGAAACCACATTAGTCTTTCGCTTCCTCCAACACAGCTAGCTCTTGTCTGCACCAGAGTCTTTGAACTGTGGTGCATTTTGCGTGAAATGCCTCCAAATGATTCCTGTTCATCCTTAAGATCTCAGAATAGATGTTATTTCCTCGGAAAGCACCACCGTCTTGACTCTCCAGCCTACAGGAGGATTCCCTGGACTGTGTTGTCATAGCACCTTTGCTTTTCCATCAAAATATTTAACATAGTTCATAAATTGTTTCATAGATGAGGGGATGGTTAGCTCGGGTTGCTTTTTCTCTTCTCCAGTAGGAGATTTCAGAATCACTCCCCTTAGAATCATTTATGTGAGGTTTTCCCCTGAGGGCAGGCCAGTGGCATCACTGCTTCAGAAGGGGGTATAATCAGGGTGAAGAGCAAAAATGCTTGGTATCTTTGAGGGAAAAGAAATGAAGTTTTGGAGAGATGGTAGGTGCCAGAGCCATTCCTGCCTCAGTGCTTCCATAACCAGCTGGGGACTTAGGATGTGGTTGTTTGTGGGATTCAAAAAACGGAACTATGGGAACCTTGGAAGCCCCAGTGCTGGGCGTCTTCGATGAGCTTAGCATTCAGAACAGAAATTGCTCTTCACAGGCCATTGTGGGGTCTGGCAAAAACGTGTATACAGCAGAGGTCATTGTAGCAATGGTCCAGCGCCTTCCTCAGCAGCGTCCTTAAGCAGCGCCACCGTGTGGCAGCAGTAAACAATGGCAGTGATAGGATTCCTGTCTACTCCCTGGTGTGAATGTCCTCGGTGGACTTGCTGTCCATTATGCATGTGGGACATCAAGGGATAAATCGGAAAAATAAGAAATACAACTGTATATGAAGCCCGATTTGGAGAGGCACTTGTTTGCATAAGTCTGTAAGATCCATTGTAGACCCTCGGTAAATGTTTGTTTTAGAGATGAGGAAATGGAGGCAGAGAGAAGGTAAGTCATTTATCACGGACATAGCATTAACTCTGGGCAGAGTTAGGATAAGAATATGCGAATCTTCTGGCCCCAGTTTTGGTAGTTCTGTAGTTGAAAGATACCATGAAGAAGGATGAAGTGTATTAAGAGACCATGATCCGATCACTCCTTATGAGATTACTAAGAGCTATGGATTGCTAGGGCTATTCCTGGCTATTTGGGGAGAGGGAAGTCTGACCCTCTTGGATGCTTATTTTATCTCTGGCAACCATTTTGGGGTCATTAATATTCCTCATCTGCATGTCTGTACCTCTTCCTTCCAGTTTTCCTAATGACCTTCTTCCCTTTTGCCTGTCTCCTTGCATTTCTGTTTTGTTGGTTTACCAAATAGATTTCATTGTGAGATATGTGTGTCATTGAGTCAAATGTATCTTCACTAAAGAAAGAGAAGTTCTGGTTCCTGTTCTGAAATTTCTGTCTCGCACATTTAAAAATGGAAGAAGGTATTTAAAAGTAAAATAAATTAAATAAGCACACATTAATATAATGAGATTACATAAGACCTGATGGATAATAAATGTGAGACTGGGTTGAGATTGATGAGTGATGGCTTCTTAGAGGAGGAAGATTTTAAAGATACGCGATATGAAGGTAGAGGGAGGAGGTGTGCACTCCGACGAGAAATGAGACAGGTGGGGAAGTCTAGTGTACATGTGTTTATGGTGGTAGTGAGAAAAGAGTTGGCAAAACTGTATAGGATTATTCAGAACTATCTGAGGAAAACATGGCTTAGGGAAGGAGTTCCTGGAGTCAATGGAGACTTAAGCTGTTAAAGGAAAATAAAAGTGAAAAAAATGAAAAAAAACTTCGGAGTAGTTTTTGGGTTCAAAATCTCACTTTACTGTTACCATGTGGGTGACTTTGGACAAGGTATTTAAGATATGAATGTGTTTTCTCATCTATAAAAATGTGCTTTTGTGAAAATCAAGTAAAATGTCCTATGAGATGCCCTAAAACAATACTGGCCTAGAGGAGGTGTTCAGTAAATGTAACTTTTACACTTTATACTAATTTCAAATTCTCGTCGCTAAGTTATAGTTTCAAATGAATGTTTTCAGCTTATCTTGATGTTGCTCCTGACTTCAAAATTTTCTGTTTGGATTTTCTTAGAAATTAATAATCTTTCACACATAGGTATCAAATAAATAATTGTTTTCATTTAAGAAACATGGATAAATTGGCACACACACAAAATCATTCTCAGAAATCTATCAAAGCGAATTAAAAGAACCCCAAATTAGGAAGGACAATTGGATTAGTCATGAAATTAGAGTGGAGCCTCAACCTCAAACCCTAAATTACAAAGACTAGTTTTTGAATTCCATTTAATAGAAGCTGCCAGGATTTCATACATATGTTCTTTAATTTTGCATATGCTGCATATATGGGAAATGAAAATGTTTGAAGGGCCTTTTAAACCCTGGCAATTAGGACAGGGTGGCAAAGTGATACATCAAATTTTATGCTCCAGAAAAGAAAGAAACTTGTAACAAATGACTTACAAAGGGCGATTTTTCCCCAAAAGTATTAATGTAAGAAGTTTAGGTATGTTTCCAAAAGTCTACCATCCTTCATTATTTGTCCATCATTATTTCAGTATAAACATACCCAATGTTTCAAAAAATATATTTAATAATTAAGAAATACAAGCTTTGATTTAACAATTTCTTACCATATGAATGTGGTTGTGGTCTCAACTACTGGTAAAAGAATTATGGGGGACACATTCAGCTGTTGCAATAAAGACATCCATTGTAAAATGCTTACCTCTTAGATGAAAATGGTTGGGCAGGTTGTCCTCCTATTGTTTGCTCTTCCACATCTGAAAATAACCTAGACTAAATGGAGTGAATCCTCACTGATACAAGGAAGTGAATATGTCCACATCGGCGGCATTCATAAACAGCAGCAGGTTTCCTTAATATGAGAATCAGAGTAGTTACAGAATAGATGAGTTTTTGAGCCTGCATAGAAAAAGTCCAGAAAACATGCAGCGCGCACTGCTGGTGAGCATTAACTCACTCTTGTCATTTGGGAAAGAGAAACCATTGTTTTAGATCTTCAGTTTCTGCAGAAAAGCATGGAGTCTGTTACTCTTCATTTTTTTGTTTTGTTTGTTTTGTTTTTGGAAGAGTGAAATCTCCAGCTTTAAAAATGTTGGCAACAAATTCAACATTCTTTTTAAAGCATAGTCAGTGTAAGCATCGTTGGTGGGCTAGACAGGACATACCTGTGAGCCAGATTTGATTCACAGGCTTTCAGTTTGCAATCTCTGAGCTCTAGTGTATGAAGTTGGAATCCCGAGAGGCAGCGAGTGGGATAAAATGAAGGCTCAGAACAAGTCAGACCTCTTGGTATCAGGCCTATAACTTCTTCCTGGAGCACCTTGACTCTCTTAGCACAATACAGGATCTAATCTGAGAGACAGTTGTGTAAGATTGATGCTCCAGAATTATACTGTATACTTTTGACCAGAATCTTTTCCTTTTCAGTATGAAAACATTGCTCTCTTATTTTTTGCATTTGTAAAAGAAAATAATAAGCCTTAACATATCCCTGAAGCTTACAATATCTGTGCCCCAAACTCTTCTTTATGAACTTTCTTAATATTTTAACGATATCAAAACAGAATGAAAAATTGTTAGGCATAAATTATCTACTTATTCTGACCTATATCGGGTTCTTTTTCAAGCCTTTCAAAAGATGACACAAAAGCCAGTTCAACCTGAACATTGGAAAAGAATTGCAGGGGTCTCTGAGCATTGGGAAAGGATACAAAAGGCATCAGAAGGTTGGCTTTGAGAGAGTTGCCACGAAAGTTATCTCATTTTCCTGCCCTGGAGATTTTATATTAAATGGATTATCTATCTGTCAAGCATTTTGAGCGTTCCCCTTCACTGCTTTCCCTGAGGACTATTGCAGCATCTTACTGTGTGAGGTGGGCCATATTTTTTTTGCAGATGATTTATAGAATATGAGATATATAAGCAGCCATTAACACATCTTGTTTTATTTTTAAAGTTATGTTTGAATGTATTATGTTTGTCCCACAATCATTTTTTTATCTGAATAATAAGGTCAATTTAACACCGCTCTTTTTTTTTAACATTTAGTTTAATCCTTTAACAAACCTGGCCCTCATTTCTGTTTAACCTTGGACCACCTGCTTTTGCTGGTTATGTAATTTGCAAATTAGAAAATGACTATTTCTTTTTTCTTGTTATTGGACTCCAAAACTCACCCAAATTCTTTTTCTTTGCTTTGTGTTTCCTCTCTGTCTTCCTAATTTCTTATGCCTGTATTAATAAAATGGCTTGAGAGATAATAGTCTAGTGAAATGCATAGTTTCCTAATTTGCTTATGGAAAAGCTAAAGTAGACTGGAAAGAACATGTTACTAAATTATAATTTTAAATTTTTTATCACTGAATGTCAGTCTCACTGTGATCCTTTTATGACTCTATAAATATGCATTCTTTTGAATGTTGGAGGTGGAAGGCAGTTTGGCGGTCACCTGGACTAAAACCATCGTTTTACTGAAAAAGCAACTGTGAACTAAGTAGGAGAGGTCCCTTGGCCAAAGTCAAACATAAGCTGGTGGCAAAATCAGGAGAGAGTCTTGTATACTGGTTAAGAGGTATAAGGATCCAGAGTCAGACGAAACTTCATGTCCTGGATGGCCTTATATTAGTTATCTTGCTATGGCTTCAGGCAAGTCAAAAAACTTTTCTGAGCCTCAGTTTCAAAAATTTCAAAGTGGAGATCATAATACTGCTCACTGTTATTTATAATGTGGAATAAGTGATAGATTGCACATCAACTGCGTGATATCTAACACCTGGTAAGCTCTCAGTAAGTTGTTATGGTTATTGCTGCATCTCTCATGATCATCACTCTGATCACCTGTCTATGTTTGTGTCATCACACAGCTCTAGCAATGTTTCCAAACCAAAGAAAGGGTCTCTTAAACTTCCTCAGCAGGGGCTTGTCATCTGTTGTCATTTGTTGACTGTTTCTCAGATGGTTCAGGAATGTATACGGTGTGTATTACTAAGTTTGCAGCTCCCCTTGATTTCCATTCGTCACATTTGGTTCATAAATTCAATCGATAATGTGTTGAACACCTTCCTTCTGTACACAAAGCTCTACTAGATCCCTAGGATACAGGGTGAACAGAAAGGCATAATCCCTCTTGCCTGGAGCTTATGTTCAGAGTTGGGAGAATAGAAGCTAAATAACTAATCATGCTTTTGTTTACTTATGGTTGTGTTCAGTGGTTAAGGTTGAGTACCAAGTGCTATGAGTGAGTAAAAGAGGGGAGTCAAAGATGGAGGCTTCTCGGACAAGCAGGTCTTAGCTAGGCATGACCTAAGGTATAATTCTTTTTATTTTGAAGGGATAGTATCTGAGGAGGTACAGGAAGCGGAAATCATTGAAATTTTAGGGATGAATAGCAAGTCATTGTGGCTGAAGCAAGGGGATGCTGGAGGATAAGGATGGAAAGGAAGCAGGGGCTGAAACATGAATATTTAGGCCATGTTAAGTTTTCTGGGCTGCATTATAAGAAAATAAATGGAATGTTATTGAAAGGTTGTACACAGAAAAATATCATCACCAGATCTTTTAAAAAGATAATTTTAGTGCTTCATGAAAAACAAGTAGAGGAAGCAGAGAGAATTGCTCAGGGTTAGGGGTGGCTTATAATAGAGTGGGGGCAGTGGAGGTGGAGAGAGATCTGAGAAATACAAAGAGGTACAAGGAACCAGCCTGGTGTGTGGCTGGTGTGTCAGCGGAGGCAGAGAGAGGTGTCAAGAATGACTCCACTTTTGACGTGAACTCCAGTCATCATGAATGTTGGAGTAAGACTGGTCCATGATCATAATTTTTTCCTGGTGAAATAAAGCTCGGGGGAGTTCCGAGTTCTGGAAAAAGACTGATTGAAATGAGAGGTGAAAAGAGAACGCTAAGTACGATGAGGACAGAAGACATGCTTTAAATATGTTAAGTAGTAAGAACATCAAATACTAGGAGCCAGTGTAGTTAAGTTACGAATTGTGAGGTTTGTGTATGTTAGAGTTGAGGAGTTCCTGTTTCTTGCTGTTTTGATGGGCACAGTGTTCTTCCATGACAGTAATCAGATAAACTACTTAGGTCAACTCAATTAATCTCTTTTAAAAGAAACCTGGGATAATGTGCTCCGTTCTTTGACATAAATTGATTGATTAGAATGTTTGCATCCCCAAATCAAGGTAAAACCACTGCCATTTTACACAAGGTATTGATCTTATGTCTGTTAAAATTGTATCTTTAAATTTTTTTTATTTAGTTTTATTCTTTTTCAGTGAGAATCCAAATTTCAAACTAAATGTAGTGTAGGTGTGAATGATAATAAAATACCACATAATTTAGTGTAGTTTTCCTATATGCATTATATTCATTTCAGCGCATTATGATTTCAACTGTGTTTGTACTTGAATTACTCATTTTTGTTTATCAACATGAGGTTTCCATCTGATCCAGAATCAAGTAGTTTTTGTTCAGAGATCTATTCATTTATCGAAAAAATATTTCTTATGAATGTTCTCATATATGCACATGTATGCATGTTTTTAAAAGATAACAGAATCCTGTTATTGTCAAGAAATTTGGGGGTAAAACCATGATGGCAATTTAAGCAGGTTTTGTTTTGTTTTAGTTTTGTTTTCGACCTTTCTTTCTCCCAACTACCTATCAAATAATATAGGAGGGAAAACTGTGTCCCACAAACTGGAAACCCGTAAGGATCCCCAGTCATCTACCACAAATCTTGAGGAGTCTCCAGAGCTATCATTGTGCAAAGAGATGTCGGGGAGCTGTTCTGACCTGTTTATTGACTCAATAGTATGTGTCATTCAAATTTAGGGAGTGGAGAAAGATGCTGTTGCTATTCTGCTGGCCATGTTACTTGTCAAAGCCCATAACCACAAATGTTTGGAGAAAATTTAAAGTTGAATATAGGAAAGAACAATAATGATATGGAAGTTTCCTGTCCTACTCAGGAGGATATTATATTTATCAAATAAAAGAAACAATAAGAAAACAGGGCTGGGTGTGGTGGCTCAGGCCTGTAGTCCCAGCACTTTGGGAGGCAGAGGTGGGTGGGTGGCTTGAATCCAGGAGTTTGTGAACAGCTTGGGCAACATAGGGAGACCCCATCTCTATAAAATATATAAAAATTAGCTGGGTGTGGTACTGCACACGTGTAGTCCCAGCTATTCTGGAGGCTGAGGTAGAAGGCTAGCTTGAAGCCAGAAGGCTGAAGTTGCAGCGAGAGAAGATTGTGCCACTGCACCCCAGCCTGAGCGACAAAACAAGACCCTGTCTGAAATTATACTACAAGGCTATAGTTACCAAATCAGCATGGTACTGTTATAAAAATAGCCAAGTAAACCAATGGAACAGAATAGGGAACCCAGAAATAAAGCCAAATACTTATAGCCAACTGATCTTCAACAAAGCATACAAAAACATAAAGTGAGGAAAAGACACCTTATTCAATAAATGGTGCAGGGAAAACTGGCAAGCCACATGTAGAAGAATGAAGCTGTGTCCTCATCTCTCACCTTATGCAAAAGTTAACTCAAGATTCATGAAAGACTTAAATCTAAGACATGAAACCATAGAAATTCTAGAAGATACATCAGAAAAACTGTTCTAGACATTGGCTTAGGGAAAGAATTCATGACTCAGGACCCAAAAGCAAATGCAAGAAAAACCAAAATAAATAAATGAGACCTAATTAAACTAAAAAGCTTCTGCACAGCAAAATAAATAATCAGCAAGTAAACAGACAACCCACAGAATGGGAGAAAATATTTGCAAACTATGCATCTGACAAGGGACTAAAATATTGAGAATCTGCAAGGAACTCAAGAAAAAAAACCTAATAATCCCATCAAAAAGTGGGCAAAGGACATGAATAGACAATTCGCAAATGGAGATACACAAACAGCCAACAAACATGAAAAAATGCTTCACATCACTAGTTATCAGGGAAATGCAAAATAAAACCATAATGAGATATCATCTCACACAAGTCGGAATGACTGTTATTAAAAAGTCAAAAAATAATAGATGTTGGCATGAAAGTGGTGAAAAGGTAACACTTCTACCCTGCTGGTGAGAATGTAAACTAATACAACCACTACGGAAAACCTTATGGAGATTCTGTAAGGAACTAAAAGTGAGAGCTAAGCTATGAGGACGCAAAGGTATAACAATGATAAAATGGACTTTGGGGATTCAGGGGAAAGGGTAGGAGGTGGATGGGGGATAAAACACTACATGTTGGGTACAGTGTACACTGTTTGGGTGATGAGTGCACCAAAATCCCAGAAATCACCACTAAAGAACTGTCCATATAACAAAAAACCACCTGTACCCCCACAACTATTGAAATAAAAAAGTATAAAAGGAAAGCAAAATTAAAACAAAGAAGAAAGAGAGATTGCTTGAGGAAAAAAGCAACAAAGTATACCCTTTAGTAGAGATAGTAAATATCAGAATGGATGCTACTGGATGCTACTGACCAAATTAATTAACTGGAAGGCTGAGAAAATTTGCATAACTATAAGTAAAAAAGAGGTTTTATAAGAGAGAGGATGACACACATAGGATAGGTCTTGGGGCTCACCTCATAGCTAATAATAGGAATTTTAGAACTAGAGAACAGATGTGAGGAAGGAGGAGAACTAATAGATTACCATTTCCTCTAAGCCGAACCTAATTCTTAAAGCCTTCACATTAAATGACCTCACCACAAGCTGGTGAAGATTAATGAAAATAAAAACCTTTAGACATACCGTGATGGAATTTTGAATTCCAAGGTAAAGAGAAAATGTATACACAAGTTGACACAGAAAAACAATTGGTTACCTTCAAGGAAAAGAGAATTTGACTATTATCCAGTTTCTCATCTACCACAGAAAATGCTAGTGGACAATGCAACATTCCTTTCAGAACTGTGAGTAAAAAGGGTTGCAATCATAGTATTCTCTCACCAGACACAGTTTGCTCATGTTTGATGGAAAAATGTGCATTTTGATACATGAAAGGACTCAAAGTATTCTGCAAATGTACTGTTTAAAAAAAAAACAAAAGGAGGTAGTAGGAGGAGACTTAAGGATGTACTATAGCCAAAATGAAAATGAGTCAAAATATATCACAAATAAGTCACAATATGAGAAGGGGTACAAGATATATGGGTCACAAATGCTGCTAGAAGACTGGCCCTGGGCAGATTGCATTAATATCACCTAAGGTGGCCAGGCCTGGTGGCTCCCGTCTGTAATCCCAGCACTTTGGGAGGCTGAAGCGGGTGGATCATCTGAGGTCAGGAAGTCAAGACCAGCCTGGCCAACATGGTGAAACCCCATCCCTACCAAAAATACAAAAATTAGCTGGGTGTGGTGGCGGGTGCCTGTAATCCCAGGTACTGCAGAGGCTGAGGCAGGAAAATTGATCAAACCCAGGAGGCGGAGGTTGCAGTGAGCTGAGATCGCGCCATTGCACTCCAGCCTGGGTGACAAGAGCAAGACTGCATCTTAAAAAAAAAAAAAAATGACCTAGGGAGATTTTCTTTCCCCAGCTTTATTGAAGAATAATTGAAAAATAAAAAATTGTGTACCTTCAAGGTATACAACTTGATTATTTTGACATATGTGTACATTGTGACAAGATTACCACAATCAAGTTAGTTAACATCTTCATCACCTCACATAGTTACCTTTTTTTGTTGTGGTGAGAATACTTAAGACGTACTCTCTTTGCAAATTTCAAGTATACAATACATTAGTATTAACTATATTCGCCATGCTGTACATTAGGTATCCAGAAATCATTCATTCATTAGGTATCCAGAAACTATTCAAAGTTTGTGCCCTTTGACCAAAACCTCCCTGTTACCCCCACACCTGCCCCCTGGTAACCACCATTCTATTTTCTGTTTCTATGAGTTCAACTCTTTTGGATTCCACATATAAGTGAGATCACGCAGTATTTGTCTTTCTGTGCCTGCTTACTTCACTTTGCATAATAATGTCTCTAGGCTCAGTGATGTTGTTGCAACTGGCAGAATTTTTTTTTAAGACTGAAAAATGTTCAGCTGTGTGGAATATTATTATATATTACTATTAATATTATACGCTATATTTTATATATACCACAATTGTGATGTGTGTATCACGATTTCTTCAATATCAGGGCTATTATGAATAATGCTTTAATGAATGTGGAAGTTCAGTTGTCTCTTCAAGAGAGCTATTTTATTTCTTTCGGATATATACCCAGAAGTGGAATTGCTGGGTCATATGACTGTTCTATTTTTAACTTTTTGAGGAACCTTTGCTGTTTTGCATAATGGTGTATTCATTATAATGCTTAATATCAATTTATATCCATCAACAGTGTTTAAGGGTTTCCTTTTCACCACATCCTTGCTCAACATTAGTATTCATCAGGGAAATGAAAATCAAAACCACAATGAGATCTCATCTCACACCTGTTAGGATGTTTTTTTGGTTATTATCTATTATTTTTTATAATAATTATTATCAAAAAGTGAAAAGACAACAAGCAAGGAAATTCTGCCAAGGAGACTTTAAATGCTGATTCCTGGAGTCCAAAGTGAGAGATTATGAGAGTGTAAACCTGAGATAGGTCCCAGTAGTCTGTATTTTTATTAAGTTCTCCAAGTGACCTGACAGCCAAATTTGGTAACCTGGGAGTAATGAGTTCAATAAAATATATTACAATTAAATTATTATTGATAATGTAAGTTATGAAATATTAATGAAATGGTTAAGAAAGGATCCTCAACTGCAAGGACCATAATGCAATCATTTTTGTCTGAAAGTAAATTCTAGCTTATTTCAAGAGAATCTAGGTGCTGTGTGTATGTTGTGGTGAATGCTGTGTAGTGTAAGGGAATCACTGAAGACTTAGAAGCTTGTAAATGCCTAGCCTTGTTCCTGAAGGGGGAGCTCTTAGAGACAGTTTAATTATTGAGATTGATGGAGAAACATTAATTACATATGCTTATATATTTAAAGATTACCAACAGTGAAATAGAAATAAGATGAATAGCTCCTTAATGGCTAGAGAATGGAAAATAATACATAAGAAGAAAAAGAAAGGTTCAACAGTAGAGTAAAAATTTGGAACAATGAAACAATGAGAAAATATAAACAAACAACTATAAGTGATAGAATGTAGTTTGATAGTAGTAATCATTTCACTATGTATATGTATATCAAAATATGTTGTGTACATCTGACATAGATGTAATAAAAATAAATTGAAAAATATATATGTAAGTTACAATTAAAGTAGGTAAATTAAATCTTAAATTACAAAGCATTCTTACATTAGCTTAAGAAGGATAAACCAATTCCATGCTGTTTAAAAGAAGACTTTTTTTTTTAAATGGCACGAAGTAATCAGAAAGTTTTTCACTATTATATCTGCAGCTCTTGGCATGACTGGACATATGGTTCAAAAATGATTGCCACCTCATGGAATGAATGGATGTGGACAAATATAACAGAGCCTCCTATCATAACCACCACCAAAAATAAAAAGGTAGTAGGTAACAATACCATTATTACAATACGTTTCAAATAATAAATAATCAGATGGCACATAGGGCTATTTTTACAAAAAAATCCACCATTAAACAAGGTATAATAGCATCAAGCTTTTGTGCACTGAAAGACACATATTATGATGAACTGGAAACATAAACATTCAAGAAGAAATTAACAAAACTATTACCAGACTGGGAAATTTTAATACATCTCCCAGAATTGGACTAGTCAAAAAAATCCAAGACAAATGATGTAATATTTTCCACAATTTTAAGCTTATACCAATGCTTTGATAACCATAAGCTTTTTACCTTGTCATTTAATAACATTTTAATTGTAAAATAAAGTTAATATGATGACTAAAAATAAATGAAAACATTCTAACAAAATACTTCTTTGTTTTCACCCTGGCCCATTTTAATATATCCACTTGGCTTCTAATAGTATATGATGTTTCCCTTTCCTCATTTGAGAACCCCTGGTTTGAATATTATAATTCAGTGAAGATTTATTTCAAGACCAGGCAAGGTGGCTTATGCCTGTAATCCCTGAAGCAGAAGGATCACTTGAGGCTAGGCATTCAACAGACCAGGCAACACAGGAAGGCTCTATCTCTACAAAAAATGTTAAAAAATTAGCTGGGCATGGTGTTGTGTGCCTATGGTCCCAGCTAGGCTGAGCCAGGAGCATTGCTTGAGTCCAGGAGTTCAAGGTTATAGTAAGCTATGATGAGGCCATTGCACTCCACTCTGACTTGGGTGACAGAGCAAGACCTTGTCTCCATGGTTGGAAAGTTATACTCTACAAATGTAGGCTGTATATTGTTTCAAAAATGTTTTTGGAATGTTTATGAAACTTGATCATATATGTAAAGAAAATTTCAAATATTAAAAAACTCATAGGTTATATTTTCTAATTAAAGAGCAATAAAATTATAAATTAGCAAGGACCAAAAATATGAACTACTTGAAAATTAAAATTAAACAAGGAAACTTGTGAATGGCTTTTGGGTTTAAGAGGAAATCAATCTTTAAAGCAAGTCACAAAAAATAATTATTCAGGATTCTAATATGTGGTCAGATGTTTACCGAGATTTTTTTTAAATGTAAATGCATCATTTTTAAATATGAAAGATTGAAATTAAGTAATCTAAACATTTAACTCGAGAGGCTAGAAAATGAGCATTATAAAACAAAATAAATCAATAAATGAATAGTTATTTAAAAGTAGAAATTAATGACTTGTTTACATACAAAATATATAGAATTAGAATTAAAAATACTCCATATTTGAAAAGACTTGTAAAATCAACAAAGCTTTGTTGTTTCTGATTCAAAAAAATGAGTTCATAAATGTATAATATTAAATTTAAAGGAGATAGGACCGTATGTATTTAATACATTTTCAAAATCAGTAGTGCTTGTTATGGATGTATACTTGCAAGCAGAATTGGTGATTTGCTTGGAAAAAGAAAGAACCAGTTTGTTTTTTCAAGAAAAGAAAAATTTCCTGCTTAAATGAATTGCCAAGATAAAGCAGATAAAAAAGACTGTCTTAGATTTACCCTCAGTTCTGCAACATACACAGATTCAGATGGCTTCCTAGTTATGTGCTGAAGCTCAAGAAACAAATCACTACCAAGTGATTTAAAATGTTTCAAAATTTTAAAACTGAAAGTAACAGGGAACACTTTATATCTTATTTAAAGCTCATGTTTTGAGAGGCTAACATAAATATATTGTCAAATTTTAGAAAGGCTGTACGAAGTAACAGTAACAAAAATTGTAGACCAGTTTCCTTATTATTACTCTCGTAAATATGATTGAATCGCAGGCATCATTAAGTTAAAAGAATGATACACACTTACCAAGTATATTTGTTCTAAAAATGCAAGAAGAGTTTAGTATTCAGAGGTACATTAATTATTTATAATACATTGAAAAGATAAATTCCGTATCTCTATTTTGAAAGATGTTTAAAGCCTTTTGATGAAATCAAATAGATATTTCCCAGTAACATCCTTAGAACATTAGGAATGATAAAATAAACTTTTTTTTTTTTTGAAACCGAGTCTCACTCTGTCGCCCAGGCTGGAGGGCAGTGGCGTGATCTCGGCTCACTGCAAGCTCTGCCTCCCGGGATCAAGTGATTCTCCTGCCTCAGCCTCCCGAGTAGCTGGGACTGCAGGCGCCCGCCACCATGCCCTAGAGACGGGGTTTCACCGTGTTAGCCAGGATGGTCTCAATCTCCTGACCTCGTGATCCGCCCACCTCGGCCTCCCAAAGTGCTGGGATTACAGGCATGAGCCACTGTACCCAGCCGAGAAATTTTAAGGTTATTATGAAAGATATGAAAAACGGTAGTGAATATAACAATTCACTGTAAACGGTAAAACTGTTTCTGTTTTAAGTTAAAGAAAGAACAGAAATACTCTTTATCAATGCTCTTAGTCAACAATGCTCTGAAGATTATAGTTGGTAAAATGAAAACAATTAAGAATAAATAATGGGAAAGGACAAATATTAGTATTTTCAGATTGTATTTGGGTTCTTCAATAAAGTTTTATAATTAAAATCTTTTAGAACTAATGAGTTTACTAACATGATGAGAGATAAGATAAATGAAACTAGTTATTAACTAATACTTGCAAGAATCAAAAAAGTAAGGGAGGCCGGGCGTGGTGGCTCATGCCTGTATTCCCAGCACTTTGGGAGGCCTAGGTGGGAGGATCACAAGGTCAGGAGATCGAGACCATCCTGGCTAACACGGTGAAGCCCCGTCTCTACTAAAAATACAAAAAATTAGCCGGATGTGGTGGCGGGCGCCTGTAGTCCCAGCTACTCGAGAGGCTGAGGTAGGAGAATGGCGTGAACCCAGGAGGCGGAGCTTGCAGTGAGCCGAGATGGAGCCACTGCACTCCAGCCTGGGCGACAAGGGCGAAACTCCGTCTCCAGAAAAAAAAAAAAAGAAGAATATTATATTCACAGAAGAAAGAAATACAAAAAAATTAGAAGTAAACTTAGGAAACTTAGGAAATCATCAAGACTTACATGAAAAAAAAGTACCATTCACTAAATGATATAAACAAGCGCTTGATTGAAAAGTAAACACACTCTCCTCCTAAATGGAAAGTCCTGTCATTCTAAGGATGTCATATGTGCCCACATTAATCTATAAGTTTACCGAAGTTCAAGTAAAAATCTTTACAGTTTTTCTGTTTTTGTTTTTTGCTTAGAATAAGGGCAGAACTTAATGAACCTAAATTTGATTTGGAGAAAAAAGTGGCTAGAGAAATGTAGGGAGTGAACAGAGCCTTGTGGAAGAAGGAATGGGAGACTTTACTAGATATAAATGTGAATTTGAAAGCCAAAATATTTTAAAATGTACTGTCAGTAAAAACTTATGCAGATGTAGATAGATCAATAGAAATAGAACAAACCGTAGTTATAAATTTAAGTGGATATTAAATGTCATATAAAATGAATTGTAATATGGATTGATAACTCAGAAAATACTGAAAAAAATGGTCTATTTTAATACTTAAATCAATGCCACTTCAAACAAAAACGCATTACTCTGAAACTTAAATATAGAAATAATCACATACTACTATACGAAAATATAGAATGTTTCTAACTTTTAAGCAAGGACTTCCTCAGCCTGATTCAAGTCGAATAACTATAATAGAGAAAGATGTTTCTTTAAAAAATTAAATTCTGTAAGGCAGGAATTCTTTATAAACACAAAGTCATATGTAAACTAATGTTTATTGCAGTATTTTTGATTACATCCAAAACCCATGCACCTAAATGTCCACCAGGAAATGGACAGATAAATAAAAATGATTTGTTCTTACCAAAAATGTTAAAATAACTTTAAATAATGATGAGGTAGGTCTACATGTGTGGACTTGGAAAAATGCCATTACATTTTCAGAGGACAAAAACACTCATAAAATAGGATGTAATATGTGATCCCATTTTTATAATTCCACGTATTTGCATTTTTGTCTGTCTTTTGTGTGTAGAAAAAGAAAAGAATGTGAAATTAATACTAACTTCAAGAATTAAGGGGATGAAATTACAGAGTGGAGATTTTTAACTTTATTTTTATATATTCTGAAATATTTGAATGGTGAACAGTCATTGCTTTAATAATTGCAAAAAAGTAGAGCTATTTCCAATCTGGGTTAAAAAAAGTCAGTGGGACATCATCGTCTATATTCTACCTGTATGATTGAGATCGTAATCCAAACCAGTTCTTAGAGATATTCTGAATAACACATCCCAAAGCACAGGTAAGCACACTCACTGTTAGAAACTGCTCATAGTTATGAGGGAAACATAGTCTCCAGTCACATCAAAAACCATGAAAGACAAGAAAAGATCATTAGTATACTGTATTTACTTGAGTTACTTACTGAATAGTATGCACTGAGCTCTTGGTGTGTTTAGTATTAATATTGACTGTTGGGTTCTAGTCTAGATTCTTGGTTCTGTGGTGCTGTCATCTATACCATTGTTCCTTGGAACAGGAGCACCTAGGAACTTGTTAGAAACAGAAAGTCTCAGACTTCATTCCTGACCTCCTGAATCAGAAATTTCTGGAGCCCACGCTCAGAATCTGTGTTTCAGCAAGCACTCCAGGTGATTCTGATGGACCCGAATGTTTGAGAACCACTGCTCTACTGCATCCAGGGGAAAGCTATTTACTAAGTCAAGTTTTATTGTAAGTTGATCTTTTTCTTTTGAGTATATCAGAATTTATTAAGAATGATTGGAAAACTGATTGCAAACCAAAGAGTAGATAAAGAAAATGGGGCATATATACACCATGGAATACTACTCAGCCATAAAAAGAAGAGAAATAATGTCTTTTGCAGCAACTTAGATGGAGCTGGAGGCCATTATTCTAAATGAAGTAACTCAGAAATGGAAAACCAAATATTGTATGTTCTCATTTATAGGTGGGAGCCAAGCTATGAGGATGCAAAGGCATAAGAATGATTTAATGGACTTTTGGGGAAGGGTAAAATGGGGGTGAGGGATAAAAGACTACATATTGGATACAGTGTTCATTGCTTGGGTGATGGCTGCACCAAAATCCCAGAAAGGGATTATCCATGTAACCAAAAACAACCTGTACCCTAAAAACGATTGAAGTAAAAAATAAAAAAAAGAAAACTGGTTGCAAGTAGACCAGCCCATGAAAGCCATTTAATACTTGGCTAAGTAGACTCACATTCTTTTCGTAGATGGTAGGGAGCTTTAAAGATTTCTGAATGTGAGAAGGACATGAGTGGTTGATGTCCATCAGGACAACTGCTCTAGCTGCAGTGTATAGCAGATTGCAGGAGACTGACAGTGGAGATGGAGAGCCAAGTTAGAAGGCAATTAAATAGACCAAGCAAGAGGTAGTAAAATCCTGGACTGGAGTAGAGGAAATGGAATTGGAAAAGAGGCAAATGAAAAAGAGAGATTGTGAAAGTGAGGACAGTGCTTGGTTCCTGATGGCATGTAGGGGCCAAAAGAGAAGAAAGGCAAAGATGGTTGACATTTTAAGCTTATGTGACAGGTATTATTGGCACTACAGATCAGAACAGCCATCAGTGATCTGTAACATGGTAGATTGTGCTGTTATCAGTCATGACACAGAAGACTGGTTTGTTTGGATTTCCAAATTGGGGCTTTTCAGTTCTTCGGAAGGATGGTTAAAATTCTCAATGATTAGCATTAGAACAAAAGAGAACACAAATACAGTTGAGTACTTTGCCAGACTCATCAAATATGATTTTGATGGGCTAAGAACTCCTAACGAGGACGCAGTGATCAACTGAGCAAACAGACCATTTGGCTTGAACAGAAATGTCAACATAGGCATAATCTACTAAGTTGCTAATTAGGGATGGTACTAGCCAGTTGATGGACTTTAGCCAAGACATACAGAATGGTGAGAAGCCAGTGCATAGAGCCTCTGGGAATCTGAAAGGTCAATTATTTTTCATCCCATAGTGTAATTTACCTGTATTAGAATTTATATGCAGAATTAAACACTCCTTCTTCAGAATTTCCACAGTACTTATTATAGATTTTTATGGAAGTATTTATTTTAATGGTTTATTTATCTTAGGCAGAGCTTTTTGTGGGGATATCAAACTGTTAATGGATAGAAAGGGATAGATTGAATATTCCTGAGAGTTGGATCAGTGTGAAGTAAAGTTGAAGTTGGTTATACTATGGCAAGTATGACGTAGAGAAAATCTTTCGGATGTTCGAAGTTCAACTCAGCGACAAGGTAAATGAGTGTCACTGAGCCTGAACTTGTTTGGTGAGTAGTTGAATAAGGGAATGGTAAGGCCCACATTCATTTATTTTTACTTTTAAGGTAGAAGGGTGCAGCAACTTGGTTTCTGCAGAGTAGATCACTTGCTGTCTTTTCTGTGGAAAAGAGGCTATAGTTGTTCATTCAGATTGAACAACTGATTGTAAAATTGTAATACCCCTAGATGGAGGTGTATAAGAAAACTAAGCCGTTTCTTTTCTTATAAATATGCATACATGTCTTAGTTCATTCATGCTTCTCTAACAGCATACCATATACTGGGTGGCTTATAAGCAACAGACATTTATTTCTCAAAATTCTGGAGGCTGGGATTTCCAAATCAAGGAGCTGGCAAATTGGATGTCTGGTGAGGGCCCACTTCCTGGTTTATAGCCGGCCTTCCTCTCTCTGAGTTCTCACAGGGGGTAAGGGACCAGGGAACTCTCCTGAGTCTCTTTGATGAGGGCACTGATCTCATTCAAGAGGGTTCCACCCTCGTGATCTAATCATCTACCAAAGGCCTTACCTCCTAATAGTATCTGTGATAGGCCATTCTTGTGTTGCCAGAAATGAACATTCTCAAGTTCATTTCATGCCAGAAAGGAATATCTGAGACTGGGTAATTTATTTTAAAAAGACGTTTAATTGACTCACGGTTCTGCAACTGGTAAAAGCATGGCATTGACATCTGCTCAACTTCCGGAGAGGCCTCAGGGAGCTTTCAGTCATGGCAGAAGGCAAAGCAGGAGCAGGCACATCACATGGCAAAAGCAGGAGCAAGAGAGTGGGGAAGTGCCACATATTTTCAAACAACTGTATATGGACGCTCATTATTGTAAGGACAGCACGAAGCCATGAGGGGTCCTCCCCCATGATCCAATCACTTTCAACCAGGCCCCCTCTCCAAAACTGGGGTTTACAATTCAACTTGAGATTTGGGTGGGGACAAATATTCCAACTATATCACTATCACATTGGTGATTAGGATTTCAGCATGTGAATTTGCAGGGGACATACATATTTGATCTATAGAAATATGTATAAGACATTTATTTAATTTATAAAATAAGATCTCTAATGAATGTGTTATAAAAGGTACCTTCTAGGTTCACTGTCCTATATTAGGAAACTTGAGAATGTTCATTAGTCTCCTAAACCTCTGCTGATAGCTTGCCTTTTCTTTGTGACCTTGGATTTTTTTTTGTAGGATTCCCTGTCTAGAATATTCTAGCTTGTTTTTCCTAAACATGGAAATCGCTAATCCTTCATGGCCGAGTTTACCATCCTTCTCCTTAGTAATTTTGCTTTATTTCAACCTGGAAAAAAAGTCTGAGAAATTCTGTAGCACTTTGGTCCATTGTTATGACACGCATTTCAAATGGCCTAACACTGTTTATATTTGTACAGAAATTTTATTTATCTTATTAGATTGTAAACTCCATACAAGAAAGCTGAAAAAATAAAATTAAGAATACGGGGAAAGATTTGAAGCACAAGGTCAGAGACAGAGGCTTCTTCAATGCCATGCAGAGGATTGAGCTTGAGTAGTAACTAGTGCTTGATACCAGATGACCTAATCTCACTAACCATGATGTAATGAACCAGAGGTGGCTCCTTGTCCCCAAAGGACTGTGATCCTTAATAAGTGACTTGGTAAGAGTTCTGGCTAACTGGTGTGTTGAATATGTCATGGCACCCTAACCTGATCTGATTATACAGACAGAATGAGCAGAGTGGTCCAACTAAAGCTAAAAGGCACAGAGAGAGGGCAATGATATTACAGGCAAGCAGATAGCACAGCATAAAATTCAATGTAAATAAAGTAGTTAGTAGAGTCAGGAGAAGATTATCTGCCCTCTTTACCAACCCCTTTATCTTTAAATTACATCTCATGAACTCAAGTTACCTGAAAATATGGTTTATTCCATGTATGTGGAAAAAAGCCAAACTAGTACAGCATCATTTTGTAATCTCTTTGGCAGAAATGATTCTTTTTATATATTGAGTCTAAATGCACTGCCTTGTAGCTTCCATGCACAAGTACTTGTCATGCTTCCTGAAATCACACAGAACATGCATTAACTATGTAGCCAATGACAGGCCTTCTAGTATGAGCAGATTCTTCAATAGTAGGGAGATGTCTTTCACAGTAAACGAGTGAGTATTTGTCAGGGCTTCACTTGCTATACTTTCTACCACTGTCCTGGTAAGGAATAGCAGAATATAAACAAAGGGTCTAATGTGTACTTATTAATGAGTTTGCTAAATAGAATACATATACCACTTAGTGAATGGTACTATGATTGTTTTGGGTGACATACCTAAGATTAGCTTTTGTTTTAATAGTAGAAATATGTATATATTATTATGCATATTAGGAAAATATAAGCAGCATGGCAAATCCATGGCTTCCTTGACTCTATTCATTCAGACAAATGGAAAATACATATTTAAATTTAAAATATGAATTTAACAATGCTAAGTAAGTAGTTCTAGTGGTATGCACATATGGCCAACATAATGGAGGATGTTTGCTAATGATGGTAATTAGTATAACACTGCTTTAAGTAAAAGTGTCAACAGATTAGCATGATATGCCACAAGCAAACTGGACCAAGATTATCACTTTTATTTTTGCTTTCTAATTTCAGCGGTTATATTTTAAGTTATTTGATATAGTTTAGGGGGATTCATTGCTTTGAAAATCAACTTGAATATGAAATAAAGAAACTATACTAGAACAAGTAATGCAAGAAATAAACATCACTTCAAGGTCAATATCAAGAAATTGGAACCCTTTCTGAATTTATAAGAGTATTTTGAGAAACAACTTTCCTGTCAAATGGAAGTCAGGAGAAAATTAACAAAGAGTGATATTTGTACCCAAGAAAACCTATAGACACATGTAACAGCAGGCAGAAATATAAAGGTAAAAAAATTCACTCAAGAGTCAGAGAGAATTTTGTTTTTTAAAAAGGTCATTTGATGTCCATTTCCTTGTATGTCAGATAGTTAAATGCGGATGAAAGCGGGAGCTATGAGTAATACTAGACTGTGTATCCATTAAGGAATCATGAAAACAAAAGTTTAAAGCAACAGTTGCTAAAACCATGTGTTTTCTCAAAAGAGCTGTTAAGTCAAAAGTAGAGGTAAGAATATATTACTTTATCACTGTATCATTTTATTACAGGATGGATTTCAACATTTTCAGTGTGATTTTCATGGATTTTATTGATTTGGGAAGGTTGGCGATTAAATATTGTTAATAACATTCTACCTGGTTTCTCAACATCTGATATCTTTTTTCCTCTGACCCATCAGAAATACTACTGGCAAACTTGTCTCCCCAGTGCACTTCTTGGATTGTTTTTGCTCCTCTGCTCACCACACTTTCTGGGGCCCCTCCCTGAATTCCTCCAGACATCTGAATTCTTTAGCAGGCTATTCAGCACGTCTGTGCTGTCTGTTCCAAATCTAACTTCCAGTCATTTTGCTTTGCTCTTGTTTTTGCCTACTTACGTTGATCTTAATATGCTCTATCTGCCAGGGCTCTTCAGAGAAGCAGAACCAATAGGATTGTGTGTGTGTGTGTGTGTGTGTGTGTGTGTGTGTGTGTGTATCTCCAGGAAACTTCAGTTTTTATGCTTAAGGCTTCCAACTGATTGAATGAAGATCGCCCACATTAAGGAGGATAATCTCCTTTACTTAAACTTAATTGATTATAGATGTTAATCCTATCAACAAAATACTTTCAAAGCAATATCAAGACTAGTATTTTACCAAAGTACTGGGCCCCATACCCTAGCCAAGGTGATGCATAAAATTTAGCCATCACAATTGCCTTGCTTTTCTTTCTCTATCATCTGGATTTAAAAAATTTTTTATACTCTACCTTATATGTCCTTACTCCATATTCCTAAATTTGAATACTCTTCAAGCCCCACCTCATTTCTCCCTTATTTTCAAAGTCATTACCATTCACTTCATCCTAGAATGGTAGCTAGGACCTGTGAAATTCTGTAGCAGGATGCACTGCTTTCATAGCATACATTTCATGCTGCCTGGTGTTGAAGGTATTTGTGTAAGGCTTTTATACTCTATGAGAGCTTTGAGCTTCTCAAGGGCCAGGGCTGTAACACATATGTCTTTGAATTAATATGTAATGCATTGCTCTACACAAAGATGCATACTTTTTTTTGTTTTCTGAAGTGCAGAGTGCTATTCTAAGCCATCTTAAACTCAAAGAATTATAGGAACATTCTGGCATTCAGTCAGAATATGGAATAGGAAGAGTGTTTCGCAAAGTGTGGTAGGCATTCTACCATGGAAAGTAGTGTTTGCTTTAATAGATTCATGTTCATGTTACTGTGATTTAGAAAAAAAATTGTAATTAACATCAAACTAATGAATTCTCAGATATTAATGTTTAGGATGGCATTAAAACAGAGACCTACGTTAGGCTTGAATCAATGATTAAATATTTATTTGAGGGTCAATGTTCAAGTACGACAATGTAAAATAGTATGTGAAGAAACTAGGTTTGTGCCATGTTAATTTAATGCAGTTCTAGACTGGAAATGAGGAGAATTGAAATTCTATAGGCCCACCACTCATTGTGTGTGTGATCTTAAGACATTTTTACCTCTTGGCATCTGTATCTTTTTTGAGGGGGTAGGTATTCTGTTATCATCTAACTCTAAAAGTGTAATTTGCTACTAAGATGCCTATAAATACAGTCAGACTACAACACAGATGGTGCACACAGGAAGAAAATCTCTGATTGGTAGACTAACCCAAAATAGGCTGTGTATATATTGAATGAAATACGACCAAAAAATCTGCAGATAGCATACACAGAGCATCCTTTAGGTTGGAACTGATTCAAGTAGGTTTATGATCTAATCTTACTTATTCTATGACATTTCTGTTAAATGAATGTCCCTGATCCTCCTACCATCCTACTCACATTTCTAATGTGCTCATACTCCAAGGTAATCATGATCATTTGCAATTATAAATGTCCTGTTATCAATTAATTTGCAGTTCACCAATAACCATCTGATTATCTCTAACAAAGCTGCACTGGTGTGGTAATTATGTTGAGAGTAATTATCATGTAATTGCACATAATTATTTGTACCTTATTAAGTGCTCACATGATTAAAATATTTCTGGTCAAATAAAAATTATCCATGAGAGTATTTTTTTGGGGGGAAAATAAGAAACGTTGCTTCCTGGTCTTCTGTTCTTTGAATGAGGTAAAGCTGTCTAGCTGACAGTCCCATAATGCCCCAAATAGGATGAATTGGTAAGGAGAGAAGAGACTTAGATTTCATTAATACAATACCTTGTACCTCCAATGAAGTTGAGATAATAAACTTCAACTTCCAGCATGGATGAATGCTTTCCCTGTAGCAGCTATAACAAAAAATATTACCCTATTAAGGGTGTACACTATGAATGTCATTGAGGACAATATGTTTTTCATGTCCAACACCGCCATTAGCAATTTTATACTGAACTTTTATTTTTCTCATAGTACTTTCTCTTCAAAACTTTTAATATTCACCTATTTACACTCAGTGTGTATTTTAATTTCCAAGGGCTGTGTTTAGTGAGATGATCTACAGGTATAATTCCAACAGCACCTACCAAATTTGTTTATTCAGGCATTCATTAAAGAGCAACTATATATACTAGCACTCTCCTTTAGAAATATTATGTGAGCTACGTAGCCAAATTTACTTTTTCAACAAGCCACAAACAACAGCAAGAAATAGGTAAAATTAATATTAGTAATATATTTTATGTAAAACAATCATTACTTCATAGGTACTCAGTTGTAAAAATGATTAGTGAAATATTTTACATTTTTTGTACTAAGCCTTATAAATCTAGTGTATATGTTACTTGAAGCACATCTCAATTCAGATTAGCAACATTTCAAGGTCTCCATAGCCATAGGTAGCTTATGGCTGCTGAATTAGATGGTGCATGTATGTTGATTGTATCTACATGGTAGATAAAGGAGAGTCCTAATTAATAGTTAGCTCTCTGATTTTATAGATTTTTTTATGAGTTTAAATTTCCTAATCTGATAAATAATACATCTAGCCTAAAACAGTTATTTTTAAATTAAAATGTTTTCTAGAAGGATAGGGATGGAACTAACATTAAAGGACTGCTTTACTAGGTCATGTATGATACTAGGTATATTTACATTTATTATCAAATTCATTCTTCACAGTAGTCTAGAAGGATATGTTACTTTACAGGTTAGAAAAGTGAGATGTAAAGTTTAACCTTATGAATAGTAGAATAGTAGAACTGGGATTCAAACTTGGCTATCTTTGACCACAAATTTTGTCTCATGCTTTTCAAATAAGAAACACATATTTTGGGTCCACTTGCTCATTGATGGGTCTAGTAAGAGGATTTTACTTCCCTGAATACTGTGTAAAAGGCTTGATTGCAAGAAAATTACTGATTAGTTTGATTTTTAGGGTTACTCCTGACCTTCCTTATCCATGTTTCCCAATCCAGTTTCTTGAATTAGTCTCTCCCGAAAGCTCGTTCTTTCCAGCAAACTTATCTCAAGTACAGCATAAATTGTCTTCCACTGGCATTTTAACTGAAAGTTTGTTGACTATCACGCACACTTATAGAAAGCCTACCTTTGGGGATAACTGAGTGACTGACAGTGATGCCTTAGCAACCATCTGATTATAGTTACAGAGGAAATTTACCTTGGATTGAAGAATCACATGCCATTGTGATTGACAGAGTCTGTAAGACAATCAAGGTCAAACCCAGAGTGAATTGAGTACGTGGCTATGAGCATTGACAGATAAGTCATGTGTCAAATATTGCCTAGCCATCTGGTTACTACTCATGATTAGACTGGATTCATTGTGTTTAACTTCTTATTGAGGACAACTACATGGGAAACTTGTTTGTCTTTAGTTTATCAGTGAAATGTGCTTTATCTGCTGACATAAAATGTTTCTGCCTAAAGTGAACTTGCAAAATCATTAGTTTTATGACTTCAGCATGACCTACAAAAAATTATTATTTAAAAGTGGTTGATGCATTATTGAAAAAGATATATTAGGTGCTGAAAGTGACACTCATGAATAAAAGCACAATTCCTTAAAGAGGAATAAGAAAACAAATGTGATCACCCCCAGGGTTTTTAGAAGCCCCCAAATGTTTAAAGACTGTTAGCCAAACTGGGTACCAGATATGTGGGTAGTGAGAGGTGATGAGATGTCACTGATAAGTGATGTACGAAGGGACAGGTGCCTTGTGTGAAATTCTGAAAATTCACATTTAGTAGAATGTGTCAAATACCAGAAGCCATTTGAGTGGAACTCCACCAGCAAATACTTAGCTTATTTTTGAGGACAAAAGTGGAAAACACAGGGAAGTGAAGTCAATTGTCCTATGTCACATTGTACTTGTAATGGAGCTCTAAGTCTCTTGACTACTAATCCAGTGCTATTTTCTCCTGTAACTTTGCTGCCTTTGTAAATGATTACATTTTAAATACAAGGGCTGTTTGGCTTATTAATTAGTGTTAAAAAAGCCAAAGTTGCTTTTCATCACTGATGGATTAGTACCTTTCATTCTGTTTTCAACTACCATATTGTCCTTTTAACTGGACTATTAAAAACATTTTTCCTTGTTGATCACAGCTTGGGTGAACAAAGTAGGGGCTAATGAAAATAAATTCCCGGTCAGAGAAAATAGCAGTTGCACCAGTTTTGGTGGTATGATAGTCACATTTGCATATGTAAAGTATAACACTACATAAGCAAATAATATGACCCAATTTTAGGTGGTGATCTATATGTCATTGCTGGTTCCTCTGCAAGAATAAATACTGAATGCTTCTAGGCATTTACAGTAACCACAGTAAATCCATTTCAATAATGATGAATTCCTGAGAAAACAATATAATAGAATCAACAGGTTGTAGCAAAGTGTAATTTTATCATAAATTACGAGTTCCACCATGTTAACACGTACATTCCAACATGTTTTGGACAGTGCTTCTGAGGTTGGAATTCTCAGCAAGTATGCTAGGTGGTTCCTATTTCAACATCCAGACAGTGATAGCCATTTGTAGTTGGAAAATTATTTATCAATTGTGCCTTGCTTTTTCTTGACTTGGGTCTCTCTCTCTTTCTCTGTCTTTTTACACACATACACACACACACACACACACACACACCCCACACACATATACACATATATATCTATTCTTGCATATCCAAAAAAAGATTCTCAATAAATTCACAACACTAAATGAATTGAGATGATATAAAGTTGTTGATTATTCTTAATAAAGTCTAGAGATCTAACATTAGTTGTAGCTTGTTTATTTGTTCACTACTAAATAAGAAATTCCAAGTTATGTCTTTTCATCTTTTCATTAATAAATACCCAATATGTAATATCTACCCATCCATACATATTATGAACTATCTGAACTACTCTTTATAATTATGGGGTAACCAGCCAAATAAAACTGTTGAATATACAGCTTATTGTATATGTGATGAATTACCTGACTCAGTGTTTAAAATTAAGACTCATTGTAACATTAATAAAGTAAAATATGTCTTCCTATAAGCCATTTATTGGTATTAAATAATATTGAAGCTATTTTCCAAGCAAAACTTCCCCATAAGTTTGTTTTTGTCTTGGTTGAGAACTGGTTCTTTTGAGATAAAACCACCAACTCAGAATGTGTTTTTTTTTTTTTTTCTCCTGAATGGTTTTGTTCAACTTAAAATGACTGTTCCTAACAGCAGGTGCTCTCTTCTTTGTTTCAGATTATATTGAACATGCTTTTGGTGTTCACAAATACTGAAAATCAACTATAAAAATGCTGGATGAAAAAGAACTATATCCATATGGTAGGAAGATAAAATTTTAGCTCTAACTCATATCTTCTCTAAAGAATATTCTTCAGTAAGTTCAATAACTAACATTATACATTCAGTCTTTTAGGAAATCCTTGGATCTATTTTCAAAATACATCCAGAAACAGAAAGCAGCTATAACATTTGATTGGATCTCTCATTATGAGTAAAATAAAATCTTTAACACCTATTAATCTTATACATGTATTACAGCCTTGATTTTACCTTTCTTTTTTTAAAATTAATTTTAACAGCTTTGGAGATCCTCCACTGAGATATACAGTGGGTTCAACTGACAAAGCAAGGCAAAATGTGTCATGTAGGAATGTACTTCATGGGAAATTTTCTTCTACGTATGTTTTCTCTTGGTTCCCAGAGATGAATCCGTAATAACAATAGGATTTTGCTAACTTTGTTTTTCTGATTTCAGTTTTCCTCTCTACTAATTTCATGGCTCTTTTGTTTTGGGCTCATTTTTTGCCCAATAAATTATTCCCCCTTATTGACAGGAATGCTTTGGGAATTTAAGGTCTGACCATTTGGTGATATCTATAAGTGGATTCATTGTTTATAGAGACCTGTTGTGTGTTAGGTGAGAGACAATAGAGAATCTAGTTGTTAGTCTTTATCTGTTTGTGTGCTTGTCAACACTGACCTCAAATAAATTAAGAATTTTGTGGCCACGGGAAAGAGAACAGCTCTTTGATATCTGGACTGTATATAATTGGAATACTGGCCATGCAACCAAAACCATACATGGAATGTCGTATTTGAGAATGATACTCACATAACCACCCCAAGCTACTAAGATGCCATAAGCCTTTACCCGAAATATGTCAGAGATGGAAGACACTACTCTCCTATTAGAAGAAATGAATACATTTGGAAAAAAATATTTTTGGATAGGATAACAGAGACTATCCTCTGCAGAGAACGGGGTAGTGAAATATATTTTGTTCACATAAACTGAAATTTTCTTTTTTTGAGACGAGGTCTCGCTCTGTCACCCAGGCTAGAGTGCAGCGGCATGATCATGGCTTACTGCAGCATCAATCTCCTGGGCTCAAGTGATCCTCCTGGCTCAGCCTCCTGAGTAGCTGGGACCACTATCACACACCATCACACGTGGCTAATTTTTGTATGTTATTATTATTATTATTTTGGTAGAAACGAGGTTTCACCATATTGCCCAGGCTGGTTTCAAACTCCTAGGCTCAAGTACTCCACTAGCTTTGACCTCCCAAGGGTTGGAAATTTGCAGGAGTGAGCTACCACACCAGCCTGAAATTTTCATTGAAAGGAACTTCCCTTCCAGGAAGGGATGAAGGAGGACTTTTAGCACACTAAAAATGTCAGCCCAAAGAGACAGAGCCCAGAGCATGGGTGAGGGTGAGCTGTGGTATCTTGAAACCTAGACACCTGTTGGTGGAGCCAGCTTGGGAACACAGGCTAATGGGGAAGTATGGAAGGAGGATGCTTCAGACACAGTTGACTTTTTCGGTGTTACTAGGACATCTATTCCTATTTATGAACCACCTGCTTGCTGTGGTTTGAATGTTTGTGTCCCCTCGAAAACTCATGTTGACATTTAATCTCAGGTGAAACAATATTATGAGGGAGGGCCCTTAGGAGGTGATAAAGTGCCTTATAAAAGGGCTTGAGGGGGCGAGTTACCCCTCCATCCCTTCATGTAAGGACACAACATCATCTCCTCTGGAGGATGCAGCAACAGGGCACCATCTTGGACACAGAGAGCTGCCTTCACTAGACACTGAACCTGCTGGCACCTTGGTATTGGACTTCCCAGCCTCCAGAAGTGTGAAAAAAAAATTTCCGTATTTACAAATTACCCAGTCTCTGTTATTTGCTTATAACAGCACAAATGGACAAAGATACTGGCCCTTCTCCAAAAATTCACATCCTCAAAATCTTTGTGAAGGATGTGGTCTTTGTTACTTTGCTTTGCTTAAGAAGGGAGAGTGGTCTACGGTCATGGGACTGTTCACCTGCAGGCTTCGCCTGGGCCTGGGCCTGGATTCCTCATTGTGCGACTGTTGTGTCATCTTCAGTGTCCACACCACTCAAAGAAAACTTTGGTTTGAATGGGGCCTGGCCTGGGTTTTTTACAGAGGCTGACATTGATTTGGCATTCTGCAGGGCACCTTGCTGACTTTTATTTTCTCTCTTGGGATGTATCCACTGAGACAAATGACTCATCCATTCTCTGAATTTAGTTTTTTGAGGAGTCTGTCTTCTTTGGGGCAGAAATGGGGACACATTGCTCACCATGGTCTCTCTCTTCCTCTGACCTTTGCAGGAAAGTGCTTTCCCTCTAGTGTGTAAATTCCCCAACCCTGTGTCCAAATTCTGGATTCTTTACTAATGGGAAACTATTATAGGATTCCCATTTTTTCACTTGGCTCTAAATTAGTATCCCAGATCTTTCAGGAGGGTCTGAAACTTAGGGGATTCGAGCTCTTGCTACCCCAGGGTACTTTCCAGGTGCTCTAAGTGGATCTATAAAACATGGGAAGGTGCCATTTCCCCACAGTGTATGCTATAGGGATGAGGCTGTGAGCCATTAGCAAATTTTCTGGGTCAGTGGGCACATCAGTTGTACAATCATGAGCCCGGCTCTCAGTCTGTGCCTCTGTTTAGAGTTTTAACTAAGAAGAAAGATGGTCTTCAGGGTGTGATTTCCAGAGATCTTGGACTGCCAATAATGGTACAAAGTATTTCTTGGTTGTTACAGCCCATAGACTACTCACATTGTCATTGAATATTTGGGAGATTCTAAGCTAATTAGTTCTCTGTGTGCTTAATTTATTTTATTTTCTGCTTTTGTTTTATGAGGCATGTGGGACTCCATAGCCTTAATTATACCATATCCTTGGAACCATTTTTTTTTTCTTTTTTAAATTTTTTATTATTATACTTTAAGTTCTAGGGTACATGTGCACAAAGTGCAGGTTTGTTACATATGTATACATGAGCCATGTTGGTGTGCTGCACCCATTAACTCGTCATTTAGCATTAGGTATATCTCCTAATGCTATCCCTCCCCCTTCCCCCCACCCCACAACAGGCCCTGGTATGTGATGTTCCCCTTCCTGTGTCCAAGTGTTCTCATTGTTCAATTCCCACCTATGAGTGAGAACATGCGGTGTTTGGTTTTTTGTCCTTGCGATACTTTGCTGAGAATGATGGTTTCCAGCTTCATCCATGTCCCTACAAAGGACATGAACTCATCCTTTTTTATGGCTGCATAGTATTCCATGGTGTACAGTTGCCACATTTTCTTAATCCAGTCTATCATTGATGGACATTTGGGTTCCAAGTCTTTGCTATTGTGAATAGTGCCACAATAAACATATGTGTGCATGTGTCTTTATAGTAGCATGATTTATAGTCCTTTGGGTATATACCTAGTAGTGGGATGGCTGGGGCAAATGGTATTTCTAGTTCTAGATCCTTGAGGAATCTCCACACTGTTTTCCACAATGGTTGGACTAGTTTAGAGTCCCACCAACAGTGTAAAAGTGTTCCGATTTCTCTACATCCCCTCCAGCACCTGTTGTTTCCTGACTTTTTAATGATCGTCATTCTAACTGGTGTGAGATGGTATCTCATCGGGGTTTTGATTTGCATTTCTCTGATGGCCAGTAATGGTGAGCATTTTTTCATGTGTCTTTTGGCTACATAAATGTCTTTTTTGAGAAGTGTCTGTTCATATCCTTTGCCCACTTTTTGATGGGGTTGCTTTTGTCTTGTAAATCTGTTAGAGTTCTTTGTAGATTCTGGATATTAGCCCTTTGTCAGATGAGTAGATTGCAAAAATTTTCTCCCACTGGGTAGTTTGCCTGTTCACTCTGATGGTGGTTTCTTTTGCTGTGCAGAAGCTCTTTAGTTTAATTAGATCCCATTTGTCAATTTTGGCTTTCGTTGCCATTGCTTTTGGTGTTTTAGACATGAAGTCCTTGGCCATGCCTATGTCCTGAATAGTATTGCCTAGGTTTTCTTTTAGCATTTTTATGGTTTTAGGTCTAACATTTAAGTCTTTAATCCATCTTGAATTAATTTTTATATAAGGTGTAAGGAAGGGATCCAGTTTCAGCTTTCTACGTTTCGCTAGCCAGTTTTCCCAGCACTGTTTATTAAATAGGGAATCCTTTCCCCATTTCTTGTTTTTTTCAGGTTTGTCAAAGATCAGATGGTTGTAGATGTGTGGTATTATTTCTGAGGGCTCTGTTCTGTTCCATTGGTCTATATCTCTGTTTTGGTACCAGTACCATGCTGTTTTGGTTACTGTAGCCTTGTAGTATAGTTTCATGTCATGTAGCATGTTGCCTCCAGCTTTGTTCTTTTGGCTTAGGATTTTCCTGGCAATGTGGGCCTTTTTTGGGAACCATTGGTTCTTGAAGGCAGCTCTAAGTTCACCTCATAGCTCTGCTCTCTGAAGCACGCCTCTGCTATGGCTGGACTCCCCTGGGGGCACAATTCCCATTCTTATTCCTAGGTTCACGATCAGCTGTTGTTTAACTTATAGTTAGCTCTGGGTTGCCCTTTTGGCCCCCATTTTAGTCACATTCTGCCAGATTCTGTCTTAGTTGTAGTGTGTGAGAGAAGACAATATCTACTACATGCAGAGATGTATTTACCGTCTGCCTTAACCTGATGAGTCAATGCAGGGCCATTGCAAATATCAAAGCAGGACCACCTTATGCCGCTAGCCTTGCTTACCCACAGGGGAGGACTAGATGCCACATTTTTCTCCCATAATTATCTGTTTTCTCTCAGCTCAGATTCTGAGTCTGCCTCTGAAACATGGGTTTCTGAGTAGGGAAAGGTGGCATGGTAAAAAGGCCAGGATTCCATCCTGGCTAACACAGTGAAACCCTGTCTCTACTAAAAATACAAAAAATTAGCCAGGCATGGTGGTAGGTGCCTGTAGTCCCAGCTACTCAGGCGGCTGAGGCAGAAGAATGGCATGAACCTGGGAGGCTGAGCTTGTGGTGAGCCGAGATTGTGCCACTGCACTCCAACCTGGGCGACAGAGAGAGACACTGTCTCAAAAAAAAAAAGCCAGGATTGAGATATTCTCTTTTGACACCATAGTTTTATGGATTCAAGGACCATGATAAGTGCACCCCACTTCTGCCACTTGTGAAAGCAAATCAAGTGGGTTTTAAGATGACAGCAAGAATGAAAATGGAGAAAAAAAAAGTGGGTTTGCTGTACTTGTCAAGTGCCTGGATCAAGGAGGGATCAAGCAGGCTTCCTGAGCCCCTTAATTGGTTCCCTTTTGAGCCCTTCCCCAGTTCATTCCCTGGGCAGAATTTTCTGCATCGTCTAAGTAGAATTTTCCTGGGTGCTTCAGTACAATCCATTTGAGACCCTTGTTGCTCTGGCCCATCGACATGGAAGTCCATGAGAGTCCATATTTGCCTTTCCATTGAGAGGTTCTTAATAATTTATCTTTAGGCTGCATCAGCAAGAGTCTCTAGGATGCTGTAGGCCTGGCCCCTCTCTTGTTCTGTGAGCCCATGTTGAAGGCTGTGTCCAAGTTCCTTCCTCATCTCCTTGCTGAAAACAAATTCTTCAGGAAAGATAGAGACTAGGACATAGGATGAGAAGGTCAGGTTCTCCTGGGGAAGATTGGGAGCTGGAGGGATGGAGGCTTCCAAAGATCTCTGGGCCTCAATGGGTAAATAAAGTCCAGAAACCTTTTAGCTATTTCTGCTGCAGTGCCATTTCAGGTGTAGAATTTCAGGTTAGGTGAGAAACTGTACCGGTTTCTGGGTTCTAGGGAGGGATACTCTATAGGCCTTAATCTGAGAGGGAGAGAGGGTTGAAATCTGGCCTCTCAGGTATCTGTGAGCCAGATAGAAATGCAGTAATTAGGGCAAAGTTGCAGGAAGATGCTGGTGCTGGGCCTTGGGGTGGGAAACAGGTTGCAGCTGAGGAAGCAGTAGGCATTCTTTAGCTTGCATTAGTGTTTGGATGGCAATGGGCTTTACATTGAATAAAACAATGGGAGACTCTCTTGGGGAACAGCTACTGCAGACTAACACTATCAGCTACAAAGACTCCCTGTGCCCTCCCAGGAGAGTTAACTTTACTTACACTGCAAATCATGCCCCAAGTTCTTGAGATTTGGGAGACGCTATGTACATTGCAGCTGCTCTGGTTCCCTTCATTGCTCTAGAGGGACTGAGGATTTTGCCCTGTTCATCATTAAGTAATTCTATGGAATTCAGAAAATTCAACCCATAACCTGGCCTGAGATGTTTTGGAAATGACCTTTCCTTCTTTTTTTATTTTCCAAAATCTGAAAAGCCAGTTTCTTTATGACTCATATCTTCAAATGCTTATTGACATCCAGGCTAAAAAAGAAACGGTTGCCAGCTTCCACATGCAGGGTGTGCCCAGGCAGGGGTCTGTGATGTGTGAAGAGAAAAATGCTCTTGACGTAAAACACAATGTGAGGAGGTAGGGAGGAACAAGTCCTTCACCAATGCCTGCCGCTAGAAGGTTGACCTGGAAGTTGGGGTCCATGCCTGAGTATCTTCAAACAGAAGAGGCTAACCAGCTGAAGAACTTGGCAGATCTCTCTGGGATGGTACTCAGTGCAATAACAGGCACAACAGATTGAGTTAAGGTGGTATATGGTAGTGCTGGAATAGAGATGGTCAGTGTTGTAGGATGCCAGATAAATGAATCAGTTTGATCCATGTAATGGGCTGAAGGTTGAGAGAGATTGATACCCTGAGAGAGGAGTCAGCCAAGGCCATATTCCTCTCGCCTCTATGTTGATCCTGAAAAACAAAAAAAAGAATGAGGGGCTGGAGCCCCATTCTGACTTTCCCCTCTCTAAGCAAGATGGCGCTCTTCATTATTCATGAAAAATACGACTTTCCATAGAACTCTGTGTCCATTCCTATGTTATTCATTTTTTAAAGTGACTAAAATATTTTCTAATGCTCTTTGTGAAACTCAAATAACGAACTTTCAGTGAGTGATTCTCAGGTGACTGTCTAGTCAGTAGCCTTCAGCCGAGGATGGATGCCAAATTTTAGACCTATGATTACCAGAGGTTAAATTTTTATCATTCTGTCTGATGACTTTAGAGACTCATTTCTCCTCAAATCAGTTGTGACACAAAGGCTTGAACCAGTGTCTCCTCATACAGGAAGGTGATGATGAACAAGTGCTGTGAGACTCTGCTCTCCTACAGATACCCTGTGCTTTCTTAATCGTCCGTTTCAAGGTCACTGAATCAGTGTTTGAGATTCTACCCCAGAGTCCTCTGTGAGTTTATGTGTGAGCATTGGCAAGAAGCCTTCTGCCCCACTCTAATCTTTGCCCTGCTCCGTCTGTTCTACTAGAAGGATAATGGTCAAATATTTCCTGAGACATTTCATCTCATTGATTTAGTAAAATTCAAAGAATAACAGAAATGACAAAAGTCAATCTAAGCAGTTGGGTGGATCTAGGGTTCCCACATCTGACTTGTGTGTGTGTGTGTGTGTGTCTTTGTGTTTTTTTTTTTTCTGAAATAATGGTAAAAAAAGAATTTTTCTAGAGGAAGCACCAAAACAGAAGGAGGTGTCCTACGCTACACGGGGAAAATAAAATAGATAAAATGCGTCACAAAGTTGAGCTGGAGCTCATCCATGGGCATAAAGGGTCTTTAGGAGCTAGAAAGATTTCTCCTTTTTTTTTTCTTTTTTTTTGTGTCACATTACTTCCTTTAGAACTGGGTACCAAACATGAAACCTCTACTCTACAGTTCCAGGCCAGCGTCTCAGAGCTATGGGACAGTCTGCATGGGTGGTGGGTGGAAGGGCAATAAAAGATGAAGTTACAGGACCCCCATTCTCCATTCATACTAGCAGATCTCACCATCCATCCTGAGCCTATTACATTTCTACAGCTTTCTCTGGGCTTGCTATTTTCTAAATTCAACCTTGCAGCCATAGTGCATACACTGGTGTACAGCTTGGGGTCAGGACTTTATGTGCGTGCACACATACACACACACACCCACACACACAGATAAATATATATCTCATACACACACACACACACCCCTACCTTAGTACAGTTTTCTATATAGTTCACATATATCCAGATATTAGCTGGGTTGGTCTTTACATCTGAAGTTCTTGACTTTCACCTCACCATTTCAAGACCCTTGAAAGTCTTGAGTTTTCAAGGAATTTTTGTGATTTCCCAGTGCTTGACTGTCTCAGAATCTCGTCTATCTTCATCTCAAGCTTACTGGCATAATGTATTTTTGTTTTTGTTTTTATTTGGTTTTGAAGAGATGGGGTCTGTCTTGCTATGTTGCCCAGGCTGGCCTCGAACTCCTGGGCTCAAGCGATCCTCCTGCCTCAGCCTTCCTAGTAGCTGTGACTACAGGCATGTGGAGCCATGCCCAACTTATAATGTGTTTTTAATGTTTTTTTTTTTTGGCATTAACCCAGACATAGAACTCAACTACCAGATTATTCTCAAGTTTACCCAAAATAATCTATTTTCAGAAGAAAACAATTACTGAGCAGTATAGCCCCTACATTAAAGATTTCGTAAGTGATACAAGCTGGAGAAAGGTGGGAGCACACCCCGTAGCAAATAATTGAAAAGCCATTCTTAGTCATTGTCCTCTATGTCCCTTTTGGGCTGCTTTGACCAGAGACCTCTCAAACCTCCCTTCTGTACTCATGTGGTGCCGCCACTAGGTTGATCCCTCTCTTCCATGACACCTCTAGCCCTTAAATATTTAAATTTTTTTCTTAGCTAGTCATACTGGGCAATTTAGGTCTTCCAAGTTCAGGCCCCAAACTGCCTACAACTGAATTGGAAAGTGGGTGAGGTTATCTATTTAACAAAATTCTACTTCTTTTATATAAATATATATATATGTATATTTTTAATTATATTTTAAGTTCTAGGGTACATGTGCACAACGTACAGGTTTGTTACATACGTATACATGCGCCATGTTGGTGTGCTGCACCCATTAACTTGTCATTTACATTAGGTATATCTCCTAATGCTATCCCTCCCCCTCCCCCCACCTCACAACAGGCCCTGGTGTGTGATGTTCCCCTTCCTGTGTCCAAGTGTTCTTACTGTTCAGTTCCTACTTATGAGTGAGAACATGCAGTGTTTGGTTTTTTGTCCTTGCAATACTTTGCTGAGAATGATGGTTTCCAGCTTCATCCATGTCCCTACAAAGAATATGAACTCATCTTCTTTCATGGCTGCATAGTATTCCATGTGTAGAGTTGCCACATTTTCTTAATCCAGTCTATCATTGATGGACATTTGGATTGGTTCCAAGTCTTTGCTATTGTGAATAGTGCTGCAATAAACATTAAGTGTGCATGTGTCTTTATAGCAGCATGATTTATAATCCTTTGGGTATATACCCAGCAATAGTATGGCTGGGTCAGATGGTATTTCTAGTTCTAGATCCTTGAGGAATCTCCCCACTGTTTTCCACAATGGTTGAACTAGTTTACAGTCCCACCGACAGTGTAGAAGTGTTCCTATTTCTCCACATCCTCTCCAGCACCTGTTGTTTCCTGACTTTTTAATGATCACCATTCTAACTGGTGGAATGGGATCTAATTAAAATAAAGAGCTTCTGCACAGCAAAAGAAACTACCATCAGAGTGAACAGGCAACCTACAGAATGGGGGAAAATTTTTGCAATCTACTCATCTGACAAAGGGCTAATATCCAGAATCTACAAAGAACTCAAACAAATTTACAAGAAAAAAAGACCATCAAAAAGTGGGCAAAGGATATGAACAGACACTTCTCAAAAGAAGACATTTATGCAAAATTCTACTTGTGAGAGCAGTTGGAGTCATACAGGGCAATATTTTGACTTGTTTTGAGCTACACTCATGTTTACTTGCTCTGTGAATGGCTTACTGATTTTCCTCTTCTACTTTCTAACTTTACACCAAAACCACTATTAGCTCCCCACCATTTTAAAAAAATAAATAATGAGGTCAAACATGTGTTGTTGTCATGGGTGACATGGTGTGTACTGGTGTGGGTGTGAGAGTGTGTATGTGTGTTTTGCCATGTGATCCAGGCATATAACAGACTTCTAATACAGCTTCACTATTAAGATGACAACTGCTGAAATTCAGTACTGCCTTTTGCCCTCGCTCTGATTTCCTTATTTCTCTCTTAGTGTATCAGCCATGGGAAGACCCAGTCTTTCCCTCACTTATGATGCATCTTTACTGGAGTTGACAGCTCCTTTCTTTGCCCGTATTCTCCTGCAACACAAGTTTGTCCATAGTTCCATCCCCCGAGAAAACTTAGACTTCAAGCTGTACCCCCTTATCTATTATCTCTTCAGTACAGAATTTCTTTCTTTTTGGAGAATTCCCTCCACATATCCCAGCATCTATGGCATTGTCATTTATGGACTAATCTGGCCCTGACTTGTCCTAAAGCCTCAGTACTCTTCTATGAAAAAAAATACCTTCTAAGTTTAAAGGAGAAGGAAAAAAAAAACACTCCTGATAGAGAACTTCAGGATGATAGAAGGGACAATAAAAATGGCTCATCAACTTTATTCTTCAAAAGTATCAATATAATGGAAGAAAAAAATGCTGGAAACTTTTCCTGATTAAAGGATACTATAGTAAGGAGTATAGTATCCTTACTATACTCCTGTGATAACTAAGTGCAGTATGTGGCCACAGACTGGATCTTGAAGTGGAAGATATACAGTGTTATAAGGGATACTACTGGGTGAATTAACAACATTGAAATACAGCTAGCAGATGAGATAACATTTCCATGCAAATATAATCATGCACCACATAATGATGTTTCTGTCAATAATGCATCACATATGCATGACTATGGCCCCATACAATTATAATACTGTATTTTTACTGTATCTTTTCTATGTTTAAATATGTTTAGATACACAAATAACATTGTGTTACAGTTGCCCACAGTATTTGGGACAGTCACATGCTATACAGGTTTGTAGCCTAGGAGCAATATGCTATCCCATCTAGCCTAGGTGTGTAGTAGGCTATATCATCTAGGTTTGTGTAAATACACTCTATAATATTCCCACAGTTATAAAATTGCCTAATGATACATTTCTCGAAACACATCCTTGTTAAGTGATGCGTGACTGTTTTCAGTTCAGTGAAGTTAGTGACTGTACTATGGGTACATAAGAAAATGTCACTGTTTAGAGGAAATACTGAAATATCTAGATAGAAGGTTCATCATCATGTTGTCTGTCTCAAATGTTCAGGGAAAATAATTATATGTATAATTATAGAAAGTGAATTGGGACAGGCATGGTGGTTCATGCCTGTAATCCCAGCACTTTGGTAGGCTGAGGCAGGAGGATCACTTGAGCCCAGGAGTTTGAGACTAGCTTGGGCAACAGAAAGAGATCCCATCTCTTAAAAACAACAAATTAGCCAGGTGTGGTGGTGTGCTCCTGTAGTCCCAGGTCCTCAGGAAACTGAGGCCCAAAGATCACTTGAGCCTGAGAGGTTGAGGCTGGAAGAAACCATGATCACACCACTGCATTCCAGCCTGGGTGACAGAGCGAGACCCCATGTCAACAGAAAAGAAAGGAAAGAAATCAAACGGGATACAGTGTTATATTAATAATAAATTGTTATTGGTTGAATTGTGTCCTTCCAAAAAAGATATATTGAAATCCTCACCACCAGTCCCTCAGAATATGACCTTATTTGTAAATAAGATTGTTGCATGTGTAGTTAGTTTAGATAATGTCATACTGGAATAGGGTGGGCCCCCAACCCAATATGATTGGCATCATTATAAGGAGAGGGCCATGAGAAGATTGACAGGCAGGCAAAATGCCATGTGAAAACAGAGGCAGATATTGGAGTATAGAGCTGCAAGCCAAGGAGTGCCAAAGTTTGTTAGCAAACCACCAGAAGCTATGAAGAAGTTTTCATGACAAATTTTAGAGGGAGCATGACCCTGTTCACATCTTGATTTCAGACTTCTAGCCTCTGGAACTGTGAGATAATAAACTCTGTTGTTTTAAGCCACCCAATTTGTAGTACATGGTTGCTGCAGTCCTGGAAACTATATATATTTAGATTATAGTCACCTTGCTGTGCAATAGATCTCAAAACCTATTCTTCCTCCAGCCTATCTGAGACTTTATATCCTTTGATCCCCATTCCCTCCTTCCCTATACTCGCAGTCTCTGGGAACTATCCTACTATCCTTATACTCTCTACTTGTGTGAGTTCAACTTTTTTAGATTCCACATGCAAGTGAGATCACACAGTATTTGTCGTTCTATGCCAGGATTATGTCACTTAGCATAACATCCTCCAGATTTATCCATGTTGTCAGAAATGACAGGATTTCATTCTTTTTCATGTCTGAATAGTATTCCATTGTCTACATATTCCACATTTTCTTTGTCTGTTCACCAATTGATGGATGCTTAGCTTGATTCCGTATTGTAGCCATTGTGAAAAATGCCTCAATGAACATGGGAGTGAAGATGTCCCTTTGATGTACTGTTTCGGTTCCTTTGGATATATAACCAGCGGTGGTATATATTCCTGGATCATATGATAGTTCTATTTTTAGTTTTTCAAGGAACCTCCATACTGTTTTCCTTAATATTTGGAAGTAACTGCTATTCTGATGCAATATAGAATTTTATAGCCTAAGATTAGACATATGGGAGGAAAATTAGCATGTGTTTCTAAGTTTGGTTACCTACACAGGAAGAGAAATATTTAACACCTTTACATGTTTAGCACTTGTTCTGATTCCAGAATATCGGTAAGCCCACCACTGACAAGTGTCACTCTGGGAATCACATGGCTGTTCTACTCCTGGAGGTTTGCCATCAAAAACAAAGGAGCTTGGCTTCCTAATATTTTAAGAGAAAACGTTCAGTGACATTTAGTTATCTAGTTTGGCTTGAAGCAGCCTAAAGCATCTTCTAAATGAACTTATTTCTGGAGATGGAATTACATTCTTGGCAGGAAATTAAAGAAGTCAACTTTCTCTGTGAATTATCAGTAAGGATTGTGGCATTACCTTATATATTGTTAAGCTTTTGGTAAATACATGTTTGTCTGATCCATTTTTGAGTATAAACTTCTGGAAAAAATCTAGAGATGACATAGGAATAAATAACCTTCTGCAGGTCCTGTAACCCATGGTATCTATGCTTAATGAAAATTCAGAAGACCCTAATTTATACCGAGCTATATGTCATCTCCTAATTATATTCTGTAAAGGGAACAGGCTGGAACTGATGTCTCTTTGCTGTTTTTCAGATACTCTGGCTTTTATGTCTTATTTGGAAAGGAGTGATATGAGGTATGTGTGTGAAGTGCTGAGAGTGGAGAGAATAAAAGTGGTGTGAGAGTGTTTATTGACATGGCCAACTTTATATTTTTACTTTTCTGTGAACCCTACTGTGAATCCTGGCTTCCATCATGGACTTTAAAATGTTTTACTTACCGTATAATCTGAGAACATAGTTGTTCTTTTATTCATTGGTTGGTTGGTTCAATAGACTCTTTGTGCATTTGTTCAATCCTTCAGTCATTTTATCATTTCTTCATCACTTCATTATATGGTCAATACAGAAAGTATTTATTGAGCATCTACTATAGTGCTAGTCATGTAACCTCTGATTTATTTCCCACAATTTTTGTTGGTACCATTCATTCTTCATTCAACAGTTACTAGTACTTACCTTATACCAAGCATAAAGAAATATAGACAAGGGATCTTGTTGGAAGGCCATTGGCTTTGTTGACTGGGGTGTGTTATGTGTGAATCACTCCTATCTTGTTTATGCTCTAAGCAGTGGTCCATTTCTATCCTATGAAAAAGAAATGCCTGGACCAGGCACGGTGGCTCACTCCTGTAATCCCAGCACTTTGGAAGGCTGAGGCGGGCGAATCATTTGAGGTCTGAAGTTGGAGACCAGCCTGACCAACATGGAGAAACCTCATCTCTGCTAAAAATACAAAATTAGCTGGGCATGGTGGTGCATGCCTGTAATCCCAGCTACTCAGGAAGGCTGAGGCAGGAGAATCGCTTAAACCTGGCAGGCAGAGGTTTTGGCGAGCCAAGATCATGCCACTGTACTTCAGCTTGGGCAACAAGAGTGAAACTCGGTCTCACAAAAAAGTAGAAGAAGAGGAAGAGGAAGAGGAAGAGGAAGAAATGCTATTTCATTAGCAAATCAAGAAAGAAACTTTCTTGAAGTTATAGCGACTGTTAAGGAGCCTTCACAATTTGGCATTACTTCCCTAGTTCCGTCCTCTCCATACTGGCCCTGGGCCTCTACTGCTCTTTCTAGCTTTCCACGGATGCTCTGTTTACCTGGATTCATCCTGTGTGTGTAGTGGAGGGTGATGGCGCACTTTTAAATCGCAAAAACTGTTATTTTCTTTTCATTCTTTCTTGATTTGCTAGCCTGAATTAATTGATATATATTTATGAAAGAAGAAGCAGGAAAGAATCCATATGAATTGTTCTGCATTTAACATTTATTGAGTACATATCATGTGCCAGGATCATGGTTCAGTGCCTTAATGCACTACATTTCTGGTAATCTGCGAAATAATCCTGTGGGGATAGGAGTTGCTTGCTTCATTTTATAAACGGGAAGATGGAGACTCATAGGCTTTGTCAGTCTTCCATGTTAAGATGTCTCATCAATGGTCAGATCTGGAATTGAATTTAATGTTTTCTCGCATAAATTTTCTGCTTTCAGCTGTATCCTAAATAAAAAATACCAGTCTTGTGAAAAAATGAAAGATGATGGATATAGATATATACTTTCTAAAGTAGAGCGTTCTTTCCAGGCACAGTGGCTCACGCCTGTAATAACAGCACTTTAGGAGGCCGAGGTGGGTGGATCACTTGAGGTCAGGAGTTCGAGACCAATCTGGCCAACAGGGTGAAACCCCGTCTCTACTAAAAATACAAAAATTAGCTAGGAGTGGTTTTGCATGCCTGTCATCTCAGCTACTTGTGAGGCTGAGGCAGGAGAATCGCATGAACCCAAGAGGCAGAGGTTGCAGTGAGCCGAGATCACGCCACTGCACTCCCGCCTGGGCAACAGAGGAACAGAGGCAACAGAGACTCTCAAAAAAAAACAGTAGAGACTTTTGGCAATGTAGAATTCTCTTGAGGGAGACAGTGTAGCAGATATTTCAGTTTCACCACATGGGGTTCCTTATTAGTGACAAATTCATATTGAACCATAAATCTGTAATACTGTCATACAAGGAGTAAAATGTAGTTGTCTTCTTGCTAATGCTCCTTGGAAAGTTTCAGTCTTTTCCTATTAACTTGGTTGCTCTCAATTTTATTACCATTTGAAATATGTATCTTCTCATATCACAGCAAAAAATAATGACTTTGGATGATGAGTCGTTTTAATGTTTGAACAGAATTACACATAGAATTCAAACTCTTGTCAGCTTTCAAGTTTGTATTATGCTGTTTTCTAGTAGGTACATGCAGACTGAAAGTATTTGCATCATGATGATTTTTACTAACTTTACAGTAATTTTACTTATGGCTTTACTTATGGTTGTGAAATCATATAGAGATATGTTATATTAGAATGTCAAAATGCTTGTTCTAATTAAGATCCCAGAAAATATTTATTTCCAAATATCCAAATTTATAAATAACTTTGGAGCTCTGAATTAGCATAAAATCAGTCAAGAAGAAAAACAGAATATAAAGAAATAAAATATATTTCCTCCTTCCCCTTCCCCATCATCAGTGACTTGCATAGAATATACTCGAGACTTAATTTGCTTCATTTTGAATTTCATTTTCAAAGCTATTTCCTTTTCAGGCTGCCTATTACACTTTATTTGAAAACCAGCTCTTATCAGTTAGTCATTATTGTCACAGATCCCAAGTTCTTAAATTATGCTCATCACAAAAGATACTAGTTTTATGTTCTCATCCCATTCAGGGGCTATTTGAATATACCAGCCGAGGGCCACATTGATGACATTCAGCACAGATGACAGCTTTTGTTCTGAGCAGGCACACAAAGAAATGACTGGGGAAGCCGAATCATCGTTTCACTTAGGCAAGGAAGAAGTGTCTTTCTGGGTCATGCAGCCCATGGCCAAGAGATGTCAGAATACCTACAACAAACATATAAGCAGAATAATTAGCTCATTGTCTCTAGCTAGGAGGAATTCCCCCTCACTTGGCGTTATTAATCCAGACCTCTAAAGGCCAAAGTGTTGATAGCCTGCAGTTTGCTAAAATACGTATTGAACTATGCATTCTTCAAAATGCAGCTTTAGCTAACCTCCTGCATGAAGGATTCTGTGACTCCACCCTCTACTTCCTTCTTCCCAACTGTATTATGTTCATACCACTATTTTGGCATTTCTCACATGTATTTTTAAAGTGTGTGTGTGTCTGTGTGTGTGTGTGACTCTCTTTTTGATTGTGAGTTTTTCTACTGCAGAGATCCCTCCTTACCTTCTCTCCCCCTGTCCCTACCATATTTTTATTATAAATATTTTTATGGATTGATAGCTTTGAAATTATTGAATTTTAGCAGTGTAATAGAATGAAACACCTGGATTCTGCTTCTGACTCCATGACTATAGGGAGTCATTAAATAATGATTCGTCATTATTTAATGCTTTTATTTAACATGTGCTAATTGAGTGCCTCCTATGTGCCACATTGTTCTGGTGCTGGGAATATAGTGATGAACAAAATAGTCAAAATACAGACAAGACACCGCTGTTCTCCTAGAGTGTGCATTTCTGTGAAGAAGACAGACAGTAAATAACATAGCATGTAAATAATCAAGACAAACACCCAATACATGGTATGCAGAGAATTAAAATAGGAAATGTGTTAAGTTGTTACTTTATGTTAGGTAGTTGGTTTAGCTGAGATCTGAAGAAACCACCAATGAAGGTTAAGGACGTTCTTAACAGAGGGAATAACTTGTGTAGAGACTCCAAAGTGGCAATGAACTTGTCATATTCTAAGCATATGAAGGTCATTGTGATGAGTATGTTGGATGAGGATGAGATATCAGAGAAATAAAAAAAGATGAGTGGTTTGGATTTTATTCTTGATGCAATGGGATAGCATTGGAGACTTCAAGCTGCACAAGGTTACGATTTAGTTTATTTTAAAAATATTACCCCTGCAGTATGTAAAGAATGGATTTACGAGGATAAAGAGATGGTAGGGATCCTCCGTAGGAAGTTATTACTGTAGCCCAAGCAAGAGATGATTCATTGTTCTATGTGGTGGTAGTAGAGGTGGAGATGGGTGGATAGATTTTGAGATATGTTTGAGATAGAGTTAAAGATGTGCTGATGGTTTGGAGAGGTTAAGTAAGGGGAGAAATCAAAGTCTTAGTAAACTTTGGTAAGTCACTTAAATATTTCTAGTAACAGGCCCTTCATAAAATGAGGATTATAGATAAATCACTGGTTCCCAACTGAGAACAACTTTGCTACTCTCTGTTCCCTCCTAGGACGTTTGGCAATTTCTGGAGGCATTTTTAGTTGTATATGTGTGTTGAGGGGGAGGGGTTCTATTACTAACATTTGATAGGTATAACCCAGGGATGATCCAAAACGTCTTACAATGCACAGGGTCACCCCTTCAACAAAGAATGATCTGGCCCAAAGGTCAATAGTACCAAGGTTGAGAAACCCTGAAATAGCACCTTAAAAGGTAGTTGTGAGGACGGGCTAAATTAATATATTTTAAAGCAGGATGGAAGTTTTAAATGCTCTGCAGAGAGAAAGTGTGGTTGATGCCTCAATTTTACAGTGTCTGTTGGGGTAAAGACAATTCATTCTTGGAGTTCAAAAGAATCTCTTTTCTCCTGGTCCTGAATGAATGTGGTGCATTTTGAATATGATACTTTGGGCCATAGGCCCCTTATGCCTCAGTAGAGAAGCTGAAAAGAATTGAAAATTTGGGCTTCAAGATTTTTTTTTGACTCCACTACAGCCACAATTTAAAATTGTGTGGTAGAAAGTCTGGTTATAAAATTCACTAGAAATGAGTTTTAAAGTAAACTTATTTTTAAAAGGAAGTAGTGCGTGGGTGAATGTGAGACTTTAGGGGGATTGTGCCACCTTTTTTCCCTGAGAAATGCCAAGGGAACTAATTAAAGAAGCTGAAGGGAGAGCAAAGGCACAAATAGAGTAGCCTATTCTCCATTCCTTCTGTGTCAAACACCCCACGCTACACTCTATACTAAGCTCTTGTTAGTAACCTCCCACAGGACAGGGCGTTTGCCCTCCAGAAAGTTAGACCTTAAAATGAGGGAAACAGGTAAGTAAGTCTTACCTGTAATTAGCTTCAAGAATACTCCCTAAAATGAAAGAGAAGTTAAAAAAACTGCCTCAATGAGTTCTTAATTGGGTACAAGATAATGTTGGTAGAAGTTTAAAATATTTAACCAGCAGTAAATATTCAAGGCAGTCATTTGAAGTAATCAATAGCTAGGTGAATGCATACATTAGCTGTCAGAGAATCACTTAATCAACAGTTCAAATAAACAAGAGGAGAATTCAAAATGCAGATCTGAAAATACAGAGAATTAGCAAAGATGCTAATTCCATCCAGGTACTTTCTTCCTCCAGTCAGTGACTACTTAAACATTTGCCAAAGTATTGCTAAAAATAACCAGTTCTGAAAAGATTCATTTCTTTTCAGAAGAGCTGCTTACTTAGAGAGTGATTGATGGCCAGGTCCAGCAGGCGGCTAGAAGTACCCAAAAATGAAGTGCTAGTGGGTGACCTCACAATATAAAGCCTTGAGAATCCTTCAGCTGGCATGTGCTGCTGGCAAAAAAGGATATTTTTTTATTTTTATGTTTAGTCTTTACCACTTAAAATTTTCAGACTTTTCTCCCCGCTTCAGATATTATATGATAGATTTTATCAGATAGACAGTGAGCCATTTATGATAATATACAGAAACTGACATAATGCATGATTTGGTTCATTTAAAAAAATCTTACTTATCTTCTTTTCCCAATCCTTCTCAAACTCCTCTACACTTCCCATATATAAAATAAAATATATTAAAATGGCTTAAATTTTACACAGGAGGCCATTTTTAGTATCTCCAACTAGAAGACTAAAGCTCTTAACTCATCTACTAGAGTCACTTGTTAGAAGGAGACTTTCCTACAGGCATTTTTATTTTGCTTTTTGAAGGAATTATGACACCCCGTCCCCACCACCAAAGAATTGCTGTTTCTACCTCTAGCTTCAGTAGCCATTAAGCGATTCTTCATTTTGAAGGATACATATAGATCCAGAAACATTTTCTGGTTGGAGAAAAAGTGTGTATTTTCAAGGTTCCCTATCTTTAAGGTTCCTAGTTCTTATTAAAGTAGCAGGATAATCAGCTTAACGCTTTCTGTGGGAAAACCATGGGGGTGGGAGTTACAAGTATTTGTTCTAATTTCAGCCTCATTACTGACCAGCTGTGTAGACTTGGGCAAGTCATTTGCCTTGAATTTCAGCTTAGAAGCAGGATTGTTAAAATAGGATCAATTTGTAAGTGGATTTGAAACCTGATCAGACTATTAGAACCCTACTCAAGACTTAATTACTGAGTCTAGGTGTTTCCAAAGTCTCAAGGTGATGGATTCTTTTACAGCCAGTGTTTGTGCATCACTGATAATTCATTCCCTTCACTTTGCAGCACTGATAATTCATTCCCTTCCATTTGCAGACTATAGAAATTTAAGTTTCAGAGAAGCTTAGTAATTTACTTAAGGTCACATAGCTAGATAATAATGAAACTTGAACTTTAAATGTAACTTACTGACCCCCAAGATATTGCTCTTTCCCTATTATTAGGTGCTTATTTAACCAGACAATTGCCATATGTTTTTTGTAACAATTACATTTTTTTTTTCTTTTTGAGATGGTGTCTTACTCTGTCACCCAGGCTGGAGTGCAGTGGCGTCATCTCGGCTCACTGCAACCTCTGCCTCCCAAGTTCAAGAGATTCTCCTGGCTTAGCCTCCCGAGTAGCTGGGACTAGAGGTGCATGCCACCAAGCCTGACTAATTTTTTTTTGTTTTTGCATTTTTAGTAGAGATGGGGTTTCACCATTTTGGCCAGGCTGGTCTTGAACTCCTGACCTCAAGTTGTCTGCCCGCCTCAGCCTCCCAAAGTGCTGGGATTACAGGCATGAGTCTCTCTGCCTGGCCACAATTACAATTTAATATTAAAATATATACGTATGTGTATTTCTATACATGTATGTTCACTTTTACACAGTATTTAACATTTTCAGGTGTGTAAAATGAAAGCATTAGGACTAAATGATCATGTAGTGACTATTTGGCTCTTTTAGAGAGAATGTGTATCACTACCTACCATTTCACTGATGCACACTGTTGAAAAGATACTATGCTAGGTGTTACAGTTAGACCCTGAGAAATGGGGTGCTACTATGATGTTGTTATGATAGCCATGCATGTGAATAATATCCAAATTCTGCTTGGCCCAGATACCTCTCCTTCCTATCATATTTCTGAGAGAAACAGATGCTTAAAAAGGGAAAAGAAAGCAAAGTAGAGCATGTTATATTTACCTGGGGCTTTGGCCAAGGTACAACAGTGGTATAACATCATGGGCCATGAGAAAGGCTCTATTTTCTCTAAGTCAATTAGAGACGATGTACCTGCTCCAGTACATTCCTGAATAGATGTATCCTTATACCTTTGTAGAGGGAGCAGGCACTAAGTCAGCTCACTACTCCAATTCATCATATTGGGAAAGAAAAAAGAGAAAAAGCGAGAACATATCCAGGTACATTGACCTTCTGACCTCCTTGAAAGCACAACTCCTAAGAGGTGTGGCCCAACTAATGCCATATGATTGTCCAGACCAGATCAATAACACTCCTTTTGGTAGAAGCCAGTAAACAGAATGTTGAGTATAACCTCTTTATACAGATGAGAAATCTGACACATAAGTTCAAATTACAAGCCTAAAGTTGCTTACTGCATATTTCTTCCCTTTTCTTTCGTAGCTTCATATATGTGTATATATGAATATGAGTGGTATGACTGTATTTTCAACATATATATATTCAAAAGATTATCATGTAAATGTCATAAACAATTGTAATATTTAAATTCTTTAATAGTAAGATATGTTTTATAACTTGTATCTGAGTTTTTATATTCATTCATTGTTATATTCCATCAGGAGGCATGTGAATACTTAAAAATGCAGAGTAGTTAACTTTTAAGATCTTTGATGTATACACTTTAATAAATAGGTTTAGTAAAATTCACATTTCTTGACATATTCATTACTCAGCAAGAATTGCATACATCTTTTTAATTATTCCCATTCAATACCTTCAACTGTTAACAATGAATTAATTCCTTTGAAGTTATTATACACATTTAATAAAATTATATGTAACTACACAGAAAAATAATATTAGCTTCTCTTTTGATCCTAAAAATAGCTAATTCAACCGTTTCTTTCTGCAGTTGTAGGATTTGTTCACAGATTCTTCTTGAAGTTTTGCACTTTTGTGTATCTCTACTTGTTTTATTGGTTAAGCAAAGCAAAACTTCGGAATGGCTTTTAAAAGTACACAGGCCTCAAAACTCATAAACATAATCTTTAAACAACTATTGTTAAAGTAAGAAAAAAACAATTACTTATAAATCTTTTTCCTCTTTTCAGATGTAGGTCACAAAGGAGAAATGTTCCTGTGTTAATTTTTGTTTTTTTGTTTTTTTAGAAGAACTGTTGGTTTCAAACTTCTTTTTAGCCTACTCATTATTCTCAAAGGATGCAAGGCCCCCCCGCCCCCCGTATGGGATAAAGTCAGCTTTGTTGGAGGCATATCAATCAGCATGTCAGCTCCTGAAGAACCACTTGCAGTTTGAATAGTAACTTATTGAGTGGAATAGTAACTTACTGAGTGGATAATTGAGAAAACTGAGTTAGGACAGGATTTCTGGCCCTAATAACATATGAATGTCTCATAATTATCAATACAGAATCGTATGAAATCTAATACTTACTTTGAAACATATTTAATTTATATTTAAGTATTTATTTATTTGTAGTAGGCAGATACAGGTTGGGAATTATTTAGGTTTTGCTTAATAAAATAGTTACTTTTTTCGAAATCATGAATTATCGTTTTTCTTCCTGGTGAGAAGAGGTTATGTAAACACCAATTGTCTAGCAAGATTTTTGTATTGCTTTTTATTAGGGACTGTTGGTTTTAAATTGCTTTTTAGCTTACTCATCATACTTTTAAATACATGGTTAGTTTTCTGCCATATCCAAGATATTTTTAATAATAAAAAGTTTTTTTATTTCTAAATATCAATATTATTATGATTTTTTTCCAACAGTGAAAAAATACAGTGATAATGCAGGGAACTATAATTACTAATTTATTTTGTAATATAATTACAAAATATAGGTAATATAATTGTAATATAATTAATATTTTGTAATGTATTTACAAAATTAAATCTAATTTTACACTTCTTTGAATATTTTGGGAGTCAGGTGGTTTTTCTCTAACTCAAACTTCTACCAGAGACTTGAGATCCCATGAACTGTAGGGACTTCTGTATTCCTGAACTGGTTTGGGCCTCAAATAAAACCTGCTCAAGTTCTCACTCAATCGTAAGCTCCCAAAGGGCAGAGATGATGTCTCTCTTATTTTCAAGGGACTAACACAGTGACAGGCACAGAATGGCCATTTAGTAATGAATGACAAGTGTGCTCATGCAATTTTAAAACATAGTCCCTCAGTTTTTCTGCCTTGGAGTCCAATAACCATACTAGAAACCCAGAATGAAGCTAGTAATATTTGTTCCAGTAAAGTGGCAGGTATATGGTTTTAAAAAAAACAGCTGTTTGTTTCTTTTAGAAGCATAAGATTATTAAACTTGTGTAATGAGTGGTTAAATGGTGTATCCTATGAAAACAACCAAAGAATCACTTAGTCAGCAGTTCTGAAAGGTAAGTCTCATTTTGAGGAAATGGAAAACAACTGAATGCATTTTATTACTTTGCATTTAAAGTAGGAAGGTGGCAAATACTCAGAAGGGTATTCCAGTTCTGTTTCTTTGTAGGCAGTTATTTTTACTGACAGGTGAGAGTGTTTCACCTTTATTTGTTTTATAGATACAACCTCTTACAATGTTCTTTTTCCTTCCATGGACCCTCTCCTCTTCTACTTCTTACCAAGTAAATTATTGAAACAAGGCTATTTTGAGGTAAAGTGAAGAAGAGAATTCATACCTCACTGCAACGTCTCTTCAAACAATAGGGAAAGATCAAAGTTAGGGTCAAATCTAATACTGTCAACTTATAAAAGAGCTCACTCATCCTGTCTAACTTTCTTTGACAGTATCTACAAAGGCTTCTGTATCTAGGGATGATTTTATTGTCAATATGCAATCAGGCAGGTCAATGTTCATTTCATTTGTGAAGAAAACTGCATCAAGCAAATTTCATTATAAAACCTAAAATCAATATACATTCGTGTCAGTGTTCTCTAAATAATGAATGTGAGCACTCCTTTACCCTGAAATAACATTTTTAAGGATTGGATTTTTCTGAAAAACATAAGACATATTTAGTTTTTCTTTGAACAGTATTTGCATTTGATGCTAAGACAGTGATACCAGGAATGACTTTGGGAGTCGGTTTTGTTTTAAATATGTTTATTGATCAATTATGGCCCATATACAAGTTGAGACTGACTCGAATAATGAAATATTCAGACCTATCAACTGGTAATATTAGAATAGTGATAATAAGCATAGCTAGTATTTGCTTAGTATGCATTATTTATGGATACTGTGATAGGAATTTTCTTTCACTTTTCACATTTAATCTTTGTAAACTGCCCTAGTATAGAAATACAATACAGGGATACCTCATCCGATTGCAGTTTGCATTATTGCACTTCACAGATAGTGCTTTTTTTTTTTTTTTTTAAGAATTTTAAGGTTTGTGGCAATCCTGAGTTGAGCAAGGCTATTAGTGACATTTTTCCAACAGCATGTGCTCACTTTGTGTCTCTTTGTAATATTTTGGTAATTCTCTCAATATTTCAGACTTTCTTCTTCTTATATTGTTACAATGATTTATGATCAGTGAGCTTTTATGTTACTATTGTAAATTTGGGGGGTGCCATGAACCAAACTCATAAAAGATGCTGAACTTAATTGATAAGTGTTGAGTGTGTTCTGACTACTGCAGCTACCAGCCATTCCTAGTCTCTCTGTCTTTCTTAGGACCTCCCTATTCCCTGAGACACAATAATATTGAAATTAGGCCAATTAATAACCTTCCAATGGCCTTGAAGTGTTCAAGTGAAAGGAAGAGTCATACATCTCTGTCTTTAAATCAAAAGCTAGAAATGATTAAGCTTAGTGAGGAAGGCATGTCGAAAGCTGAGAGTAGGCCAAAAAAGTAGGTCTCTGGCATCAAACAGCTAAGTTGTGAAAACAAGGGAAAAGTTCTTATTGAAAATTAAAAGTGAACACACAAATGATAAGAAAGTGAAATAGCCTTAGTGATGAGATGGAGAAAGTTTCAGTGGTCTGAATAGAAGGTCAAACCAACCACAACATTCCCTTAAAGACCTAACCTAATCCAGAGCCAGGAACGAACCCTCTTCTATTATGTGAAGATAGAGAGGTAAGGAAACTGCAAAAAGAAACAGTTGAAGCTAGCAGAGGTTGGTTCAGAAGTTTAAAGAAACCAGTAAGTGTGATGTAGAAGCTGCAGAAATTTATGCAGAAGCTCTAGTTAAGATCATTGAAGGCAGCTACACCAAAGAAGAGATTTTCAATGTAGATGAAGCATCCTTCTATTGGAAGAAAATGCCATCTAGGGTTTTCATAGTTACAGAGGAGAAGTCATTGCCTGGATTCAGAGCCTCAAAGGACAGGCTGACTCTCTTGTTAGGAGCTAATGTAACTGGTGACTTTAAGTTGAAGCCAGTGCTCATTGACCATTCTAAAAATCCTAGGAATTATTTTCAAAATATTACTGCTCATCAACAATGCACTTGGTCACCTAAGAGCTCTGATGGAGGTACACAAGATTGATATTATCTCCTTGCCTGTTAACATAATATCCATTCTGCAGTTCATGGATCAAGGAGTACTTCTGATTTTCAGCTCTAATTATTTAAGATATGTACTTCATAAGGCTATCAGTGCCATAGATAGTGATTCCTCTGATGGATTTGGGAAAAGTAAATTTCAAACCTTCTGGGAAGAATTCACCATTTTCTATGCCATTAAGAACATTTTTGTGAATCAAAGGAGGAGCCCCAAACAGCAACATTACCAGAAGTTTGGAAGAAGTTTATTCTGACCGTCGTGGATGACTTACAGAGGTTCAAGGCTTCAGTGCAGGAGGTTAACTGCTAATGTGGTTGAAAGAGCAAGAGAACTGGAATTAGAAACAGAGCCTGAAGATGGGACTGAAATTGTTGCAATCTCGTGACAAAGTTGAAATGGATAAGGAGTTGGTTCTGATGGATGAGCAGACAAAGTGATTTTCTGCGATGAAATCTACTCCTGGTGAAGATACTGTGAACATTGTTGATGTAACAACACAGGATTTAGAATATTACGTAACCTAGGATAAAGGAGCAATAGAGCTTGAGAGAATTGACTGCATTTTGAATTGACTGCATTTCTGCTGTGGGTCAAATGCTTTCAAACAGCACCACATGCTACAGAGAAATCTTTCTTGAAAGGAAGGGTCTATCTATGCAGCAAACATTGTTGTCTTATTTTCAGAAATGGCCACAGTGATCCCAAACCTTTAGCAAATGCCACCCTGATTAGTCAGCAGCCGTAATACTGAGACAAGACCCTCTACCAGCAACAAAGATTACAACTCACTGAAGGCTCAGATGATTGATAGCATTTTTAAGCAATAAAGTATGTTCAAATGAAATATGTGCATTGTTTTTTAGACATACTGCTACAAAACTGCACACCAAATAGACTACAGTATAGTGTAAATGTGACTTTTATATGCACGGGGAAACCAAAATCTTTGTGTGCCTCACTTTATTGTGATATTATTCTGTTGATCTGGAACCAAATTCACAATAATTCAGAAGTGTATTCCTGTAGCCTGGGTAGGCTAAATGCTATAAGCAATAGCCCCCGAAATCTCAGTGTGTTAACACAATAGATGTTTTAGTATCGCCCAGCAGTTGAATATAAATGTATCCTTCTATTTGGGACCCACTTTTTACAAAGCCTCCGAGTCCTCTGCTACGTTCTTTCTGTCAATCTGACACAATAAGAGAGAGAGAAGGTGAGGATAGCACAGATCTTTTACACGAGTGGGCACTGGGAGAGGCACCTATCTCTTTATCCACATTCCCTTTGGGAAAACCCATCATTTGGTTGCATCCAACTGCTAAGGAGCTTGGGAAATATAATCAAGTTGGCTGATCAAGTAGCTATCCTCTCCCATAGGGAGTGTTATACCTCTTTATAGATGATGAAACTGAGACTGAAAGTCCAAACAGTATTCCATACCATCAGCATCATCTAGGTGTATAATGGTAACACCGAGTCTCCCTAGTAACAAAAAACGGTCCCTGTTTTTTAAGCACTGTGGTCTCCTTCAACCCTGTGCTGAGTAGTTTTCCACTTACTATGATTTACCCTGGAAACAAATGGTATCTTCCCATTGAAGAAGGCTAGCTGGGGAGATGCACAGCTGAGATTTTGACTTTATGTTTTATTCAGGGTCCAACGCTTGATTTTGTAGTAGCTCTACTGATAAAGCTAAAATTTAATTACGAAGTAATAAGTACAACTTCTGGGGAAAATTTTAAGAATCAGTTGGCAATTCCTGTGCTCCTTCTTTCCTCCTATTATGAAACAGGCAGTGTTCTAAATAAAGCTATTCTCTCTAACTGGGTCCGTACTGACTTTGATAAGCAAGTCTCTCTGTGGGCCCATATTGGATGTGTAATATGAGTAAAAAACTTTCCATAAGTCCCCGAGAGCTTTATTTCTATTTTATTTTGTACTGGTGTTATTGTCAGAGCATAGCCTAGCCTTTCCTGGCTGATACACACTTTAGCCTAGAATCTCTCCTTTTAGTGTCTTACGAAACTATTTACCAAGGTGTGTAAGATATGTGTGTCCCTGTATCTATTTGTCTATCCAATGTTGTTCACCAGAGTCTTGTTTAATAAGTTATGGTTGAAAGAATTATGCTTATCCATACAATGGAATATGTGAAGCTGATTTTTAAAAAATGATATGATAGATCTATATTTACCTACATGAAAAGATGACCACAAGCCATGATTACATGGAAAATACATAAAAGTATATGCATATTTCACAGAGAATAAAAACTTATTATTATTGTAGGAAAATAGACTTCCCAGGACCCTGAGGAGCTGGAGGAGGTGACAGCACGCTGTACCATTCCCAGTGTAGTCCAAGGTTCCGGCATAGCATAAATCACCAAGTTAGCTTCCTTAATGGTCTCCTTACCTTCAGTCTTGGCCCCCTCCAGTACATTTTCCACACGATGTAGCCAGTGTAATCTTTATAACAGATAATTCACCTATTAAAAAATTGGAGATTATCTCCATTGATAGCATGTAAAAATCCATGTCTTAGCTTTGGGTTCCTAATAAACAGAGGCTAAGACAAAACTTAAGTGTTAAACCTTTCCTGGGATTTACAGTCCAATGCAGCAAGAGTGAGAGTCTCAACTTTGCTTCACTCTTCTTTATGGTAAGACACATCTCTCTCCTAGTTGCCCGCTTTGTTTCATGGCTTTCTTGACATCTTTTGTCTTTTTGAATCTGCCGATTTCCTTCAATACGTTAAAAGGTCTTTGGAAGCAAAGGCGTTTTGTTATTAACTGTTGTATCTCCAAAAATAAAATCATAGAAGAAAAACAAATCATGATGTTTTCAACTAATGTTTGTCGAACAATTACGTTTAACCCATAAAACAATTTTCTTGATAATTGGGTTTTCAGAGAATTCTTGAATCAGGCAGCGTGTATTAGGCCATTTTTGCATTGCTGTCAAGAAGTACCTGAGACTGGGTAATTTATAAGAAAAGAGGTTTAATTGGCTCACAGTTCTGTAAGCTGTACAGGTGGCATGGTACCAGCATCTGCTCCTGGAGAGGCCTCAGGAAGCTTTTACTCATGGCAGAGGGCAAAGTAGGAGCAGGCATATCATATGTCAAAAGCAGAAGCAAGAGAGAGTGTGGCGGGGGGTGGGTGCCATACACTTTTAAATGACCAGATCTCATGAAAACTCACTATCACAAAGACAACACCAAGCCATGAGGGATCCGCCCCCATGATCCAAACACCCCACCAGGCCCCATCTCCAGCATTGGGGATTGCAATTCAACATGAGATTTGGGTGAGGACAGAAATCTAAACTATATCAGGTAGCATCTGTTGCTTTAGTTCTGTCTTTTTCTGTAGGTTCAGAGCAAACTCATCCTACCGTATGCATGTGTAGTTTTATGTCACTCTATGCCCCACATTGATTTTCTTCCCTTATCAATAGAAAACTATGTGTATGTTTTCCTACATGGATTATAATAAACCCTTTTTAAAAATTTTTCATATATAAGGCATTCTAAAACCTGTATGATAACACAAATTTGTCTGTACCAACTACTAATGAGGAATTTAAAGGAAAAATTTAGTGAATTCCTCACATTGAATTTAAATTTTTATTTTTTTCTTGGTTGTTAGTTTAAAATTTTGAAATCTCAGTCTGTAGCATTCTTCCACATGGCCAGCTGTGACATGACTCATGAGTCACCAACTCATTTAGTCAGTCAAATTTTTTAACAAGCATTTACGAAGTATTCTCTATGAGTAGACTTATGGATAGGCTAAGGCCAACTCTCTGACATATACTGTATAGGGTATGTTTTTACAAATTTCCCTACATTAATAAATTTCTGTTGTCATTTTTGCATTTAGCTCAGTACAGGTATTCTGATTCTGATACTTTAAAACTGTTCTCTTTTTTTTTCCTTTTGAGGTGGGGTCTTGCTGTATTGCCCAGACTGGAGTGCAGTGGCACAATCACAGCTCACTGTAACCTCAAACTCCTGGGCTCAAGCAATCCTTTGACCTCAGCCTCCAGAACAGCTGGCATTACAGATGTGTGCTGCTACCATACCTATTTTTTTTTGTATTTTTTGTAGAGATGGGGTCTCACTATGTGGCCCAGGCTGATCTCAAACTGCTGGCCTCAAGTAATCCTCCTGTCTCAGCCTCCCAAAGTGCTGTGATTACAGGCATGAGACACAACATCAGACCTCCTAGTCGTGTTGAAACTCTTCCTGAATGAACTTAAATGCTTCCGTATTAGTCTGTTCTCTTGTTGCCAATAAAGACATACTCAAGACTGGGTACCTTATAAAGGAAAGAGGTTTGATTAACTCACAGTTCCACATGGCTGGAGAGACCTCACAATCATGGCTGAAGGCAAATGAGGAGCAAAGTCATGTCTTACATGACACCAGGCAAGAGGGCTTGTGCTGGGGAACTCCTATTTATAAAACCATCAGATCCCATGAGACTTACTCACTACCACAAGAACAGTATGAAGGAAACCAACCCCACGATTCAATTATCTCTACCTGGCCCTGCCCTTGGCACATGAGGATTATTACAATTCAAGGTGAGATTTGGGTGGGGACACAGTCAAACCATATCAGCTACCTACCAATTTTTTAATAAATTTTAATTTAGTTTAAAATAGTGTTTTTTCAATTGTTGCACATTTGAACTGACTGAGGACTTTGAAAAATGGCAGTGGCGTATCCGCACTCTCAGAGATTCTGATTTAATTCATCTGAGATGAGAACCAAAGATATTTTCTAAATTCACCTTGTGCAATTCCCATATATAGCTTGGGCTGAGATTTTTCATTGAAAATAATATTTCCCAAAATGTGATCCACAGATCATTGGAGATTTTTATGAATCTTTGAGCTCATCAAAGCGCTCATGATATTAATATGGATTTTTTTCCTGAAATGAAATAATGAATTTTTCAATTTTAAGCCTCCTAAGTTATCTTCTTAGGATGGGTGTCAATCTCATAAATGCTGTGGTTTGTTTGGTGTTAGTTAGCAAGTTAGGAATCAGGTTCACTGAATGAAATTACTGTTTTAAAGTATCAGAAAGTCAGGACACTCAGAGAATGTTGGAGTTGAGAGTTTTAGTTGTCTTTAGTCAAGCACATTTAATTTATGGATGAGGAAGTTGAGGCCAGAGAAATGCGATGTTTTGTCTAACTTCACATAGCTGGTCTGTTGAACACGACTGAGAATTTGGGGCTCGTAACTTTCAGTCCAGTATTCTTTCTGCTTTATTTACCCCTTGCCTCCCTGGAGCCTTGTAAAATGTCATAGGACTTCAGGCTTCACTTGTTCCGTCAGAGCCATGTCCTAAAAATTCCACCATTTGTTACTTTAATCCCAATGCTAAATTCTAATTACCATTCAGTGAATTACTGTACAGTAAGCAGATGTGTGTTATTTTCTAGGGGAAATAAAAAGCTGGAATGTGATCTACACCTGTACCTTCAGCAGTGTTTCTTCACCAAGTAGTAGCAATCAGCATTAATATATAAACTCAAGTTGACAAAGTCTCAAATTTAGCTGATGCAGAGTGCAGTATAAGGGTTTCTCTTGCCAACAGATAAAATGCACTCCAGGCTCCCATTGGTGTTCCCAAATGCCAGTCACCAAAAGTCAGCTTTCCCCCTGAAAAGCAAGTTTTGTTTTTGTACAATTAAATGGTACCTTGGTGAAATGAGATAGAGCCTTTCTCATAGGAAGTGATTTTTCTGGAAGCATAAAGTAACAAAATGAATCTGTTGTGGATGTGTTTTTGTTGTTGTTGTTTTCTTATATTGCACATAACTTTTTGAAATGACGGAAGTTGGAATGAGGTTGGCAACAAACCACAATGGGCTCATTGGCATGCTGTAGCCCTTATCGTGTTCAGAAATTAGGATAGAAAATGCTTGGAGGCTTATTTCATACTGTGATTCATTGCATCATGTCATCTAGTGGAGTATTATGTTTGTTTCATTCTAATTTTATAGTGATAAATTCTGCAGTTTTTCCACCTGGGCTTAACCTAAGTGGTCTCCATGACTGGGAGGTGGGACTGATTTTTTAAATGTATATTTGCTCAAGATTTGCTCCTGGATCTCCTAAAGATAAGGTGAGTAATGTGGTGAAAGTACTTCCTCTCCTGAGTATGGAAATCTGGTTCAGTGGTAGCTTAAGGGGTTACAAGTATAAACACTTCAATTGAAGTCTGAAGCCTACATATTTCTACATCCTCAAACAGGTTAGCACTTCAGAGCAGTGGGGGTTTGTCTCTCAATTTAGACACCTGATGAGTAGATTATAGTGATCAGTTTTAAATATGTCTTCATGGTAGTCATCCATGATCAGACAAATGATCAGATTTCCGTGTATTTAATATTGAGTTTTTATAAATGTCTGTCATTTTCTTTTCTTGAAAGGGGTGATGTCCATGCCTCCATCTTTCTTTTACCTTTCAAAAATTAGTGATGGTAGCAAAATGGACAGTTTCTCAGATTGAAGGAGAGGAAAATTATGCATGACTGAATTTTGACACTATGAGTTGACTCCACAGTATACATCCTCCTAAAGTACAATTTGACCAAAAAAAAAAAAAAAATCACAAAGTCAGAAAGAAAAGCATAGGGCCCATCCACTCAATCTCTTGAAATCAATCATAATGATCAAGTGAAAACCATCAAACCCTTAGGTAGGATAGCATATCTGTGAGGAGAGTGTTAGGCTGCATCCCAGTAGGTACATTAAAAAAAATCTCAGTGAGTATACTCTTTAGCATTGTTAAATGTAATCTGATATTCTTATTTAATAGTGATTCAGAATATTGGAGGTCACTCAAAAAGAGAAAGTTTTGCAAAAAAAGAAAATACTTTCAGGATTTTAATTTTTAAAACAATTATAAATATTCAAAACATAATGTACAGAAGTTGATATCAGTTCATATCCATGTATTCACAGCCTTTGAAAAAATGGGATTATTTTGCTTCAGGTTCAGTGTAGTTACAGACACAATTGAATTCTTAAACTACAGATACAAATATAGCCTTTCTCACCTCAATCTCTTCTTTTCTGCCTTTTCAGATGTATTAAATATTCCAAAGTGAATGTTTCCTTCTTATTCATGAGTTTGTACTTTTGTTACAAATTCATTTGTCAAAAAATGTATAGTATTTGGTGGTGTTAACATATATTTAAATGGCATGCTATAATACAATATCCTTGGCTGCTGGCCTGCTTCCCCCTGTATTTGATATGATCAACATGGATTCTAGTTCATTTATTTTAAATGCAGTGTAACATTATTTTCTGACTGCATCAAGATATATTTACCTGTTCTTGTATTACTGGGCATTTAAGCTTCTTTTTGGGAAATCACAGCAGTGAGTTTTTCCTGGTATATACAGCCTCCTGATATAAACATTTCTCTAGGGCATATTCCCACAGATGTTGAATCACTGGGTTGTAGGGTATGTGTGTCAACTTTACTAGTATTGCCAAATTACTGAGTATATGCCCAAGGAATGTAAATTATTCTACCATAAAGACACCTGCACACGAATGTTCATTGCAGCACCCTTCACAATAGCAAAGACATGGAATCAGCCTGAATGCCCATCAATGATAGATTGGATAAAGAAAATGTGGAACATACACACCATGAAATACTATGCAGCCATAAAAAAAGGATGAGATTATGTCTTTTGTGGCATCATGGATGGAGCTGGAGGCTATTATCATCAGCAAATGAACACTAGAACAGAAAACCAAATACCACATGTTTTCACTTATAAGTGGGAGCTAAATGATTAGAACTTATGAACACAGATGTGGAAACAACAGACACTTGAGGTCTACTTGAGGGTGGAGGGTGGGAGGAGGGAGAGCAGAAAAGATAACTATTGGGTACTGGGCTTAATTCCTGGGTAATGAAATAATCTGTACAACAAACTCCCGTGACATGAGTTTACCTATGTAACAAACCTTCACATGTACCCCTGAACCTAAAATAAAAGTTAAACATAAAAAGAATGCAAAACAAACATGAATCAACACCTAGAATGAGTAATTACGTGAGCATGTTAACAATATTAATATTTTGTTAATGAAACTAAGGGTGGTGGATTTCTACCCCCAAATTTTCATAGTGTGTGTTACTTTATAGTGGAAAATGTCCCAATAAATTCTTTTTAAACCTAAAAAAAAGGAGTTCCCTTAATTTGCTTATAGTTGATGTTATGCCCTGGCTGGTTCCAGTCTGCATACCCCTCCTCACCCCATAGTTATGGCCTATTGAAAAGTCTTGCAGTCTTAGTCTTATTAACTTTTCTTGCACAGATCTTGCCCTTTCTTAGCAGATTTGATGGAGCTGCAATCCACTACCCTTTAGCTTATTGGTGGATTGTGCCTGCTGCAAGTTTGGGTTTTATTTTATGACTTCAAATAACTAGACTTCTCTTTTATATTAAAGGCTCTTGGCCCCACATTCTGAAAAGTAGATCTTTCTACTCTATCTCAGCTGTTCCTTTAGAATCCTACATTAAATGTAGGATGAGACTTTATCTGACTTCAAGTTTCTCTCCCAAGGATTGAAATTCAGCCCCTGAAATTCAGTCAAAAAATTATTTCCTCTGAGTTTCACAGGATGAGAAAACCAGGCATGTAAATTCAAATTCCCAGGACTTTGATTGATGCTCCTGGGCTTTTCTGTGACATGAGTCTTCTTCCTCATGCTTCAACAACCCTCTCTTGTCTGCATTTGGACTTCTGTCTCTATTTCGAGAAGGTTGCCCTTATTTGTCACCATATTTGCAAGCAGTGCGTTTTCTGACTGGGCTCCCTGTCTTGTCGCCTTTCTGACCTCGAAGGCTGGTCTAGTTCCAGGATGAGTTAATCCTGTTCCTCTATAGATTCTGCCATTGATGCCATTCAAGAAAAAGATTTATTGCTGTCACCTCCGGAAGTGATTTCATGCTGTTTGAAGCAATCTCGTGCAACGTGTTGTCAATTAAAACAAAACAAAACAAAACAAAACTGTTTCCTTTTTGAGTAATCTTTGAAAATCATAATCACTTTCAGGACTACAAGATATTCCAATGTCTTCTCCATAGATGTGACTAATATTCACATTCTGGTGGCCAAGCTGCAAATGACTGTCTTTGGCTCAAATATCCAGAGAATATCGCAAAACCAAAGGCCTAAGAAAAGCATTATAAAGAGAGAGAGAGAAAAAAATCTCTTTAACAAGGGATTTCTGAAGTAATATGTGTTCATTTTAGAAAATTTTGAAAAATACAGCAATGCAAAAAGAGAAACATAGATGACCTTAGAACAACTAATATCTTTTTGCACCAGTTGAGATATAAACATACCCACGAGTATATTAGTTTAATAAATGTTTGAGTGCATACCTAGATGCTGGGAGTAAAAAGAGAGTGGTAAATAAATCAAATGTAGACCTACCACTTAGGGAGTTTAAAGTATCAGAGGGAGTCAAATAACAGACAAATAACTAAATTTGTGAAGAATTGGAAGGCTGGTATTTCTAACAAAAAATTATTTCCTCTGAGTTTCACACGATGAGAAAAACAGGCATGTGAAGATCAAGGGGGAGAGTGCTTCAGGGAAAGGGAAATGCATGTGAAGCATGTATATAGGCATGAGAGAGGTTTTATTGCCTAAATTTAGGAAGAGACAATTTAATCACGGCTTTTTATGGTGGAGTCAAGGGGAGCTGCTGTTAAAATGTGCAATGTAGTTTTAAGGTACAAATAGTAACAGATGAATTAACAGTTAAAAAGAGGTACTTTAGAATAAAATAATAGGATATATTTTTATTTTTTATGAAATTGCAAACATGTATACACTATTTTATCACTTTCTTTTAAAGCATAAGTCTAGCTAGGCATGGTGGCATGTACCTGTAGTCCCAGCTACTCGGGAGGCTGAAGGAAGAGGATCCCTCGAGCCTGGGAGTTCAAGGGATGTGGTGTGCTGTGAGCGCACATGTGAATAGTCACCACTTGCCATCCAACCTGGGCAATATAGTGAGAATCCATGTATTAAAAAATAAAAAAAGTTTTTTGACATGTAGCCAAGTCTAAACATGTAGAAATTTACAGATTGGCTTAAATATTGGTGATAACTATAAAAATTCCACATCTCCAACTGTTTATATGTTATCCTTACACACGTTTATGGTACTAAACCAAAGGGATCTTTTTCTCTGATACGAAAGTGGAGTAAATGTTTACACACAACAAAGAAGGATTGATTCCAGTCTACATTTCTACTCCCTAGAATTCTTCTGTCATGAATGAAGCCCTTCCATTTTTCATCACGATAGGAGTGGTTTATCAGATTTTCCTACAGCAATTCCAATTTTGCTTATCAGTTAGGACTAAAATGTGTCATCTTCCTTTCTATATTTAGGAATTGTAGGAAGCTGTGCTATGGCATGTGAGATGTGAGGAGCATCTGTTAAAGAGAATGCTAGAGCTGAAGGTGTGAAGGGTTTAAAGAAATGATAAGCTTTGGGCTCAGCTTCCCCCTGGGATTACAAAGGGCTTGCACATATTAGAGAGCTAATTTTTAGCATATTTCCATGAGGCAGATTTTATCTTCCATAAATGCTTAGATTCATAGAAATGGTGAGTTGGCTCAATGCTGATCCTTTTATGTCTAGCTTGATGTTTACAGTAACTCTGGAGGTAGAGGGTTAGTGATTTATATTTTAACCAGTTCCTTGTTTAACACAATCATCTTATCTTGGCTATTGCTTAACACTTTTTTTAGGGCTCAAAAGAAATACATACATACGTATAAAATTGTTTTGGATTTTTGTGTCCCAGTGATACAGAAAATTTCTAGAAATATACACGAACCAGTCAGATATTATCTGAGTTTAACTTTGTTTCTTTGATTTATATTTTCTTTCTATTAGTATACTTTTCAGTGTTACAGAAAGGCAGATCTACCATTTGTGTTAAACACTGGATTTTTCAAGCCATTGCATTCTTTTCCTGTTTATTATTTTGAGGCCCCTCAGTTATCCACTGAAGTGATTACTACTAAACAACCTCTCCTAGAGTTTTGGTGTTATCTCTACCTGTTTTTTCAACCACGTTCTCTTGAAAGAATCTTTAATTTAGGCTCATATCTACAATGAAATATAATAAAATAATGGCTTTATTTTTGTTTTAATTATGACAAGGTAATTTATGCCTGATTTGTTTATTTACTTAGAACTCATAATCGTTATTCACATTTCAGCCTGATTTAAGCATTATTTTTTATGGTTTTTTTGAGATGGATCTTAAACCATCAAGTGTTCCCAGCAAAAGATGGCATTTTTTCAGAAATATAGACATTAAACTTAATGAAATTTACTTTGCCAAATTCATACAATGCTTCTATTTATTTCCCTATGATAAATACCTTCTTACATCTCATTTGTTTCAGATTACCTTTCTACTTCCCATTACCCAAGAAAATGTTGTTTTTTTGCTTGTTCAGGTCAAAAGTTTAAATGAATTGATCAATATTTCAGTACTTGCTGTTAGACGAATACAACTACTCATTTCTTCTCTGCCATCACTCAGAGTGTTTTCTCCTTCTGGTATACTGTTCCTCTCTTGTCAAGTTCTTTTACTTTCACTGAAATCCAACCTCAGTTTTAAAGTGGAGCTCAAATCACACATTCCTGGTGTCAGTTTGTCCATTTTCTGGGTTTCCCCAGATCTTTTCATTTGGAATTACACTGTGTCTTCAGTAATCATTCATCATACTGTGAACACTTATAACCACCTGCCTTGTGTTCTATGTAGGTGAGGATGTTTTTGTTTTCCCACTATGATGACAATTACTATTGGACAAATTCCCTATATTTTGTAACCCTCAGGGTACTTACCTTATTCATAATATGTTTCCAGGAATGTTGAATACATTAAATGAGAAAGTTTCTTAGCCAAGGTATTGATTCCACTGAATTTACTGGTCTTCAAATATTTGTATCTGTCTGCTTTGTCAAGATATGTAGGAAACGCAATGAATGACATTAATATTTTACATGGAAGCTATGGACTTTCAGTTCTATTTTACCTCCTTTCAGTTCTGTTTTACTTCTGTTTTAGCCTTCTGTTAGCAAATCAATTAACCTTTTGAAGCCTCAGTTTGATCATCTGAAAAAAGGAAATAATGATATTTCCTCATTGTTGTGATAATTACATAGATAATAATTGCAAGGAGCTTGACACCATACTCTGGCATATAGAAAGTACTCAATAAATGCCAATTGCTAAAAATACTAATAACTGTTACTATTGTCTTCATTATTAACTTTTTACTCAGGATACATCTTAGGTATCCAAGAAGACTGACTCTGGAAAAAGCAAGAATTAGAACTCAGATTTTCTGATAGTATCTTTGTCAGAAAAAAGTTAGATAACTGAATATTTCTGTCCATTTTATGAAAGGACAATCTTGATACATATTAATACTTCATCTCAAGCCAAAATGTAAGGTTTGGGGTGGGGCCATTAAATAATCCTGCTTGAGTGATTCTACTTTGTTTCTAAGTAGTCATTGCCTGTAGAGTTTTGATGAAACATGTAATAGAGAAATTTTGGAGAGGTATCATATATAATTGACAGAATACAATTGGTTGTACTGAAATATCTTCCTTGTGCTAAAAGAATGAAAACATTGATGCATCCCAGATTTGTGGGCCTTTTGTTGGAAGTTTGTGGAGATGGAAATTTAATGTAAAGGGAAACATTTGTTTTTCCTCTGAAGAAGTCTGAAAACTTCTACATTTCAGATTTTAGGTTAAATTTTTCATTCACATTAACATTTCTGTCTTTTAGCTGATGTATAGCTCAAAATATCTCAGATCCCTTATGTCACACCATATACAAATACTAACTTAAAATTAATTACAAATCATCTAAAGAGCCAAAACTCTGAGAAGAAAACATGGGAGAAAAATCTTTATGACATTGGATTAGGCATTCTCTTTAGATAAGACAAAAAAAAGACAACTGACAAAAGGAAAAGATAGATTGCACTTTATCACAATTAAAATTTTCTTTCAAAGGCTGCCATTAAAGAAATAAAAGACATCCCAAGGAGTTGGAGAAAATACTTGTACATATATATCTGATATGGGACTTATAACTAGAATACGTGAAATCTCTTATAATTCAACAATAACAAGAATAATAACCAAGTTAAAACACGGCAAAGGATTTGAATAGACACAGCTTCAAAGAAAATGTGCTAGTAGCAAGCATGCATATGAAATGATGCTCAAAATGATTAGTCATCAGGTAAATGCAAATAAAAGTCACAATGAGATACCCTGTTACAATCACTAGGATGGTTAAAATAAAAAAGACTAATAACTCTTTTTAAATAATAAGCAAAATGTGCAGAAATTGAAACCCTCATACACTGCTGGTAGAATTATAAAATAATTCAGCCAATTTGGTAGACATCTTAACAATTCCTCAAAATGCTAAAATGGAGTTACCATTTCACCCAGTAATGCCACTACTAAGTATATACCCAAGAGAAATGAAAACATAAATGAACACCAAAACCTGTGTATGAATGTTTATAGCAGCATGATTCATAGTTGCCAAAAAGTGGAATCAACCCAGATGTTCATTAACTGATAAGATGGTACACAAAATGTGTGTATATCCATATAGTGGACTGCTGTTCAGCAATGAAGAGGAATACTGATGCTACAAAATGGATAAATCTTGGAAACATTCTGCTAAGTGAAAGAAAGTAGTCACAAAAGATCACATATTATATGATACTGTTTGTATGACATGTCCACATTAGGCAAATCCATAGGGACAGAAAGTAGATAAGTAGTTGCCAGGGGCTGGGAGGAGAGGAGAATAGGCAGTGACTCCAAAGAAAACATGAGAGTAAATGTATGTGGGCTGATTTTTGTGGAGATGAAAATGTTCTGAAATTGGGTGGAAACTCTTGGAAAGTACAAGAAAACCATTGAATCATATACTTTATTTTTAATTTTTTAAAATAGGCACGGAACCAATACATGAATTGTATACTTTGAAGGGGTGAATTTTATATTCTATTAATAATATCTCAATAAAACTCTTGAGGGATATAAGAATTTATACACACAACCCCCCACACCCTCCCCACACACCCCAGGGTACCAAACAGAAAAATGAGTCAGATTCAGGCTCCCTAGTAAAACTTATCTTTATAAATAACCTATTGTTGGCCTTATCAAATGTGCTTCCTGAAAAGAATGCTGAGATGCATGGAATTTCTAAGTCAGATTTTCATTCTGTCATCTTTCTCTAAAGTAACCAGACACTGGAATTACCACCAGTATGTTTGTCCACATTGTTTATTCCCTTCCCCAACCCCTAAAAGCCACTACAGACTTCTAATCCATCATAAAAGAATCTGACAGAAGCCCACCACGATGACTTAAGTATATCACAGGGAAGTCACACTGCTTGTGCTACCATGTTTTATGCCCCATTTTGCATTCTTTGGATGCAAATTTTGGCTCCCACCTTAGCTGCAAAATCAGGCTGCATTCTGCTTAGGGCTTGTTTTCCGTGTTAGGGTTTACCAAATATTGGGAGTTAATAGCTTCTGAGAACCTTCCCCAAAGGGGAATGGAGAGACAGTAAGTAAAGGCACTTCTCTTCTTTACTGCTCTAGGTGGACAACTTGGAAGGTAATTTTACACTGTTCTGTCCAGTTGCCCTGTGGGTGCCCATGGTGGTAACCAGTTTAATAACCCTCCCTTGGATTAGCTTTCCATCCCTGCTTTTCCCATGCTTCCTAGGCATCCCTCCATGTATCCTTCCCCCTTCGGTTTCATGGTATCCCTTCTAAAACTAAACTTCTTGTATATAAGCCCTTAACTCAGTGTCTGTTTTTAGGAGATGTCAGGCTGACACACTGTCTGATTTTTAGAATATCAAGGACCCTAGGTTAACTACTTAACGTTTCTGTGTCTCAGTTGCTTCATCTATGTGGAATAATAATTATTATTGCCTCCTGTGCAGAAAAGAGTTGAATGCTATTCTTACAGAGGCCTGCTTATGAGAATGTCCCTTGGCTGGCATCTGGGATCGTGGCTGGTACAGATATAAAATTCTCCCATACTGATTAGAGTGGATCACCATGCCTAGACTGTACAATGTGGTTTATGCTGCATGCTTGCATCCTTCTGGGAGTTTGGAATTGTGGTACATGGTAGTATAAGGGAGGGAAAATGGCTTCCCTCTTTCCTTTTAGTTTCTTGGTTGGGCTACAAATTAAATTGACACAAGGCTGGCTAACAGAGAAAAAAACCCTAATTACATGTGTAAGTGCAGCCATCCCACAAAATGGGGTCCCACAACTTGAAGAAAGGTCAGATGATTGAAGCTTATGTAGCGTCCTGAGCTTACACAAAGGGATAGGAATTTGGGGCTTCTTGGGGGGCAGGTAGGTTTGGAGAGATAGGAGGGTGAGGTGAATACAGAGTATCTTCTTATGCAGATAAATATCTTTCAGATAATAAAAGTTGTCTGGGGTAGCCCTCATATAGATATTTTTTACTAATGTAGTTTTCTTTTATAGATGTAAGTTTCTTTTACGAAAGGACAGCTTTTCAGAGCTACTCCTGTGGCTGCAGTTTCTTAGAATAACCTGCCAAATGTATGCCAAAGAAATATATTTCGGGGGTGGCACATTCTGGTTTTCTACAGTCATATTTTTGGGTGGTGTGTCCTGAGTCTACTCAGGACTTTACTGCCTACTGTCAACAGTAGGCAGAGCATACCTATGTGACCAGCTTCTCCTTCCTCACCTGCTCCTCTCAAAAAATACCCACCTGGGTACTGAGTCCCTAATAGGCATCCCTGGACCGAAATAGTCCACATGTGTTGCTGCATTTTTGTTCCTGGGAAAGACGATAGTCTGTGAGACCACCTCATGGGAGAGAGAGAGCATAAGGAAGCTTGCACATGAATTCCTCCAAATTCTACCTGGGTCTTTTCCCCTTATTATCCAACTGTGTACGATTACTGCACAGTTGTCATATATTTTTGCCATGAGTACAACTTAGATTCTGAGTCCTGTGAGTTCTAGTGAATCTCTGAGTAGAGAGCTGGTCTTGGGAATCCTTGACACACCTGCTATGGTTGTTAAGAGACTTTAGCACAATGCTTCTAACATCCTAAATGTGCAGTAAATGTTAAGATTTACTGAAGTACATGCTGTCAGCTCAATATGGGGTATCAATTGGCGCTGGGATTCCCGAGTTAATCAGATTGGCTCAGTCTGTAAGTCATATTAGATATTCAAGAGCCATAAAATGATATTAGAAGTACTAAGATTTGGGCTGGGCGTGGTGGCTCACGCCTGTAATCCCAGCATTTTGGGAGGCTGAGGCGGGCGGATCACGAGGTCAGGAGATCGAGACCATCCTGGCTAACTCGGTGAAACCCCGTCTCTACTAAAAATACAAAAAATTAGCTGGGCGTGGTGGCGGGCGCCTCTAGTCCCAGCTACTCAAGACGCTGAGGCAGGAGAATGGCGTGAACTCGGGAGGCGGAGCTTACAGTGAGCGGAGATCCCGCCACTGCATTCCAGCCTGGGCGACAGAGCGAGACTCCGTCCCCCTTGCTTCAAAAAAAAAAAAAAAAAAAAAAGAAGTAATAAGGTTTGAATTTAGCTTAGTAATGCTCAGTGCAATTGCTTTAAAACCCAGGTCCTGCCGGGCGCGTTAGCTCACGCCTGCAATCCCAGCATTTTGCGAGGCCAAGGCGGGTGGATCACGAGGTCAGGAGTTCAAGACCAGCCGGCCAAGATGGTGAAACCCCCTCTCTACTAAAAATACAAAAAAGTAGCCTGGCGTGGTGATGGGCGCCTGTAATCCCAGCTACTTGGGAGGCTGAGGCAGAGAATTGCTTAAACCCGGGAGGCAGAGCTTTCAGTGATCCGAGATCGTGCTGCTGCTCTCCAGCCTGGGCAACAGAGTGAGACTCCATTTCAAAAAACAAACAAAAAACAAACAAAAAACAAAAAACAAACAAAAACCCAGGTCCTTCCCCCTCATCTTTGGTACAGCCAATAGAAAATGAACAATACTAGCTCATGACTTTTCTATTCTTGTCAGCATGGGCCTCTTCCCCAAGCACTCCATTTAAAGTCATTGATCTAAACTTATTCTTTGCTGTGCTGCTCTTTTTACTGTTCATGTCCGCCTTGACACCATTCCCCATTTGGGGTGACCTTCCTTTGCCATCAGCTTGCCCACATCTGACCCCACTCATCATGAACTGGCTCACATCTTCTGTCTAGGGAGTTGTCATGAAGTACTTGGTTTTGGGTGTTACTAAAAATGATTTCGAAGGAGGTCCAATTTATAGGATACTTAGCCTAGTTTTAAGAGTAGTAGCAGAGGGAACCACTGTTTCCACACGAGCTTCCTGAAGTCCAGTGTTAAAAGGTTGATTAAATGCAATCTTTTAGGTGAAATGCATTTCACTTCGTAAAAGTCATGAGGCTTCTTGAATAGGCCGTTAACAAAAATCAAGACTAATTATACAGTGCTAAACATTAGAATTACAGCCAAATATTCATATAGTTATCTCAGTATTTGAAAATATCTAATCTAAGACTTCCTTAGATATAGCTGAAAGATAATAGTCTAGATAACATCTTGAGGGCAGAGCCTCTGTCTTAAATTATCTTCATGTTTATATAGTAAATAAATAAAAGTAAGTATTATTATTTTAACTAATATTTACTGAGTACTATGCACCAGAAATTGTGCTAATTTTTATAATCAATGCCTCATTTAATTGTCCTAAAACCTGCTGAATAAGTACTTGTAATTAATTTCAATTTTACAGGGTTTACAGGCCCATATAAAACATTCAGATTAGTTGAACTTAACGATCAAGTATCTCCAGCTCCAAAGCTTAACATCTTTTCCACTATGCTGTGTTGTACAGCATACTCCAAATGTTTGGTGAGTGAATGCATGAGAATGTGAGAGAGACAGACTGTCAGTTATCAGGAAACCATCTTCATCATGGAATTTTAATCTGTTCTTAACCTAAGATTTCTCTACTCTGAATGCTGCTACTGTGGTCATCATTATTAAGCTTTATTAGAGATCCCAACTCTATTTACTTGTTTTGAAAAGATACCATTTCTGAGCAATCCCAGCTGTGACTTACGATTGAACAAATCATCTGTCTCCTGTCCTACACAGCTGTGCATTGACAGCACAGATGTGGTATTTTTGCTCCGATTTGGATGGGTTGCCAATGATCAGGTTTTCCAAATGCGACGATTTGCTTAGATAAAACTAAATTTTAATATCACCTCAAGTGCCATAGCGTGTACAACCTGAAGAGCTCTCATATATACCTTGTGTGATTTTCACAGCAATACATTGGTTCAGGTAGACAACAAGAAATTTACAGATAAGAAAAGGGACTCAGAAGGTTTAGGTGATTTGTCCAAGTATACCGGCTGGAAACTCAAGGTTTCTGATTTCAACACCATGCTGGGCAGTGCCTCAATTTGAGAGGGGAAAATTGCACCCGCCTTCCCATGCCCAGTGAAGATAGGATTGTACCGATAATATGGGTTCTTTCGTTTTAGAGACCAACTTAATCACTGGAACCATCAAAGCACCCACAGGTGCATACAAAAGAACACATGTCATATACCTGTGTCATGAATAATAATGTTATGTGTCTGCACTGTTTAATAGAAACATGATGTGAGGGATGAGTGTGGTGGCTTACACCTGTAATCCCAGCACTTTGGCAGGCCGAGGCAGATGGATTGCTTGAGCCCAGGGGTTCGAGACCAGCGTGGCAACATAGCAAAAACCCTGTCTTTACAAACGAATACAAAAATTGACTTGAGCATGGTAGTGCACGCCTCTAGTCCCAGTTAATCAGGAGACTGAGGTGACAGAATCACTTGAGCCCAGGGGTCGAGGCTGCTATGAGCCATGATCATGCCACTGCACTCCAGCCTGGGTGACAAAGTGAGACTCTGTTTCAAAAAAACAAAACAAAACAAAAGAAATATGATGTGAATCAAAAATATAATTTAAACTTTTTTGGTATTCACACCATTAAGTAAAATGAAACAGGTGAAATTTACTTTAATAAATCATTTTATTTAACACTATGTCAAAAAATATTATAATTCAACTGTACCAATATTAAAACAATTACCAATTAGATACTTTACACTCATTTTTTGCTCTAAATCTTCAATTCATACTAGCCACATTGCAAATACTCAATCGTCACATCTGGCTAGTGGTGGTTACCAAGTAGGACAGCTTGGCTCTGAATAGCATGACAGTACAATTGCCATGCTTAGGCATGGAGATGCTCAGAGAAGAGGACTGGGAGGAAATTTCCCTAATCCATCCCCTTAACTTCCCCGTATTTTGTCATTCAGATGATCTCCTTTTTGTTTAAATGTAAATGTCTTTTTATATTTTTAACCTAACTGGCTAGTCATCTCACTGATATTCAATCATCTGATAAAGAGCTTCTATTCTCAAGAGTTCTCTGAGGAAGCAGTATGTCTATGCAAGGAAATACATAAACATGACTCCAGTGATTGGAACAAAATTAGAAGATTTCTGAGGAAAAATTGCTGCTATAATTTAAGAAATGTACCTTAGCAACATCCAAGGCTCACAAGAATCAAACTGGTTATTTTGGGTTAAAGTCAAATAAAAGTACTTTTTCTTCACATATTTTTCTTTTTGTCATTTAGCTAAAACGAATGGTTGATAATGATTAAAAAGTAATTTTACTATAGAAAGAGAAGAAAAAGCCAGAAAATATTTAAAGTACTCTTCAATTTATTTAATCAATTATGTCCTGATAAAATTATGCTAATTGCAATTCAGATTGCAAGGATTTTGGTATTTTTTCACAGCCTTTTAGGTATTTATTAACACAATACAACACATTCCTATGAAATTAACATATAGGATTTTACATGAATTATATATTTGTATAAAGAATTTTCCCTAACTGACAAAGCTTACCAGAGAGCATTTAAATACCATGTTTTAGATATAGATATATATAGTGCACACATGTACTTTTCTTAAACCTTTGCGAATATGACTCTCTTCTGAGACCTGTCTGAAATTCTGTAGTATTTCCTAAAATGACTTGATCACATCAGCATCATCATCCAATAATAATAATAAAAACAATGACCTGAACCAGATATTGTGCTAAGTTTTACAGTCAATGTCTCATTTAACTGTCTAAAGCCTGCTAAATAATGAGTATAATTATTAATAATTGATTCCAATTTTACAGGGTTTACAGGGCCATATAAAACATTCAGAGTAGTTGAACTTAACACTCAAGTATCTCTAGCTGCAAAGCTTAAGATCTTTTCCACTATACTGTGTTGTATAGCATACTCCAAATGTTTGATGAGTGAATGCATGAGAACAACTGGTAAGATTTATCAATGCTTGTTAATGCTAGTACAATGCAAGTTTTTTTATACTCTTTACATGCATTATCTCATTTTGTCTTTACAGCAACCCTATTTTGGTAGCTATTCTGACCAGTAACAGGGTGTCTAAAGACTATATAGCTAAAAATAGGTAGGCTGTTTTTAGTTTTTTATGAATATTGCTAAATAACTCCATAGAGTTTGTACTAATGAAGCCACTCACCAAAAATGTATGTGAATGTCCATTACCCCAGGTATTTATCAACAGTGTAACACTTTTGATCTTTGCCAACTCGATAGACGAAAACATTAAGAGTGAAAATATATTTGTTTTCATTTGCATTTTTAAGTTATAATTGAGATCAAGTTTTTTTCTTAGCTCTTATCACCCTCTACCTCTAAATAATGGCTTGACCAAGGGATTAACAAGCTCTAAATGAGATGACTTTATTATGAGTGGGAAGTCATAAGAAAGGTTGAGTGGAAAGAAGAGACAGAGGAAGTTTTTGACCCAGGAAGACAGATTCTACTTTTGTGAATAGTCCCTATTCGCTTCTCTGAAATGAATCGAGCACTTCTGATAGAAATCTGAGTGCATGCAAAGAAATTGGTTAATGGGGCACCTGTTAAGAGCATTCAAACTATTCAAGCATGGCTAGCTGCCCTGGCTGCTATGATTATATTTTTAAACTAAATGGGGGTCAGACTGAACTGTCTTGAGATATGACAGTTATTAAACATATACCCACAGAAACCCCAAAGGGATGCTAATAATTGACGGCCTTTTATTTTTACATACCAGATTCTTCACTAATCCCGGTCTGAAATCCACTGTTGACTCTTCACTCAATAAAATCATATGAATATTGAGTATTTTATTGTCAGTAGATGGCATTCTCCACTAGAAACACACTTCATAACTCCACTGTATGGCCTCTACGTAACCTCTTAAATGGTCGATTAAAAAGCCTTTGCCTGTTTTTGTTTTTTGCAGTCTTGTGATATATTCTGCATTCTCCCTTAGGGCTATATGCATTGATTAGCATATAGATGGCTATTCTTAACTAGGCCAATACTATTCAGCATGTACTACTTGATTTAGGAATAATAGTATTTGTGTAAGGATTATTTCCAGTGAACCAGGATAGGCATAGATGGTTCGAGAAATCAAATCTGTTGAGAATCTTCAGACCATTTTCTTGGTGCTAATTTCAGTGCCCACCCCCTCACCCCCAATTGTACCTTTTAACAAAGCAGCCCTATAATAGAATCATCCTAGATCATAGTTATTATCTGTTGCGGGGACGTGAAGGTCATCTAGCTTACTCCCCTAATTTTGTGGATGAAGATGTTCATTATAATAAGTAAAGACTTTTCTAAGAAAGTCAATGGAAAAGTCAGGACTCCCTAATTTGAGCCCAGTGAGTTTTCCTTTCTCAGAATTATCCATGCCCTTTTTAAATAAGGAGTGAAATACACAGCAAAAGGCAGAAGAAAATCAAACAAAAAAATCACCTGGAAAATCTACTTTATGCAATTAGTATTGGTAATGCTTCTTCACGATTCCAGCAATGCCATATAATTCTTTGCTCTGTTAGGTATCTAGTATTTTTCCTTGTTTTAAGGCGATAATTTGTCTGGTAGATTCTGAAATGGCAACCTGCCATTTGGCAAGAAAACCAGTAATGGATATGCATTTAAGAAATTTTATCGGGAGGCCAAGGCGAGTGGATCACTCGAGGTCGGGAGTTTGAGACCAGCCTGACCAACATGGTGAAACTCCATCTCTACTAAAAATACAAAATTAGCTGGGTGTGGTGACGCACACCTGTAATCCCAACTACTTGGGAGGCTGAGGCAGGAGAATCACTTGAACCCAGGAGGAGGAGGTTGCAGTGAGACAGGATCACACCATTGCACTCCAGCCTGGGCAACAAGAGCGAAAGTCCGTCTCAATAAAAAAAAAAAAAAAAGGAAGTTTTCATTGTGTCTGGCTAAGACTTACAAACTTCATCAGCTTGTGGAGTTAGTCTCTGCTCATCGCATTTATATACAGAGCTACTTATCTGATTTGCCTTTATTCCCGACACTGGACCAAGAAATTGTTGATGGGGATTTATGCTGCTGATTCTAATAAGAAATTTCATTAAATGCCCTTTTATGAAACTAGCAGGATTGGGTACAATACCTAACATTAGGAAAAAGTCAAATAATTTTCTTTAGCATGAGGCAGGTGCATTTTTGATTGTCTTTGTCATAAAGAAATTTTATTTTAATCTCTATTAGCTACTCCAAAATAAGCTTATCATTTTATGAGTGTGATCGTCACAAAGAGCATATTTCTCTTTTACTTTTTTCTCTTCCCTTTTTCTCTTGTTTAAGAAGTAGCACCAATTTCTTTGCCAGAGGAACATGTGATTGTATTTTCAGTATTTTCTCACTCACAGGAGATTCAAGTTTATGCTAACTAGAGACCAGAAACTTGTCTTTCTTGTTGCTTGAAGCTTTGACAAAATTTATTCACTTGCTTTGAACAGTATTGCCCTGAGTTTATTCTTTTGGGGAAAAGAAGGCCATACTTACTTGGAAAAATTGAGTTCTTATTTATCTTGGCTTATCTGTTGTATAGATAACATCTGCTGTCTCAGAGCTTACTCAGAACTAACAAAAGAACCAAGTGGCAGAGAACACCCGTAAGTTTATACATTTCAGAGACAAAAAGGATTTATTTTTGCCTGTTCTATTTGTCTTTTGACTAGAGTTTGAAATGAATGATTATTGTGAATAGTTTGAGATGTAATGGTGCCAACATTATCAATTTGTACATTTATCTAGGTTATGCATACTAGGATTATGCATACTGTGATAACCTAAAAACTATTTAGGTTAAGCAGCTTATTACTGTACAAGTTAACTTTGATACAGTTACAAACACAGAACCTCAAATATCTATCCAGGGAAGGAATATCTTAGCCTGTTTTTCAACATGCTACAGTAAATATTTAATATTTTAAAATTTTGACATTAACACATACAGTATCTTTTTATTTTCCTCCCCTTTTTCTAATAATTCCTATAGTTGTTTTTATAAATTTTTGAACTCTTCTCTCTGCTTAAAATAAAATTTCTCCCCAATGCAAATTGTGTTGTCTGTTAACTGTTTAGTAAGAGGAGCTTTGCTATCCTATATGATGAACACTTGATTATGTATTTTGATTAGTGGTTACTATGCCAACTAGAGAACTAGATTTCAGTAAAATGATCCCACTAGATTGTAAATTTTGTTAATTTAGAAGTAACAAGAGCATCTAGTACTATGCATATTCTTGGGCTAATTCATTTATTTACTATCATTTATTTTATATTAACTCATTTATTTATTATTACAATACATCCACTTAACACCCAGGTTTTCAGTGGCCACTCTGAGAGAGGCATTGTTCTAAGTGCTGGAATACAAATACGAGGCATTATCTTGCTTCAGTACACATAGAATGTAGTTGATAAAATGTAGTTGAAGGAAAGATTTCGTAAACTAGTCAAGAAATTTAGTGCAAGTAGAAATGTTATTATAGGAGATACAGCAGTAGGCCATCTTAATTCAGTGGAGAAGGGTTCAGGAAATTGAGGTTGGTCAAGTTGAGTTTTGAGGGATGTGAATTGAGTGCTTCTTTAGATATAAGGTACTATAAGTTGTACACATTATTATGAAAATACTGTGTAGCAGCAACATAATCATAATCATTATGAAGTTACAGGATAGTCTCATTGGGAGCAGTTGTTCAGTTTACATCCTCTAGGTCATTGCTAAAACTCTCTAATTTGGCAGGAAGTACGTAGGAGCTGAAGATAGGAGAGTCCACTCTGCTGATTAGCAATGAAAGCACAGGCTACCCACTGAACCTCTCCTACTTTACTTCCTTATCTGTGAACTGGGATAATACCATTAGGTGCTCATTTAATGTCATTTAATGCTTGACATAAAGTGTAAATGACATCATGTGTATGGAAGCATATTTTAACTTGAAAAGCCCTATTAAGTGAAACTGACTTTATTCTCTACATATTTTTTTTCAACACCTGCTGTGTTCAATTCATTGAACTACATGTGAAGAGTAAATAGTTTTGTTTTGTTTTAGTCTCTAAGAAGCAATGAGCATTTTTAAAAGGTCGTTATTGAACCCGGAACTTTTTGTTTGGAGGCTCAGGAATAATGTTAATTATTTCCCTTGGGAATGCTACACGAGCAATGTCTGTGTCCAAATGGGACATTAAAAAAGCATGTCCTCAAACTATCATTTTTATTTATTCACTTTAATTTCACTCACTAATATCTATTGGATGTCAGGCTCTACACTAGACATCAGGATGCCACTCTCATTTGGTGGGCAGTTAAGGCTGCAGTCACAAATCACACATCATAAAAGAGAGGGAGATAGCAAGGGAGATCACATATCAAGTAGGGAGATAGAATGAATAGGTAGAAGACAGTTAAGAGAGATCATGCCAGAAGAAAGAGTATGTACAAACGCCCTGAAATGGGAAGGAACATGGCACATTTAAGAATTGAAAGTTCTTCAGTGTAGCTGGACTGCAGAGAGCAAGATGGAGGATGGTAGAAGATGAGATGGTGGGAATATTTGGCAAAGGCCAGACAGTGCAGGGATTTGTAGGCCAATTAAAGAATTTTGGCCTTCTCTCTATGAGTAATGGGAAGACAGTGAAACATCTTAAGAGGGTTGAGATAAGAGGGATGATCATACTAGCTACTAAAGTTTGTGGAGTCAGGAGTGGTAGGTTGTGGGGAGGTGGTGAAGATGAAGAGATGTGAATGAAGTAAAATGGTCTCGACTTAGTGGTGGATTGGCTTCACAGGAGGCATGAGAGGGAGGCAGAATATCACATGGAATTTAAATTTAGAAAGGTTTACTGTAAGCTGGGTGCAGTTACTCATGCTTGTAGTCCCAGAAACTCCAGAGGCTGAAGCAGTAGGATCACTTGAGGCCAAGAGTTGAAGCTACAGTGAGCTATAACCCACCACTGCACTCCAGACTCAGCGGCAGAGCAAGACACTGTCTCAAAAACAAAAGGAAAAGCAAAAAGAGAGAAAGGTTTAGTGTAAAATCTTTGAGAGTAAAAAGAGAGAGGGATTTCTAAATCTTGGATTATCCTTATGCCATTTAAAAGCTTTATAATTGTGCACCTTCTCTAACTTATATAATATAACCTTCTTGAAGGTTAGATTTCAGGTTTTAAAACATTTTATTTCTGGTTTAAAAATTTGGCAGAGATTTTAAAGAAATGTTAAGTGGTAAGAAGGGAGTTGTTTTCATGTAGTTTGTAAGGAATGAATACTGGTATTTTTATGATCTGATTAAATTTATCCCTTAATTTTAAGTGAGACAGTTTGACTTTCATATGAAGATTAAATAATTAATTTTGCTTACTTAAGATATTCAGATTTAAATCAGCCTATAGGCCATTTTTAAAATAGATTTACTGTGATAATTTTCTTGCTCATCAGGGTAACTTATTAAACAGATTATAAAATATCATAATAAAATCAGGTCCTCTGTAAATTCAGCGAAGAACGTTTTTTAACATGACTTGCCATTGAGATGTTTTTATAAGACCAGTGATACCCCTGGAAAGTAACTGACTATTTTAAAGAAAAAAAAATGTCTAGGTTTATTCCTCATTGTAAAATTCACTTTTTAAATTTGCAGGCTATGAACAATTGAATTTGAGGAATAATATATTTTGGAATATGTGCCATTTTATTTAAATAAGTAAATAATTATATGGTGAAGGAATAAATAAATATGTATTATATTCTAGGAATTGTATAACAGTTTTGATTACTGATTTTGATGGGACTACTTTTCCTTATGAATTATGGAATATATAGCTAAATCTTATATAAACAATATATAATGCAACAGCAGTATATTTTCTATTAAACTGCAAAACAGTAGGTTAATTTTAACATCAGATTTAGTCCAAAAATTATTTGCCAATAAAATGAATAATGGAAAATTTTTAATAATAAAATTTCATTTGCTGATGTATAATAAAATTGTAGATTTTTCAAAATAAAAAAATCTTAGAAAATATCTTAAATTTGTTATTGGAATTGCTAAATACAATCTTCAGTGTATTTAATGCTTTCCCTTCAGCTATTTATTTGGCTTTAAATATTTGGTGATTTTTAATAAAATGTATATGTTTTGCTATGTTAAAAATCCGAATGTTGTCAAACTGTGCGTTTTGGAATCTAAGTTACTCCTGTAAAAATTATTTTATATGTTGTCATTTTTAATTATCAGTTGGCTATGTGTTTTGTTTTGTTTTGTTTTGAGACAAAAGAGTCTAGTTATGTCGCCCAGGCTGTAGTACAGTGGTGCGATCTGGGCTCACTGCAAGTTCTGCCTCCCGGGTTCACACCATTCTCCTGCCTCAGCCTCCTGAGTAGCTGGGACTACAGACGCCCGCCACCACGCCCGGCTAATTTTTTGTATTTTTAGTAGAGACAGGCTTTCACCTTGTTAGCAAGGACGGTCTCAATCTCCTGACCTTGTGATCCACCCGCCTCGGCCTCCCAAAGTGCTGGGATTACAGGCGTGAGCCATCGCACCCGGCCTCGCTCTGTTTTTATTAGAAAAATTCTCAATAGTCATCTTTTAAGTGAGTCAACCTAATACCTTTTAATTTTGTACAAGGTTCTCTGTTTTAATAACTTTTAATTTAGTGCATATATCGTGTACTGGAGAATTATCAATTTATTTGATTGTTTTAGCAATGTATATTTTGGTAATTCTGTGTTAATAATGTGATTTGTATTTGCTTATTCAGTTGCTGATAATCTGTGGCATTACAGAGTTTGATTTATGTGGACGATCCTTGGACTTAAAAAGGATTGCTGACCATTTAAGAAAGTTTAATTAAGGAGTATAACATTGAGTCCTAACTCTGCTAATGCTTGTCTAAGCTACACACAGATACATGCACAGACACACATACCCTCAAATCTCATAGCAGCAATGACTGAATTACAACAAAGGGGATAGTATCCTATCCTGCTAGGCCATCACACTATGGATCAGCAGTGTAGAGCAAGTCTTGTGGGGCCTGATCTTGCTCTTATAAGCTGTGGGATCTTGGGCAATTCAGTTTCCCTAAGCTCAGTTCCTTATTTATAGTCAGTGAGATAAATCCTATGGTCTCTTAGGTTCCTTTTATTTCATAATTCAAAAAGCTGAAGTTAGAGGTTAATAATTTTGTATTGGTAAGACTGCAATAATAGTCTTCTTATTATAATTAATAAATTAAGAAGTTACAGGGAACAAGGGAGAAAGGTAAATTCATTTATAGGGATAAGACAATAGAAGGGTACAATTAATTTATTTGGTCACCAGTGTTCTTGTTTTCTTGCTGAATTTTATGGGATGGGAAGAGATCTAGGAAGGAAAGCTCCTCTGTACCCTATTGCCCTACCTGACATAAAAACTCAGGATTGACCCATCTTAAAATCATCCATTTTGAAAGAATCCCTGATAACCTTGTTAGCTCAAGGTTATCTTTTATCTGATTTCTCTCTTCCTGGATAGGTTGCAGACTGAAGAGCATTAAAATACCTGTTTTCTTAGTGTTTTTCCTTTCTGTATTTGAATAATTCACTTGATTCTTCCAGGCCACTTAAATGAAAGAGTGTTATCTAAGAATGCTAATCTTAGTTCCTTTTGTTTGAAATTAGAGAAATAAATGCATTATATTTTTAGTCTAGATAGTTAAGTCCTGGATGCCCTTTACTCTGGTCATTTAAAAAACTAAAGTATTTTCAGTTGCCTTTCATATTGTGGGGTTAGATATTCATTTGAGATATGTTTTCTTTTTTCCTTTTCCGTTCCTTTAGTTAAAACGAAATTTTATCTAAAGTAGGATAATAAGGGGAAAGATCCATTTGATTTGAGTATTGGGCTTATTTTGCATTAAATCCTCCTTTTGTTCCTGTTCATGTATTATTTTAAGCTCCTTTCTCCAAATATACCAACAGCAGATATCAAATGACCATTACTTCATACTAGAAGGAATTTTTATAAACCAGGCCAAAGACTCCACTAGATTTCTCAAACTTTTTTTCTAACTCTGAAATCCTATGATTTTATGATTTTTAATATATTAGAGTAAACCTAGAAAGTTGTAATTTTGTGGGTGAACAATAGTTAGATGGTGTCGGTTTCATATGATTCAACCTACATATGGAAGCTTAGTCATTGCATTGTTTAGGAAAACTAACTCATGTATGAAAATGGTAATGTCAAGCAATGAAGCTTATTAAGACACTAACATCATTTTTAAAATTTAGTTTTGAATACTAGATATTAAAAATTATATTTTAAACGTTTGTAAATCCAGTGAGAATAAAATTTCTTTGCATATCTTTTTTTTTTCACAGGGAGTTTTTTTCTGTGTTTTATGAGAGAAATCACAGGCATTATAGTTTGTTTTCATTGCAATTGCTACATAGCTGTTGAATATTTGTAGTAATTTTTAATGACTAATGAAGTGCATGCTTGATTATATGCCATTAGTAAAAATATATTTTTATGGCAAAGGGCAGTTTGCAGCATGGCATTGACAAAGGCAATATATAAATGTGTTATTCCCCTTCAAAAGAATGCAAATCAGTATAAACAAATTTTAAGGGAAATATTTAAAAATAAACAATTAAAATAATGGATATTTATTGTGTGTTACTTATTGAGATGATATGAATATGTAAATAGAGCACTTACGTCTACTTATTTTCAGGGGCCAGTGTACTACTAATTAGAAAAGTTGTAAATATCATAACTACTTTAGTAAATTAATTTCATTTTTATTGCTTACATTTTATTGCTTGGTATTCCAGGCATTGGATAGATAGTTACAATGCTGACATCAAGTGTGTTCTCATGATTATTTCTCTGCTTTCTAACCATCAACTCATCATACGTTCCTTGTCCTCCTGCTACTTATTGTCACTTGCCATTTCACTCATTATTTGCTTCTCTCTGTCCTTGCTCATTCAATTCTCTTTTCCAGGGATACCCCTGCTTTCCAGTTCTTACCTGCCAAAGCTGTGTTTGGCTTCTAATGTTTAGTTTAATGTCTGCATCTTCTGCAATGTCTTTCAGATGTCTGCAGTCAGAACTCCTTACTCTAGGTCACTACCGTCAGCTTGTCTTTCCACTGGAGCTCATCCAGAACACATTGCTTTGTGACCAAACACGTTCTCTGTGTATCTGCCTCCCAATTAGATTGCGTATTTCTCTTCCCCATGTTCCCTGCTTTGGCACAAGTCATGCTCTTCTAAGCAATCCAGGCTCGTTCAGTTGAATTATTTTCTAAAATTAAAACGGTATGCCAGACAAGGTAATACAGGTCTAGGCTTGATTTTTCCTGAGGGCTGTGTTTGCAGTGGGTGGGCCAATTATTTCTGTTCCTTTTCAAAGGATCTCACTTATCTTCTTGTTTTCTGCCCCATTGGATAAATCATCTCATGCCATCATTTATTTAACTTCAAACCCAATTCCTAAATGTTGAGGAATACAAGAACAAGAGCATGTCTGCGTCTGCATACATGGTCTTAGGTATTGGGTGAAAGACCATCAAAAACTTATATTAGTACTGGAAAGAACACAATTATTTTAAAATACATTAAATGCATAATAATTTTTAAAATTAAAGGTCAGGAAGAAATCTCTAATAGAAATCACAAAACGATAGACATTTTCTTTGACCATTCTTGCTTTGCTTCTGTAATGTATATTGAATATTAATATAAATAACAGCAGTAAGGACAACCATAATGGCTACTACCATGTCATAGAATGTACTATATGCATTCACATGTTTCATCTGATTTGGTCCATATATCATAGAGGCTATATATGTTATTCAGACTCAAGATAGAAGGGATTCATTAGGAAAGGGTTCATAAGAAAAGTAAGCTTAAAGCACAATGTTTTTTTCCAGCTTTTCATTTCAGGGGTACATATGCAGGATGTACAGGTTTGTTACATAGGTAAATATGAAGCAGCGACACTTTTTTAACATCAGTTCTCCAGTGAGTTCATAGCAGATTACAGGGTCAAAATATACATTCATACAGCATAGTAAGCATCATTTAAACTTGTAGAGGTAAGAAAATTGTCCTTGAATAGTCAATTCAATCTTCCTATGCTCTATTGAGTGTATCTATCTATGGATACAAAATGAATAAAGATGGATCTGGACATTTCACCCTTCCACATATGGGAGTAAAAACTATAAGGAGACTAATAATATCGTGCATCACAAATTACTGGCTGCAGTTAAAGAAGTTTTATTCATATCCTCATGATCTCACAGGGAACCAGTATCTTGAGAGTTGACGAACTTTCCATAAAAACACTAATCACATATAACAGTTCAGTCAAAATCTACTGATATAGATATTCCAAAGTACAGCAGGAATTTAGAACAAAAGATGGAAAATTTGAAGGCTCTGATCCGTAACATTTCTTCTTGAAATATTTCAGCTGACTTGCTTAGCCTGGTATGCAAAATCTGGTGCAAGCTGAGCGCGGTCTAAGTTGCCTCATCATTTCAGCTCTCCATGCTTCTGTATTTGTATACTTCCATACTTAGCAAATAACTGTTCTCCCTTCATGGAATATATTATTATCCTCTGCCACTGTCCTCTTAAACCTGGCAAATGCATAGCTTTCTTTTGAGACCTACCTTTGTTAAGACCTAGCTCTTTGAAGACTTCCCTGATTGTCCAAGGTAATGTTGACTTTACTTTGTAACTGTATGTATTTTTCTTATGTCAGCCACCACTGCTCTGGTTTATTACTATATTTTTCTCTCCCAAATAAGACAAGAGGTTCTGTTAGGAGTGGAGCCTTAATATCCATTTTTATATGATGAATTGCTAGGCCCATGTGTGGGCTGTATTAAAGGATTAAAGCAAGCTTGTTCAACCTGTGGCCCATGGGCCACATGCGGCCCAGGACAGCTTTTATTGTGGCCTAAGACAAATTCGTAAACTTTCTTAAAACATTATGAGATTGTTTTGTGATTTTTTTTTAGCTCACCAGCTATCATTAGTGTATTTTATGTATGGCCCAAGACAACTCTTCTTCCCATGTGGCCCAGGGAAGCCAAAAGATTGGACACCCTTGGGTTAAAGCCTGTTAGTAATGAGTAAATGAACAAAATGGAGTGGATGAATAGTGTAGTTCAGTATAGACAAGTTAAATAATGCTTTTCTCAATGATAAGGGCAAAATGAAAATTCTGAGATTTCTACATGCATTATTCTTGAAATCTTTAGTATTTTACATGTGGAAAGGTCATTGTTCAGGTTCTCATTTGATAGAGCAATAAGTTTTGAAGACATTCCCAATGGTGTAAATTGCCATACTTGTGCAGTATAGGCTGGTTGCCCACAGGAAAATATTGGAGACAAAGCTGAAAGCAATGTAAAAACCTTGTGAAAAAGCAGAATGTATCTTTGAATAACTGCACTTAATATGTTATTCAGCCTAATTTGTGCATTTTAAGTAACATGTTGATGAGTTGTACAGTCGTTTTCCCTTATAAACAGGCCATACCACAACTCCAAGTAGATGCCTGCAGATAGTACTGAACCCTTATATATACTATGTTTTTCTTATGCATGCATACCTATGATAAAGTTTAATTTATAAATTAGGCATAGTAAGAAATTAATAACTATTAATAAAATAGAACAGTTATAACATCATAATGTAATAAAAAACTGTGTAAATGTGGTTTCTCTCTCCCTGTGTGTGTCTCTCTCTCATCTCACAATATCTTATTATACTGTACTCACCTATTTTTGGACTGTGGGTGACCACAGGTAACTGAAGCTGTGGAAAGCAAAACCATGAATAAGTGGGGACTGCTGTATGTGTTGTAGAGCTGTGCTGTCCAGTCTGTCAGCCACCACTTACATGTGGCTACTGGGATATTGAAATGTGTGCCCAAAGTGATATGTGCTGTAAGTGAAAAATAAACATCAGGTTTCAGAAGATAAGTACAAAAAAAGGAATATGAACTATTTCACTATTATACTGTTTCTCTGTTGAAATGATATTTTGAGTATATTAGGTTAAATAAAATATATTATTAAACTTAATTTTATCCCTATCTCTTTACTTTTTAAATGTTACTGCTAGAAAATTTCAAACTGCATATGTGTCTTGCATTGTATTTCCATTGGGCAGTCCTGGTTTAGAAAGGAAATTATGATTATCAAGAGAATAAAGTCATTAAATAAAAAGAAAGGTTAAATAAAGTATGACCCGTCAGGAGAGGGACAAACAAGGAGAAGGAACAGGATTAGTCAGCCCAACCATGGAAACATGTAGCGATTGCTCAAGGGCTTGTGCTCTGAATCTGAAAATGCTGTAATGGTTCTGTGGAAATACTTTTAGAGCTAGTAAATGAAAATAAGTGCCTACATAACATATTAACTTAAAGAATTCATGATATTTAATGTTCAATAACTATGGGAAGGCTTAATCAACCTACTATGATATTTTAATTAAAAAGCATTCTAAAGTCAAATAAATTGAGAAATACTATCCGTCTTCCATAATAGATACAATGGATGGTTTAATGTTAAATACCCTGAGAAGTCTTACAGCTAAAAATTTATCACTGTTTCAAACAGAATTGTTCCCATATCTGGATGATAGAACTCACTCCTCCTATATATTTAATAATCAGTATTCTATGAGATATATTTTGGGAGAAATTTAGTAGAAGATAAAGTCACTATATTTTATTAGGGATGAAACTGAGGCTAGGGAGATCCCTAATTTATTTGAGATCTTACATGTGGGCAAAATAGACAGATTGATGCAATATCCAGCACAGTTTAACAAACAGTTTCCGAGTAGCTACTTTGTGCCAGTTATTCATTCTGGCAATAAGATGAATAATACAGCCAGGTTGGAGAATATCACAGTTCATAGATTCTCAGTTGATTGTTCTCATGGTTTCAGAAAAAGGCAATGACAGTGTGTACACTGACCCAGAGGGTGATTCTCGTGCTATACTTAATTTTCCAATAACTCCTATTGCATTGAAACTGTTGCAACTATTCTTCAGAAGTATAGACATTGAAATAAGTAAAAGAAAATAGTAATGTACATTGAGTTTTAGAAATGTACCACGTACATATTTTTAGAACTCTTAGCATTTTGATTTAAAATAATAAAAATGGGTGTACATATTTTCTTCTGTAGACAAAAGACTGTAGGGAAAATTTCTAAATTTAACCTAATTTATTAATTGAGTCTCCTTGGTCACGTGTTATGAAAAATTATATACCTTTCAGCTACCTGTAACTATGTCTTCTATGAGTATCAAGAACTGTCTAGCTTTGCCGAAGTTTTTATATTTTTCATGAATTCGTACTTAAATCCTAGTAATAAATAGGGTTCCTTTTTTGAGAATTATTCCTTTTCTCTCACCTCTAATTTCAACTTTACCAGCAGCAGGCACACAGAGAGGTACGTCTGTGTGCACATATATGCTCTACCTTACACTCTCACATTCTCACACTGTCAGATACTCTTAGATAAATACCTTTCTGGATGTTAGTTTTTCAGAATGTCAGTGGTCCCAATTATTTTCCTCAGGTACAGATAAAAATTTTAACCCTATATTCTCTGCTACATTTCTGTTTAATGGCATTGATGTGTTTTTAAAAAAATTACCATACAATGCAATTGCATATTTTGGACATTCTTATCCTGCAACTACCTTCTCTCCCCAAAATGTTTAGATTCTGTGGCTGAGATACAGTAAAGTGCACAAAATCATGCAATCATTTACTTATTCATTCAACAAATTTTCATCAAGGCAATGGGCTAGCAATTGTGGGGATAATAAAGAAAGCATTTTTAATACCCCTTATCCTGAAAGGAAACCTTTAATGGGAAGATATTTTTGCCATCATATTACATTTTTTTGAGTAATAAAATTGCTGTGTTTAACATTTGCCTTAAGTAACTTCCATAAATAGTTACTTTCATTCTGGCCCATAGCTGTGCTGGAGATAGTGGTAGGCACATCTTTAACTCAGGAATTAGTTTGAAGTTGCAGAATTTTTAGTAAAAGTAGTATTTGTTGATTTATTACATATATTGGCAGCAATGCAATGTGTATATACAATTATAGGAAATACCAAGAAAGATAAAAATTAAAAGACAAACAGCTTATAGTAATTACCCACAAGGGGCTTTTTACCAAGAAAAGGAGAGAGGGGATGGTGGGTTCAAACAAATTATTCTAATAGAAGATGAGTTCCTAAAATAGGTATAGATGAATTTTGATGGGGGATTCAGAAGAGGGGAAAAATCCTCTCAGGGGGATTCAGGTAATGCTCGTGGAATGAGTTGGCAGTGGATTTGTTCAGTGTAATGTGGCTGCGATTTGGACATACAGACTTGGTGGAGATGTTCACTGCAATTTGAGTAAGCAGTGCAAACATACACATGGAGACAAGCAAAGTCTTAGGGCATGGATGTGAACAGCAACTGGAGGCGGTCAGTTAAGTACAAGCATTGAATGGGAAATGAATGTGAATGCCATGCGCAAAGCCCATATGCACTGTGTTCTACTATATATTTACACAGGTGCCTTTTCTTTCTCTGGAAGGGAGATTTCCATGGATGCCTTTCTAGGTGGACGTCATACCCAGCGTTCTGTTGATAAGCTAATGCTGATGCAGTGACTGCAGTAATTCTTGAGCATGCCATCTTTACCAGCTCTGCTAGAGTTTTGAATGTTCAAAAGAAAAACCCAAGTACCTATTAAATCATCAGATGCCATAGTGTGTTTATAAAATCAGATGAAAGCCAGTTTCTACATTAGAGCAGATCTACTTTTCTGTACTTGGTTGGTGTTGTAAGGAGAGATTATTCTGCTTGCCTAAGAAGGTTAAGCTGTCATCTAGTTAAATATGGACTTAAAATAATGCTGCCAAAGCAGTTGCCTCTTGTGATTGATGATGCTGATGACAGATGATGATAGTTTTGAAATCAGTTTTACAGGGGAAATTGCTATTTTTCTACTTTGGCTGATGTTGTAGTTTAGATCTGCAAATTTCTTGTCATATTCGGGAACATTTTTGATTAAAAGGAAAATTGCTAAGGACTGTATTCTCGATGATAAAACGGCTCTAAAATTGAGCTATGGGGCAAATGATTATAAGTTGACTTATACATATTATTTGAGTGACAGCAGTTATTCTTGGCTTTACAGTGTCATTATGAGTTATATTTTGGGGAACAAATAGCAACCCATGTCTAGTCAGCAAAAGTGGCAGGAAGTGTGGTACTTAGAAGTTATGATAATAATAGTGTCTTACTAAAGTCATCAAAGAACTTTCATATTTATTACTGTTAAATTTTCTCTACAATTCTCTCAGGACTTAATGCGTGTGTTTCCTCTCCTTGAATTGTTCTTCCCCTCAGATACCTACATGGCTTGTTTTCTTTCTTTAGAAGAATAGCCGCACCCGCTCTGCAGTCTCTCATTCCTCCACGGCATTTATCACCATCTGACATGTGATATGTGTATTTGTTTACTATCTCCTTATGCTAGGTTGTAAGCTGTGTGGGTGCTGAGAATGGTTTCTTCAGTGCAATAAAATAAGAACCTATAAAAATTCCTGGCTCATAATAGGTACTCAATTAGTAATTCTTGAATCATTAGCTCTATGAATAAATCTTTATTTTATACATGGACGTCTAAATATTGTGGTCATGATATAAAAAGAAGCTAATGTTTGGTGCCAGAATCAAATTGAAGCTTTTCAGTTTTTTTAACCAAATTGCTTTGGTTTGTGTCTATGTAAGTAATATAGACAACAAATAGCCCTGAAAAAAAGGAGTAATAGTGAGGACTTACTCTTAGGTGGGAACTATTTCTATACCTCATCACATTCTGGAATCAATCACTCAATTTTGTTTATACAAAATTGCTGGTAACGGCTACTCTATACCACTGCATTGTGTAAGCCTGTGCACAGACACTGGTCTGAAAAAGCCATTTTCAGAAAGGAAAAGAAAACAGAACATAAACCCCCCAAATATTTTTTAAGGCCAATAACATTGTTTCCATTGGGTAAACACGATCAATCAAAGCTCTACAAGCTTTATATGGGTTGCTTCCTTAACAAATATGTTTTTTGCCTTGGCCATTCATCATATCTGGAAGTTTGGGTGATGAGCTTGAGCACTCTCTTACGTTAACACTGAAAATAGCCACTTGGTGGATTTGTAAAAAGAAAAGCCTGTAAAAGTGACAGAACAAACATGCATTCTCCTGACAATATAAAATAGGATATTGTCGCTTGTTTATATTGGTGTTGGCTTGGTGTAATAAAATTCAGCTGAATTTTAAGAAGAGGATTTGTTTTAATGGGAAATTACGTTGTGAATGGAAAAGGCTACAATGCAGATACGAAAGGTATTCCCGTGTAACTCTTTCACAAACAGGTTTGTAATATGTATCCATGTGCCATGTTGATTTCCTGCACCCATTAACTCGTCATTTAGCATTAGGTGTATCTCCTAATGCTGTCCCTCCCCCCTCCCCCCACCCCACAACAGTCCCCGGAGTGTGATGTTCCCCTTCCTCTGTCCATGAGTTCTCATTGTTCAATTCCCACCTATGAGTGAGAACATGCGGTGTTTGGTTTTTTGTCCTTGCGATAGTTTACTGAGAATGATGTTTTCCAGCTTCATCCATGTCCCTACAAAGGGCACGAACTCATCATTTTTTATGGCTGCATAGTATTCCATGGTGTATATGTGCCACATTTTCTTAATCCAGTCTATCGTTGTTGGACATTTGGGTTGGTTCCAACTCTTTGCTATTGTGAATAGTGCCGCAATAAACATACGTGTGCATGTGTCTTTATAGCAGCAACCATGATCAAGTGGGCTTCATCCCTGGGATGCAAGGCTGGTTCAACATACGCAAATCAATAAATGTAATCCAACATATAAACAGAACCAAAGACAAAAACCACATGATTATCTCAATAGATGCAGAAAAGGCCTTTGACAAAATTCAACAACCCTTCATGCTAAAAACTCTCAATAAATTAGGTATTGATGGGACGTATCTCAAAATAATAAGAGCTATCTATGACAAACCCACAGCCAATATCATACTGAATGGGCAAAAACTGGAAGCATTCCCTCTGAAAACTGGCACAAGACAGGGATGCCCTCTCTCACCGCTCCTGTTCAACATAGTGCTGGAAGTTCTGGCCAGAGCAATCAGGCAGGAGAAGGAAATAAAAGGTATTCAATTAGGAAAAGAGGAAGTCAAATTGTCCCTGTTTGCAGATGACATGATTGTATATCTAGAAAACCCCATTGTCTCAGCCCAAAATCTCCTTAAGCTGATTAGCAACTTCAGCGAAGTCTCAGGATACAAAATTAATGTACAAAAATCACAAGCATTCTTGTACACCAATCACAGACAAACAGAGAGCCAAATCATGAGTGAACTCCCATTCACAATTGCTTCAAAGAGAATAAAATACCTAGGAATCCAACTTACAAGGGATGTGAAGGACCTCTTCAAGGAGAACTACAAACCACTGCTCAATGAAATCAAAGAGGATACAAACAAATGGAAGAACATTCCATGCTCATGGGTTGGAAGAATCAATATCGTGAAAATGGCCATACTGCCCAAGGTAATTTATAGATTCAATGCCATCCCCATCAAGCTACCAATGACTTTCTTCACAGAATTGGAAAAAACTACTTTAAAGTTCATATGGAACCAAAAAAGAGCCCGCATCGCCAAGTCAATCCTAAGCCAAAAGAACAAAGCTGGAGGCATCACGCTACCTGACTTTAAACTATACTACAAGGCTACAGTAACCAAAACAGCATGGTACTGGTACCACAACAGAGACATAGATCAATGGAACAGAACAGAGCCCTCAGAAATGATGCCGCATAGCTACAACTATCTGATCTTTGACAAACCTGAGAAAAACAAGAAATGGGGAAAGGATTCCCTATTTAATAAATGGTGCTGGGAAAACTGGCTAGCCATATGTAGAAAGCTGCAACTGGATCCCTTCCTTACACCTTACACAAAAATTAATTCAAGATGGATTAAAGACTTATATGTTAGACCTAAAACCATTAAAATCCTACAAGAAAACCTAGGCAATACCATTCAGGACATAGGCGTGGGCAAGGACTTCATGTCTAAAACACCAAAAGCAATGGCAACAAAAGCCAAAATCGACAAATGGGATCTCATTAAACTAAAGAGCTTCTGCACAGCAAAAGAAACTATCATCAGAATTAACAGGCAACCTACAGAATGGGAGAAAATTTTTGCAACCTACTCATCTGACAAAGGGCTAATATCCAGAATCTATAATGAACTCAAACAAATTTACAAGAAAAAAACAAACAACCCCATCAAAAAGTGGGCAGAGGACATGAACAGACACTTCTCAAAAGAAGACATTTATGCAGCCAGAAAACACTAAGATTCTCTCAATGAGACTGAAAAGTAGTATTAGCCTGCTAAAAGCAAAGTCATCTTATCTGTTGTCTGAGATGAATTACCTTAAAAAATTGTACCCTGACCTCATTACTATACATTACTATNATATATTGAAACATCACTTTGTATCTCCTGATATGCATAATTATTATTTGTCAATTAAAGAAAATAAAATAAATTTTAAAAACTTTGTAGAGGGGCTTAAAAAGTGAAGAAATAGGTAGCTTCTGTCACCAGCACTATTTAGAGGGATTGATGCACTATTTTGAGAAGGTTGGGGCTGGGAGAGGAGTACTATGAAAAATGAAAAGTCACATCTCTGGAAGCAGGCATGTAGTATCACATCTGAAGGACACTGTACATACAAGGTCTACTGCAGTCAGAGAGATTAAAATAATCTTCAGACCTCTGAAATAGGATAATACACCAATTATAAGTGATCTCATGACTAGAAAGTGTATTTTTTTTCCAGGTCAGTTAGTGCATCTGAAAGTGAGCAGGTAGAAAGTTCCAGGAGACAGACTCACTTATTTTTGGTTATAGAATGGGTAGGGTTTGGGCCAAAGAATCTAGCTTATAGAGTCAAGTTTAGTCATTTGTTGAGGTTTACAGGAAGCACAAAGAAAGAAGAGTAGTTGAAACAGCATAGGTTGGGCAAAGAATTAAATGGTGGGATAAAAATGGTCTTGGTAAAACATGTAAATGAGATTAAATGAGCTGAAAAGAAATCAACCAAACAAATTTCAAATGCTGAAGGTAATAGAGTGGGTAATGGTTGTCCCATTATGTGGTGGCTTTAATTTTCAGTCATAGTACCACAATGCCCCTTGCCGTAGACCTTTTCTTTAAAACAAACAAGGAATATTCTTATGCCTTATTTTCTACATAATGAGTGTTTTTATTGACTTTAGATTTTTTTCAAGATCCCTATAGAGGGATTTTGAATACTTTTCAATTCCTGCTTTACCCAGGATGTCTGCCAGAAATGGATGTAAAGCAGTGCATGGATCTTAAAATAAGAAAGCTCTTAGTATTTCCTCATCCATTTCCAGTGCTTTGTGCATTGCTCCAAAATATTGCTGTTTTCAATATGGGTTTGGGGTCTCATATAGAGAAGATGGCTCATTTGATCGAGTAACATTTCATATAATTGTCCCTTTATAATTAAATTTTCTATGTAAAATCATATTCACTTCTATGTGATCAATTACAAATATAAAGATTTAATTTCATGAGAATTACTGCTCCTTCAATTAATAGACTAGAGAAGAAGAGATTCTACATTTTCCCTTAAATGGCATAACTAATTAATAGCGAAATGTGACTAGAACCCAGATTTTCTGAATCATGGACTCAGTGTTATTTCTCCTAGGAAGAGCAGATAAGAGTACTTGTAGTTAAACAAAATTAGATTAAAATGTCAGCTGTCATCCCTATTAGCAAGTTATTTATGCTGTAAGCCTCTTATTTTTTAATCTATGAAATGAAGTTAATAATAGCATTTCTATAGCATTGTAGGATGACTGTAGTTAACAATAATATATAGTTTCACATAGCTAGAGGGACCATATTGAATATTCCCAACACAATGAAATGATAAATGTTCAGGACGATGCATATGATAATTACCCTGATCTGATCACATTACATGTATGGAAACATCACTATGTGGGAAATAACCAGACTGTTTTGGAACCCTTGCTCGTGAAGGAATTTGCATTTTGTCACACTATTTGCATGTTCATTTGGTTTTGGACTGCATTATGCATATTTAAAACACACTAAATGTTATCCCTCAAAGAATGTGTAATCTTAACAGTCCTGAATGAAGACAAAAGTAGATAGTGATCATGGAATCCAGAACATACTATTCAATGATCAATATAATACCTAGTAATTTAAAATAGACCCTTTTACTGATTTGGCTCTAGTTCTAGTTAATGAAGAAAAGAAGAGATCATTTTAAAGGAATAATTAGTAAAGACACCTGCAAATTTTATGCATAAGTCTGAGTAGGAGAAATTCTGCTGATAATGCTAATATTATATTGTCACCTATGTACATAGTGTCATATCTAAATATTTAAAAAATACCAAATAAGAATATCCTGCTTTTTAGTATAGAAAAGAAGCTAATGGAAAAAAATCTGACCAATTATTAAAATGCATCCTCTCTCCTATAAGCTCTGTTGTTAATTTCCTGATACACCTTGAATATGCCACAAGCAATTGGTAATAGCATCAATTAACATTTGGGAAGTTCAGCATGGCCACCTAGGATATTAAACATTTGCTACAGGAATGCTAATGAAATCCACTGATGTTATATTCCCAAGGTATTGTTTACTAATAACAGCAAAGCTAAGGGTTACCAAATAAATGAAAGAAGATCTACTTAGAGCTGTTTTCTTCAGTTATTCTAATTTTTGTGTTCTCATTTTGTTTCTGAGTTTTCTCAACTGCATTTGAGATCAGAGTCTGGAAACAGAGCTTTCAGGGATGCATCACTAATGTCCTTTAGGAAATATGTCTTTGCGTAATCAGAGTCATTGAGGAGACTTTTATAAGAAAATGAAAAGAAAGAATGAATTTGACTTTCCCTTCACTTTTTTTTGTAGAGCCATTGCCATTTCTGTATTTGGATAGGAGAGAAATGAGGCATTGTTATTTAATTTAGCCCTTATTATAACATATTATGTAGTCTCTTCTCTTAAGGTGGCATGTTGCCAAAAACAAGATGTTCTATTTTTAAAAGTTGATTTAGTATTACTTATTTTTTTTAAATTCACAATACATTATGTAGGTAGGTTTTTTTTTGTGTACATTACACACCACAGATTATATTGGAAAATAACATTGGTGTAGTTTTATTGAAGCCACATCATGAAACATAAGTATTGTAAAGAGAAGGCTGTTTTCCCATTTCAATCAGTTGTCTAGTTGGTGTGTTTATTTTTCATCCAATTTATTTTATATACTAAAAAACGGCTCTTAGGAGAGTGAGTACATCAAACTCTGTTTCATTGATTTAATTTTATTTATTTTACTTTAGGCTAAGTTAATTCAAATCAATAGCGTGTATGTATTTCAGTGTAACCTGTGATGATTTCTGCTCAAACTCTACATTCACATTTACAGGAATCAGGATATTGCCAGATACACACTGATTTAATGAATGAAGACATTGCAGATATTAGAAACAACAGTCTCTAATGAAATGATTGAATTTATTTTTCCCTCCAACATAGTTGAGTGGTGAAACTATACTCTTGATAAAGTTTTTTATTATAATGTATTAAGTCCAGTGGGAAATAAAATGGACTTCATTTTCAAATGGATCTTCAGCAAAGGATTTAGGTTTTTAAATCACCTTTATTACATTTTTATGTATCTCTTTTTGGGATCTTATTGCTTTATTAACATATAACCTTTTTGATATTTCTTTCTTTCTTTTTTTTTTTTTTTTTTTTTTTGAGATGGAGTCTCGCTCTGTTGCCCCGGCTGGAGTGCAGTGGCGCGATCACGGCTCACTGCAAGTTCCGCCTCCCGGGTTCATGCCATTCTCCTGCCTCAGCCTCCCAAGTAGCTGGGACTACAGGCACCTGCCACCACGCCTGGCTAATTTTTTTTCTATTTTGTAGTAGAGATGGGGTTTCACCTTGTTAGCCAGGATGGTCTCCATCTCCTGAACTCGTGATCCTCCCGCCTCGGCCTCCCAAAGTGCTGGGATTACAGGCGTGAGCCACCGCGCCCAGCCACGTTTTTGATATTTCTAAACATGTTTCCAAAAATCTGAATTTACATGTTGATAAAAATAAACAATACTTAGTCTTCTCTGTCACTGTGTTCTTTTTGCACTTCCATTGACTATGTTCCATACATGAATAAGAAAAAGAAAAAAATTAGAAGAGATTTATTGGAAAGCAAAGGTAACTCTTACTACTATTTCATAGACCATCTCTTTGATTTTACAGGTTAGTTTGTCCTGCCTGGGGGAGATAAAATATAGATTTAATATGGCTAATGATTTAGAATCCTGTCTGGTATGAACTTAACTCACACACTAAGAAAGGTGGTATAAATGCTGAATCCCTTTAAGTACACCTTGGCTTGATGATGATATTTGATGATCCACTGATTTGTCTTCCAAAACGCTATATAACATTTGGGTCTTTCTGAAGTCATCAATATTATTGTGGTCAAAAGACTTCAGAAAGCCAGATTGTCTCCCAAATTGTTTAATACTTCTTTGCTTTTTGGTATGTTTTCTTATCTAGTCTTTAAATAAGTTCTTAGTCTTTAAAGCTGATTTTTAATTTTTTTGTCTTTTAGAGACTATTATATTCACAAAAGAATAGTGGTAATACATGCAAAGCACAATGAAAAAACCCATGTTAAGTAGTTGTATGATTAGTTTCAGCAATATAAATGGCCACTGCAAGTAGCTTAGGAGCCAAAGAGCATTCTTGGAATCTAGAATTAGTAGTTTCATTTTTTTTTTCAATTGAATTGAAATTGGTCAAGGTAACTAGATAATCCTAAATCCCCAGTCTACTTTGTGTTGTGTAATTATTCTAATCATATTGAAGAACTTTGTCCATTTGTCAGCATTTTACAAAGTGTGTGAATGATTTCTATTCCTGCTACCTTGTTTTTCTGCCCATTAGAATAAACAGTGACTTTATGTCACATAAAAGTAGCCTTATAGCCTTTTAAAAGGTTTATTTTTGATAGGAGTTGATGGTATGGTATTTATGAGAGCTGAAACCAGAATTAAAAATTTATAACACATTGTTTTAGTGAACAAAACAAAACGAACAAATATTCTGCCACATGATTTATACCATAATTCTAGAATTTACTTTATCCTTTTGTAAATTCAACACCTAAAAAGCTCTGCTGACTAATTTTTCTTATATTATTTTCTTGAAACAGAATATAAGTTCCTACTACTACTACTAATCTCCTCTTTATTGGAATCAGTTTGGTCATATTGAGCCATGATTTCTTTTTCATTTTTTTTTTTTTTTTTTATTGAGACAGAGTCACACTGTGTCACCCAGGCTGGAGGGCAGTGGTGCCATCTCGGCTCACTGCAGCCTCAACCTCCTAGACTCAATTTATCCTCCCACCTCAGCCTTCGAAATTGCTGGTATTACTGGCATGAGCCACCACACCTGGTCAAGATTTCTTATTAATTTAATATTTTCAATTATTTCTGCATAGTTGATATGTGTCCTGTTACTTTCTGATTTTTTTAAATTAGTTCTTTTTTGTTTATTATACTTTAAGTTCTGGGATACATGTGCAGAACATGCAGGTTTGTTAAATAGGTATACACGTGCCATGGTGGTGTGCTGTACCCATCAACCCATCATCTACATTGGGTATTTCTCTTCTAATGCTATCCCTCCCCTAGCCCTCCACCCCCCTACAGGCCCGGGTGTGTGATGTTTCCCTCCCTGTGTCCATGTGTTCTCATTGTTCAACTCCCACTTATGAGTGAGAACATATGGTGTTGGGTTTTCTGTTCCTGTGTTAGTTTGCTGAGAATGATGATTTCCAGCTTCTTCCATGTCCCTGCAAAGGACATGAGCTCATCCTTTTTTAAGGGCTGCGTAGTATTCCATGGTGTATATGTGCCACATTTTCTTTATCCAGTCTGTCATTGATGGGCATATGGGTTGGTTCCAAGTCTTTGTTATTGTAAACAGCACTGCAATAAAAATACATGCACATGTGTCATTATAGTGGAATAATTTGTAATCATTTGGGTATATACCCAGTAATGGGATTATTGGGTCAAACAGTATTTCTGGTTGTAGATCCTTGAGGAATAGCCATACTGTCTTCCACAATGGTTGAACTAATTTACACTCCCACTAACAGTGTAAAAGCGTTCCTATTTCTCCACATCCTCTCCAGCATTTGTTGTTTCCTGACTTTTTAATGATCTCCGATCTAACTGGCGTGAGATGGTATCTCATTGTGGTTTTGATTTGCATTTCTCTAATGACCAAGGATGATGAGCGTTTTTTCATATGTTTCTTGGCTGCATAAATGTCTTCTTTTGAGAAGTGTCTGTTCATATCATTTGCCCATTTTTTTATGGGATTGTTTGTTTTTTTCTTGTAAATTTCTTTAAATTCCTTGTAGATTCTGGATATTAGCCCTTTGTCAGACGGATGGATTGCAGAAATTTTCTCACATTCTATACGTTGCCTGTTCATTCTGATGATAGTTTCTTTTGCTGTGAGAAATCTCTTTAGTTTAATTAAATCACATTTGTCCATCTTGGCTTTTGTTGCCATTGCTTTTGGTGTTTTAGTCATGAAGTCTTTGCCCATGCCTATGTCCTAAATGGTATTGCCTAGGCTTTCTTCTGTGGTTTTTATGGTTTTAGGTCTTAGGTTTAAGTCTTTAATCCAGCTGTAGTTAATTTTTGTATAAGGTGTAAGGTAGGTTTCCAGTTTCTGTTTTCTGCCTATGGCTAGCCAGTTTTCCCAACACCACTTATTAAGTAGGGAATCCTTTCTCCCTTGCTTGTTTCTGTCAGGTTATTCAAAGATCAGATGGGTGTAGATGTGTGGCATTATTTCTGAAGCCTCTGTCCTATTCCATTGGTCTATATATCTGTTTTGGTACCAGTAACCATGCTGGATTCATAAAGCAAGTTCTTAGAGACCTGCAAAGAGACTTAGACTCTTACACAGTAATAGTGGGAGACTTTAACACCCCATTGTCAATATTAGACAGATCAATGAGACAGAAAATTAACAAGGATATTCAGTACTTGAACTCAGCTCTGAACCATGTGAATCTAATAGACATCCACAGAACTCTCCAACCCAAATCCACAGAATATACATTTTTCTTAGCACCACATTACACTTATTCTAAGATTGACCACATAATTGGAAGTAAAACTCTCCTCAGCAATTGCAAAAGAGCAGAAATCATGACAAACAGTCTCTCAGACCACAGTGCAATCAAATTGGAACTCAGGATTAAGAAACTCAATCAAAACCACACAACTACATGGAAACTGAACAACCTGCTCCTGAATGACTACTGGGTAAATAACAAAATTAAGAAAGAAATAAATAAGTTCTTTGAAACCAATGAGAACAAAGACACTTGTGTACCAGAATTTCTGGGACACATTTAAAGCAGTGTTTAGAGGGAAATTTATAGCACTAAGTGCCCACAAGAGAAAGCAGGAAAGATCTAAAATTGACAGTCTAACATCACAGTTAAAAGAACCAGAGAAGCAAAAGCAAACAAATTCAAAAGCTAGCAGGAGACAAAAAATAACTAAGATCAGAGCAGAACTGAAGGAGACAGAGACATGAAAAACCCTTCAAAAAAATCAATTAATCCAGGAGGTGGATTTTTGAAAAGATTAGCAAAATAGATAGACTGCTAGCTAGACTAATAAAGAAGAAAACAGAGAAGTATCAATTAGACAGAATAAAAAATGATAAAGGGGATATCACCACTGATCCCACAGAAATGCATACTACCATCAGAGAATCCTATAAACACCTCTAGGCAAATAAACTAGAAAATCTGGAAGAAATATATAAATTCCTGGACATATACACCCTCCCAAGACTAAACCAGGAAGAAGTCAAATCTCTGAATAGACCAATAAAAAGTTCTGAAATTGAGACAGTAATTAATAGCCTACCAACCAAAAAAAGTCCAGGACCAGATGGATTCACAGCTGAATTCTACCAGAGGTACAAAGAGGACCTGGTACCATTCCTTCTGAAACTATTCCAAACAATAGAAAAAGAGGGAATCCTCCCTAACTCATTTTATGAGGTCAGCATCATCCTGATACCAAAACCTGGCAGAGGCACAACAAAAAAAAGAAAATTTCCGGTCAGTATCCCTGATGAGCATCGATGCGAAAATCACCAGTAAAATACTGGCAAACTGAATCCAGCAGCACATCAAAAATCTTATCCACCATGATCAAGTCAGCTTCATCACTGGGATGCAAGGCTGGTTCAACATATGCAAATCAATAGACAGAGAGCCAAATCATGAGAGAACTCCCATTCACAATTGCTATGAAGAGAATAAAATACCTAGGAATACAACTTAAAAGGGATGTGAAGGACCTCTTCAAGGAGAACCACAAACCACTGCTCAAGGAAATAACAGAGGACACAAACAAATGGAAAAGCATTCTGTGCTCATGGATAGGAAGAATCAATATCATGAAGATGGCCATACTGTAAAAGTAATTTACAGATTCAGTGCTATCCCCATCAAGACACCATTGACTTTCTTCACAGAAATAGAAAAAACTACTTTAAATTTTGTATGGAACCAAAAAAGAGCCTGTATAGCCAAGACAATCATAAGCAAAAAGAACAAGGCTGGAGGCGTCAGGCTACCTGATCTCAAACTATACAACAAGGCTACAGTAACCAAAAAAGCGTGGTACTGGTACCAAAACAGATATATAGACCAATGGAACAGAACAGAGGCCTCAGAAATAATGCCTCACATCTACACCCATCTGATCTTTGTAATGTGAGAAAAACAAGCAATGGAAAGAAGATTCCCTGTTTAATAAATGGTGTTGAGAAAATTGGCTAGCCGTAGGCAGAAAACTGAAACTGGAAACCTACCTTACACCTTATACAAAAATTAACTAAAGCTGGATTAAAGACTTAAACCTAAGACCTAAAACCATAAAAACCACAGAATAAAGCCTAGGCAATACCATTTAGGACATAGGCATGGGCAAAGACTTCATGACTAAAACACCAAAAGCAATGGCAACAAAAGCCAAGATTGACAAATGGATCTAATTAAACTAAAGAGCTTCCTCACAGCAAAAGAAACTATCATCAGAATGAACAGGCAACTTACAGTATGAGAGAAAATTTTTGCAATCTATCCATCTGACAAAGGGCTAATACCCAGAATCTACAAAGAACTTAAAGAAATTTAAGGACTAGAGTTGGCTGTCTCCTGTTACAGTCTTGTGAAAGCTCACTCATATGGATTCCTGCTATGAATTTCTTGCTTTTGCATTATTCCAAGCAAATATTTAATACAATGTTGCCTGCTAATAGAACTTCCCGTTACAGATTTAAGTTTTCTTTTTCTCTTCTTTTTATTTAATTAATTAATTCATTTTTTCAGATAGAGTCTCACTTTCTGTCACTCAGACTGGAGTGCAGTGGTGAGATCTTGGCTCACTGTAACCTCTGCCTCCGAGTTGCCAGTGATTCTCCTGCATCAGCCTCCTGAGTAGCTGGGATTACAGGCGCCCGCTGCCACACTTGGCTAATTTTTTGCATTTTTTAAGTAGAGACGAGGTTTCACCATGTTGGCCAGGCTGGTCTCAAACTCCTGACCTCCAATGATCTGCCTGCCTCAGCCTCCCAAAGTGCTGTAATTAGAGGTGTGAGCCACTGCACCAGGCCTAAGTTTTCATTTCTTTATGAAATACTGTGCAGCATATTCACTACCATATGATGAATAATTAAAACTAAATTGCAATTGTCAAAATAAATGAACACATCATATTTGGAGGTAGAAAAATTCCTAATTTTTTTCCCACGTAGTTTATTGCGTACTATTCTTATTTGTGGTATTTGGTGTTATATAGTTACTCAAAGTTGTTATAGCGTTTATACTGTATTTGTTTTGTTGAACTGAAATCATAGAACATGCCAATTAAATTTAGAACAATGTCATACATGTTGGTTTCTCTATTACTTACGGAGTAAAATTCTCAAAGTCCCATGAGATATCCTTGTCTTAATGGCATGGATATGTTACTGCATGTGCTCTTATTGTCCAGCCAGCTGGCATTCATATATAGGATGTTATTAAATAACATCTTATACATTATTTATGTGATAGGCTTTGGTGATGGGGCTTTGAGAAAGCTCTCTAGAAGAAGGATGTGAGCATTCTCTGTGTTAATAACTTTCTACTATTTTATTTTAATGTAACCTGCTACATTTGCCATCTGGAATAGAAACTTCTGCATCAACCATTAACTATCAACACCAACTATTCCAGGCTGCAGAATTTCAGTTTGAAACGGTTCTAAAATTCTATGGAATAGTGAAGGCCCACTTGCTTCATTGTGCTTTCCTGTAAGTGGAGTATTGCCCAGATGTGGAAGCTAGATGTTGAATTTTCAGACAGAGCTGTTTACCTTGAGAATGGCTGGGCACCTTCCATTTGTACTACTTTTTATTATTGTCAGAACTGATCAAATAAATCTGCCTGAGTATCTGTGTGTGGGACGCATGTTGAAAGCGATTTTATTGTTGCCCAATAAGTCCCCAAATGCTGTCATCTTCCTTTTGTTTTCCCTCTCCCATCTTCAGTGCCTTTTTGCAACTTGCCTCACAAATCACATTGTCTCTACTTATTACCCAGGCTTTTCTTAGCTGGTAAAATGGATTTTTTTTTTCCTCAGCCAGATTCAGAGTTTGCCCTGTTCTTATTCCCTGTATGTTTCCCTTCACTTTTAATGTGAAAATTGCAAATATATTTCTAAACCCTTCTGTACAACACTTTCCATTTATGGAAAACTCACAATATATAAAGTAATGAGAGGAGATATCTAAAATGCGTCTTCCATTTTCTGCTCTGTATCTCCAACTGGACCAATTTTTCCAGATAATTTCTCCTTTCTTTCCAACTTTATCTGCATCATAGAATTCAGAGAACAAAAAGCATTTCTTCCTTTCTTTCTTTTTTTTCATATTATTTCTCTACTGCAGACTTCGCTAACTGATGAAACACTGCCAGAGCCCACTTGGACTTTTTCGCAACTTTACTTAAGGGAATAAACGCTCTCATGCTGAGGTAAGGCAAACAGTCCATGTAGGTTCTCACTAAAAAGAAGAGTGGATTTTATAAGCTCGGGCCTGTCTTATAATCTCTCTGTGCCTTGTTCTTGTATGTAGCTTGATAATTTACCATCTGTCCTTTTTCTGCCCAGTGGATTTTTGAGGTTCACAAATGTGAGATACACAAAGATGTGATATAAACTTGCTGTTCCATGTTTTTTTTTTTTCTGCAAATAATGCATTTTCCCTCCAGAACTGTTAACTGGTAACTATCCTATCAGACTCAAGATGACTTTAAATAACACTTTTTTTTATACTATACTTAGTTAGGGTTAGACTTGGCTGCAAGAAACAGAAAATTCATAAGATCAGGAGCTTAAATGAGATACAGCTATATTTTTCTCTTTGAATTAAAACTCGACATAGGCACTCCAAAGCTGCTGTAGTGTTCCTTTATGTCAGGGATCCAGGATTTGTCAGACATAGCTTTTGTCCTTATGATGCAGATGGAGCATAAGGACGATGTGTTATAGTCACATTCCAAGCAGAATGTGAAAAGGTACAATTATTTCCTTGTAAGGAAAGTTCCCAGTAGTTGCGGTACGACTGCGCTGGTTAATCCTATGGATCAGTGCTTAGTCAGATGGCCATGTGTGGCTGCAAAAAAGACTGGAAGATACAGTCCTTTTTCTTGTGGCCATGTGTCCAGCTAAAATTTATGTCTTCTAAGAAGAGAAAAATTAGCAGTATTTTGCTCTCAAACATTAATTTTAATATATCCTATATTTTAAAACACTGTTGCTGGGTAGATTGTGAACTACATGTGGGCAAGGACTGTGTATAATAAAAAATATTCTGCTGTCAGCTCTTAAAGGTGGCACAAAAATAATGAATAAATATTCCCTGAAAATATACATGGAGAGATGGTATTTTTATCATGTGAAATATGACTCAAAATGAGACTGATTTTTTACATTTTAAAACAAATGCACCCAACTATTCTTTATTCATTCAATAATCACTGAGCATATATGCTGATTCATTAAAGTATCATTTTTCTTTCTTTAATTAAAAATCTTAAATTGATATATAATAGTTTTACATATTTTTGGAGTGCATATGATATTTTGATATCTGTATACAGTGTAGTAATGATCAAATTAGAGTAACTGGGATATCTATTACCTCAAACATTTATTTTTTCTTTGTGTTGGGAATACTGCAAATCTTCTCTTCTAGCTATTTTCAAATATACAATAAATTATTTTAATTATAATTTCCCTATTGTAGAGTTAAATATTAGAACTTATTTCTTCCATCTGACTATATTTTTGTGCCCTTTAACCAGCTTCTCTTCATATGCTTCTCCTTTCCTTTCCAAGCCTCTGGTAACCATCATCCTACTCTCTATCTCCATGAAATCTACTTTTTAAATTCTCATATATAAGTGAAAATACGTGTTGTCTTTTTGTGCCTGGCTTATTTCACTTAACATAATGACCTCCAGTTGAGCAAATGACAGAATTTCATTCTGTTTTGTGGCCAAATAATATTCCATTGTGTGTATCTATACCATATTTTATCTATCCATTCATTTCTTGATTGACACGAAGATTAATTCCATATCTTGGCTATTATGAATAGTGCTGCAGTAAACATGGCAGTGCAGATATCTCTTCCATATACTGATTTTCTTTCTTTTGGATATACACCTAGCAGTGACATTGCTGTATCATATGGTAATTCTATTTGTAGTTTTTTGAGAAAACTGCTTACTTTTTTCCATGCTGGCTGTGCTACTTTTACATTTTCACAAACAGTGTATAAGCTTTCCCCTTTCTCTGCATTCTTGTCAGTATGTGTTATTTTTTGTCTTTTTGATAATAGCTATTCTAAGTGGGGTGAGGTTATTTCTTACTGTTTTTTACTTGTACTTTTCTTGATGGTTAGTGATATTGAAAATTTTTTAATATACCCATTGGCCATTTGTTTGTCTTCTTTTAAAAAATGTCTATTTGGGTCCTTTGCCTATTTTTTAATGACATTATTTGTTTTTGCTATTGAGTTGTTTGGGTTTCTCATGTGTTCTGGTGATTAATCTCTTTTCATATGGAAAGTTTGCAAGTATTTTCTCCCATTTTGTAGGTTGTCTCTTCACTTTGTTAATTGTTTGCAGTGCAGAAGCTTAAAAAGCTTAATGTAGCTTCGTGCAATCCAATTTGTCTATTTTTATTTTTTTTGTTTTTGTTGCCTGTGCTTTTGAGCCTTACCCCAAAAATCTTTTTTGAGACCAATGTTCTGTATCATTTCCTCTGGTAGTTTCATAGTTTCAGGTCTTACATTTAAGTGTTTAATCCATTTTGAGTTAATTTTTTGTAAGGTGAAAGATGAGAATGTAGTTTCATTCTCCTGTATATAGATGTTCAGTTTTCCCAACATCATTTTTTAAATTTATTTTTCATTTCAGTAGGTTTTGGGGGAACAGGTGGTATTTTGTTACATGAATAAGTTCTTTAGTGTTGATTTCTGAGACTTTGGTGCCCCCATCACCCAGGCAGTGTACACTATATCCAATGTGTAATCTTTCATCCCTCACCCTACTGGCACCCTTTCTTGATTCCCCAGTCCATTATATCATTCTTATACCTTTGTGCCCCCATAGCTTACCTCTCACTTATGAGTGAGAACATACCATGTTTGGTTTTCCATTTCTGAATTACTTCACATAGAATAATAGTCTCCATTTCCATCCAGGTTGCTGTGAATGCAATTATTTCGTTCCTTTTTATGGTTAAGTAATATCCCATGGTGTATGTAACATATTTTCTTTATCCACTCGTTGAGTGATAAGCATTTGGGCTGGTTCCATATTTTTGCAATTGCACATTGTGTCAGAACCATTTTTAAATGAGAATGCATGCTTTTGGAGCTTTTGCTAAAAATGAGTTGGCTGTAAGTACATGGATTTATTTCTCAGTTCTCTGTTTCGTTCCATTGGTCCATGTGTCTGTTTTTATGCCAGTATCATGTTGTTTGTGTTACTATGTCTTTGTAATATAATTTGAAATCACATAGTATGATGCCTCTGTCTCCAGCTTTATTCTTTTTGCTCAGAATTGCTTTAATCATTCAGAGTCTTTTGTGGTTTTATAGAAATTTTAGGATTGTATTTTCCATTTTTGTAAAGGATGTCATTGGTATTTTGATAAGGATTGCAATCAGTCTATAGATTGCTTTGGATAGTATAAATATTTTAGCAATATTAATGCTTCTAATTCATGAACATGGGATATTTCTTCATTTTTAATGTTCTTTTCCGTTTCCTTCATCAGTGTTTTATTTTTTGTGTGTGTGGAGATCTTCCATGTCTTTGGTTAAATGTATTCCTAGAATTTTTTTGTAGCTATTGTAAATAGGATTTCTTTCTTGATTTCTTTTTCAGGTTGATCTCTGCTAGTGTACTGACACACTACTGATTTTTGTATGTTGATTTTGTATTCTGCAACTTTGTTGAATTTGTGTATCAGATTTAAGAGTTTTTCATGGAGTCTTTAGATTTCCTAAAATAAAAAATCATATCATCTGAAAATAAGAATAATTTGACTTGCTTTTCAATTTGGATTCCTTTTCTTTCTTTTTCTTTCCTAACAGCTCTGACTAGGACTGCCAGTACTGAGCTGAATGAAAGTGGTGAATGTGGGCGTCTTTGTCTTGTTCTAGATCTTACTGGGAAGGCTTTCAATTTTACCCCATTCAGTATGGTGTTAGCTGTGAGTTTGTCATATATGACCATATAATCATGTTGAGGAATATTCCTTCTATACCCATTTTGTTGACAGTTTTCATCATGAGGGCTGTTGAATTTTATTTCATGCACAAGTGTTGTTTTTCTTATAGTGACTTCTTTAACCATTTATGAAGTCATGTTTTGGATTTCTCCTTAAAAATGAGTCTCAGACTTAAGGTTCAAACACCTATGGAAATAATTCTCTTTACGACTAATTTTTCTCTTTAAACCTACTTTTCTTCATTTCTCAGAGAAGTTATCTTGCTCTGATAACTTTTTAACTCTTCCTAAAAATCAAATCTCCCCCCAACAAGTTGGAGATTTGGTCCTGTTGGGGGATTTTTAAGTAAGGGCTGTTAGCTGTGATTGAGGTGCCTGTATATCTGAGACAAGGAGCCTTAATGGACTAGGATCAAATTAATTAAAAGTTACATTTATTGAGCCCTGCCATTGAAGAATTTATAATGTCTTCTATGCAAACCAATTCATTGGTAGGGAACAGCATTGCTATTCTGAGCATTTTAGAAATACCACAATATTGGAGTCGTCTCAGAAGGATCTCTGAAGAGTTCTGGGAAGGTGACAGTCAACAGCAGAATAGCAGCTGCCACCACAGTCAAGCAGTTGGTTTGCTTGGCTTGGAATTTTTAGACATCTAAGGAGTATGGCTTCTCCAATACTAAAACCAGTGACAAAATTGCAAAAGTTATTTTTATTGCTCTTCAAATATGAGCAAACATTACTGTGATTCAGCTTATTTTTATATAATTTTACAGGGAATCAAATTAAGAATTAAATGCATTTTTTGGCATAGTTATGTCTTGTAAAGAAAGAAAGATGGTGCCAGGGGAATTTTCCTTTCAAATATGTAAAGAACTTCTAATGAGTGAACTTTTCCTGTGTCGGAAAGATAGCATTCACCTCCTTTCCTGGCTTCTGTGCCAACTTACGACTGTGGTGTGTAGAAATTTAATGTCAGCCACTGAAAGAACCAGTTCCTAGGGTGATACTGCTTTTTACTCAAGGAATAAGTACGTTCCCTTTGAATTGACCTGTGTGTGTTTGGAAAACAAGCATAAATATCTCCTCTTCTCATAGGAAGAACACTATTTCAAAGAGCCATTTTCTTTCCTAACAAAGAAATTCATACTGCAGACAAATCAGCAATTTCACAGCTGGTTTTTGAAATCCTGAAATGATGTATACAAATCAAAGCAGGAGAGATTCATTTGGAATGAAAGGAATATTTGAATTGCATTCCAATTTCTAATAGGATATTGTTTCATGGTTCTACAGTATTATAAACATGTCATGTCTGTTATACATGACAATCATATCTCATCTGTGACTCATGAACTTTATAAGAAAGTGACAATTTGAAAGCATAGAATTGCAGGATTGGATGGAGCAATATCTTCTAAGCTATTTCCTCTCCTTTTCCCATTTTTGGTTGACCATGCTAATTCCCCTCTAAAACTTTCTTATACAGCTACTTGAAAACACCCATTGCTTCTTAAAGTAGCCTATTGTCAAAGAATATTGGGTTTTCTTATGTAACTTGAAAAAATGACACTTTATTGGTTTTGATTCTACCACCAAGAGTCACAGGGAACTTTCCATCTTTTCATCATATATATAACAGGCTTTTCGTCTTTATATAACAGTCCTTAAATATTTTCATATTGTAATAATTTCCTATGGAACCTGTTGACTTTTACACCAGGGTTATAGTGATGGAAGTAATGAGAAGTGATCATATTCTGGATATATGGCAGCAGTAGATAGAAGGTGTGGTTCATAGGAATTGATCATGGAATGGATGTGGGCTGTGAGAAAGAGCAGTCAATGTTTTTGACCTGAAGATGTTTTACTAACATATGTTAAGCATTTACTATCTGCTCAATATACTTTGCTAGGCATCGTAGCACAATTAAATGTGCATTTAAATAGCTGTTCGGTGATACAAGTAGGACTATTCTGTAAGACTAAGAGAACATTAGTTTGGCCTCTTACGGTGAGGGAGGGGTTCCCTTTCTTTGCATTCTCATGCTTTGACTTGAGAGAGCAAACCTATATGTTATTATGGATCAGAATTATAGATTTCATGCTCAGTTTTAAGTCTAAAAATATGCTTTTCAATATCTAGTGTTTACATGAATGTGACTTCTCAGGAATTATAACGAGAGCCTGAAAAATTACCAGGGGCAACATTTTCAGTCCGGAGGTGTTATACCCCAGGTACTGCCAAAACTTAAATTTTAAGCTCCTTGGGAGCAGGAATTTGATTCTTTTATTATATTAGTAGTATCTGTTACATAGTATTAGCTCAGTAAATGCAGGGTATGCTATTGTTAAACTATAGTCTCAGTCTCTGTAAGTGGATTTTTTAAGATAGACGAAGTCCTAGTTACTGTGATATATCTCTATTTCTGTCTGTCTGTCTATCTGTCTACCTGCCTACCTACCTATATATCATCTATTTATCTATCAATCAAGAGAATAAAATAAAGAACCACTCTTGGAGAATCAAAGTTTTTTATAACATGGTATGCAACTGCCTTACCTTCTTTATCAGCCACCTGCATGCAAACAGCATAATGTCTGAAGTTAAAACGTGTAAGATATATGAGAATGAAATCTTTGGTGCAGTTCACTCTTGAACTCTTGTCTATAGAGTAAGTAGCCTGGGGTAGTTTCTCCTCCTTTTTTTATATGTGGGGAGAAGAAATGAGGTGGCTGCTTATCTTGCGCTAAATAGGTTTCTCTGCCGATCCACAAGGTAGCAGGGAATTCTTAGTGCCACTATGACAGATTAACCAAATAGGCATCTGTCTAAATGTCTGATGCATTAGTTGCACTGCCTGTAAAAGAAATGGGCCTCCTTGAGAAATAAACCCAGACTGAATTTCAAATGTGGATGTGTCCCCAAAATTGGCAAAGTTTTCAAAGGTGTACCCTTCAAAGGAGAGCAGAAATAAACTGTACATTAACAGAATTAGTACTCAGAGGCCTTTGTTTAATCAATGGTTAGTTTGGTGGTGATTGCACAAATTCACTACATTAAATTTAATCAGGGATGTTTCTGGTATGTGGGTGGCATGCTTACTGATTAATTCATTTATATTCTTGAAATAAGATATGTTCTCCTGGATGAATTTCCACAGTTTGGTAATTTCACAGTACGCATTTCAGCATCTCTAAATGGCTGCTTTGTTCACTGTCCCAGAGCCTAAGACATGCTGGGTGCTGGGTACTGATTAGTTTACCAGACTAAGAATGACAGACAGGAAATGGCGCCTTTTTAATGTCTCAGAAGAACATCAAAGGAATCATTTCGATGGCTGTAAATACTTCAGGATTTTGATGTCACCTTTTCAAGTTGCCTTAAGAAATCACTTAGGAATGGTATGGGAGATCATGATACAATGAGGTCCTGCAAAGAAGTACACCTTTCTTTGTCAGGGTTCTGAAATTGATTAAGTATAACTATGTGTATGATGTAATAGATTATATTAAAACTATCATTTTGGAGAAAAGAGACCTGATGGATTATAGAGTCTATAACCTTATTTATAAAAAACGATGAAATGAAACTCAGTAGTTAATTGACTTTTGTAGATGGAAAGATAGTTTGTAGTAGAGCTTTGCATTCAGGACTACTAGTTCCCACCCCCGCCCCACCACCATTAACTGTTATAGCCAGTTTATTTATTTATTTACTTTAACTTTTATTTTAGGTTCAACGATACATATACAGGAGATTTGGTGTACGATTATTTTGTCACCCAGGTACTAAGCCTAGTACCTGACAGCCAGTTTAAAGTGTGTGCATTGGGGAAGGGGGGAGTAAGGTTGTTCTTAGACAGTTAGAGGCACAGAGAGTTAATATGTATATATATATGGTATTGCCTTATGTTAATACATCACTTGGCTTTAAGTGTGGGGATGGACAGGAGTACTTGTTATGACCTGTGGGGCCCTACTTTCCTTCATTCTCAGAGAGATTTTGCAAATTGCCTAAAATATCTGTTAATATGCTCTGTGTCTACTTGCTTACAGACATGATGACAGGGAGGGGGGAAAATATTGTTCAGTGTTGTTGTTTTCTAGCTGGAACCATGAGGTTTGCTTAAGGAAGACTGAAGGCTAGCGTGACAGAAAATGGAGCTCAGGAGGACCCAGAATAAATTACATTCCTTTGGAGGGTCCTGGGAGGGGCAGGCCATGGCTTAGTTCATTCTATTCCACTCATTTCTTACAGTTCAGCTGCCTCCTGATGTGCAGTTGTTTAGTATGCAAATCAATAATTATTACCTATGTGAAGTGTTAGTTCACAGGCATGCAGGCTGTGGTCAGTTGGTACCTGTTCCCTCCTAAAGAACTATCTCTGAAATTGAACATCTCTATTTTTCTTTGTATAAATCTGAATATTAATTAGACCACTTCTTATGAACTTAGGGACCTCTCTGCTTTTGGTGACAGTAGCAGGCAGAATATAGATGGTAGAAAACGAAGTATCATGCTGTTTCTGTAAACGGTTTGGTGTCTCTATATAATAAAACTCTTTAGAATTAACTGCCTCCAGAAACAGGGACAAATGTGATGTCCTTTCTCTGCCCCTTGAATTAAATAACAAAATGAACAACAGATCATTTTGTTGTTGCTACTCCACAAAGATCATTTTGTTATTGTTACTAGGACAGAGTGGAGTGTAATGGAAAGAATACATGTTTACAGCTGGGCTGTAATCTTGGATCTTCTGAAAAGTAAGAATATGTTCTTGAATGAACCTCAAATTTTGTGAATGTGCTTATTATTTTAAAGATAAGAACATGGATTCAATTTCTGTCTCCGTAGTAACCTGCTGTATTATCTTTCTCTAGCTATATAACCTCTCTTTGCTTCCATTTCTTCATTTGTTAAATAGGGATAATAATAGCACCTACATCATAGGTTTATTATAAAAAAGAAATGGATTCACATTTTTAATGTTCTATGTAATTACTTATCATTGTTATTTTAATAAGGAAAGTATTGGTTATATAAATAGCCAAGAAAACAGCCAATTGAGACTTTCCTTCCTAGATTACCTGGGTTATATCAGTGCTTCTGGGTGTGGTCACTGATATTCTACAGCTGAAACAGCTGGTGGGGTCCCCAACTAAAGAATTTATTGGAGGCTAAGAATGTTATTGGAGGTTAAGAATTATGAGGCAACTATCTCTGACTTGAGAACCCTAACCTTATATTGACATCTGAGATTTATTCATCAATAAACACCTTTTTGTAATCCAGAATCATGTTATGTCATTACTTTCTATATCAGAATTTAAATGTTAAGGGACCAAGAGATTACGCAATGAATACTAAAATGTTAGTAAAATCATGTGTTGTGAAGAATATTTGGAAATATGGAAACATGTTCACAAGATGTCAAGTAAAAAAACAGGTTAGCAGGTTGTAAAACAGTATTTCAGTATGATTCTAAATTTGCAATCATTAAATAATTTTATAATCATGAAAAATATTATTAAAATATTATAATCCTGTGATAAATTCTAATGAGTACTTCCTTGATTTGGCTTTAACATTTTCCAAAATGAAAATTACAAGTTTTTTTTCTGATTATAACAGTAATAAAGCTTACTACTGTAGCTGTTACAAGCAAAATAGAAAAATACGTAAAGATGATTAAAATCGTCCACAATCCCACTTTCTTAAAATGGCCTTACTAAGATTTTTAACAAAAATTTACTCCACATATTTATTTATGAATTTTTATATGCACCATTTCTCTAATTTTCCTAAATGGAGTTTATAATATCTACCTGTTTTCACTCAATAATATATTGAACTACATGTTGACCCTCATCATTGTCCTAAAGTTTCAAGTCGTTGAATAGAGATACAGCAATCACTTACTGATGGAGATGTGTATTTTGTTTGTCTTACAATTTGTACATTAAAGTTACACTATGATAAATATCTTTGTGCATACCAATTTACCCTACCAAAAGATATGAGAATATTTCCAGTTGAATTTTAAAATAAAAACCTCGTTATTCTGTTAACTTACTTTTATTTGATTATTGAGGTTGAGTATTTTTCCATAGGCATATTTGAGCCCCTCAACTTGACAATTGTATTGATAATTATTCACTGTATGATTATTGTGATTATTGCAATTAAATGATTACTTATAGTTTCTCATTTATTGGAAGGAGCATTGTAAGGGTATCAGAAACACTAGAGCCCTTTTTTTTTTTTTTTTAACCACTCTCTTGCCCTGGACATTAGGTGGTGATTGGACTCTCAGATACTGCTTTTGTAATATGGCATGGTCAAATCAAAGGAAACCACTGGAATTACAGTCCCATCAGTTATAAAGGGACTTGGACCTAAGGGGCTTAGATCGTGTCAGGGGACTGATGGAGCCCTATCAAAGTGCCCTGTCATGTCCTGTTATATCTCCTTAGGGTTAAGTATGTTCCCAAAGCCCTGCATCTTGAGGTAGGCATGGGAATTATTTTCAAAAATATCAACATAGGATATAACTTTCTCTCTTAGATTAGCTAAACTTAGAAGAAAAATTTCTTTGTGGTCAAATGTTTCTGCCATGTTAAAATCTACAAGTCAGGTGGTGACCAGATTTTGTGATGCCATCCAAAAGGTTTTAGTACAAATCTTTCTTAAAAATGCAGTAAGTAATTGTAAACTATGATACTTTTAAATTCTCTACAAGATTATTCAATGACCATTTTTAAAATAGATGGTTTTTCTGTTGTGGTTTTAGTTTTCATTTTATAGTTGACCCCACGCGTAACTTTCCAAAGACTCTCAGGATTCCCTTCAGTCCTATTCTGTGTATCTATCTAGTCATTGTCCCAGTGAAATGATAAAAGGCCCAACTCAGCTTGTTTTGCAATGTGAGCAACAAACATATCAGTAGGATGTGTCTCTTCAAGTTGTTTTTCTTGTACTATTGATGTCTTATGGGGAGATATTTAACTTCACCTCTTGGTCTTATTTGTAGCAACTTCCATGACTGATGAGCCAGTTGAATTAGTCTTTGGGATAGTCACTAAGTAGATGGGAACAGGATTTTCTTGGTTGGAAGTCCATTTCTTGAATATTCAAGTTTGTTTGTTCTAGAAATTTAATTGACTGAGCCTGCCTAATAAAGGAAATCTTTGTCATGCCAGTGTGAAGTTCCGCTTGCCACTTTGCTATTTTCCTCTTAATGCAGTACTAATATATGTTGAACCAAAAACAAAAACCTGGGCTTATAGCATAACACACCTGGTATCAAATTATGGTACCACCATTTGTTATCCTGGTTAGTTAACAACTTTCTGAAAATAAAGTAAGGATAATAATATCTATCTTGATGTATCTTTTTTTCTTATGAGGTATCTAAGATAGAAGAATTTCTTTTTCTTTGCCTTCCCTTAATAGAGGTTAGCGTTATTTTATTTTATATAAACATAGAAATAAACATCTGCTGGAGACTCATTTGAGAGAAAACAACCCATGTTGGATCTTAGGGAGGTAGATACACTTTTCCATTCTTTCTTCAATCTACAGAGGTTCATGTCATACCCACATCTTCATCTAAAAATCAAGGAATGAGGCTGGACACCATGGCTCACGCTTGTAATCCCAGCACTTTGGGAGGCCGAGGCAGGCAAATCACTTGAGCTCAGGAGCTCAAGACCAGCCTGACCAACACGGTGAAACCCTGTCTCTACTAAAAATAAAAAAAATTAGCCAGGTGTGGTGGTGGGTGCCTGTAATCTCAGCTACTCGAGAGACTGAGGCAGGAGAATCACTTGAACCCAGGAGGCGGAGGTTGCAGGGAGCCAAGATTGCACCACTGCACTCCAGCCTGGACGACAGAGAGAGAATCCATCAAAAACAAACAAACAAACAAACAAACAAACAAACAACCCAGGAATCATTCTAGACATTATTTGTTCCTCAAATCTGTAATTGTTTCAGGATCTATGTTTGTTTTCTTTTCACCAAAGCTAAAGAAACACTGTTCCTTATTTGCTTTTTTTTTTTTCTCAGTCTGGCTACTTACTTTTCTCCCTCATAGATAAATGCTAACAACCAATGAATCACCATATTTCTCCTTTATTAAAGCTGTCTCAATGGCATTGTCAGCAAGTTAAAATGTCAAGTATATGGGCCTTTAAAAAAGGTTTCAAAAGATATCCCTGGGGAGGGAGGGAAGAGAAATTTGAGGAGGGAGGAGGGAAGCCATGTGACCTGAGAAGCAGGAATTCTGTACATAAATACTGAAGTTTACTGTCAAGCTTCCAAGTAAAAATGTTAAAGATTTGCAGTATCCACAACCCATGTCCCTGTGATAAGGCTGGTTAATGCCTAGAACATAACGCTAGGAATTCAAGAATGGGGATCATATCCTAACTGAGTACTGATGATCCATCTTGATAATGTGTCAAAGGGCACAGGATGAGGAGTGGAAGGGTTTGGAGAGTGAGAATAAATTACTGCAAATCCAAACATCTGATTGGATAAACAACTCCAAGTGGATATAATTTATTATTCACTCCATAGAAAGATTAGAATGTACACCCTAGGGAGATTAAGGTAAGAACAAGAGAGATGCCTAAAAATTTTATATGTACATCATCCACGTTGCCTGTTTATCAGAGTCACTATAATGTTTAGTGCTGTAAATGGTTAAGTATGAATATATCAGCTGAATACTTTCATGTCAGTTGAGCTGTGCCGTTGTCATAGTGAGCACTCATTTGATGTGGACGTTTGGATAAACTAGTGTTTAGAGATTATGTTTTATATATTATATGACCAAATCCCAATACCACATGGAGAATATGTAATTTATGTGCTAATTGGATCATGTCCATTAGACATTATCATAACTATCTTTTATCTGCACTACAGTTGTTATTTACTAAAACATAGTCACATGAAAGTTTTCTATAATAGTATTCTACACTTTCTATTCTCTGACTCTTAGGAATCACTACTTCTGAACTCCTTTAGCAATGAATTTCACAATTATATATTATTAATGTGAAATTAACAATTATATATTATCATATGCATTTAAGTATATGCAGTGAGTGTCACAGTTACATATTATTTCATGTGTTTATTTTTCTCATCAAAAAATTAAATCTTGGCCAGGCACAGTGGCTCACACCTGTAATCCCAGAACTTTGGGAGGCTGAGGCGGGCGGATCATGAGGTCAGGCATTCGAGACCAGCCTGGCCAACATGATGAAACCCCGTTTCTACTGAAAATACAAAAATTAGCCAGGCGTGGTGGCGTGTGCCTGTAATCCCAGCTACTCAGGAAGCTGAGGCAGGAGAATCACTTGAACCTGGGAGGCATAGGTTGCAGTGAGCCGAGATTGTGCCACTGCACTCCAGTCTAGGTGACAGAGCCAGACTCTGTCTCAAAAAAAAAAAAAAAAATAAATCTTGATTTGAAAGATTTGAAATATCAGGTGAGTATAAAATCATTGGTAATCCTAACAACTGAAATTAATAATTTCAAAAATATTGCTTTTTGTATGTCTATAAACTTTTATATATTGAAAACGCATATATATGCAAATATGTTGAATTCATGTCATATCTTTTTAACATTATCTGCATTATAATTTTGAATTTTTTTGCTTAATTAATTTACTATTATTATTTTTTGAGACAGAGTCTTACTCTGCTGCCCAGGCTGGAGTGCAGTGGCACCATCTTGGCTCACAGCAACCTCTGCCTCTTGGGTTCAAGTGATTCTCCTGCCTCAGCCTCCCGAGTAGATAGTAGGATTACAGGTGCAAGCACCACGCTCAGCTATTTTTTTGCATTTTTAGCAGAGACAGGGTTTCACCACTTTGGCCAGACTGGTCTTGAACTCCTGGCGTCAAGTGATCCACCTGCCTCTGCCTCCCAAAGTGCTGGGATTACAGGCGTGAACCACTGCGGCAATCTTCTTTGCTTGATTTATGATCTTTTAAAAAATTTATCATGCTGGGTCAGTTAAGTGGTAAGTATTTAGAAAGTAAGACTCTTCTATTTTTATGATCTCTGTGGCACAGTGCATTGCAAGTAGAAGTTCTCAATAAATAGCTTTTGTTGTAAACTAACACATTGGTTACTTTCTAAAGTCATTTGCTTTTTAAAAATCCCTTTGGTGTACTAATCTATACTATATCACTGTACTTGTAGACCAAGGGATTTGTCTGGCCAACATGGTGAAACCCCATCTCTACTAAAAATACAAAAATTAGCTGGGCGTGGTGGTGCATGTCTGTGATCCCAGCTACTCAGGAGGCTGAGGCAAGAGAATCGCTTGAACCTGGGAGGCAAAGGTTGCAGCGAGCCGCGATCACTCCACTGCACTCCAGCCTGGGCGAGCTACTGCACTCCAGCCAAGGGTTTGGTCTACAAGTATAGTGATATAGTATAGATTAATTCAGTTGCTTTAAAAAAGTCCATATGCCACAGGATGGCTCAAGATATCAATCTATATCTTAGAAAAATTATTATACAAATAAATAGGCAACAAGATTGAGAAAAACTGGTATATTTGGTAAAAATACACCAAAAAAGCAAGAGAGGAAGAGGGAGATATGTGTTTTAGAACGCACACATTTTCACCAGGTGAATTTTAAAGGCTATAAGAGTTCATAAATCCTGGCATCCTGAGTCATTTGAGAGTCTGATAAACATCATTTAAATACGTAATTTAATTGTTTCTCTTTTCTTGTTAGAGAAAGGTGGTGCAAACTTATTCTTGGAAGACTGTCAGCCATATTAATAATGAGCAAAATGCCTATTGAGTTGGTTTTGTAAAAACTAAGAAAGTGACTTCTGAAGTTAAAACACATGCAAACTGTTGCTTAGTTTTAAAAATATATATGTGGAGTGGAACAAAAGTTCCCACTCAACAGCTTATTGAAAAATACAAAAAGGAACGCAGTTTTCAGCAGGTTCTATTTGCTATAAAACATTTTCTTTTCTTATCATTGTTTTATTTTTTTCTTTCTGGTCTCCCCCCCTTGCCAACGTTCACAGCTGGGCATCTTTGTCCATCTTTCAGGTACTTTGTGTTGCATATCCTTACGTGGAACACGTATATGCATAATTATTCAGGTTTCCCTCCTGTCTCCATTGTTGGTAGAATTACCATTCAAGTTAACATTAATATACTTTTTTGCTCTTCTCCTCCTCCCGGTTTGTCCTTTTGTCACTTGGAAAATATTGATTTCCCTCCATTGTAGGTGAGATGCACCTACATGGCTCATTTGTGCTTACTTCCTTCTTGTTTGGAGACTCAGCAAGTTCAGCACAATGCTATTTATTGAATTTATCTGTCAATTTCTTCTTCCTTGCATAGCTGACTAATTCAGTAGAATCAGCACAATACCAGAAGCACAGAGGATAATGGCTTAAATTTTTTTTTCACAGAAAATTGTAAATCAAAAGTAGAGACTAAATTTGAGGACCAATCCCTTCAGAAGGTGGCAACTTATAAAGTGTGTGCAGGACTGTCTAGGTGAACATGGCAACAGATATGATTTTCTAATGGGGCACTTCTCAGCTTTTCATTAAATGTCTAAGAAATACACAGAAAGACATGAATTGGCAGCAGGATTGTGAAATAAAAATGAGAGGAGCCTCTAACATAGGCAAAAACTTTCCTCCAAACAGACAAACAAAAGCGTATAATCGATGAAGAAATAAAAATCAGAGTAACCTCATTTTCTTCACAGTACAAAATACTAAAAAATCAACAGAGTTATTTTCATGAATGGCTTAGTATTTGGAATTGGCTTTGGACATGCATTCCTACTCCACTCATCCCAGTGAACCTCGACATATTAGCTGGTTACTGATAAGGTAGGAAAGTAAACTTGACCGTCACCGTTTGTGAACTTGGTGCCATTTACTAGGATCTTACTGGCCTCTTTCCGCCAAGGTCAGCTCCTCTTGTGTTACAACAGAGAAACTACTAATCTCAGAATATAACATATTTTAGATAAGAGGTATGGAGAAGCAGGCATGCTTAGTTGTTGAAAGAGAAGTATACAGTATGCACAAGTGTATACTTTTGTTAAGTTTTTATGGTGTTCAAAGAAGAACTTTAAGATACTATTACAGCATAGTCATTAAGAGAAAAGATGTTAAATAGACAAGATGCTTTTGAATTCCAAATCCCCTGTGCCTAACCCTGAAAAAGTTTTCTAACTTCTTTGTGCCTTAGTTTCCTCATTTGTAAAATGGCCACTAAACACTTCATAATATTACTGTGAGGATTAAAAAAGTAAGAACTAAGTCCAGTGTTTGGTAACTATAGTAAGCCCTAGATGGATGATTGCCACTACTGTTATTTACCCTAAATAAATTCAATATTTATCTTCAGTTATTATTATACCACACAGTTACTAAGTTAGGCTTAGAAGGAAATGACTCCCTGTTAGCTCTGAAGTTTGAGCTACAAGATCATGCCCATCAAGTTAAAATTCAGATTTCGACCTGACAATTGAAGGTGCAAGCCTAGAGAGATTACCTTCCATATGAGCTTAATACCTGGCCTAAGTGGATTGCTCACGTTATCTAAGTAGAAACAAACTGAAACAAACAAAACTACTAATAAAAACATCCAAATAAATAAAATTATTGATTCAGGCAAGGAATAAGGATTAATAAATTTGATATTAACGGGCTGGATAATTGTATAATGTCAAGGTGGAATCACACATGTAACTTTCTAATCAAAGGAAAAAAACACACATTGGAGAGATCCTACTATTTCCGTCCTATTCCAGTAGTCAGTCAGTTGTTATATGCCCTGTGATATAATGCAAGATATAATGAGCAACTTTCACAGTGTAGTCTAGTCAAAAAAGTTTCACCAACATCAGATCATTAGGAGATACAGGAGATCGAAGAGCAAAGGAGACATCAACGCATGGATGCAATCAGACAAATAACACACGTGAGACATTCTGTGGAACAGCAGGCCTGGTTCTCTTCAACAAGTCACTGTCTGGAAAAATGACTGAACTATATTAAGAATGACTGAAGAAACAGAATCAGATGCAATGATTGGTCTTGAATTAGATACTTATTTTGTCAAACCAGATGAAAAGGCATTTTTGACAGGATTGCCTGTTTTTGTAACCCAAAATATGCGTTGCAAAAAATAAGCATGACTTTTGTTAAAATATCTTTAGACAGAATTGTGGTATATATATATGATATATATGTGATTATATCTACATATATCTCTATATATATTCTGTCTAAAAATTCTCACAATTCTGTGTAAAGATATTTTAGACAGAATTAGGAGATATCTGTATCTAGCTCTAGATATAGTTAAATATATATTCCTTTATATATCTATAAATCTATATATGTAGCTATATATATTTAGATATGTCTTGCTCTAGAGATATATCTAGCTCTGTTATATATATATATATATATATATATATATAGAGAGAGAGAGAGAGAGAGAGAGAGAGAGAGAGAGCTAGGTATAGATATATAAAGGAATATATATCTATATTGTATGTTTATGACCTACAAGTATTCTTTTTTGATCAGGTTTTCTTGAACACCAGATATATGTATATACCAGACCATGCAACATGCGTTTATTTTTCTATTTTTATTTTTAAATACAGACAGGGTTTTCTCATGTTGCCCAGGCTGGTCTCAAACTCGTGGGCTCAAGTGATTCACCTGCCTCAGCCTCCCAAAGTGCTGGGATTACAGGCGTCAGCCACTGTGCCCAGTATCAACAGGCATTTATAAGCATCGGTATAATCTAGTTCTCTTGATTGATTAAAAGTATATTTTGAGAATTGTTTATTATGATTGTTTGAAAGGTGATTATTATAAAAATGAGTAAAATAATGAATCATTACTCCCTTTTTGGTTTCTTATTTTATTTGTTTCTTCCTTTTGTACTCAAGTAACAAAAATCTTAATTTAGCTCTGAGGATACAAATGAAGAGTAATGTTTCTTGCCCCTGGTCCCACAGTTAGTGACAGAGAGTCACTAAAAATTGAAATGCAGACAGTCCAATTTCAGAAACCATGCTCTTGACCAATATATTGAAGGGTCTTTAGCTATTAGTCGCCTATAAAATATGTGGTCATAACTGTAGAGAACACAGCAGAATACCACAATAAAAAAGGATAAACGAAACTTCACTATTTTTCATGGAAAAACCCAACTTGTATTGCCTGCTTCCTTTGTCAGCTTTGAGAACTTCTGTATGAAGTTTTGTACCTAGAGCTCCAGCTCCTGAAAAAATTGTTCCAAAAGCCTCAACACCAGTTAAATTAAGTTCCTGTCAGAAGTTGGAAACATTATGAGAATGACACATATGGTTTTTGTTCAGATCATCTGGGGAATGCACGTCGCACTGGCATCAACCTCCAACAGAGCCTTGGGATGACAGAAGCAGCCATTCGGAGGAGGCCTCTCCTTGCTCTGTTAGTGAAAAGTTGAGGTTTGGATGGCATTTTTCACACTCTTGACAGTTTATGACATGCTGATGGGATGAAACAGAAAGACTAAAAGTTGGCTGTGACCCAGCAAGCAAAGTTACAAAAGTCATTCCTGGTCACATAAGAGGTTTCACCGCCTCATTTCTAAAAGCTAATTATTACAGCTTTTTGTGATTATCAGATACACCTCTTCCATTTTTGATACCTCCTACTCTCTTAACATGGACAGCATTGTTGAACTCAGGATCTGAAGTCAGACAGCATTGTCTTCTTTGAGCCTCAATCTGCTTGTCAGTGAAGTAGGGATGATGACAATTCTTTCCATATAGTGTAGTTGTGAGCATGATAAAATGGCCTAGCACAGGGACTATCTAGTAACTCCTAGCCACAACTATTATGCTTGTTAGTCCCCATGGCCTATTTATTTTAAGCCCAAAGCATCTTCTGGAGCTAAGCACTGTAATGCCCTTGAAGTGTTTTGTAATCTCTTCACTTCTGTTTACTGTACGTTGTGGTCTTACACTGCTCCTGGCCACTGTTGAGCTATTCCTAAAGGAATACAGCAATTTCAGAGGCCTTCTGAAGCTCCCTGTCATGCCTGGCAATATCATTATATACCAACTGATACGTTTTTACTTTTCCCAATTCTTGACAACCTTATATAGTAGTATTTCACATATCTGCTTGGAAAAAATATTTGGGTAACAGCTTTTGGTATTGTTAGGTGTTTTGGATTTTCTTCTTACCTTTTTGTTTATCGTAGTATAATTATAGGAATTACTTAATTTGTCGAATTGCGTTATTTCTCTGGTCATCTAGCATCATCTTTCTGTATGGAGATAAAGAGCAGTTAATTTTGAGTAATATTCTAGAAGTTTGGTACTCCTGACTCTCATTTTTGGCAAACCACTCTACTGACTCAAAAACAAAGATTTTTTATGTGCTTTGAAATTTTAATAATCAAGTAATGTCTAACATTTCACATTTTCTCCAATAGCCACTCTTTTCTTCTTTTATTTTTGCATATAATCCTGCACCATTTCTAAAATTGCCCTTTGAAATTTTCTTATTTTCCTACACATTCCAGTTTATTACTATGTGGAAGCTGATAATATTTATACTTTGTTTTCTAGAAGATCATTGATATAAAATTTTATTTTATGGTTGATTTTCTTGTGAATGGGTGTTTTACACAATTTTCAAGTAATTGGCCTGGATTTTATGAGGCCAGTCAAATGTAGCAAACATCATAAAATTACTGAAAATGTATCATGATGACAAATATTTAACGATTGGTTTATTGCTGATTGGTTGTAGTTCCATTTTTCTCTAAGGCATCTTCCTTAAAATAAGCATATATAAATGACCATTAAAGTATACAATATGCATTTTTTCATTTTCTAGCAATGAGAGCAAGCACATAATGTTGTGATCACTGTTAGCCAATCTGTGTTCTAACATGCTCTCCTTAGTTTTATTCTACTAAGTTGTTCATTTAGTATATGGCCTCATTCTTCCACTTTTTTTTTCTGTTTTGATGAACAGTTTGGATAATAATGACTGACCCAAGGTGTGCAAGTGATTTAAGCAAACAAAGCCAAGCTGTCCCACTGTCTTTTGAAATGTAGGCTTCAGGGTATCTTGAATTGCATTCAAAAAGATAAAACTCTTCATCAGAATTAAAAACACACGTTTACACAAAATCATGTACACAAGTTCATAGCAGCATTATTTGTAATAGCCCCAAAGTAGAAACAACTCAAATGTTCATCAACTGATAGTTCGATTAAACAAAATCTGGCATAACCATAAATGGAATATTATTCAGGCATAAAAAGGAATGAAGTTCTAATACATGTTACAAGTTGGACGAACTTTGAAAATGTGCTAAGTGAAAGAAGTCATATACAAAGGCTTGCAAGGTTCTATGCCTTCATGTATATGAAATGCCCAGAATAGGCAAATCCATAGAAACAGAAAGTAGATGAGAGGTTCCTAGGAGCCAGGTACAGAGGGGAATGGAGAGTTATTGCTTAATGGGTATGGAGTTTCTTTAGATGAAAATATTCTGGAGTGGTGGTGGCTACACAATTTTGTGAAATATACTGAAAACCATTGAAGTGTATGCTTTAAAAAGGTTAAATGGTAGATGTTACATTACGTGAATTTTATCTCTGTAAAAGCATTTTAAGAGAAGACATTATAATAAACAGAGAGTACAAAGATCAGAAGACAAAAGAGATCGGTGGAAATTATTTGACATTATGAAGAGCATTGTAAGTCTCAATTTCAGGGGGAATTGACCATAATTGACAAAATATTGCATAAATAATATCAGGGATGCATTTGGATAAGAAACACATATTACAATCCTTTATAATGTTAACTTAGTATGTTTTCCAGTTTCCACAAATGCACTCCATCTCCCCCAAAGTATAGGCAAGTAGTCCTTGAAAGTTGGAATGGAAAGATGAAGCAATATTTTCTAAATATGTCACTGAAACAGGCTCACAAAGCAGTATATGCCATGTAATGGGAGCTGGGGTATAGAAGAGAGGTTAATCAATGCTGCATAGCTAAACTGGAAGTAAAGAGGGATTTCATAAGAGAGGTTCCCTTTAAACTTGTTTTGGAAGGATACATAGGAGTTCTCCATAGTGTGGATAATGAGGGAACAATATGAGCAGTAAGAACTTTCATCTAACTTTTAACTTCTTTCCTCTATCCGGAAAGGGTTAGTCAATTTTGCATTGAGCACCATTGCCCATTCCCTAAATACAATTCAAACAGCTTACAATCCTTATTTTTTTGGTTTGGTATATAAGGTTTAGTTTTCCTCCAACTTCTGCATTTCTGTTCAAGGGAGGCCATTAAACCCTGTTTTTATTTCTAATCTACAAAAGCTAAAAAAGCATATTTCCCTTTATGAATTTTTCATATGCTCATCTGATGCTTGTGTGCGCTCTGCCCCTTTGCCTGGCCTGAAATCTGCTTCTTACTTATCTAGTTCATCTCTTGCTATTTGCCAATGCAAATGTGGCCTAAAAACAGCTGAAACAGTAAGGGCATGTTAGCAGAGGGAAAAAGGAAAGGAAAAAGAGGCAAATAGAGTAAGTACCCAAAGAGGGAAAAAGAGCAGAGATCATAGATGGCTATATGAGGTTCAGGCAGAGGAATTAAAGAAAGTGAAGAAACGGTTGGGAAGAAATTAGAATGATGCCTGTGGACTGGAAGCAGTGGAGGAAACAACATCAGAAATTGAGGCAAAAGTTAAGAATAGGAAATACACTTTTATTTTTTAATTGTGCTGCAAGGATGCAAAACCAATTAAATTATTTGCAAATATGTTTTATTTTAGGCCAATCTATAGTATACATATCAAAACTTAGCTTGCTTTGGTGTTCAAGGTGGCTTTATACTGTTTGGCTATCTTGTATTTATTATACCATTAATCCTTTTAACTGGTCTGGAAGGCAATTTAGTTTTAAGTCAGTTAACTTTTTTAAAATGAATCTTACTTATACCAAACTTCTCATGTTTGCTTGAATTTAATCAAATTTTTATATAATGTGTAATTTCAAGGAATTTATAAGGAGCATCAAGGTAGGAGTTGGTTATATAATCATACTTCTGTAATTTTCTATTGTGGAGAAACTTCTCTACTTAGTTATTGAAATCAAATTCCTGCAATAGAGCTGTTAAAATGGGCCAGCATCAACTTTGAGAATGTTCCTTTTTAAAGGTAATATAAATTATATCCAACAGGAGAGAAAAAGTTAACTTATGATGTGACTGGACTAAGAGTCATTAAAAAAATCTTGAAGAAGATTTTTAATAATATGTAAAATATTTCTGATGTGGTAGCATAAATATATATTATAGGACATTATTAATATTAAAGTGATCCAAAATATATACCACAGGGACATAACTTGAAAAAAATGCGTTAATGCTTCATCAGTTGTTATCTTAGGGCAGTGGGTAATAGGATAGTTTTTATTCTATATATATATATATAGAATATATATTTTTGCCAGATTGTCTAATAAGATACGTTTTTATTAATAACAAAAAGAGAGACAAATGATACAAATTTTAAAATGAGGAGTGCTCAGTCTGCATAAAAATTATTTTCTTGCAACAAAGATGCAATATGGAACTCAAAAATGATGGTAACTATTGTCAAACACGTAGAGATTGGAGTTCCTAACTGTTGCAGGAAGATCTAAGATAAAGTCCTACAAGATGAGTAACAAATACATACTTAAAAGCTCATTTAAGGAGTTCTTAATCGCAAAAAATTTGAATAGGATTTAATTTGATGAATGGTCTAGTTAACCAAAATAGTTTATCTGGTTCAATTACTGTTGATAAATATATTTAATGACATTGCAATTGCATGTTATTCAGCCACAACGTAATTTCATTAATGACTCATTAAAATTATTGTGAAAAGGAAACACTTAAGATTGCATTGGAGCATTGGGGTACCTCACAGTTTGATTTTTCCTTCTTGCTCTCCCTGTACATTTTTTACTTCTTATATTTAAGTATACTGCTATGATTTTAAAAACTAGCTACAGGCCGGGCGCGGTGGCTCACGCTTGTAATCCCAGCACTTTGGGAGGCCGAGGTGGGCGGATCACGAGGTCAGGAGATCGAGACCACGGTGAAACCCCGTCTCTACTAAAAATACAAAAAAAAATTAGCTGGGCGTGGTGGCGGGCGCCTGTAGTCCCAGCTACTCGGAGAGGCTGAGGCAGGAGAATGGCGTGAACCCGGGAGGCGGAGCTTGCAGTGAGCCGAGATTGCGCCACTGCACTCCAGCCTGGGCGACAGAGTGAGACTCTTGTCTCAAAATAAATAAATAAATAAATAAATAAAAATAAAAATAAAAAATAAAAATAAATAAATAAAAACTAGCTACAAAGAAGAGATAACAAAATGAGAGCCTCCTCATGTTAAAAAATATCCTTTCTTCTCCTACCCCTTATTTTTCAGTGTATGTTCACCTTAGGAAACTAGAAAAATCTAGATAAGCAGAGCCAAGGTAATTAGTTTTCTGTAATTCTAACACAAAGAGATCATCACTAATGTCATTTTGGTGTTATTTAATGAGATTTGTTTTTTCTACACTTAAATAGGCACATAAATACATGATTATGTATTTCTCACACTGTTTTATGGCCTGTATTTCACACTTGATTTTATAATATGAACATCTTCCATGTCAGAAAATATTATTCTTCATTATACTAATGGCCAAATATTATTCCATTTGTAGACGTATGTACTTATTTAACTAATTTTCTATCTCTTGAAGATAAATTCCTGCAGTGGAATTGCTGAATCGAATATGTATATATTTTGATGCTTTTCGGTATTAATACATTTTCCCTTAAGAAAGTTGTATCAGTTTATACATCTATCATCCTGAGTTAGGTACGTCCTTGCTGACTTTGGGTGGCTTTTTTATTCTGTTTACCATTTTTATAAGCAAAAATGGTATTATATCTTCTTTAATTCTATTGGTAGGTTGAACTTTTAAAAATTTAACTATACTGTATTTCTCAGATCTCCTGCCGTGTGTGTGTGTGTATGCATACACCCCCCGCCCCCCCCACACACACACATACAAATGCATATTTGGACTTTAAAAAACACTATGAACTTGAATTTTGAGGTTGTGTATACACCAGTTTCTTATTGATTAGAAAGATGAGAAATTCTCTTTTTTTAAGTATATAGGAACTAAATCAAAATATTGTGAAACCTGAAAAGAAAATACCACAACCCCAAGCAGAAAGGGCTTAGTTAGCTTTAAAAAACTACATGGTTGTTAAACGAGGCTTGTCAAGCTATTAAAAACAAGAGTAACATAAAACTTACAATTTCTAAATAGGACAACTGTTTCTACTATGTTAAGTGGTGTTTAAGTCAGTTAAATCTTACAGCCAAAATGTTGTATTAATGCATGAGTGAGATGCATTATAGATAACTTGATAATAAAGTTACGTATGTTTACAACAGAGCATTTTTTTCATAGAACATAGTGGGACCCTGAAGTCTTGGGATTATCCATGATCATAATTGAACATATGTTTAGTTTACTCTGGACACCGTATTTTCAAAGGGACATAAATGAACTAGAGAATGCTTAAAATGTTGGGACATGATTAATCATAGTGTCACATGAGAAACATTTGAAGAAACCAGGGATAAAAAAAAGCCTGAATGAGTTAAGATTCAAGCATGGCATCGTTATATACAAATGCTAGATGAGCTATCAATGCAGATTTCATGTTTTGATTGTACCCCTGAGATGGATTAAGCATTTGTAGGTAGAAGTATGAAGAATCTAAACTGTCTTAGGAGATATTCATAGTTAGATCAAACATTCCCCTAAAAAAGTTTAGGGCACGTTGTCTCACTGGAACTCTTTGTTCAGAAACTGAATATTTACTTAGCAAGGTTTGTTGCAGAGATGATTTTATCATTTGTTGGTAGTTGAACTAGCTAAGTTTTACGCTCATTTTCAGCCCTGAAATTAAAACAAACTTGAACAACTGGAGGAATTTATGCCATTATACACATTGTACCTCTAGCATATAATGCATGAAAAATATGCTACTTTTTTCATAGCACATTTGTAAACTGAACATTTGAAATGGGCTGTGTATAAAGATAAATGAGGCTGGGCGTGGTGGTGCACGCCTGTAATCCTAACACGTTGGGAGGCCGAGGTGGGCAGATTGCTTGAGCTCAGAAGTTCCAGACCAGCCTAGGCAACTTAGTGAGACCTCATCTCTACAAAAATTACCAAAATTAGCAGGGCATGGTGGTGCACACCTGTAGTCCCAGCTACTTGAGGGGCTGAGTTAGGAAGGTCACTGGTGCCCGGGGGATCGAGGCTGCAGTGAGCTGTGATTGTGTCACTGCACCTCAGCCTGGATGACAGAGTGAGACCCTGTCTAAAGAAAAGAAGGAGGAGAAGAAGAAGAAGGGGAAGAGGAAGAGGAAGAGGAAGAGAGGGAAGGGGAAAGGGAGGAGGAGGAGGAGGAAGAGGAAGAAGAAGAAGCCTGATCTGATTGACTTTGTGAACTATTTATATTCATCTATTGTTGCTTGTATTATATTGCAAGAATAGAAAACTAGCAAAATGTATGAACTTATTGTAAAATTGGTAAGTTGAGAATAAAGATGTCATTTTGTTTGTGTTAACTTTATAAGAATCTGTGAGAGCCAGAATGATTTCAGACACTGAAGACAATTTTAACAGAAACATAGGCATTTCACAATGCAGTGGGAAAATTAATAGCAGAATTAGAAAATAAATTAGAATAGGTATTAGTTGAAATAATCTGAAATGCATTTGAAAGGAAAATAAGGAACAAGAGATTTCTTAGTCCATTTGTGTTGCTATAAAGGAATGCCTGAGACTAGGTAATTTATAAGAAAAGAGGGTTATTTGGTTTACAGTTCTGCAGGTTGTACAAGAATTATGGTGCTGGCACCTGCTTCTGGTGAGGGCCTCAGGCTGCTTCCACTCCCTGTGGAAGGTGAAGGGGAGCCATTGTGTACAGAGATCACAGGGCCAGAAGGAAGGAAGAGGGATAGAGGGGAGGTGCCAGGCCCTTTTTAACAACCATCTCTTGAAGGAACTAAAAGAGGTAGAACTCACTCACTACCATGAAAATGGCACTAAGCCACTTTTGAGATATCTACCTCCATGACCCAAACACTTCCCATTAGGCCCCTCCTTGCAACACTGAGGATTGGATTCAACATGAGATTTTGAGGAGACAGACATCCAAACTATAGCAAGAGGAAGTTGCTATAAAAACAGATAAAACAGCTTGGGAAAGATTGCAACACACGGAGATATTTAAACAGTTTCCATTTCAAATGGAATAGATAAAGCCATACTAAGTATAAAACAAGATATAATGAAAATGTATGTTATCAAATAAGTGGAAGGATAGTAAGAAGAATATGAATCTGAAAACCAGAATGAAAGAAAACAATACGAGTTTTGTTTTGTTGGTAGGAGAAAGCTGGAAAATGTTACAGATATAAATTAGAGAAAAGAGGTATGTTTGTCTTGAATGTTCATTCAGTGATGTAGGGAAGGTGGTGAAAAGCAAGAAATTCGAAGGAATAGAGTTAAATGTAGGCATTTTATATGAGTATTAAAGATAGGTAGCGAAATTCAAGGTACACAGAACCATCTTAAGGTCTGAAAGGCCTTAAAAATAATCCAATCCCATACCCAGTGAATGGAGCTTGGCCCTATATTATTGAGAAGTGCTTGCTCGGTACAGACTCAAAAGTACGTTTCTCAAAAGGCTATACATTTATAGTTTTAAACAGCTTCCCAATGCCTATCACACATTCGCTTTAGAAATATTTTAGAAATATTATTTAAAAAAGAAATATTTTAGATTATTTCTAACATGAATGACGGAGTGATAGGTACAGGGAAGGATGAGAGACCAGGTCCCCTAAAACCCAAAGAGACTAAATATCATTTGGGACTTTTGCACAGAAAGAGGAGCATGGACTTGACCTATGTTTCTCATTGCATAGAGATATCCTAGGAAGATTTCAAAACTTTTGTATGTTTAGTTTTCCCATCTGTTACATGGGGACAATAATAGTATCTATAAGACAGAGTTGCTATAAGGATTAAATGGGATAGTATATGTGAAGGCCATATCATGGTGCATGGCACATTGATGATGTTCATTAAACGTTGCTGTTAATATATGAGAAGGGCTGCAGACATCTGCTTTAAGTCAGCATTTAGTGAACACAGTTCAGGGGAGGAAGATTGGATCAAATAAGATGATCTTCCTGTCCCTTCAAATCAACTTGGGATTTTTTTTTTCTTTTTTTAGTTTGGGCAGCTCCCTTTCAACCTTCAATGCTTCCCACTTCCCTGTATAAATATAAGAGAAAAGAAGATAATGAAGAATGAACTATAAAACAATTTAGAGGCCTCTTGCAACTATATCTGGTTTTGATCTCTTTCTAATTTTTTTCCACTTACTGCCTTTCTAAGAATAGTCATTGATGTATAAGTTATTACGATAGTGGCTGAATAACATTAAAATTATTTTATCATAAAGTAGTTCTTTCTAGACATTTGATGATTGAAAATTTCATACTACCTCTCGGAAACTTGGAGGCATAGTTTTCAGGGTTACAAAATGTTCATTATTAGTATTTAGTATTTTCTAGATTAAAATTCCCATCTTAGGGTGTAACTTCTCTGAGCCAGTCATTTTCTTAGATTTTGAAACTTTTCTACACCTAATACGATGGAGTAACAGGGACTGGATTTATCTTTCTGCCCAAAATAACAACAAAAATGTGGGAAAAAATGAAACAACAGTTTCTAGACAGTAAACAATAACAAGCAGCACAGAGCAATGATCCCAGAAACAAGGGCAATGAAAGAGACAAGCATTAGAATTGTCCTGGCTTACATTTCAAAGAGAGCTTCTGGGCCATAATGCAGGAAGGGGGAAGCCAGGTGGATCCTGGAAATATCCAGAGTGATTATGAGAAACTGATCAGGCTTGTCTTGGTATGTTATGACTTGAATACCACTGCACTAATTGTGTTTTATGGAATTGACATTGGAACATTCATATCTTTACATTTATACATGCAACACCTGTTAATCAAGTACTTAGTAAGTTCCATGGTTGCAGTTACAGGGGAAAATCTTTAACAATAATGGTGAAGCAAGAAAGGCCGGATAAAAAGAGAGAAAGATGATACATGAGACCTAAATAAGTGAAAAAATGAGGGGTCCATTCAAGAGAATGGAAAAGTTCAGTTTGAATGAAATCATAGTTGTCAAATCAGAGACATGATGAAAGAACTACAGGTAATCCAGGCTACACAGGGTCTTAAAGCATCTTAAAGATTTCTGTATTGTTGCGAGGGCACAGGAAGCCATTGAAGAGTTTGAACAGAGTGTGAGATCATTGGGCATATACTGCTGGGGTCTTTGGATGCTAACTAGAGATAACCATTAAAATTTTCTGACTTAAATCTGATTAGGGGAAAAAACTTATTTCCCTTTCAACAGAAACTTCAGGTCTGAGCTTTATAGAGTTTATTGTTGCTGAAATGACCAGGTTTTTCAAAGAAAAATGGACACTATAGGAGTTTTAAAAATGACATATGAAAGCCTTACGTTATAAATTAAATCACCATCTCATATTCAGCTGCACTTTTTAAAATAATCCAACTATATATATTGAGTGTCTTGGTCACGTTGGTCCTGACTTATACTGTAGCTGTACTTTTGAATAACTGCATCTGTCCATGGTCATTGAGAATCTAGACCCCATCACTGCAGATGTGATGATATTTTTGTTATTCCTGTTTCTTTGCTTGGATTTATGTACATTTTTTTACCCTTCCAGCCTGCCTAACTACATTATAATTTTTTTGGTATCAGGGAATATATATAGGCTGTGATCGTCCCCAGTGGTAAATACAGACCCTAGGCATTCAATACATTCTTGTTCAAATGAATCTTATGGAGAATTCCAACCCATATAAGAGAATTCTCACTACTCAAGAATTTATTTACAAATTTTCAGCATCATTTAAAAATGACAAATAAATTTTGACATGCAATTAGGCTAGCAGAGTCACCCTAGTTACAACTGGTTCCTATCCACTCCCCCTTTAGATATTTGAAGAAAATAAAGTATGTTAAAAGAACTCAAAATAAATTTTTAATTATGATGTTATGATTTATGATTATTGAATGCCTGCTAGCTTTTTTCCCTACTGTTTATTCTATATTTCACCATAGGATAATGCTAATATAAAATTACTAAAGGATTAATTCACTGTAGTCCTTATGATAAAGTATTTGGGGATCCCTAAAATTCGTTTGAGTTTTAAGTGGCTTATTTGTGTTGATTTGTTTTGAACTATAATATTTTATTTTATTTTATTTATTTATTTTTTTGTGAGACGGAGTCTCACTCTGTTGTGCAGGCTGGAGTGCAATGGCACGATCTTGGCTCACTGCAACCTCCGCCTCCCAGGTTCAAGAGATTTTCCTGCCTCTGCCTCCCGAGTAGCTGGGGTTACAGGCATTTGCTATCATGCCTGGCTAATTGTTTTGTGCTATTAGTGGAGACGGGGTTTCACCATATTGGTCAGGCTGGTCTCGAACTCCTGACTTCAGGTGATCCACCCGCCTCAGCCTCCCAAAGTGCTGGGATTACAGGCGTAAGCCACCGCGCCCGGCGAACTGTAATATTTTAATACCATTTTTTTACAGTTAGTAAAATATTAATCCATCACATAATTAACCGTTAAAATGTCTCATGCCCATTCCCTATCTCATTTATAAAAAGGGGCACTTGTATTGTCACTTCTACAGCACTTATCTGTCCCACACATTTTGGCAACAGATTATTTTTCTTCTGGATTCTTCTCTAATAGTTTTATATTTATAAGCTTGTCTCTTGCACAACAGAATGAACTTCACAAAGGCATTGGCTTTTGTTCTATCTCTTAGTGAATAATTGTCACTTAGGATTTATTGAAGCACAGTACCAAACACGTATTAGGTATCCCACTGATATTTGTTAGATTGAATAAGTTGAATATGACAACTTTGTTTTGCTTTGTTTTATTGAATTTTTCAGGATTATTTGTATGCAATGAAATGCTCTTATCCGAAGTGTACAATGTGTTAACTTTTTGACAGCCATTAACCACTACTCAGATAAAGATATAGTATATCTTCATTATTTTCCAAAGTTCTTTTATGTCCTTTTTAGGTAGTAGTCTCCACTGTACCCCAGGTTACCACTTTTCTGACTTTTTATCCCTTAGAGTATTTTTACTTGGTCTAGAATTTCTTATAAATAGAAGCATATAGTGTGTACTCTTCTTTGTCTGCCTTCTTTTGCTCAACATTTTAATATTCATACATATTATTCTATCTATCAGTAGTGTGATCTTTTTCAATTCCAGATAGTATTCTACATATGAATATATCACAATATATTCCATTCTTTTGTTGATGGACATTTTGGATGTTCCCAGTTTGGGACTACTATGAATAAAACAGTTATGAATATCTGCTGCAAGTCTTGTTGTGGACATATGCACTCATTTCTATAGGAGTAAAACTGCTGAATGATAGGTTAAGTATATGCACATATTCATTAGAAACTGCCAAACTCTTCTTCAAAGTGATTGTCACATTTACACTGTTATCAATAATGCATAGAGGTTTCATTTGTGTCCACACTCCCACTAACATGCGTATTGTTATTCTTTTGACATTCATGATGCTTGTGGGTGTATAGTGCTATTGCACTGCGATTTAACAGGAGTTTTCTTGTTGATTGCAGATACCTAATTTAAAGAGAAGTACGTGTAAACTGTGCATTTTTCAAATATGTTTTTGTACAAAAAGCAGCAATTACTTTGTCTCCCTATGCCTTTGCTATTCATGGATAAATGAGAATATTAGTAGTACTATCTTATACTTTGGCTCTGAAGAGTAAATGAGATAAATTTAGCACAGGGCCAGAAACATAGTAATCATTTAATATAAAATGTTAACTAGTATTGTGAGTAAAGGCAATATATTGTTTTTTCATCATTGTTAGTATTATTGAGAGGCAGAATGGCATAGTATTTATTGCCTGTGTTCAAATCTTGGCTTTACCACTTACTAGCTAATGAGTTTAGGCAAGTTACTTAATTTCCCTGTGTCTCAGTTTCCTCATCTATACAATGGGAATAATGCAGCACCTATTTCATTAGGTTTTGTGATACTAAATGAGTCAATAGGTTTCTTGGCACATAATAAACAAGATACATGTGATGGCTGTTATTATTACTAACAGTGGTACTGTTAGTACTTTATATCTTTCTTATATCTCTTTAAAGTAGCAATTTATTTAAATGTTTTCATTTTAGCATATTGATAGAATATTAATTTTTAATCCAGCAATCCTGTTTACCTAAATATTCACCAAAATAAAAGATGAAACTTTTTTTTTTAAGTGTAGGCAGTTCTTTTGTTATTGGGTTTGTGTCAGTTATCTCTTGCTGTGTCACAAACCCCAAAACTCAGTGGCCTAAATCATTGACCACTAATTTGGCGTACAATTCTGGAGGTCAGCAGTTTTGACTGGGCTCTGCTGATGTTTCTCCTGGTCTTGAATGCACGGATGCTCAGCTCTGTTTCTAGCAGTTGAGTTGCTTCAGTTAGCGGAATCATTTGAACCATACATCTCATCAGCCAGCCAGCTTTCCCTAGCTTGTTCGCATGGTGGCGAGACAGGCCAAACTGTAAAGAGCAAAGAGCAGAAGCAAGGTCTCTGGAGGCCCAGCCTTAGCTCTTGTGCAGTGTTGCTTCCACCATGTTTTATTCCCAGTGTAAGTCATAAGGCCAGCCTAGATTTAGGGACCAGAGAAATAGACAACACCTACTGATGTGAGGAGCTGCCAAGTTACATTGCAAAAGAAAGGCAGAAGAGTTGTGACTTTTTTTTTTCCTGAAAACCTCACTCAAGAGCTTAAGAATAGGCTGTCTCTGGGGTGGGCACCGTGGCTCACTCCTGTAATCCTGACACTTTGGGAGGCCAAAGCTGGTGGATCTCTTGAGCCCTGAAGTTTGAGACCAGCCTGGACAACATAGCGAAACCCAGTCTCTGCAAAAACATACAAAAATTGCTGGGCATGGTGGCAGACACCTGTAATCCAAGCTACTCGACAGGCTGAGATGGGAGGATTGCTTGAGCCTGAGAGGCAGACGTCGTAGTGAGCCGAGATCATGCCACTGCACCACGGCCTTGGGGTGACGGAGTGAGACCTGTTTCAAAAACAACAACAAAAAAAGAATAGACTGTCTCTAATTCTTTCTGTGGAAGTTACTAAAGAACATTGAAGTTTGTTAGAAAAAAAAGAGGATATCACTGTAATATACCGTAATTTACAAGTAATAAGTATTTGAGTACTAACTGGAGGAGACCAAGCTTAAATGGTTATGCCTGGGAAGAATGATTTGTCTCAGGGTGCATAGATACAAATGTTACCAACCCACCATGACAAAGTTTAGGCAAATACAAAGAGCAACACTAACTTTGATATTGTATAGAACAAAAGGGCAGAAGAAGAGTAAAATGGTTCACAGATACTGCAGGTGACCTGTAGTATACGCAACAGGTGTTTAGTTTATTTTATCACCCTTTGCCCTGAAAAATAAAAAAATCCTATAATTCCAATGAGGTAGAAAATTAGATTGTAACAGAAAACTCACCTTTCAGATGTTCTTGAAAGATCTTCAGTGTAGTATTCTAAAAGTTCTATGGAATTATTTTAAACCATGTAGTTTCTGTTTTCTTCTGAAAAGAACTGGGTGACATTGAAGAAGTCTGGATAGAGGAATGGAAACAATTTCAAAAAGTCTTTCTTCAGGCCTTTGATCATAGGCATTATTTTCATTTTGAATGAACTGGGGGATTCTGACTACCTAAGAAGTCTATTGTCAAAATGTGAATTTATTCTACAATGTAAATTCAGTTTGAGTACTTTAAATGTCAACCATAATGTCTTTCAATCAGTTTATTACTGAGATTTTTCCAGATTTGATGTGTGGTATCAAATAACTTACATTATTTGCAACTATGAGAATGCACAGTAAGCTTCGTAATTTACATCTAAAAGGAACGCAGGAAAGATTTGGTTTTAGTTTTATTTTAAAATTTTCATCAGAAGGAAATCAAATCATCTGTATACATCATACTGTTGAATATTTCCAAATGACGTTAAACATTTTGATGCTTTAACAATTACATTAAATTTACAGAATTAAGATTGTGTTAAGAGATTATGTTGTTGCTTTTGAAAATAATGAGATAAGATAAATCAGATTCCGTCTCCTCAGTGCTGCCTATGCTGACCTGCCTATATGAAATAGCAAATCCCATACATCGTGTCTGATTTCACCCTGCCCATTTAGTCCCCAAGCATTTTAGACTTATAAAATACTGTATATTTTTCTTACTTGTTATTTTTATTTACTGTCTACCTACAAATAAATTTGAGCTTCATGCGACCAGAGGTTTTTGGTTGTTATGTGTTTTGGTTTGTTATTGTGTGTTTTGTTTGTTTGTTTTGTTTTGTTTTGTTTTTTGTCTGAGACAGAGTCTCACTCTGTCACCCAAGCTGGAGTGAAGAGGCACAATCACAGCCTGCTGCAGCCTCCACCTCCTTGGGCTCAAGCAGTCCTCCCATCTGAGCCTCCTGAGTAGCTGGGACCACAGGCACATGCCACCACATATGGCTAATTCTTGTATTTTTCGCTAGAGACAGGGTTTCAATATGTTGCCCAGGCTAGTGTCGAACTCCGGAGCTCAAGAATCCTGCTCGCCTTGGCCTCCTGAAGGGTTGGGTTTTCAGGTGTGAGCCAGCATGCCCGGTCATCTGTTATGTTAAGTGAAGAATACTTAGCAGCTGGAAGAGTGCTTGGCACAAAGTGAACACTAGGTAGATGTTAGTTGAATGAACAATTAGGTTGATAAATGCAGGCATTTAATTAAGAATGTAATTAGTAGCAAATCACCTTTAAAAATATATCCCATTTTATGTTTAAAAATAGTTACAAATGTGTAATTTTAACTTCCTCCTTTAAGGTTCTTGTCATCTTTTCAGTCAAATTAAAATCCAGCCTTAGCTTTTTTCTTGAAATTTAACAGGCTTATTTTCACACCTGACTTTTGTTCCTGTAGTTGTAATTAATCAGAATTAGTATATTAATTTTTAAACACACACTACCTCATCTTTTGCTCTACTTATCTAATTATCTAATTAAACCTTGAATTTTCAGAAAATAGTTTCCCAATTGCATTCTGTGTATATCAAAATGCCCTTGAAAAAAATGGAATTTGAAAATTTTGTTCTTCTCTCCCCCAACTCTTGCCTCTTTCTTAGTCTCTCTGTCCATATATCTCTCCTTTTCTCTCATATAATTTAATAGAGAATGAATTTCCATATTTGGTACATTCATATTAAAAATCTAATGCCATATATGTGGAGGAAAAATCATATAGCTACATTTCAACCAAAAAAGTATTGTGTATGAAATATATATTCTATAGTTTACTTAGTGAATGTTGTTCCTGAAGGCTGCAGGTGACAGCAAAGAAATTACATGGCATGTATATGTAGATTAAGCATGGAATGAGCATTATTTTAAAATTAACCTGTTACGTGTATGGCCATAATAGTTTTTGTGAGGAATAAATTAATGCATATATGGGAGAAAGCTTTGTAACATATGAAACACTTGGTATATGAGAATTTGCATTTAAATGATTAGTCATTAAAGCCTCTTGTTCATAAAATTTTGATAATCTTCTTATAGCCATTTCTTCAAAGTCGCTTCTATTTTTGTCAAATTTCACCTGTCAGAGGGGGCTTTTAGCTTCTGACCTCAGTATTGTTTCAGTGGTTGAGATTAAACAGCATTCTGACTTGTACATAGACAAGTAACTGTGCTAATATCCAGTGAAATTGAAAATGGACGGGAAATCTTCATACAGCTATGGAACAAATAAATGATAAGAGAATTAATCCAGCATTATTGTTCAGAAACTTAAAGACTCGAGAAGATTAACAAAACACATTATAAAATTTGGATTATTTATGAAGAGTTGCAGCATTTGGGGAATGTTTTTATTAAATGAATCTTTTATTTTACTGGATGCTAATGAAAACAAACTCATATTATTATTTTTTATTTGGGGTACAAGTGTTTTTTGGTGACATGGATGAATTATATTGTTGTGAATTTTGAGATTGTAGCGGACCCGTCCCCCGAGTTGTATACGTTGTAACTAATATGTAATTTTTTATCGCACACCCCCACTTCTTCTGAAACTTCAAAGTCCATTATATCACACTGTATGCCTTTCAAGCTCATATTATTGAAGACTTTTCCCTATAATTTTATATTATTTTTATGCCATAATCTGATGCTTAAGTTCTATTTTATTTATTAAGTGGGTTTATTTTAGGGTTAACATTCATAATTATCATAAAAATCAGGTAAGTTATAGTAGATGTAGAAATTTAACGTGTGTAGACAACAGAATATTTCATGAAATTTGTATTTAAAAAATTGATTTACATTATTAAATCATTTATGTAGTTTTGAAATATGTGTTATATTCTCCTCAAAATAAATTGCATGAAAGTTTTGATAGGAATCTCCCACATACAGTACAATTATTTATCTAAAACATAATAGTAAATATGTTTATAAATTTTACTAAAATTTAAATATAAATGGCATTTACCGCATTAAAATATGAATTTATCTTATTTTATTGCATCAAATTGTTTATCTGGGTCATATTTTATTTCGCTTTCCACTAATGACCACTTGAAATAAATCAGAGAAGATAAGTCCCATAACAGCTTATGATCTAAGTCAGTCTCTTCAGATGAGGATAATAAAGTGATTTCAAAAACTGACTCAGTTACTGAATAGTGGTATGTTTACTTGAGATAAATTATTTATAGGCCCTGCAAACAAGAGCAGAGTTATTTTATATTACTGAGAAATTTTGAACAAGAATGTTAGACAGAGTGAATTGAATAATTTTGTAGGATTTAGCTCATTTTCTATAATCTCACGTGTTAACTGTTAAAAATCTATTTTTAGTGATTTCAACTGGCAATTTAATAAATACATTTGCATAATGTCCTGAAAGTTCAGGGTAGATTTGTATGTGTAAAATTCTCAAAATAGAGGGGAGAATTGTTGGGAAAGCTTTGCATGTTTTATCTTAAGCAATACTTTTTCCTTAAAAGCAAAGACATTGAAAATTACAGCCACAGGTGGATGTTTGTTTTGAGCCAAAATAGTTAACAATCTCATTTATGAGTCCTTGCTCTTTCCATTTAGCCCCCACAAAAGGGGTGAGTTTATTTACTCAGTGACCATCTTTTTTTTTTTTGAGACAGAGTCTTGCTCTGTCGCCAGGCTGGAGTGCCGTGGGGCAGTCTTGGCTCACTGCAACCTCCGCCTCCCGGGTTCAAGCGATTTCCCTGCCTCAGCCTCTCGAGTAGCTGGGATTACAGGCGTGCACCACCATGCCAGCTAATTTTTTGTATTTTGGTAGAGATGGGGTTTCACCATGTTGGCCAGGATGGTCTCCATCTACTGACCTCGTGACCCACCCACCTAGGCCTCCCAAAGTGCTGGGATTACAGGTGTGAGCCACCGTTCCTGGCTGATCCTTCTTTATTTTTAATAAAATCTTTAATCAAAGAAACCTGGAAAATAGCATGAAGGCATGTCCATTTGGTGGCTTCCAAATAGGAACTTGATTTACCTGCAGGAAGTGACAGCCTAGTAAATGATCCTTTTGAAAATATTGCTGTTATTACTCTTTAAATCCAGATTTGTACTAAGCCATCCTTGCTATATCCTTGACCCTTCTTTGAATCCATTGCAAACTGAAATATCTCAATCCTCCATATGTTCTGATACTGAACAATAACTGTGCAATAATAATGATAAAATCTCAAACACATTACAGATGCACTGTTAGTATCCATTACTGTAGAAGAAAAAACTTTGTTAGCACACACTAATTACTTCTGTGATGGGGAGGAAAACAAAAATCCATATTAATTTATATCATTATGGTCTGCATTATATCTGTTCACGATAATCTATCTTAACCATTTATTAAACTATGAATACATTTTTATAAATCTGGTTGACATTTAGGTATTTTATTAAACACAATAAATGCCAGAGGAAATTAAATTAAGAAAGCTTGTAATATGCTTTACTACTCGTTAAAAAAAATTTGTAGCTGTAAATGGTTCTGCTGTATATCAAGAATAAATCTCTTCCCAGACCACAGAATTCTTTTTCTTTTTCATACCAGAGGCCCTGCCTTTTTTTGTTGATAGCTGGTTTTTAACAGCTTCACCGTATGTTTTATTCCTTTTGATTTGTAAGAAATTTGATTATCAGCCTTGAACAGAAATCATAATCACAGCAAAAGCAGGCAAGTAACTTGGGAAATAATACAGAATCATTTGAACAGCAGTGTGAAGTCTGAGTTTAACTGACTCAGATGCCCACTCTAGTAGAGCACTCATCAGACTTCAGACTGAATCCACTTCGGACAGAGAAGTCTCCATAAGGTATTCAGACTGACCTCCCCTGTCTTTAAAACAAATAAATAAACTCTAAGTAATATAATAATAACTGAATTGAAGTATTTCCACAGATTAGCAATTTACTTGAGAGAAGTCACCAATAATATCAAGCATATAGTCTGAAAGTCTGAAATTGATGAGAGGGATACAATTGGAACCACTAGTTATTAATCATACGTGTGTATGTGCGTGTGCGCCTGTGTGTTGTGTACAATTCCATCTAAATTGGAACTGATCTTATACCTATTTATTTTTTTTGTGGCAGAAATTTTATGAGGTAGGCAGGGTAAGTAAGGCGCTATTAACTTTGACTTTATAAAACTTAGAATTGGGCTGGGCACAGTGGCTCATACCTGTAATCCCAGCACTTTGGGAGGCTGAGGCGGGCGGATCACCTGAGTTCAGGAATTTGAGACCAGCCTGGCCAACATGGGGAAACCATGTCTCCACTAAAAATTCAAAAATTAGCCGACATGGTGGTGCACACCTGTAATCTCAGCTACTCAGGAGGCTGAGGCAGGAGAATCACTTGAACCTAGGAGGCAGAGATTGCAGTGAGCCAAGATCGTGCCACTGCACTCCAGCCTGGGTGACAGAGCAAGACTCCATCTCAAAAAACAAACAAACAAACAGACAGACACCTTAGAATTGTTTGCTTCTACATTGGTTGTGTAATTTGAAACAAATATATGTTGTGGGATAATCCTAACGTGAGCTAATTGGTATATATTAACTAACGACATTGAAATATTTAATTTTGAAATGCAATAATATTTTCTCAAATTAATGCTCCCACCTGAAAATCTGTGAGCCATATAGTAATAATTAACTTCTACCTCTACCTAGGTTTCCTCCACCTCCAACTATTTTATCACTGGAAATGCATGAGAGACAAAGAGCTCACCATTTCTGCCCACTTTAGATGCTAAGGCGATATTGGTCACTTTGTCCCATATGGAAGGACATCTAATGATATGTTGTGATGTCTCATCCATAAGTTTATTAGTCCATCTTATGTTTTATTTGTACCTAGCCATGCCAAGCACACTGTATGTGCTTCATTAATACTTGTGAATAAATATGTGAATGAAATTTCAAAAGCCATGAGGTGCCCTTTTGTTGATTCAATGTTTTGTATAATGGTGGAGTTACTCTGGAAGAAGCTGCTTAGTTTACCTATAACAGCTTATATTTATTGTGTGAGACATTGTCCTAAACAGTTTACATATATAATGATGATACAGTCTTCAAGAGTATGAAATATAGATATGTTAACATCTGTTTTCAGATAAGGTGCTGGCACTTAGAAAAGTTAGGTGACTTTTCAATCATTCCAGATTTCCTAAGATATAGAGCCATGGCATAAATCTGTGCACTTGTTTTAAAATAATACAACTTTATTGAGATAAAATTTATATACCATACAGTTCACTTTTTTAAAGTGTACAATTTAGTATATTCAGAGTGAATAATAATTGTACCAATTCATCATCACAATCAATTTTACAATGTTTTTATAACCCCTGCCCCCAAAATATTCCTTCCACTCTTTTCCCCTATTCACTCCCCAACCCAGCTCCGGGCAACCACTAATCCACTTTCTGTCCGGACATTTCATTAAATGGAAGCAGGCAATATGTGGTTCTTTGTGATTGACTTCTTTCACTTCGTCTATTGGTTTTTAAGGTTCACCACGTTATAGCATATATCAATTTCTTTTTATTGCAGAAAAAATATTACTTTGTGTGGATATACCACATTTTATCTATTTATTCATTAGATGATGGATATTAATCAATGCTCATTTGACCACATCTGTCTGTTATCTCTCTTTCTCATGACTTTGGATTAAATCACTACTATAGCAGGTCTCTCATACCTTGCAATTTCAGCAGCTCCGTTGTTCAGCGCTGCTAGTTCTCTTTCAGCACTACCACGGAGGACAGCTCCAAGTTTATGGTTTCTGAGTCCCACAGGCACCTCTGATTCCGCCTAGCTGCGATCCTCAGAGAGGTATAATAAAGCAAGCAAATCTGGGTAGGAGCACAGCGACTTTCCGTCTGCCTGCACTCTCAGCTTCCTCTACCTGAATCCTTAGCTCAATGTAACTCTAGAGTCATACTACCAGTGTTGCAATAAAAGAGGGAAAGTATTTTCAGCAGGTATTTAGAGCTGACAGTATCTTTGGAATACTGTGTAAACGGTATATCTTGTATCACAATAGATTATCACCTTTGTATTTTTCATTTTCAGTGGGAATTAGATTATGGCATCTTTGGTTGAGTGTTATTTAGATTTCCTGTAAATCTAGATTACATATAAGTAGGTAAGATGCACAGTGAAATTCAGTCCATCTATCTTGATGGGCTATTCAAAGTAGTAGTATTAAGGATCATTTGGTGAAATTACTTGTTCATTACATTGTAATGGGAAGTTAGAAGCCAATATGTAAGTAGATAATTTCTTTTACAGTATATTTTCTTTTAAAGTTTAGATTTATATGCTTATTTACTTTATCCTTTATATCAAATTAAATTTGTTATTGAATGCCTTATGTAATAATCATGTAGCTTAGTTATAATGCTCAATCTTCTGTTATAAAATATATTTGTATACTTAAGAATGAAATTAATTTCACAGTATAAACATCAGTGGAAAATATTAGTTGGATTATTAATCTACACCATTTACATTCTATGAAACATATTTAGGGACAGATTCTGTTAGTACTTTTAAAAATTTTACATGATCCTTGACATTGGTTATGATTAAAGATAGACCAAAGGGAGGAAAGGGGTGTTATATCACTTATGAGGAAGACACTTATCTTTTCGCTTGAGTTCACAACATAATTTAGATGAAACACTGTTGGCCTTGGTAATTAGGAAAATAATAAAGGCAAAGAGTTGGCTTTATCACATTGTGTGAACTGACCCAACAATAATGTGCCAGAAATACAACATATTCCTGGTATGTTTACTCAATAAAAGCAGATAAACAGAAGGAGCTTTCTCCAAGCCACATACATTACAAGGGAGACATAAATTACAATGGAGCTTTTTCCATTGTAATTTATGTCTCCATTGTTATGTATGTGGCTTGGGACCATTGTCTTTGTAATAATCTGGTAAGATTGTATCTTTTGAAAACATCAAATGTGTTATTTTTTCAAAGTGATTTGGCCAATGGGGAAATTATACAGTTATTTATTTATTTATTCATAAGCCACTAATAAGGGTAAAACTGAGATTCTAAAATGATTAGAATAATAATGAGGGTGTTAAAAAGTTATTTTTCACTTCCTATGGCAAGTAGAATTCACTTATAGGTCCATTTCCCTAGTGCTGCTATGACCTTTATATTCATTTTATGCTCAGAGCTATCAATTGTTTTCAAATTTCGACCCTTGAAAAATTGCTGTATGAATGATCATGTAGTTCCCACAATTATCGGTGCTAGAAATTTCTGATTCTACTCCGGCCTGGGTAGCTATCAGCCTAGCATGGCAGCAAGTAGCTTTCTCACCTATTAGAGAATGCACTCTGTTCAAATAAAGGAGGCATATTTGACAACTGTGAGGGTTAATTGTTCCTATAAATGAATTAATTGAAAAGTATTTCACAACATACTTGTTTCAGGCACGTCTCTGAGAATTATTTTATTTATTGTTTTTTTGGTTGATCATGACCTTTTAATGTATTTTTTTGCTTAATATTCTGAATCAACTTATTGCTGAATTTCTAATGTACTTTATTAGTTGCTAAATTTAACTTATCCTTTCTCATATACCAATGATATAGTTTCCAAATCTTAGATTCTTCTTGAATAGTACTTTCTCTTTATGTTGACCAATTCATATACTATACTTTGATGAAATTATTTTTGTGAATCATTTTTTCCAAATGAGATATTCATGTATGATAAACATAACCTTTTTAAAGGTATGCAAGTCAGTGGTTTATAGTATATTCCCAGATTGTGCAGCCATTATCATTATTAAATTCCATAATATTTTCAAAACCAAAGGAAACCCAGGACCCATTAGCAGCCACTCCATATTTATCTGTCCATCAAGTCCTAACAACCACTAATGTACACTCTGCCCGTATAGATTTGCCTATTCAAGAAGTGTAACACAAATAGAATAATATTATATGTAGAGTTTTGTGTCTGGCTTCTTTCAGTTAGTATGATGTTTTAAAATTAATCCATGTTGTAGCATGTATCAGTACTTCATTTATTTTTGTGGCTGAATTACATCTGATTCTATGGATATACAACATTTTGTTTATTCATTCATCATTTGGTGGATTTTGGGGTTGTTTCTATTTTTTATAATTATAAATAATGTTGCTTTGAATATTGTGTACAAGTTTTTGTGTGGAATAAGCTTTTATTTTGCTTAGATGTCCTAGGAGTGGAATTGCTGGGTCATATGGTAAAGCTATGATGAACTTTTTGAAGAATGATAAATGAAACTATTTACCAAAGTGGTTGCATCATTTTACATTCTCAGCAACAATGCATGAGGGTTTTTATTTCTTCCCATTCTTGTCAACTCTATATGTTGCTAGATTTGTGGTTGCTTGTTTTTTAGCTGTAGTCATCTCAGTGAATGGGAAGTGTTTCTTATTGTGGATTTGATTTGCATGTCTCTAATTGCTAATGATTTGAGCATCTTTCATGTACTTGTTGGACAGTTGTATATCTTTGGATAAATGTCTATTCAAATTTTTGTCAATTTTTTAACTGGGTCTTTTTTCAATATTGAATTATAAGAGTTCTTGATATATTCTGGATGTATTTTGGCTATGTAGTCTAAGTCGTCAGACATTGTTTTTTTTTTCAAGATGTTTCAGTTACTTGGAGCCTCTTGAATTTCCACAGGAATATAAAGACCATCTTTATAATTTCTGCAATACAACCACCTTAAACTTTTACAAGGATTACGTAGAATCTGTAAATCAATTTGGAGGTATTGCAATCTTAACACTAGTAAATCTTCCATTCCATGAACATGGGACGTCTTCCTCTTTATTTAGGTCTTTTTAAAATTTCTTTCAATGATGTTTTCTAGTTTTCCGTGTACACATCTTTAATATACTGATTTTATTAAATTTGTTCCTAAGTATTTTATTATTTTTGATGATATTTTAAATGAAATTATTTTTTAATTTCATGTTTGAATTGCTCATTACTAGTGTATAGAAATAAAACTGATATTTATATATTGAGCTTGTAGCCTAGAATTTTGCTTGAACTTGTTTATTAGATCTAAAATTTTCTGTGGATTCCATAGGATTTTCTATGTAGAAGAAATTGAGATAGTTTTGTTCATTCCTTCCAATCTGGGCACATTTTATTTTATTTAGTTTTCCTAATTGTCCTGGTTAGGACCTCCACTACAATTGAATTGAAATAGCAAGGCCGGGCGCGGTGGCTGATGCCTGTAATCCGAGCACTTTGGGAGGCCGAGGTGGGCAGACCACAAGGTAAGGAGAGCAAGACCATCTTGGCTAACACAGTGAAACCCAGTCTCTACTAAAAATACAAAAATTTAGCTGGGCTTGGTGGTGGGTGCCTGTAGTCCCAGCTACTCGGGAGGCTGGGGCAGGAGAATGGCGTGAACCTGGAAGGCGGAGGTTTCAGTGAGCTGAGATTGTGCCACTGCACTCCAGCCTGGGCGACAGAGCGAGACTCCATCTCAAAAAAAAAAAAAAAAAAATAGTAAGACAACCATTCTTGTCTTGTTTTTGATCTTATGGGAAAAGCTTTCATCGTTTACTGATAAGTATGATATTAGCTGTGAGATGCCCTTTTTTGCAGGTGCCCATTTTTAGGTTTACGATCTTCCTTCCAAGGATTTTCCTTTCTAGATCCTTGAGTGTTTTTTTATCATGGAGGAGTGTTGCATTTTTAAAATACTTTTTATGCATGTATGAAATGATCATGTGGCTTTTGTTCTTTATTGTATTAATATGGTGTGCTACATTGATTGCTTTTTGTATCTTGAATTAATCTTGCTTTACTTGAATAATCCAGGTATGTTGTGGTCTATAATTCTTTTTATCTGTTGCTAGGTTTGGTTTCTTGAAAATTCTTGTGTCTATCTTCTTAAGGAGTATTAATTTGTAGCTTTCTTATGATGTTCTTGTCTGGTTTGGGTATCACGGTATTAATCGGCTTATATAATGAGTCTGGAAGTGTTTCTTTGTCTTCTAGTTTTTGAAGAATTTCACTAAACATTTTGTGGAATTTACTGGTGAAACCTTCTACTCATGGACTTTTTTATGAGAAATTTCGTGATTACTAATTTATTCACTTTTCTTGATACAGGGTTATTCAGATTTTCTGTTTCTTCTTGAATAAATTTCAGTAGTTTTTGTCTTTCTGGGAATTTTTCTATTTTTGTCTAAATTATCTAATTTGTTGATAACGTAGTGGTTTATAGTAATTGCCTTATAATCGTTTTTATTAAAATATCTGCAAATTCTGTTGTTATCCTCCCTTTTATTCTCGATTTTGGGATTTTGAGTTTTCTCAATTGTTTTATCAGTCTAGCTAAAGTTGTGTCAATTTTATTTATATTTTCTAAGACCCAATTTTTGTTTCATTGATTTTTTTCTGTTGTTTTTTGTTTGCAATTCCCTTTATATTTTACTCCAGTCTTTATTATTTTCTCCCTTCTATTGCTCTTCTTTTCCAGGGTTTCAAGGTGGAAAGTTAAGTTATTGATTTTAAATTTTTATTCTTTTTAAATACAGGCATTTAAAGCTATACATTTTCTTTGAAGCACAGCTTTAGCTTCATCTTTTAAGTTTTGGCATATTCTGTTATTTTCATGCATCTAAAGGTCTGAAAGTAATTTCCCTTTTGATTTTTTTCTTGACCCCTTGGTTATTTATGGATAAGTTATTTATTTTCCACATATTTACAAATTTCCCAAATTTGCTTTCAGTTTTGATTGCTAATTTAATTTTATTGTGGTCAGAGAACGTTTTATGATTTTATTCCTTTTAAACTCAATGAAAGTTGTTGTATCTCTTTTTATATTATTTATAAAACCTTTAATATTTCAATATCTCTAAAATACAGGAAAAATGTATATAAAATATAGTCTGTAGATATTATTATTATTATACTTTAAGTTTTAGGGTACATGTGCACAATGTGCAGGTTTGTTACATATGTATCCATGTGCCATGTTGGTGTGCTGCACCCATTAACTCATCATTTAGCATTAGGTATATCTCCTAATGCTGTCCCTCCCCCCTCCCTCCACCCCAGAACAGTCCCTGGAGTGTGATGGTCCCCTTCCTGTGTCCATGTGTTCTCATTGTTCAGTTCCCACCTATGAGTGAGAACATGGGGTGTTTGGCTTTTTGTCCTTGGGATAGTTTACTGAGAATGATGGTTTCCAGTTTCATCTATGTCCCTACAAAGGACACGAACTCATCATTTTTTATGGCTGCATAGTATTCCATGGTGTATATGTGCCACATTTTCGTAATCCAGTCTATTGTTGTTGGACATTTGGGTTGGTTCCAAGTCTTTGCTATTGTGAATAGTGCCGCAATAAACATATGTCTGCATGTGTCTTTATAGCAGCATGATTTATAGTCCTTTGGGTATATACCCAGTAATGGGATGGCTGGGTCAAATGGTATTTCTAGTTCTAGATCCCTGAGGAATCACTACACTGACTTCCACAATGATTGAACTAGTTTACAGTCCCACCAACAGTGTAACAGTGTTCCTATTTCTCCACATCCTCTCCAGCACCTGTTGTTTCCTGACTTTTTAATGATGGCCATTCTAACTGGTGTGAGATGGTATCTCACTGTGGTTTTGATTTGCATTTCTCTGATGGCCAGTGATGATGAGCATTTTTTCATGTGTTTTTTGGCTGCATAAATGTCTTCTTTTGAGAAGTGTCTGTTCATGTCCTTTGCCCACTTTTTGATGGGGTTGTTTTTTTTTTGTAAATTTGTTTGAGTTCATTGTAGATTCTGGATATTAGCACTTTGTCAGATGAGTAAGTTGTGAAAATTTTCTCCTATTTTGTAGGTTGCCTGTTCACTCGGATGGTAGTTTCTTTTGCTGTGCAGAAGCTCTTTAGTTTAATTAGATCCCATTTGTCAATTTTGGCTTTTGTTGCCATTGCTTTTGGTGTTTTAGACATGAAGTCCTTGCCCATGCCTATGTCCTGAATGGTATTACTGAAGTTTTCTTCTAGGGTTTTTATGGTTCTGGGTCTAACATGTAAGTCTTTAATCCATCTTGAATTAATTTTTGTATAAGGTGTAAGGAAGGGATCCAGTTTCAGCTTTCTACATATGGCTAGCCAGTTTTCCCAGCACCATTTGTTAAATAGGGAATCCTTTTCTCATTGGTTGTTTTTGTCAGGTTTGTCAAAGATCAGATTGTTGTAGATATGTGTCATTACTTCTGAGGGCTCTGTTCTGTTCCATTGATCTATGTCTCTGTTTTGGTACCAGTATGATGCTGTTTTGGTTACTGTAGCCTTGTAGTACAGTTTGAAGTCAGGTAGTGTGATGCCTCCAGCTTTGTTCTTTTGGCTTAGGATTGACTTGGCGATGCGGGCTCTTTTTTGGTTCCATATGAACTTTAAAGTAGTTTTTTCCAATTTTGTGAAGAAAGTCTTTGGTAGCTTGATGGGGATGGCATTGAATCTATAAATTACTTTTGGCAGTATGGCCATTTTCACGATATTGATTCTTCCAACCCATGAGCATGGAGTGTTCTTCCATTTGTTTGTATCCTCTTTTATTTCATTGAGCAGTGGTCTGTTGTTCTCCTTGAAGAGGTCCTTCACGTCCCTTGTAAGTTGGATTCCTAGGTATTTTGTTCTCTTTGAAGCAATTGTGAATGGGAGTTCACTCATGATTTGGCTCTCTGTTTGTCTGTGATTGGTGTACAAGAATGCTTGTGATTTTTGTACATTGATTTTGTATCCTGAGACTTTGCTGAAGTTGCTTATCAGCTTAAGGAGATTTTGGGCTGAGACAGTGGGGTTTTCTAAATATACAATTATGTCATCTGCAAACAGGGACAATTTGACTTCCTCTTTTCCTAATTGAATACCCTTTATTTCCTTCTCCTGCCTGATTGCCCTGGCCAGAACTTCCAACAATATGTTGAATAGGAGTGGTGAGAGAGGGCATCCCTGTCTTGTGCCCGTTTTCAAAGGGAATGCTTCCAGTTTTTGCCCATTCAGTATGATATTGGCTGTGGGTTTGTCATAGATAGCTCTTATGATTTTGAGATACGTCCCATCAATACCTAATTTATTGAGAGTTTTTAGCATGAAGGGTTGTTGAATTTTGCAAAGGCTTTTTCGGCATCTATTGAGATAATCATGTGGTTTTTGTCTTTGATTCTGTTTATATGCTGGATTACATTTATTGATTTGCATATATTGAACCAGCCTTGCATCCCAGGGATGAAGCCCACTTGATCATGGTGAATAAGCTTTTTGATGTTCTGCTGCATTCAGTTTGTTAGTATTTTATTGAGGATTTTTGCATCAATGTTCGTCAAGGATATTGGTCCAAAATTCTCTTTTTTGGTTGTGTCTCTGCCAGGCTTTGGTATCGGGATGATGCTAGCCTCATAAAATGTGTTAGGGAGGATTCCCTGTTTTTCTATTGATTGGAAAAGTTTCAGAAGGAATGGTACCAGCTCCTCCTTGTACCTCTGGTAGAATTCGGCTGTGAATCTATCAGGTCCTGGACTCTTTTTGGTTGGTAAGCTTTTGATTATTGCCACAATTTCAGACCCTGTTATTGGTCAATTCAGAGATTCAATTTCTTCCTGGTTTAGTCTTGGGAGGGTGTATTTGTCGAGAAATTTATCCATTTCTTCTAGATTTTCTAGTTTATTTGCGTAGAGGTGTTTGTAGTATTCTCTGATGGTAGATTGTATTTCTATGGGATCGGTGGTGATATCCCCTTTATCATTTTTTATTGCATCTATTTGATTCTTCTCTCTTTTCTTCTTTATTAGTCTTGCTAGCGGTCTATCAATTTTGTTGATCTTTTCAAAAAACCAGCTCCTGGATTCATTAATTTTTTGAAGGGTTTTTTGTGTCTCTATTTCCTTCAGTTCTGCTCTGATTGTAGTTATTTCTTGCCTTCTGCTAGCTTTTGAATGTGTTTGCTCTTGCTTTTCTAGTTCTTTTAATTGTGATGTTAGGGTGTCAATTTTGGATCTTTCCTGCTTTCTCTTGTGGGCATTTAGTGCTATAAATTCCCCTCTACACACTGCTTTGAATGTGTCCCAGAGATTCTGGTATGTTGTGTCTTTGTTCTCGTCGGTTTCAAAGAACATCTTTATTTCTGCCTTCATTTCATTATGTACCCAATAGTCATTCAGAATCAGGTTGTTCAGTTTCCATGTAGTTGAGCCGTTTTGAGTGAGTTTCTTAATCCTGAGTTCTAGTTTGATTGCAGTGTGGTCTGAGAGACAGTTTGTTATAATTTCTGTTCTTTTACATTTGCTGAGGAGAGCTTTACTTCCAACTATGTGGCCAATTTTGGAATAGGTGTAGTGTGGTGCTGAAAAAAATGTATATTCTGTTGATTTGGGGTGGAGAGTTCTGTAGATGTCTATTAGGTCTGCTTGGTGCAGAGCTGAGTTCAATTCCTGGGTATCCTTGTTAACTTTCTGTCTCATTGATCTGTCTAATGTTGACTGTGGGGTGTTAAAATCTCCCATTATTATTGTGTGGGAGTCTAAGTCTCTTTGTAGGTCACTCAGGACTTGCTTTATGAATCTGGGTGCTCCTGTGTTGGGTACGTATATGTTTAGGATAGTTAGCTCTTCTTGTTGACTTGATCCCTTTACCCTTATGTAATGGCCTTCTTTGTCTCTTTTGATCTTTGTTGGTTTAAAGTCTATTTTATCAGAGACTAGGATTGCAATCCCTGCCTTTTTTTGTTTTCCATTTGCTTGGTAGATCTTCCTCCATCCCTTTATTTTGAGTCTATGTGTGTCTCTGCACGTGAGATGGGTTTCCTGAATACAGCACACTGATGGGTCTTGACTCCTTATCCAATTTGCCAGTCTGTGTCTTTTAATTGGAGCATTTAGCCCATTTACATTTAAAGTTAATATTATTATGTGTGAATTTGATCCCGTCATTATGATGTTAGCTGGTTATTTTGCTTGTTAGTTGATACAGTTTCTTCCTAGCCTCGATGGTCTTTACAATTTGGCATGTTTTTGCAGTGGCTGGTACCGGTTGTTCCTTTCCATGTTTAGTGCTTCCTTCAGGAGCTCTTTTAGGGCAGGCTTGGTGGTGACAAAATCTCTCAGCATTTGCTTGTCTGTGAAGTATTTTATTTCTCCTTCAGTTATGAAGCTTAGTTTGGCGGGATAGGAGATTCTGGGTTGAAAATTCTTTTCTTTAAGAATGTTGAATATTGGCCCCCACTCTCTTCTGGCTTGTAGAGTTTCTGCCGAGAGATCAGCTGTTAGTCTGATGCGCTTCCCTTTGTGGGTAACCCGACCTTTCTCTCTGGCATCCCTTAACATTTTTTCCTTCATTTCAACTTTGGTGAATCTGACAATTATGTGTGTTGGAGTTGCTCTTCTTGAGGAGTATCTTTGTGGCGTTCTCTGTATTTCCTGAATTTGAATGTTGGCCTGCCTTGCTAGATTGGGGAAATTCTCCTGGATAATATCTTGCAGAGTGTTTTCTAACTTGGTTGCATTCTCCCTGTCACTTTCAGGTACACTAATCAGACGTAGGTTTGGTCTTTTCACATAGTCCCATATTTCTTCGAGGCTTTGTTCATTTCTTTTTATTCTTTTTTCTGTAAACTTCCCTTCCCGCTTCATTTCATTCATTTCTTCTTCCATCACTGGAAGTTTCCAGTTGATCGCAATGGCTAGTGAGGCTTCTGCATTCTTCACATAGTTATCGAAACTTGGCTTTCAGCTCCATCAGCTCCTTCAAGCACTTCTCTGCATTGGTTATTTTAGTTATACATTTATCTAATTTTTTTTCGAAGTTTTTAACTTCTTTGCCATTGGTTTGAATTTCCTCCTGTAGCTCGGAGTAGTTTGATCGTCTGAAGCCTTCTTCTCTCAAGTCGTCAAAGTCATTCTCCATCCAGCTTTGTTCCGTTGCTGGTGAGGAACTGTGTTCCTTTGGAGGAGGAGAGGCGCTCTGCTTTTTAGAGTTTCCAGTTTTTCTGCTCTGTTTTCTCCCCATCTTTGTAGTTTTTTCTACTTTTGGTCTTTGGTGATGGTGATGTGCAGATGGGTTTTTGGTGTGGGTGTCCTTTCTGTTTGTTAGTTTTCCTTCTACCAGACAGGACCCTCAGCTGCAGGTCTGTTGGAGTTTGCTAGAGGTCCACTCCACACCCTGTTTGGCTGGGTGTCAGCAGTGGTGGCTGCAGAACAGCGGATTTTTGTGAACCGCAAATTTAGCTGTCTGATCGTTCCTCTGGAAGTTTTGTCTCAGAGGAGTACCCGGCCGAGTGAGGTGTCAGTCTGTCCCTACTTGGGGGTGCCTCCCAGTTAGGCTGCTCGGGGGTCAGGGACCCACTTTAGGAGGCAGTCTGCCCGTTCTCAGATCTCCAGCTGCATGCTGGGAGGACCACTACTCTCTTCAAAGCTGTCAGACAGGGACATTTAAGTCTGCAGAGGTTACTGCTGTCTTTTTGTTTGTCTGTGCCCTGCCCCCAGAGGTGGAGCCTACAGAGGCAGGCAGGCCTCCTTGAGCTGTGATGGGCTCTACCCAGTTCCAGCTTCCTGGCTGCTTTGTTTACCTAAGCAAGCCTGGGCAATGGTGGGTGCCCCTCCCCCAGCCTTGCTGCTGCCTTGCAGTTTGATCTCAAGCTGCTGTGCTAGCAATCAGCGAGACTCTGTGGGTGTAGGACCCTCCGAGCCAGGTGCAGGACACAATCTCCTGGTGTGCCATTTTCCAAGCCCATTGGAAAAGCGCAGTGTTAGGGTGGAAGTGACCCGATTTTCCAGGTGCTCTCTGTTACCCCTTTCTTTGGCTAGGAAAGGTAACTCCCTGACCCCTTGTGCTTCCCAAGTGAGGCAAGCCTCGCCCTGCTTTGGCTCGCACAGGGTGCACTGCCCAGATTGTCCTGCACCCAGTGTTTGGCACTCCCTAGTGAGATGAACCTGGTTCCTCAGATGGAAATGCAGAAATCACCCATCTTCTGCATTGCTTAGGCTGGGAGCTGTAGACCGAAGCTGTTCCTATTCAGCCATCTTGGCTCCACCTCTAGTCTGTAGATGTTTTACAGTCTAATTTGAAAAATTTTATCAATGCACTTAAGAAGAATGTGTATTCTACTGTTTGGAGTGGAGTGTTCTATACATGTTTGCTGGTCTAGTTTGTTTATGGTCTTAAATCTTCTGGATCCTTCTTGATCTTCTCTCTGATTTTCTTTCCATTATTTAAAGAAGGATATTGAAGATTTTCAACTATTATTGTTGAATTTTCTATTTCTTCTTTTATTTCTATCAGTTTCCCTTCCTCTATTTTGAGTCTTTGTTTCTTAGGTGCATGTAAGTTTATAGGTATTATTTTTTACTGGCAGATTGACCCTTTTCTCATTATAAAATCTGTTCATCTGTACTCAAATTTTTGGCTTAAAGTATTGAAGTGTGATATTAGTAATGCCGTTGCAGCTCTTTTTTTGGTCACTGTTTGCATATGTCCTTTTCTTTCTTTTAACTTTAAGCCTGTTTTTGTCTTTGAACCTAAAATATTTCAGTTGTAGACAATATATAGTTAGATCATGTGTTTTTTAAAAGCCAGTGTATAAATATCTACCTTTTAATTACAGTGTTTAATATAGTTATATTTGCTATAATTACAAAGTAATATTGATGCCTGCGTTTCATACTTGTTTTTTATATGACTTATTTCTGTTTTGTTTGTGACTCTTGTTTCTTCCCCATTTCCATCAGCATCCCTGCAGTGCAGGCCTTCACATGGCAGGGAAATGACAGATATATTATACCCTGTTTAAGTAATTGTTGCCATTTCCGAATGGAGTCCCAGTGATGCTTGGTCTTTTAATATATTAGTGGAAATCAGAATTTTTAAGTTTTTGGAACACTTCAAATTTTAATGTTGACAAGTAATAGAGTTTTTTAAAAAATACATTAGACATAGTTTGTGGAACAAGGAAGTTGTGTCTAATGAGCACATGGAATCAAAGAGAAACCATTTGCCACCTCTGTTTTCCACATGTGGAAAGTCTCAGGACCAGCTCAATTCTGGCATGCTTGCTTTCATATATGTTGTTTACTCATGCTTTCGTAAATATTTTCTGTCTGTAAAGTAGTCGGAAATAGAAATAGTAGAAGCTTACTTATATTAAACACTTTATGGTATGCTGGTTACGTTTATGTCCCTACCTCTTTTTATATCAAATTATTTTAGTTTTCAGGTGAAATATGTTCAAATTTTATCCAACTGCAATCAAATACTGCAGTAGTTTCTAAGTCTTAGAGCTGTTGGTACCAAATGGATGGATGGATGAATTTGTGTTCTCATGATTGACATTCCGATAAGGGGAAAGAGTATTACAGCAACAGTCAAATGACTTGGCTTTAGCCCTCATCTAGTTTATTGGGTGCTTTTCAAGTTTCCTACTTTTATAAACTTCAGTTTTCTCTTCTATAAAATGAAAAGATTAGCCTTGATCATTTTAAAAGTCTCACAGGCCAACATTGGCTATGACTGACCCTGTGGAGCTATGGGATCTGTATGAGAAATTTTTCTCAGTCATCTCAGTCAGTTCAGCATGTACAAGGGAGAATGGCTTTATTTCATGTCACAATGCAGAATGTCTGTTATTTGCTATCCCTAAAAGTGATGTCCTCTATGATTTACAAAGCCTGTAGAGACATTTATAGCATAAGGGACAGCCTTCCCACTTTTTCACCTCAGCACATGCTGCCTCATCACACTTTCTCCTTGTTTTTAGTTTTATGCCATCATCTGTAGGTAATGTTTGACCTAAAACATACACCATTACTTGTTCCCTTTTAAAAACGGCTTCACTTGTACCCCAATGGCATATCAAGCACCTGTGAGACTTCAGGTGTTGTTTGATAGTTTAGCTAAAATTACCATGATTATCTGTGTACATGAAAGGCTTTTAACCCTCCACTACCTAAAACTCACTCGTTCTGTGCTCTCACTTGTTTTCTATTACAATACAGAAATAAAAGGATTGCATTTGAATACTGAAAAATTGTCTTACTGCCAGTGCTTGAGTGCACCAATCCGGTTAACTCTCAAATGATAGCTATTCAACCTGTCTTTCAAAGCAGTAGATGTGTTTTGAAAATTTCACATTTGATTTATAAACAAAAAGACTCCCTTGACTTTATCTTCCTGTTTTTCAGACTTTTTTATTTTTAAAGAATGAAAAATAACAGCTAAGGAATGTGGCCTGGAATGAAAATATCCGAATCAGAAGCAGACAGAATAAAAACAAACCTACCTTTCCCCCTGAAATAACATTAATGTCTTATTGGATCTGACAAAATTCAATGAATTTCTAATTAAAGACTGTTTCCCCACTCCTGATTCAACCTGTCCTGCCTAGCAATAGCTGCAAGAATGAGTCATAGTCTCTTCAGAAAGTAAAGCATTGCAGATGGAGTTAGTGATGAATTTTTCCCCCTTGATTTGAAATACTCTTGCCTCTGTCTTTCTGTCAATCCTAGAATAGTACTTTGATTTGTAATTTTATATTGATTTTAATTTGCTTCATTATTTTTGTTGTAGCCATTAAAAATGTATCAAACAGAATCATACTTGACAAGAAGCATAAAGAAACCTTCCACTGATACTGAAACTGTTGGGTTTTCTTTCTACTGAAGCTTTTAATGATTCTTTGCCAATCTACTTTTTAATCATCTGAAGTAAGAGTAGTATAAAGCATGTTGCTTGAAGCATTCTTGACAGAGAATGCAGCTGTGCACCTGTGAGAACAAATAACTGATGTTCCTTTTGGTCACTCAGCAGGAATAGCATTTCAATAGGTTTCTTCACTGATCTGTCATGCTAAGAGTAGTTTGTAGTGTGCATTTAATCTACTGTCTGTACAGGTAGCTCATTATGTCAAGGAAAGGCTTATGCACATTTGTAATACTTTGTAAACTGTATGATTCGATCATTATTTAGAAAATTGCTTGTATGGCAAATGGTTGAATAGAAACATGTTTTCCAAGCAATTACATTTCCTTCTTAAAACTCTTTGTCCTTCATTTAAAGACAAACAGAACTTCTTAGGTAACGCTTAGATATTTTCCTGAGTTATAGAATTTTGGAGGATTCTTAAGGATGTGTGTCTGACATATTGTAAGCACTTAATAAATATTTACTAAATGGATGAATGAAAACTAATTAAGAAAAAAAGTGAGACTTTTTTTTTATACGAGAAAACTTTTTTTTAAGATAAAAATGGCACTTCAGGAGGTTAAGGCGGCAGGATCACTGAGCCCAGGAGTTCGACACCAGCCTGGGCAACATAGTGGGACCTTGTCTCTACAAAAAATACAAAAATTAGCCAGGTATAGTGGTGCACACCTTCTGAGGCCAAACATATTGCTACGACCAATGGAATACCAGTGGAAAGAATATGAATCACAACAGAATGGCACGTTATAAAACCAGTTGCTAGGTCTCCTTTTATTAATGTGGTGGAGATTTCAGAAATGTTTATTAATATTAAATACTTTTCATCCTCCTGAATAATTAGGGCAATCAAACACTGCCAACCAACATTTGACATAGAGCATAAAAGTCAAGTAAATTGCATTGATTTTTGCTGTTAATATTGGACTATCACTAAACAAATCTTGCTGGTGTAAACTTCTTAGTCATTGGCCAGTTTGTTACAAGATCTATGAAAAATTCTTATCCCATTGAGCCGGGAGAAACTTCTCCCAGGAGATCCTGAAATCTAAAGTAGAACACATGCCTCTCTATGTGACACTCATTGTGACACAGATGGTCCGGTCCTTTCCAATAATAAAAAAATGGTGCTTTTTGGAATACTTGTGCTTTTTGAAACTACGAATCACATTATGAGTATAAAGAACACCGTTTTTGAAAAAAAAAAAAAAAAAACTATTTTTTTTCCAAATTTTGGAGAAACCAGTGTTTCCAGTTGATTGACCCCAGACAGATGTTTTAGGCCTTTTTGGATTTTTAAATTGTTTTTACGTGTATGTTTCTGTGTATTTGTGTGGTGGCTTGTATTTATGGGTGTGTGGTGTTCATTGCTATAATAGGAAATAACCTTAAAAACTGGAGTTATGTATTATTAAGAACATAACAAAAATAAAAACATTATGTGAAAATCTGTGAGTTAAGATCAAAAATTTTATCTTCAGGCAAATATATAGCCTTAAATAAAATGTTATCACATGACGTATTGTAAATAAAATGAAGTAATGTTCAACTTGAAAAGTTAGAAAAGACAATAAAACTATAGGAGTAAGTAAAATAATTAAAAGATTATTAAATAATGATCAAGGAATAGAAACAGAAAATAGAAAACAACAGAAAATAGATTAGATAAATCTAAGAACTATTACTTAAAAGCAAGACATACATAAACTGTTTAAACGTCTTGTACAGAAAAAAAGAACAAAAATATAGTCATTATAAGAAGGGGTTATATCAATACTGAAGGGATTAAAAATGTTAAGGAAAATGGGTAATATTTTTATCAATGCAAATTATATAAATTAAGTCAAGTTTAAAAACATTAATAAACAAAATAACCCAGGGAAAGAAACCCTAAAAAGTTGTCATTTTTACCTCCAAAAAAATGCAGCGTGCTGTCATCTTAGTGGATAAACCACTTTAAATTATTAACAAATAAGCAATTTTATGGTAAAAAAAAATTGATTCAGAAATAGAGGAAAAACTGACAAGTGTCCTTTACCAAGCAGCATAATTTTAAACACTTGAAACAGAATCTGACGCTCAGAATAAATATCAGGGCTGGAGGTGGGGTGGTGATTCTGAAACCCCTGTTAGCCATTAGGCATGCTCATACAATCACTCCCAACTATATGTTTGATACACTTTCTTAACCATTCCTGACTTAAAAACACTATAGAATAACAAAAATAATTAGTAGTCTAGTAATAGATTGATACTTTATATGGCTCAAACCTAAGACAATATAGTACTTAAGGAGAAAGCATTTCAGGCATACCCACCAAATTCCCCCCAAATAAAGGATGCTTCGCTTATACTTTGTTTAACTTAGTGACTCTTAAAATTTTTCTATCTAGTAAGAGATGAAAAAGGAATAACTGAAAAATTTGAAAAGCATATAAAGTTATTTCTGCCTATAAGAAATATGATTATGCCCTTATTTATACTTATGAATCTGAAAACTTTAAACTAAAAATACATGTTTTATAACACCTTTTAAAATGTACTTTTTTTTCATGAACAAAGTAGGCATGATTTATTGAGGGCAAATATTGTAACAGTCTCACAAATTAAACATTTTATGTATTTTTAAATTTTTATATCAATAGTTTGTGGGGAACAGGTTGGTTTTGGTTACATGGATAACTTCTTTAGTGATGATTTTGGAGATTCTGGTGCACCTGTCACCTGAGCAATGTACACTGTAGCCAATGTGTAGTCTTTTATCCCTCACCCCCCTCTCACCCTCCCCCAACAAAGTTCCCAAAGTCTGCTATATCATTCTTAAGCCTTTGCATCTTCATAGCTTAGCTCCCACTTATAAGTGAGAACATACGATGTTTGGTTTTCCATTCCTGAGTTACTTCACTTAGAATAATGGTCTCCAACTCCATCCAAGTTGCTGTGAATGCCATTATTTCATTTCTTTTTATGGCTGAGCAGTATTCCGTGGTATAAAAGCTATATATTTATATTTAATATATGCATATAAATTTACATATTTGTTCACAAAGAAATATAAGTAAAATTGGTTAAATTTGTGGTGGGTAGATACAAGTCTGACCGAGTCACTCTTCTGCTCTTTATTGCCACACAGATTAAAGTCCAAGTTCCTTAGCCTATACTATTTTTCCACTATATTACACTACCTCCCAGAGAACATGGTATAAAAACCAAGAAGAAAGGGAAATTGCTTCTGGCTGAAATGGCTGGGAAAGGCTTCATGTAAGGTGTGGGCTCTGAACTGGAAGAAATATTTGAATTGATAGAGAGGGGCAAGGCGGTAAACCCTAAATCATAATCTTTTAAGGACCACCCTTTAAAAAAATTGAAATATAGCATATACGCAAAAATGAGTGATTTATCACAAAGAATGTCCCTGTATCCAGCACCCAGGAAATAGAAACCTTCTTATGAGAGCTCCCAGTAACTATCCTGTCACTCTTCCTCAAATGTAACCGCTCTTCTAATTTCTAACCATACATCATTTTTGCCTAGTTTTGAATCTCACATGAATGAAATTATGTAATGTGTATTTTCACCATTATATTTCTGAAAATGATCTGTGTTTTAATTTAATTTCAGTTTTCTTGTCAAAAACAAACAAGAATGTACAATTAAAATTGATAACAACAAAGTATAAAATTCATATGAATTGACTTAACAAAAGATGTGCAATTCTTATGTGACAGAAACCATAAGAATTTGCCAAAGAACATGAAGTTTCAATAAAATGGGAAGGTTAAATATGATACAGAATTTAGTATCATGCACACACATACATATGTATGTATGTTAGAATTCTAAAATTATCCTGAAGTACACTTGGAGGAATAATATCCAAGAGTAGCCAAGGGAATTTCGAAAATAACTTAAAAAAATTTTTAATGAAGTGTTTATATAATATTAGATGGATTAGACAAATGAAAAGGTCAAGAAACTGACCTACATACATATTAGAAGTGAATTTCTGTTGAGGTTGGCATTTCAGTGAAGCTATATAAATGTGGATTATATGAGCGTGATGTGATAATAGGTGAAAGGGTAGGGCAAATCATTATCTCCCTGTATATCAAATGAATCTCAGATTTATTAAGGAATAAATGTTAAATATATAATTACAACAGAATCCAAACAAACAAGGTAACTATATGATTTGGGGATAAGATGAGCCTTTCTCTTAAAAAAAGGATAAAATGAAATATCTATTGATTAAATACTGTAGTAATTTGATACAAACGTAAAAGAAATACAATTACGATTATTAACAAAATGAGAAAAAATCTGCAAATCTTAAACGGAAAAAAATTGCCATATCTCTAAATCTAATAAGCAAATGACGTATCAATTAAGCAGCAAAATATGAACAATCAATTTTAAAGAACGAGAAATACAGAGAGCTTCTTAACAGCTTCACTGTTAATCAGTGAACTGTTCATTTAAGTTATATCATGTTTCAGGTATCAAAGTTAAATTAAAAGAAAAATTAATGCCCACTGTTTGAGAGGTTTTCAATAAACATGTTATTTTATATTTCCTAGGAGTTTTTAATTTAAATAATAAAATCCACTGAAATGTACCTCAAAAAGAAACATGCATACAAAAACAAAAGGAGCTTTATTGGAAATGTATAGGACAGTTCACAGAATTAAAAGAATTAGCTATGAACAGCTATGTAGAAGGAATTTGAAAGTTAGTCAATATTATTGAGCATAAATCAGCTCCATTTTTTTTTGCACGCTGTAATAAGTAACTTCTCTTGAAATGAGAATTTCTAGTAGAGAAAGTGACCAATTGATTTAACTTAGGTAATTTTTGGCACTTATATGAATTAAGGTGAAAACTTTAGACAGGCTGTCTTGTTGTCACTCATCCAACATATATTCATCAGTTTCCCAAATGAGAAGTGGGATGCTGTTATCTGAAGTAAAGACAGACAGGCACCTGGCAGGCAAAAACAGTGGATATCCAGCTTGGTTATTTATAAGGACGTTAACAGTATTATTTTTTTTAATGGTGGGCTTAAGAGGTTTCTATTTTTGTATTTATGCTTTTCGCTTTTTTCTATTTTTTTTCTCAGAAATAAGACTGTTATAATCAGAATTAAAAAGGTTACTGAAATATGTAACTGGAGAATATGTTGAGACACCCTGAACTGGCCCATTTTTAGCCAGTTCATTTTTTTAATGTGCTAGATAAATTTATGCATCCTAGAATCAGAAGGCTTTGAATCAATCAAGTTCTGGTTTTACCAGTAATGAGCATTAGTAAGACATTTAACTAGTGTTGAGTCTTGGAGCCATTAACTGGAAATTATGAATTATGTTACTATCTATATAAAACTTTTAAAAATTTGGTTGAAAAAATTACATCCACATGTTTAATATGTTTATAAGGCAGAATTCCTTGAACATATATATGACCTTTGATAAATGTTTGTTGAATATTTTCAGAGTTTCTTAATGCCAGTCCCAAATATCACTTAGTCAAAAACTTATTTATCTTGAGACTTCTAGCTTCTGATTTTATTTGGTTATATTGTTACCCTTTCTTCACTGAAAAAAGTGTCACCTCCCAAATGTCTCATCCTTGTATTTTATTTGATTTTGAAGATGTGGGTCATCTTTTATGATGAACACAGCTTCTATTTTTATATCATAATCTCATGATGATTATGGTGAAATGAACAAATTAATAAATGGAAATAACAGTAGAATATTTGGTGGATTGTTAATAGATATTAAATACTCTAGCAAATAGAGTCTTTTATTTTATGTGATCTCTATATATTAATTCATCTGTTTGACAATAAAACGTGTTTTTAAAGACATGCTTTATCAAGATGTATTTGAGGCATTTCCCCCCACTGATCTGTTGTACTTAAAAATTTGTGAAAGCTCAAATTATACTAAATGACTGGAGAAAAAGTCCCAAATAGTAAGTTGCCAATTTGAAACTTTTATTAGTCTCAATTAGTCAATGTATTGAACTAATTTAAATAGATCAATAAATTAAGGTTTATAAAGAATATTCGGGCAGTCTTTTTCTTAAGAGAATCCTGCAAAATTGAGGCATAAGATACAGTCTGTTGATGTTTTTATCCATTTCATTTATCCAAACAGTGTAAAACATTGCCTATCACATCTTCTTAGTAATGTACACATTGCAGTTGCCAGTTCACAGGTTTCATTCATCCATGGTTTTCTTTAAAATGCCTATTGATGCAAACCTTTTTAATAAGTAACTCAAAAGGAAAAACACACGCCAATTAAGTTGACAGTGATCCCATATATTTCATCCTCTAATTTCCTTTTTGTGACTTCATTTTCCTTCCCCCATGCCTTCCTTTCCTTCTACATACATGCACACTATCACCACTCTAGTGGCCCCTGCTTTTAGGCCCTATGTTTAAGCTCTCAGACCTCTCTTAAATAGTTGTAGCACTATCAATACTACCTATTTTGTTAGCATAATTGTATGGACTACATGGCAAATATTTCTGAAGCACACTGTAAATGTCTGTATAAATGCGAGGATTAGCATTGCCCACTGAATCTAGACCTGATGGATTATCATAAAGAAGACAAGTTTGCTTATCTGAATTCCATTAAGAGTGGTACTTGTTTGTGATGGAGTTGGGGTTTCATTTAACTCAATCTCATTAATTTATGCAAGGATCAAATTTGTTTAGTGTAGTTTATTTGTTAGAAGAAGCTAGCGGGCAGCGGATTCATCAAAGTAATAACCAAAAAACTCAGAAAAATCAATAGCTACTTTTCAACTCCTGATCTTTGTCCTCACCCAGAGTGAGTTCTAAGCAAAATTGTGCAGGTTATCATTCATGGATTGCACGCTCCCTCTCACACACAAATCCTGAAGCGCATTATCATACCCATTGGTTCATTGTGCAGTGGATCACCAAGGCATTTCTTTATGTGTACTCTTTGGCCTACCATTCTGTTCTAATGGACAGTCATAGTTCATAGCGAGTTTGAAGGCTTTCTTCTAGTTAATCTGTCAATTTTTCTCACATAGTGCAGCTGCTGTGAAAGAAATTGGAGCTGTTACCCTCCGTGCTTTGATACAGCTTGTAAAATGCTAGATAGGAGGCAGGAAACCAAACACAGCATGCTAGTAATTTCTTTAAAACGACTGATGTGCTAGAACTCGAAGTCTGTGTCCCAGGGAGCTGGCATCCCTTTTTTCTGAGAAGACTAATGTCGTTTGAAAGCGTTATCTTACTTTTGCATCAATGATATAGATGCCTTATTATGACTTACAGGATTCAACGGAACACTTAGTCTTTTGTCTTCATTTTCACCATTGCTTTGTATTTCTCTAGATTTAAGTTACAATTAACTTGAATATTAATCTTAGATGTCGTGATTTGATATGTTAAAACGAAGAGTTTAAGACGCTGAGCCCTGTGGTTCTCGCCTATAGTTCCAGCTACTTGGAAGGCTGAGGCAGCAGGACTGCTTGAGCCCAGGATTTTGAGGCCACAGTGTGTGATGATTGCAACTTTGAATAACTTCTCTAGCCTGGGCAGGGTAATGAGAACTTGTCCCTAAAAAAAAAAAAAAAAAAAAAAAGAGTATGTGTATATTGATATGTAATCATGCGACTAGACCCTTCACTATATACTATATAGGAAAAGATATATAATATGCTAGAAAAACACATTATAAGAACTGTTCTTACCAGAAAGTAAGCTTATTCCAGAAGAGCTTGGCCCTGTCTCCATCAGGAATTGTCCGAATAAGAGGGATATAGCAAAGTGTTCTTTTTGACACATCAGGATTCCTTTCTCTTGAATGAAATGACTATATTCTTCTTCACTGAAGCATGTGTATAATTAATCAAGATTTTTGTATATTACTCTCCTCCTAATATGTGAGAGCTGCAGGTACTGTATTTTAAATGAGTATGCTTAAGGATGTGTAGTACTGTCTCTGTGTGCAGCTTTACTTTTTATTTTATACGTCTGGTTTTTTTGTGTGTATGCACGTGTGTTGTGTGGTGTGTTTTCAGACAGGGTCTCCCACTGTCACCCAGGCCAGAATGCAGTGGAGCTCACTGCACCCTCCACCTCCTGGGCTCAAGGGATCCTCCTGCCTCCTCCTCCCGAGTAGCTGGGACTGCATGTGCATGCCACTATGCCTGGCTATTATTATTATTTTTTAATGTAGAGATAACGTCTTGTTATGTTGCCAAGGTTGGTCTTGAATGTCTAAGCTCAAGCAGTCCTCCCCAGTTGGCCGCCCAAGGTTTTGGGATGATAGATGTGAGTCACTGCACCTAGCTGTTTATTTTACGGAGGGGCCAGTTAACTAATTCCCTTTTCTAATAAAATTATTTTGTAAATCCAAATTTGTTCTTGCCTCTTACTACTATTTAGAATTTTGCGATTTTATTATACCTAGTCAAAAGAAGGAAGGATGATTCAAAAGGAAGAGGAAAGAAAATTAGTATTAATCAATATTTATCAAATACATACTAGGCTTTTAGCATCATCTCAAATATTTTATATATATTATTTAACATTCACAAGTACCACATAAGATAAATATTACAGTTATGATTTTACACATCTGTAATATCCAGAGATATTCAAGAATCATAGCCAGTAGGTTGGATGAACGGTGCCTAAAAAACACATTTTTAAAATCTAAAAGCCAGAACACTTAACCCTTGAACAACGTTAGCTGCATGGATCCACTTATACCCAAATTTTTAAAAATAAAAGTTACACCAAGGGTGCCATCTCTTTCACCTCTGTCACCCCAGAGACAGCAGAACTAATCCCTCCCTCCTCTTCCTCATCCTCTTCAGCCTACTCACCTTGAAGATGATGAGGGTGAAGACCTTTATGATGATCCACTTCCACCTAATGAATAGTAAATACGTTTCCTCTTTCTTATGATTTTCTTAACATTTCTTTAGCTTACTTTATTGTAAGAGTAATGCATATAAGATACAAAATATGGTTAATTGACTGTTTATGTTATCAGTAAGACTTTTGGTGAATAGTTGGCTATTAAAGTTTTGGAACAGTCAAAATTAAACAGATTTTTAACTGCGTGGGGGTTGGTACCCCTACCCTCCTCGTTGTTCAAGGGGCAACTGTATATTCTTTTTGGTGTATATAGAGACCCTGTAAAAGAGAATTAAACTTTTTCAAGTCCCTCATTTATAATAGTAATACATGTATACCCTTTAACAATTTTAAAGCGTGGTCTTAAAGAACATTTTCTTTGCCCATTGTAATAAACGTTTATATTAGACGTTATTACCTCCGTTTTACTTGTTAAAAATCCTGGATTTCTACAATCTGTCAGAGTTGGAGAATCAAAGGAGAAAGTGCCTTAGCAAAGAGAATACAGCTGAAACAGAATCAATGAGGCTGTTGGGGATGTAATTCTGGAATGAAAATTAGACCGAATTTGTTCTTAAGCATCTTTGTTGTTTCAGCTGTTTGTTTTCTCATGTTTAGAATGAGAAGTGGGGGGATTTAATTATGTTTAGTGACCTTTCAAGCTCTAAAACGTTTTGCCACTTGAAAGTGTACTTAGATGTGTTAACGTTATATACAGAAAGAAACTGACTGAAGCTACTTGATAAAAAGTAATCAAGATGAATTATAACAGAAATAGTCAGTACTGTAAGATAGGAAATCCTGAACTAATATTAGCTTATGTGCCTAAATTTGTGATTTTTATTTAAACCTGGCCTTAATATTTGGCTTCATTTACCTTTCCTTTTTAACCTCAGCATCCCACCTTAACATAGAATTAATCTATGCTATTTGCTATGTATCCCAGGTGGATAACTGTTTGTAGTTGACTTTCATAATGTAACTGTATTGGTATAGTTAAGGTTAATGGCACATTAATTTTCGATAAGATATCAGTCAGTATCCCATTTTAATTTACTATTTTCGTGATGACTGCTGTTCTAAGTTGTTTGTGTCATTTTTGGCTGCCATAAATTATCCCGAAGCAAATATCAATGTGAACTCAGAACCACGCATGCTGATGACTTCTGAAATTATTAATGCCAGTACACAGGAAAAAGAAATACGTGAGTCCACATTTGGTTGATAATTTCTTTATAGATTACAGTTAGCCTCTTTCTTTAAGGAAATAGCATAAGTACATCCTGTGTTTATTTGCTCTAAGGGGAACAACAGTTATAATTAGGAATAATTACAACAGCAGCAGTGAAACTCTAAAAAATATCCTGGAATTACTATCATTCCTAAAATATTTTTATGTCAGTGGAAACAGCCACCATTAGGATCTCATGGGAGAGGTCAAAGAGAAATGATAGATTCTTTCAGAGAGACCCATGTTGGGTTGCTAAATTCTCCGAGTGGAAATAGCAGATAATTTGGGCTCTGTTCAAAGCAGTCTGAACAGGCTCTGTCCTATAGCTCTGAAGGGACCCATTTTAATTCACAGAGCGCATTAATTCTTATCTCCCTCATAAACATGTCTTTGTTTGAAGCGTTATCTCAATTGTGAAATGTAGCTTAGAACAATTCTAGATAGTATAGTCATAAAAAACTTCAACTCAGTAGTCACATAGATATGGGTTCAAATCTCATCTCCACCATTTATTAGCTATGTGCCCCCATGAAAATTATTTAAAACTTTTAGTTTCCTTAGCTTTAAATGTAAATAATAAGTTTGTCCCCACAGAACTGTCATGAGGGTTAAAGAATCTTTCCAGAGTGACCTGTACTTAGTAAATAGCTCCCAAAATTGTGGAATTCTATAGCTGTTTAAATGAGATAATTTATTAAGAGAAAGTTTCCAGATTTTTCCTCTTTAGCCTGCAGTTATTGTAATTTTCAATAACTTGGATTTTCAGTGCTATTATTTTATTATTTTTTCTTCATATCAGCTTTAAATTTATTCTCTTTTCATACTTAGTCTTGTCAAAGCCAGATTGTCTCGGAGGTCTTGATGTTAGACGACCTAATATCTCAGGTTTCTCTTTGTAAAACAATTGAATTAATACATCGATGTGGTTAGGAAAGTCATTTGTGGTCACATAAACTTCAGAATCCTTTATGTCCAGTTCTTCTCTGTCACTTGGCTATTCCTATTATAAGAGAGAAAGGAGTCATATTTAGTGACATGATTTGACCTTCATTTTTACTTAACCTTTGGTAAGTAACAGTGAGCTGCTTCAAAATATAGTAGTATTTGTGTGGTAAAAACCCACATTCATGATTGTTAATATAAACCAGGCACTGTGGGAGACCACAAACAGAGGAAAGAACATTACCAACACCTGTAGTTATTTATTTTATGTGCTTTGGAAAATAAGCTAAATGCCCTCAGGAGCGGTGTTCCTACATGAAAAAATTCTCTACTTATGCCACAAGGTCACATAGATTGTCTGTATGATAAAGTATACATTAGTTTACTCTTTCTATTTTGTAACACTTTAGAGTTGTAAGGTTGTATTTTTAAATGAGCAAAAATGGATCAAAATTTAATTTGAAAGCAGGGATTCAAACAGATACTTCTGTATCAATGTTTGTAGCAGCATTACTTAAAATAGCCAAAAGGTAGAAACAACGCACATGTCCATCAATGTGTGAATGGATAAACAAAACACGGTGTACACATAGGACAGAATTTTACTGAGCCTTAAAAAGAATGAAATTCTGATACTTGCTACCACATGGACGGACCTTGAAAATACTAACTGACTGAAATAAGCAAGACACGAAAGGACGAATAATTATATCAAATATCACATGTAAGGCACCCAGAGTAGTTAAATTCAGCAAGACAGAAGGCATAATAGTGGTTACCAGGGGCTGGGGAGTTATTTTTTTAATGGGTACAGATTTTCTATTGGGGATCATGTAAAAGTGTTGGAAATGGATAGTGGCAATGGTGACACAATCTTGTGAATGTACTTAATGCCATTGAATTGTACACCTATAAGTGGCTAAAATGCAGACTTTACATTATGTTAGCTCTCCACAATAAAATGTATACTGAATTTTAAAAAGTGAACAGAAACTTAGAAACTAAAATACTAAGCATCTAATTATCTGAAATTTGCTGTTAACCGTGTCTTTTTCTTTTATTGAGCAACTAGCTGTGTTTATTTAACATTCTAAGATCTTTAAAATAGAGGAAAAGTTGCTGTCTCAGATTAGTGGATTTCACATTAATGGAATACTGGAGGATTACCGAAGTTCACTTTCCTGGGGGCTCTAGTTCATGTCTGGCTCCTGTTATATAGGCCCAAAATTGCCATCTCAGCTGCACAGAGCCTCAGCTTGATAAGCAAAGGTATTTTTCGTGCAAGAACTGTCTTGCCTCTGGAGAGACTGATCTGGAATGACTGTCAATAACAACAACCATATACCTGAAGAATCAATCTCTTCCGTTTTAATTTCATAGACATGCACCGCTGGAACTATGATTATTACAGGATGAAGTCTCCTATAGGAAAGCCGGCTGAGGTAACAAAATGAAGCCCCATTAGTCTGTCCCTGGAGCACAAACTCTAAATGGCCAGGGGAGGGAAAGTCACACAGGAGAGGGCAAGTGATTGGAAATTGTAGAAAATAGGAGAACGTTGTTGCATGCCATGGTCTCATGGAGATTCATGGAACCTGGTAAATTAAAGTGCACATCCGTCCCTTAAATTGTCATTCTGCTTCAAGTTTACTTACCTTTTGTACAGACTTTTACAGACTTTTAGAAGTATTTGTACAGACTTTTAGAAGTATCTGCTTCTTCCATTGCTTGTAGCTCCTAGATTTAAATGATCACCTGTTCTTTTTTGCAGTCAAGTTGGGGTGTGCCCCCAAACACGTAACATGTTTTGAAACTAAACAAATATCCACCATTAAATTAAGTTTCTTTGATGCTTTCTTTTTTCCTGGAAGAATTTGGTCAAAGCAACTATTTCATTGCAACCCTGACTTGAATAAACAAGCACATGCATGCTCATATAGCTATGTATACTCTCATGTGGACTACATTAGTGCATTGACTCAAATTACATTACTTTCAAGTATAAACAATACAATACTAATACAAACAATTCTGAGAGATAGTAAAGTTTAGTACTGGGCTCTATAATATGCTTGTGTGTTTTTGGAAATCTGTACCGTGCATTGGCAATCCAGAGAGTGCTAGTGGAGACAGGGCTAAGACAATGCTTCCCAACTAAGGTTATTCCTAGAGAAGGGCTTCTCAACTTCAACACTGTTCACATTTTGGGCTAGATAAATCTTGGTTATGAGGAGCTCTCCTGTTCTTTATAGGATGTTTATCAGCACTCTTGGCCTCTACCATTAGATGCCAGTAACATCTGTTCTCATCTAGCCATGGCAATTAAAAATGTCTCCAGATATTGTCTAGTTTCCTCTGGCGGGGAGGGGGCAAGAAGAGCAGTTTAGAGTATGGCATGAAATCCCAGGGGCAAGGTGTTGGACTAATTCAAAGAGGCTTAGGGTTTTGAAGCAGTGAGTGGTGAGAGGAGAAGAATGATAGAAGAAATAACTGGACAATGTGTCTGCAGCATTTTTTTTCCATGGCATTGCTTCTTGTAAGATACACACACACACTCACACTCATACTTTGTTCTACGTAACATATATATTGTGTAGTATGAAGTTTATGAGTTATAACACTGTCAAAGTTATACCATTGTCGGAGTTATACCTTTATCCTATATCCAGAAGCATAAGACGGTAACTTAAAATCTGACAGTTTTATCTAGAAATGTTCTTTCTTTTGGATATTGTCAAGACTCTTGGTTTCAGTTTTAATTTGTATAATTGACAAATCCAGAGGGTTGAACAGTTCCCCTGCTAGCTTCTGTTTCTCTTTGTGTCCCAGATCTGTTTCCCTCCATCTATAGCCAGGACAGGAGTAACTTGATTCTGAGAACCCTGAGCCTACCCCAAAAGGTAAAGGAATCACCTTTCCCTCTGTCCACAGATTAAAATGAGAAAAACATGTTTAGATTTGCTTGGGTCTTACGTGTTCTTCTGACCCAGGCACTTTTCCAGGCGGATGGACAGGCCTGGATCATCTAATTTTTACCCACCCCTAGCCCCCCAACTTTCCAACCTCGCAAACAATCATAAGGAATGCTCCCCCTACCTCAAAAGCAGAGATGCTTTATTTAGTACTCTGAAGACAAAATGAAGCTGCAATTTCTTTTTGAAAATCTTCCTCCCAGTTTTTCATTCTCTTATTTTGAGTGAGATGTTCATCCTCTAAATGTACATTCTCTTATAGTAGTTCTCAAAGTCTGGTCCAGGAAACCTGAAGGGGTAGTGAAAACTTTCAAATGGATGGTCAGATCAAAGCTATTTTTGTAATAATACTAAGAAGGTATTTGCCTTTGTCACTCTCTGTCTCTCCCAAGCGTACAGTGGAGTTTTCCAGAGGCTGCGTGACATTTGATATCAAATAAGAGCAAATGCAGATGCAAGTAGGAGAATCCATTTGTCTATGATTAAGCCAGACATTAAAGAGAGATTTACAAAAATGTAGAACATGCCATCCTCCTTATTATTTTTTGTTTTATATAATATTTTCCCATTGAGCATGTTATTTATGTTACTATGTAATAGACTTATTGTTATTTTATGAATTGAAAAGTATTTTAGAAGTTTCCATTTTAATTTCTAATGTAGTAAATATCAATAAACCTAACCCACTAATGAAAAGCTGTTTAGCATTCTCCCTAATTTTAAGAATGCATTTTGTTTTTACGGTCTTACTTGAATACCTGAGTGTTCATCAAGTTCCTGCCACGATGGCTTTTAGAACTCCAACATTTCCAGCCCAGTGAAAGCCACAGAATCTTTTCAGCTCAAGCCCTCCAGTGGATGTTCGCAATTAAAAATCTCCCATTTTTTCCTGTATTTAGATGTCTCTTTGCTGTACAACAAGGAACTTACCAGTGGTCAGTACACGTACTGGATTACAGGCAAGATAGCCATTTAAGGGTAGAGAAAAATGCAAGAATTTTTATTTATATATTTTATGTCATTTGAAACAATTGTGATTCATATTTCATTATGTATGTAACATCAGTAATACAGTACATATGTGTACTTTAGAAATAAAAATACCTAATTGGAGGTATATGCTTTCTTTTCTAATAGAAATATGCTATCAACAAAAGTGATACTTATCCTACAACATTTGAGCCTGTTTTTGGGAAAATTATAACTTGATACAGAGTGAAAAGAATAAATATTTCTTTTAGGGGATGTGATGGTTAATTTTATGGTTCAATTTGACTGGGCCACAGAGTGCCCAAATATTTGATCACATATTAGTCTGTGTATTTCTGTGAGGATGTTTCTGTATGAAATTAACATTTGAATTAGTAGATGGAATAAAGCAGGTTGCTTTCCCAAATGTGGGTGGGCCTTATGCAATCAGTTGAAGGCCTGAATAGAACAAAACAGTGACCTTCCCCTAGTAAGAGAATTTCCCTGTGCCTGCTACCTTTGAACTGGGACGTTGGCTTTTTTCCTGCATTCAGATTGAAACTGAAACACTGACTCATCCTAGGTCTCACACCTGTCAGTCTTCAGACTGGAAATACAACATCTCACGTCTCCTGGGCCTTAGGCCTTTTAACTTGGACTGGAAATACACCATCAGCTCTCCTGGTCCTCTAACTTGCTGACTCACCCTGCAGATTTTGGGACTTGTCAGCCTCCTGAACTGTGTTAGCCAATTCCTTATAATAAATGTACACGCACACAGACACACAATCTTATTGATTCTGTTTCTCTGGAGAACTCTGCTACAGGAGATTACACAAACTATAAAGGAAATATACTTTAGCATAAATTGAGCAATGATTTCTATAACTTCTTCAGTCTGAGAACTCATTCCTTCTGGTTACTGGATGCCTTACAAGGACAGAATGGGGAAATAGGTTTTACTTGAAGCAAGAATAGGAGTGGCTGCAACTGTTTTTGAATTAGTACTGTCTGTGAGCCCCTGGGCAATAAAGGTATTATTGTCTCCATTTTACAAATGCAGAAATCAAAGCTAAGAAGGAATACTTTGCCCAGGGTCCTACAGAAGTAAATAAGGTAGCTAGAATTTGAGCCAGCCTTTTTCTAACTCTGAGGCCTATCCTCTTACTAGTTGACTATCCATAAATCAATTTTCTACCTATAAAGCTTTCTTGGACTTGACTATCCATAAAACAACTTCCCACCTACAAACATGTAGGTAGGAAAGATAATTTTCAAAGTGTTTAAAATGTAGCATTGCCTACCCTGGAGTTCAGTTAAGCCACAACTGATTTATAGTAATTTGGGGAAATTTCATCAATTTCTGGTCTAGAATTACAGACTCCTGGGAATAAATGTTTGTGTGTGTGTGTGTGTGTGTGTGTGTGTCTATAAAGTGCCAAGTTCATTTTCCAAATGGATAAAGATATTTCCCACTGAGTAGGAAATGTTTGCATTCTTCATGTATTTGTGCATGGATTTCCAAATTGATGGATTTTGCTTCAAAATTAGGCAGGAAATCAATCCTGGAAGTTATTGTGTGTGTAGCTCAATTCAGTAAAGTGGTAAAATATTATTTCTTTCATCCTCTTTATGCTATTTAGTTTCCATCTCATTCATCATGGTAATAGAGAAATAGTCTATGATATTGTAAACACATACTGATCTTTAAGATTCATTTTATATTTGTTTTAGCATTCAGGAAGCACTTGGCTTTTGCATCTCTCCCTCTTTAGGAAAGAAAACCAGGTCATGCCTTATATTTTATATATGTTTTACATGGATTTCCTTTCAAAAATATGTCATGGTATACTTAGTCCTTCCCTTTAAAGAAAACCATAATGCAGATCTCATTAAGGAACATAAATAGTGATACATATATATGGAAAAGGACACACATTCTTCAGTGCAGTGGTGGGAACTAGTGATCTTCCTCCAAATGCCAGAATAAACAGATGTTCCTAGCAAAAAGCAGGGACTATATTTGGAACCTCCCCTATTCTGGAGTTCCAGATCTGATTACTCATGTAGAATCTCCCGTTTCATATATAGGTGACAGTGTTCAGGACTCATTACCCCACAATATGGCACCTTAGCATTTGAGGAAACAGCCAAAGCAGACCATACAAACTAGAAAGAATTCCCCTCACCCCTTCCCCACTGAAGTAGGTCATAAGACCCTCATCCAGAGGAGTCCTGACTTACACCCAGAGGAAAGCAGTATCACACATGGTTGCCAAGAAGAATTTGAACAAACAGAATTTGCTAAGTTCTTCCTGGTTTATTACTGTTATATTATACCCTTTTGTCTTCCAATCATACTTCTGCATGGCTGTCCATTAAAAATACACAGTTTGGGCCGGGTGCGGTAATCCCAGGACTTTGGGAGGACGAGGCAGGCGGATCACGAGGTCAGGAGATAGAGACCATCCTGGCTAACGCGGTGAAACCCCGTCTCTACTAAAAATACAAAAAAATTAGCAGGTCGTGGTGGCGGGCACCTGTAGTCCCAGCTACTTGGGAGGCTGAGGCAGGAGAATGGTGTGAACTCGGGAGGCGGAGCTTGCAGTGAGCCGAGATCGCGCCACTGCACTCCAGCCTGGGCGACAGAGCGAGATTCCGTCTCAAAAAAACAAACAAACAAACAAAAACAAAAAACACAGTTTTCCCCAGCTCTTTAATTATGCATTTCTGAATGATCTCACATCATGTAAAACTTACATTAAATTAATTGTATGCATTTCTCTTATTAATCTATCTTTTATTGTAGGGGCTTTAGCCATGAACATTGATAGGAGTTAGGAATATTTTCTTCGTTACACTGATACAGTTGGCCCTCCATATCCTTGGGCTCCACATCTGTGGATTCAACCAACTGCGGATCAGTAATGTTTGAAAAAAATACAACAATAAAAAAATAATAAAAATGTTAAAATACAGTATAAAATCTATTTACATAGCATTTCCATTGTATTACATGTATAAGTAATCTAGAGATGATTTAAAATATATTGGAGGGTGTGCAGGAGTCACGTAAATACTACATCATTTTATATAAGGGACCCCAGCATCTGCAGGGGGTTCTGGAACCAATCCCATGTGGATACCAGGGGACGACTGTATTCTCCAAATCCTGGACATGGGCATACCATATTTCTTAACATAGCTGCTTACCATCTCTAATATTGTCTGTTTACCATTTTCTATAAATCTACTGGGTTTTAAACTAATTTTTGGCATGAAGAAAGTTTATATCGGCCAGGCGCGGTGGCTCACGCTTGTAATCCCAGCACTTTGGGAGGCCGAGGTGGGCGGATCACAAGGTCAGGAGATCGAGAGCACGGTGAAACCCCGTCTCTACTAAAAATACAAAAAATTAGCCAGGCGTGGTGGCGGGTGCCTGTAGTCCCAGCTACTCGGAGAGGCTGAGGCAGGAGAATGGCATGAACCCGGGAGGCGGAGCTTGCAGTGAGCCGAGGTTGCGCCACTGCACTCCAGCCTGGGCAACAGAGCGAGACTCCATCTCAAAAAAAAAAAAAAAAAAAAGAAAGTTTATATCAATATAAATAGCAGTAAAATTTTTCACAAATGGAAAATAATAAAATAAAAATGTTCACAAATGGAAAATTAACATAAAAATAAATTTGCAAATATTTACATAAGCATAACATAAATATACACCAATTTAAACTAAAATGTTTACAAAATAAAAATAATACTGTCTACCACCAGAAGTGCAATGACCATATTTTTAAAACTATGATTTCTCCTACATCTCTATATTTCACGGTTGAAATTGTAGTTCAGAGCTCTCACCATCGTTTCTACTACATACAAATCACTTATGTCAGTGGACAAGTTTTCTGCCAAGAAGTGCCAGATTGTGAGCCTCTCAGGCCTCCTGACCATGTTTCCTTCACTCCCAAATGCCACCCACTGCATAGTTATCCGGTTCATATAGGATAAGCGCTCAATGAAGAAAGCCAGGTTATGCTTTCCACCTTACATTTTGTTTTAGACATGTTCCTTTTCAAAAATATATCCCTGTGTAATTAGCCCTTCTCTCTGTAAAGCAAAGGAGTTAAGCACTCAAATGGCAATCACCAGGAATGAGGCCCACTACAGTCTAGGAGCACCAGTACAAAAAATTCAAGTTGAGAAACCAGTGATAACTGGGGAAAGTTGCTTCGACGCACAGAACTTTAGTTATCACATCTATAAAATAAGATAATACACTCTGCCTTATTGAGGCATTTTTTATTAAAAACAGCCTTTGCTTTGTACCAGGAAAATTTATAAGCACTTAGTAAGCATTAATTTATGTGTCCTCATAACATCCCTTATGAGGCTGTAAAGGAACAAACAAACGTTTCTCTCTACTTACACTAAACATGCCACACTTTTTGACCAGATGTGTGGGTGTTTTTCTGACACATCAATTTTCAGGTGCATAGTTATGATTCCATTTAATTCTGATGCTATCTACCTGGAGTTAGAGTCAGAACCCACATGTTAAGAACTCGGTCCCACATGAATGCCCCCTACTTCAGATGCCAGTCCTAAATTGGGCTCCCCAGAACTTCTGGCCAATTGACTATAAATTAGAGATTTCCATGACCCCCTCCTTGGGTTCAGTCATTTACTAGAGTGGCTCACAGAACCCAGGAAAGTGCTTTACTTATATTTACTGGTTTATAATAAAGGATGTTATAAAGAATACAGATGAACAGCCAGATGGAAGAAATGCACAGGGAAAGGGGCACAGAGCTTCCATCCCCAAGGACCTCCACGTGTTAGGCAACATGGAAGCTCTCCAGTTGCAGTCCCTTTTGGTTTTTATGGAGACTTCACTACATAGGCATGATTGATTAAATCATTGGCCAGTGGTGGTTGAGTCAACCTTCAGCCCCTCTTCCCTCCTGAGGCTATTTAGGAGTCTTGGGCCACCAGTCGTTACCCTTCTAAAAGACTTACCACTTTGGAGATTCCAGGGATTTTAGGAGTTCTGTGTCAAGAAATGAAGAAGAAAGAAATGAAGACCAAATATATATTTCTTACTCTAAAGCACAATATCACAGAGGAAAAGAGGGTCAGTATCTTAATTTTATAAGGGAGGCATTTTATAAGACAGAGAATCTAAGTAATTTGTGGAAGGTCACTCAGCTAGAAAGTGAAGAGCTGGGTTTTGAAAACCCAAATTCTGGACTCAATCATTACTCTATGCTGTGTTTCTTCTTAGAGTATATTAAATTATCCCTGTGAAAATAGACTCTGGCATTCTATTGCTATTTTCTGTGACCTGTGCTCTATATTGTTTTTCTTTGCTTCACAGAAATGTAAGTACTATTTTCCCCTAAGTTGTTAATACTCAGATAAGGGGCAAGCACCTCTAGGAAATACCAAATTATAAATGTCCAATACACTTTTATATCACATCATGTAATGTGAGACATTAAACAGTTGTGGAATGTCAAAAATTGGCATAATGGATGACTTAGGAATGTTGAGTGACAAGTTTTCGGTACAATTGTGCCATTTTCTTGTGATAATGGTAAACTCTGGAAAATTTCATTTTCTGGTTTTGCAGATTGCCAGCACATTGACATTTCCTATATGGTTTCCCAATGGGAAGGACAGAATTGTATTTAGCCAAATCTGGTAATTTTCCTTAGTGGAAATTGAAGGGGCTAAAATGCCTACTTACACTTGGATATGGGCTTCAATTTTTTTTGAAGATGCTTATTTTCCTTTTTTATTCCTAGGATATAGAGGCAGATCAGGTAGTTTTTCAGGATACTGAATTGTAGAAGTAGGCACTTAGTGAATCAAGCCATTCAAATACAAGTTGAGTAAGTGCTCAGAGTAGGTGTCTATATTAAGGACAGGGTCCTGTACATTGGGGGGTGCTTAGCAGTTTTGCCGTCATCTGCCCATGAGATGACAGTAACAAACCCCATCTTCCCTATGATTATGACAACCAAAAATGTCTTCAGACTTTGCCAACCAATTACCTTTAGATATAATCACCGATTTAGAGCAATAGAATTTTTGGCTCTGTAGGGTAAATGAAACACACCTGATAGCAATAACTTAAGCGTACTCTGAGAATGATCCTGTATGGCAGATGCACCTGAATGTGTGTTTCAAGCTAAGGAACCTGGGAATGGCCAATAGGAAGGTTCATTCCTTGTCTATGAGGAACATCTGAACCTCCAGCCTGTCTATTGGAACTCAGGCCACACGGGCTCAAGACCCCGAGTTTTGGGTTGAATGAAGGTTGCCAGGTGGAGACTGTTTGGGAAAGGGGGCTAAGGAAAATGCTATATAAACTGCATGCCCTTTGCAAATGGTTGCAGTTTTCCTTCCCGCTCCTGTGTCGCTGTGCTGTGGCTTTATCTTGTCTAGCCCACTGCTAGTGGGCTGTCTGTCAGGCAGTTCTCCTGTCCAGCCCAACACCACTGGACTTTTTCCGTGGTAAGTAAAGCTCCAGTAAAATCCCATGTCTTGTTTGCTGGCCCTGGGTCTCGTTTTCAGTCTCTTGAACCTGGTGCCATCCCCTTTGGAGTTGATAGGGGTTCAGCGTGACAGGCTTTTTGTTGTAAATATTTGAGATTGATGATATCTTTGCACATATTTGAAAACTTTAGATTTCAGGATAGTAACTTATGGGCCACAATGCCAACTACAGCTCCGGTAATGATACAGTATGATGGTTTTTAATGTGTTCCCAGGACTAGCATTGTCTTTTACAAATAAAATCAAATCACATCACTGGCTGAATGTTTGAGATATATTCTTTTCTCATTTTAAGGTTTATGTAAGTAATCTCTCCAAATAATTATAATATTAATAGCTGACAGATAGAGTCTTTTACATTTACAGGATGCTTTCAACTCAGTCTTTTCTTTAATTTCCCCAGTAACTCTGAGAAGAGTTTTTATTCACCCATTCGATTAGAAACAGAGACTTAAGAAGAGTAACTTCTGTCTATTCCGAGTTAGGGAGATCAGAAAATACCACTGTTCTGAGTAATATTAGGTGAGAAGAGTTTTCTTGCTGATTGAAATCCTCAAGTAAAGCTCTTATATATGTCCTTTTCCTATCCTCGAGAGCAGTGTCAAAGGCTCATGACTGTTTCTTTCTCCTGATCTCCAAATTCTAAACCATGTACTGCAGTTTCCCATGTTGATGTCACTGGTTGTTCACCCTGGGATGGCTTATAGTCTGGAGCAGCTGTTTCTATCCTCTCCGATGAGCTGTCCTGATTATGTTACATCAAGACAACTTGTGAAGCTCAGAATCTCAAGTTTCTGGCCTTAAAACTGATGAGCAGCATAAGCCATTCCCACTGCTGTTCTCAATGCCCTCCCTGTCTTAAATAGGTTCATAGATCCCTAGGCTCCTAAGTGTCTTCCAGACCTGTTTATCTTGTAGTCAAGACCCAGAAATTAGACTTCCAGAAAAAAAGCTCTTCAAGGCAGATTCTTCAAGGTGATGGTGCCTGTGTCACCTTGATAGGAAACCTCCTACACTGTGTAATACTGTCATCTCAAGGAGAGCCACTGTTCATTAGCTTAAATTGTCAGCTATATGGTTCAGTGAAATAAATACACATTTTCCCTAAGGTAATGACTTCTTTCTCACTTTGTGAGAGCTGTAGGGACCCTTGTTATCAAGAGATAATCATATTCTAGTGGTGCTACTTATTGTGCCCAATGAAAGTCCCAAGGATGTGATTATCTCTCAATAACTCTAAAGCCTGTTATGTATCATCTTGTATTTTGTTTATTTTGAGTGTGTGGTGGGAACCCATTAGTGATCTCTGTGGTTGATAGTATTCGTTGTGAAATGATAAAAGAATCAAATGACCATTTGTTTGCTTGTAGCTAGACAGCACGATTAGAAATGCATCCCAATTCCGACTGAAAAATGCATTTAAATGTAATCTCTTGCTTAGTATTAGTTTAATAACCCTGATGTTAATACTAAATTATATCAAGCAAAGCTAATGGAAATTCTGAAAATAAACATGGATAATGTAAAATCTACATGACCTTTACCTCCCACAGAAAATTCAGGTTGGGTTTTAACTACCTGTGAAGGAAGTAGATACCCATGAGAAATAACCTGCTGATTCTGTGATGGAAAATGGCATCAATAAGTTAAGCAAAATAGGAGAAATATAAGGAAAAGCCTATTAAATACAATGGCCTTTAAGAATATGGACAGTTGCTAAATGGTAACTCTTACCTCTCACTTTATGCTATCCTTTGATGTTCAAATAATGTTAATAATAACAGGTATCATTAATTGAATACCTGCTATAGACTGGTTTGGCTTGTCTCATTTTATCTATTATTATTACTGAGACGGAGTCTCCCTGTGTCACCCAGGGTGGAGTGCAGTGGCAGGATCTTGGCTCACTGCAACCTCCACCTCCCAGGTTCAAGTGATTCTCCAGCCTCAGCCTCCCAAGTAGCTGGAATTACAGGTGTGTGCTACCACATCTAGCTAATTTTTTGTATTTTTAGTAGAGACGGGGTTTCACCATGTTGGCCAGGCTGCTCTTGAACTTCTTACCTCAAGTGATCTGCCCCCTTCGGCGTCCCAAATTGCTGGGATTACAGATATGAGCCATGGCACCGGGCCCATTTTATCTTTCGAAGAACCTTTCAAGGTAGATAATTTTGGCCCTGTCTTACAGATGATAAAAACAAACTACAGGAGGTTACATAACTTGGTTGAGTTCATGCAGCAAATAAATGGTAAAGCTTAGACTCAAATATGACTTTAGAACCTATATTTTATCCACTGATTATTTAAAGGCATAATGTAGGCCAGGCACGGTGGCTCACGCTTGTAATCCCAGCACTTTGGGAGGCCAAGGCGGGCGGATCACGAGGTCAGGAGATCTAGACCACGGTGAAACCCCGTCTCTACTAAAAATACAAAAAATTAGCCGGGCGTGGTGGCGGGCACCTGTAGTCCCAGCTACTCGGAGAGGCTGAGGCAGGAGAATGGCGTGAACCCGGGAGGCGGAGCTTGCAGTGAGCCGAGATCGCGCCACTGCACTCCAGCCTGGGAGACAGAGCGAGACTCCGTCTCAAGAAAAAATAAAATAAATAAAGGCATAATGTACAGGAGTGACCAAGTGCAATTATAGGAGACTTATAATCAATGGTGATCACATACACATTTATTGTTAGGCAAATGCAGGTCTGACTCTAATGGGCAAAGAGACCACTCTTTCGTCCCTCCTAATCTTACATGCTATGTCGGTGAGAACTGAAAGCTTTAGAGATGCCACATCTGGGTTTTGAACATGTTGATTAGAATTATTTTCATGCTCTTACCTGTCACTTGGGAAGGGTTGTTTTTGTTATTAATAAATAACTGACACACCTTTTGGTTTTGAGGTATTTGGAAAGGGTCTAGACCAGGACTGTTTGTTCCCTAGGGTAAAATCATCCTTTTTGACCTAGGCCTTGCCAGCTGCTGCATCTAACTATTTGCTATTAGCTGAGAATCTCTGCAGTCATTCATGGATTTCTGGTTCCTTTGTTGTAAAATTGCGAGTACATTTATGTTGACAACAGCTGATTTGTTCAAAGATTGGACCCAATCTTTCTGGGCAGAGGGAGATTCATCTGTTTATTCACCTGGTTGTGTATTAATTTCCTGCCAATTTTAACATGTGATTTTATTTAGTTTATAATAAAAACCTTAACTTAGGATAGCAGGTACAAGTTATGGATTGAACATGGAAAGTTTAGTGAATTTTTCATGATTTAAAAAAAAATTATAATGATAGCTAGCATTTATTTTCTGCATAGTATGAACTGGGCAGTGTTCTCATGGATTACATCAGTCTTGCCTCAAAACAACAGCTAAAGGTAGGAATACAATTATTAGGCTCATTTTATTCGAAAGCAAGCTGAGATTAAAGAAGGTGGGTAAAATGAAAGGTCGTTCCTTGCGTTCGCCTCTAGGGAGAGACTATTAGCCAATCAAGTGCAATAGATTCAGTTTCTTTCCCCCTGTAAAGCAGCACAAAAGTGGCCAAGAAAAAAATCCTTTGCGTTCTTTTTTTAACCTTCTTTCAAGGTATGAAATTGGATATCTATCTACTTGAATCCTCTCTGTTCACGCTGGCTAATCTAAGATGGGAAGTTTTAACTATGTCTACTTTTTCCCCCTAACAAGAATACAGCGACTCAACATTTTTCCAGTGAGGTGTGAATAAATAATTCCTGCTTATATAATCAGCAACTTCTCAACATCAACTGAGGCATCATTAGATATTTCCTTTTAAGATCAGTTATGAAAATCCACTGTGGAAGTGGAACTTATTTTGGCATAACCCTTAGTTTATAATAACTAAGACTACAAGTTGGATCCCCCAGTCACTGAGTATACATTTAAGAAGCACCTGTTTTAGACCAGGTTGTACTAGCCTGTACCCCTGTTTGTTTGGGTGGGGGAGGTGGCAGAGTAGTAATTTTATTTTGACCGCAAATCCCAGGAGGTCAGGAACCTTGGTCTGTTTCTTTTCTCCTGGTAAATACTTTTTGAATAAAAAAAAAAAGTCAATATAAAAGCTATTGGTCTATGATAGTAAAGGAACAGTTGATTATGATTCATATTCATGAGCCAGGAATTTTTATATATGCAATTTCCTTACAAATTTGTATGTTGTTAGTATAGCAGGGTGGTTTGTGACTTATTTTTATTAATTGCCCACTTATTTGTCTCCCTCATTTCTACAGGCACAAAGCCAGGACTTTGTATTACTCACAGAAAACTTAGCTTCAGTGGGCTTATGATTTCTTAACTAGTAACCATTTAGTTGTGATACACAGAAACTTAAACTAGCTCACATAATAACGGTTTTTGAAACCGTATGCCAGGCAAAATGATAGCCATCTAAACACAAAAAAATTATAGGTAAAACTTCATGGGGATTTGGCTTAGAAAGTCAGGAAATGTGGCTGCCCCTCACCTTTTACCCTATTTTCAATTCTTCATTTCTCATGTGGATCAGAAGTAAGGATGTATGTAATCTTAACTCTGATTTTCTCTAAAGTCTTATTTTTCTGGTTCTCTCAAGACTGTCTTCTTTAACAATAATTCCAACTTTACATGCCTCAAACTCAAAATCTCTGAGAGAATCTTGTTGACTTAATGTGGTCGTGTTAATTGATGGTTCGACACCTGTAGCCTATTAGGTTGAATCACGTAGAACATAGGGCTGGTCTTTTCAGGAGCAACAGGTGGGATGCGTTCTTTACAAAGGAGATACTGTTTCAGAGGCCTTCATGGGGTCAGTCCCATATATTCCTGTTCACTCTTCTTACCCTTCCATCTTGCTTTCTATTTTCTTTGGCATTGCTTTTTGCTCCGTGGTAGCTAAATGACTTGATAAATGCATTCACGATATATTAGCTCACCCAACAGATAAGTTCTTTTGGCCAGGATTCCCTCTGGATGCAATTACAAAAATCAAAGGAGTGAATTTAATAATGTTTTCTATAATGGGCAAGTATTTGGGAGCATTTGTTTTCTTCTGGTGCTGATACTGCTGTTTGTGTGTACAGTCACCATTCATGAGACTATCCACAATGTGTGAGAATCTCTTGCCAATGTTACTACTACTAGTGGATACTATATCTAGTGACTAAACTGAATATCTAGTCTGCATTATGTAACTTAATTATTAATTTGAGGATTGAAATAATTCTTTGAGGATGAATACTGTTATTGTCCCCCCTTTAAAGTAGAATTGAGGATTATATCAATTAAAGAATTGCTCAAGATCACATGATTAGTAATAAATTGAACCAATATCCCATCCCAAGAAATTTATCCCAGAGCTTAGGCTCTCAAACAAGAAGAATATAATTATTTTAATGAATAAAATTATAATTTAAGTTTTCATTTCAAGTATTATTCCACTGGATAGGGTAAATGTAATCTCCACCTTCTTTCTGTGAAGAGGAAAAAATATATATGACAAATTTTTAGTAATATTTGAAAAAAAAGCAAAAAACTTTGACCAATGTCTGTAGGGTTATTATAATTTTAATTGTTATTGATAGGTAGGCTGGAGGTGCAAATGGTGCCAATAGCTGTAAATAGAGCTTTAGTTTTACATCAGTTGCTGTCCTTAATGTAAGAAAGAAAGGTGTTTAGTACCTACTAAACTTTTGTAGCCAGCTCATGTATATACAGTTGGTAACTGACCATATTAAAACCAAACAGATGGTGATGTATTTGTGATTCAGAATTAATGTGAATATATAATTTTTCATGATCCATAGGAAATATTTTCTTACACATGTCATTTATGAAATTTTATTTGGGGGTATATGAGAACGGTCAGGGATTATTTTATATTTCTGAATATATTAGCAATATGAAGAATACCTGTTTAGTCCATACCTTCTGGTTGTTATTGATATTATTCTGAGAGTAAAGCTAGTAAGGTATTTAATATAGAGGTGAATTATTTTGCAATTCAGCCAGAGAAGGCATACACTTAAGAAAAGATCATGTATTTATGGCTAATCAAGAAAATATAACATTTTTATCCCAATCAATTATGTTATATTTAAGAATAAGCCAGAGTAGAATTGTATGATTAAAGATATTTCTGATTAGCTAATCTATATTATGTATAGCTATATAAAATTATATTTTCAATTATTAAAACTATAAGACAGTTATTTTACAAAAAAGTGATCTACAGCAGAAACTTGGTTAGAGGATACACATATGAATAAACATGAAAATGTAAATATATACCTTTATTCTAGGTAAAATTGTGTGTGAGTGTATTTATATATATATCTATAGGGAAAATAAATTTAGTTCTTCAGGGAAAAATATTCTGAGGCAAAAATTATTTCACAATTAAAGTTTAAGTTGGTAGCTTTAAGAGAGTATACAATTTATGTGAAGAGTGTTTGTTTTTGTTGGGTACCCTCATTTTATGTATTCATATACAAAAATGATAAGACGTCTCCGTTTATTGCTCAATTTTTATTATTTTAAAATCCTTTTAATGTACCCTCTTAAGAAATTGTCTCTTGCATTGAATCTGAATGTCATAAAATATTGCAGCCTCCTAGAGCCATCATATTAATAAGGGAAAGATAGAGTGGTGATGGCCTTGTCAGAAGTCACTCAGCTCAGGGGAGGCAAGGCGGAGAATGGATCCTGGATCCTAATCTACACAATTCTATTAAGCTGGAAATTTATACCAAATGTATTTAATTTTTACTTCATCCTAATCCGGTCTAATTTAATTTTAGATGGGGAAGATTACAGGTAAGCATCACCTACACATAAGCCTCTCTATGCTTGAAAAAATGTATTTATTTGTGTATTTTTCTCTTCTTATTCTAGGAATCATTGACATAGAGTAACTCCACAGCATGTGTCTTCAAGAGCTTCCCTAAAAGGTAAGCTTCCCACGAGGGAAGATTTTCCTTATGTGTAGTTCACCTTGATTAGCATCCTTAGTTTCTATGGAAACATTGAAAACCTTCCCTTACAAAGCCATAGCATGAGATTGTTGTTGATGTTTTTATGAATGTTGAAATTAATGAAAGTAGTGAAGTTACTAAATTAAAGCCTGAAACTAAGAAATAGAGACTATTTCCATTTCTCTCTGGAGAAGATACTTAAGGTAGGTTTTCTGTAGTTTAGATTAATTTGATAATTCAAAAATTTTAGAATTTGTAATCATAGAAGGTGTATTGGGAATAAAGTTGTTGCACTTTTGCCAAATGGTTTTATAGGAGAGGATGTTTTAGCAGTCAAACCAACACAAATATTAAGTTAACGCAGTCCTATAAATACTCAGGTCTTAAAAGTTGAAGCTTTTGAAGGGATAAAACATGAGAAATGTAATTCACTGTCTACAATGTATGCAAATTTTTTCCTTAATAAAATATATAGATCTAAAACAGTAAAATGTTTGTTTTACTTTCCTGACGCTGATCTAATAAAGTAACTGGTGGCTTAAAACAATGGAAACTTACTCTCTCATAGTTGTGGAATCTACAAATTTGAAATGAAACTCTCCGCAGGAACATGCTCTCTCTTTGAAGGCTCTTAAGGAGGAATCTTTCTTTGCTTCCTCTAGCTTCTGGTGGTTGCTAGGAATTTTTGGTGTTCCTTGGCTTCAGATGTGTCACTCAAATCTCTGCCTCTATCTTCAATTCACGTGGCTGTCTCCCCTGTGTGTGTCCAAATATTCTTCTTAGGAAGATACCAGTCATTGAATTAGGGCCCATGCTAATCCAATATGATCACATCTTAACTTGATTTTTATCTGTAAAGACCCTTTTTAAAAAGTCACATTCACAGATTTTGGAGATTAGGATTTCAACAGATCTTTTAGGGACATCTAATTCACTCATAACAGTATGCCTAAAAAGAGAGTCTAGTGAAATTAAAGGTAATTATCGTTAACAAGGTATTTATGGGAAAATAATCATAACATGGGGTGGAGGAAGGTCTCATTCCATTGGTATACATAAAATGCTGTTTATTTTAATGATATAATAATTATCTCTTGGTGGCCAGCTTTTGTCCCAAGCAAGATAAAAATTATTCAGTACAGAGTTTGATAACACTGGGTAAAATATTAGTGTGTAATTCTGGTTCTCAGATTTTTAACACCCTCAATTAAAAAAAATAGTAATCCTGGACAGCAGTGAGACCCTGTCTCTATGAAAAATCGGAAAATTTAGCAGGATATGGTGGTGCATGCCTGTAGTCCCACTACTGGGAAGGCTGAAGCGAAAGGATCACCTGGGCCTGGGAGGTCAAGGCTGCAACGAGTTGTTATTGCACCACTGCACTGTAGTCTGGGTGACAGAGCAAGACCGTGTCATAAATTTTATATATATGTATTTATTATATATATAAATAGAGAGTGTGTGTCAGAAATTTATTTCACTTGATTCTTCAGATCTTTTTCATAAGTGAAGGTTGAGTAAGGTGTTTTTTTAACCAATTAGCTACTGTTCTGTAACAAACCACCCCAAAACTCAGTGGCTAAAAACAGTAACTTTATTATTTCCTATGAGTCTGGGGGATCGGCTGCTTGGGTCTTCTGATCTGGAACAGAATCTGCAGTATTGACTGGGTATGTTCCTGGGTCTGAGCGTGGCTCACAGGTCAGTGCAAGCTGCTCCACGAGGTCCCTCTCCCCCAGCAGGAACCATCTTTCTTAAGGCAGCAACAGTATTCCAAGATACTCTGAGTGTCCTCAAGCTTGCTCACATGTGCTGTGTTTTCCCTTGCTTTTACTTATTCTGTTCCTTCTCCTTGGGATATTCGATTCTTTCTTTCCATCCTTGATCAACTCTTTTTATTCTACTTGAAAATTTATTTCCTTTATGAATACTTCTCTGGTTTCTTTGATCCTATTCATTCATATATCTTTGTGTAGCTGAAGATATTGAACTCAAGTCCCTGTTAGGGTGAGGCTTCCCTCTTGTGCCAACATCAGTGTAAACAATATGATAATCACATTGTCCTGTAATTGCTAGCTTAATTATCTTACCCTCCCACTGTGAACTTCTGAAGCCAGGGATTGCATCTTCTTGTTCTTAATGGTATTCCAAGAACCTAGCAGTGCATACACAGATGATGTCTTCCATAACTATCCATGGAAAGAATGAAAGATTTAATGACATCTTCTCTATTCTAATTCCTCTCTTAAAATTTAAGTTGTTGAAACTTTCCAGAATTTGAACTGAAAGGCAGGAGGTAGGTTCCCTCTCATTTTGATGATGCCCCTTGGACTCTACTCAAAGAGGCCCCAGGCACCCTCTGGTGCCATCCTGGCCTTTCTTCCTCCACCACAGATTGTAAAAGTTGTAGTCTGTGGGACAGAATATCCCCAAAACAGTTAATTTGATTTACATAATAGCTCTTTTTAACATAGTAATTTGAAAAATAAAAATAAAGTTTAACTTGTTGCCAGCACTTAAAAATTCGGAGATTTTACATAAAATGATGTTTTAAATTCTCTTAAAAGAAATCATAATAACTTTCTATCCTGGACAGTGCATTTCCAGAGGACGAAGAGGGCGTACTGAACAATAGCAGCCTTCCAATGCCCTCTCCAGTTTGTCACACCATGCCATTTGCTATCTATCTAGCCCTAGTAGGCACTTGAATTTAGTATCCTTACCTACCCAAAGATACATGGATTGATAAAATGTGGAGGCTTAGCTTTGCTTCTAAATGTCTGAACAAAGAAGTGTCAGTGGTTGAATGGGCCATTTAGGTGTTCTTATAATATATCCATCAACGAAGTAAAAATAATTTTGGCTTTGTTTTCAAAGCTCTGTACTTGAATTCCTGCAGCTAATATTTGAACAGGTAACCTCTCTGACCTCTTTTTTTTTACCCATCTGTAAAATGGAGACTGTGATATTCTTCATAGGCTTGGGTCATGTTAAGTTACTTTATTAATGGTAGAAAATTTAGTCTAAACTGCACTCAAGGGAAAATAGAAGAAGACAGTTACATTCTTCTTTTTCTGGATTGGTACAAAAATTGTCATCTTTTGTTAGGGTACATTAGCAATTAAAATACACTAGGAAAATGAAGTACTGATACATGCAAAAACTGGGATAAACCTTGAAAATATTATAAATAAAAGAAGCCTGACATCAAAGGTCATATATTATATGATTCCATGTTGATATGGTTTGGCTGTGTCCCCACCCAAATCTCATCTTGTAGTTCCCATAATCCCCACCTGTCGTGGGAGGGACCCAGTGGGAGGTAAATGAATCAAGGGGGAAGTGACCCTCATGCTGTTCTTGTAATAGTGAGTGAGTTCTCATGAGATCTGGTAGTTTTAGAAGGATCTTTCCCCTCACTTCACTCTCACTATTCTTCCTGCTGCCATGTGAAGAAGGACTTGTTGGCTTCCCTTTCTGCCATGATTTTAAGTTTCCTGAGGCCTCCACAGTCATGCTGAAGTGTGAGTCAATTAAACCTCTTTCCTTTATAAATTACTCAGTCTCAGGTATGTCTATTTTAGCAGCATGAGAATGGGCTAATATACATGTATAAGAAATACCTAGAATAGGCAAAACTATAGAGACAGAAAGTAGATGAATAGTTTCCAGAAACTAAGGAGAGATGCAAGTGGGGAGTGACTGACTACTAGGATTTCTTTTTGGAGGTGATGAAAATGTTTTGGAATTAGAGAGTAGTGATGGCTGTAAAACCTTGTGAATACACTAAAAACCACTGAATTGTGCAGTGAATGGTGAATTTTGTGGTATGTGAATTACATCTCAAAAAGTAATAGATAAGGAAATATTTGTTTTAGGAAAACAAAACTTCATCTTCAGCTGAGGCAGGAGAATAGGGTCTGGAGGTAGGGTAAACCTAAGGGCAATTTGCACTGACTTAGTACAACTGAATCAAAAGGAAAACCCCACCTCCCCACAGCCAATTAACAAAAGGATTAGAGGCTACTCCCTTTGTACTGCATTGCCTATGAAAAATGGAAAGTACCTCTGATTGGTCCTCTCCTGCAACCAGTCACACTGGTCATGGGCCAAGTCTTCATGTGTAACTTTGTAACTTCACTTCAGCCTCTAATTTGCCCCCTCCTGCAACCAATCAGACGTTTGCATAGGGTGTAACTTTGTAACTTCACTTCAGTCTCTGATTGGTCACTGTCTGCAACCAATCAGACTGCTCATGGGTCACTCCTTCATTTACATAGGGTAACCAAGTAACCAATGGGAAACCTCTAGAGGGTAAACTGCAGAAAATTCTGTAACCAGTGCTCTTGAACCACTTGCTCAAGATTGCTCCCACTATGTGGAGTACACTTTCATTTCAATAAATCTGTGCTTTCATTACTTCATTCTTTCATTGCTTTGTGTGTTTTGTCTGATTCTTTGTTCAAAATGCCAAGAACCGGGACAATTCATAGTCAAGACCCTCCACTGGTGACATAGCTATGGTGACATTCTCAGTCTTTTTTGGATTGCTGTAAAGGAATACTTGAGGCTGGGTTATTTATAAGGAAAGAGGTTTATTTGGCTCATGGTTCTTCAAGCTGTACAAGCAGCATGGCACCAGCATCCGTTTGTGGTGACAGCCTGAGGAAACTTACAATTATGACAGACGGCAAAGGGACAGCAGGCATGCCACAAGGTCAGAGAGGGAGCAAGGGAGAGGAGAGAGGCCAATCTCTTTTAAAAACAAACAGCCCTTGCAAGAACTAATACAGCAGGAATTTACTCATTACCCATGGAAAGGCACGAGTCATTCATGAACAGTCTTCCCCCCATGGCCCAAACACCTTGCAGTAGGCCCCACCTCCAATCTAGGGGTCAGATTTCAACATGACATTTGGAGTGGACAAACATCCAAACTATATGAGTGATATAACAAAATAAGCAGATTGTCATTCAAATCCACACACCCTGCCCTCCTGAGACACACACTGCCCTCCTGTCTGACCTGACTGCCAAGGCCAAAGGCCAGGTCAAATTTTTTTTTTTTTTCTTTTAGATGGAGTCTAGCTCTTGCCCAGGCTAGAGTGCAGTGGCGTGATCTTGGCTCACTGCAACCTCTACCTCCTGGGTTCAAGCAATTCTCCTGCCCCAGCCTCGTGAATAGCTGGGATTACAGGCATCTGCCACCACACCCAGCTAATTTTTGTATTTTTAGTAGAGATGGGGTTTCACTATGTTGGCCAGGCTGCTCTCAAACTCCTGTCCTCATGATGCACCCGCTTCAGCCTCCCGAAGTGCTGGGATTACAAGCACGAGCCACGGTGCCTGGCCTAGGTCAAAGTTTTAAACATCAGGATTCATGGTTTCATACTGAGATTCTCAATGATGGGGTCAGACAGGAATGAGTTTGTATTCTAAATATTTCACTGACTACCTCTCTCATATTTCTCAAAATGTAAAATAAGGGTACTTATTAGCTCTTTTGTTAGCTTAGGAAAAATAAATGTTATGAACCTACTTTGGTTGCATTTAGGAAATAGACCCTCCATAATTGATACTTTTATAATTAGTATTATTTGGTTGTAAATATTAGGCTATCACATTAGATTTTTGGCAGTTCAACTGTTCCAGGGTTGGCTTTTCTCTTCCTGGCATCTTAGCCAGAAAGAAAAGAATGGCTAGAATTTCTGTTAGCACTTAATGAATTTAATCAGCCCCTGAGGGACTTTTGATGTAACAGGGAAATAGTTGACAGAGAAACATGATTTTTATTCTTTCTGTGTTTCTCCTGGTAGTTGACAGAGCTTTCCCTAGCAGAGGTAACATTACTGTGCTGAGAGAAGAGTATTAACATACTGTAAGTGAGATGTTAGAACTAAGAGAACACATCCCTGTGGCCTTATATTAAAATGTTCCATGGATATGCTTCTGAATACAATTTAAGCTGCTGCCAATAAGAAAATAAGCCACTGCCTGAAAATGTGTGATTCAATTGTCTATCATTGTCATGATTTTTTTTATCCTTTCAGACACATTTTAGAGATTCTTTTTAAAAAACCTTTGTTTTTAGAAATTGAAATGAAAATTATAATCTGGAAATATAAGGCATAATTGTGTTATTCTGTGAAGTATTTTATAAGCTGTAATGTTAAGCAGAAATTTTTAATCTTAAGTATGAAAAAATACGTATATGAATTGCTCCATTTGATCCAAGTGATGTTTTATGCTTTTCCTTATGGTTAATGGAAAGGATTTTGCTATGTTGAATGGCTTGAATATCAGGAGCGTGGGTGTCATTTGTTCTCCGAACAACTATTTTTGGGAAGCTAAGTACATGCCAGAACATGTATTAGGACCAGGTGATATGGTGCCAAGTAATATATGTATATCCTCTGGAATTTTGAGTTTGCTGTCTAATAGGGGGACCGATAATATACAAGTAGAAAAAATACATATTGTGCTAAGTACTGTAAAGGAAAGGAAGAGACTATTATGATCGAGAAGCAGAGGTTATAGTTCTGCACCACGACTAATTTATTGTGTGACCCTCTGATAGGCTACTTATGAATGCGTACTGAGTTTCTATAAATTTGACGAATTAATCCTTTGACCATTGTGACATGATCCTCTTTTTATTCCTGATAATGCTTGTTGACAAAATATTACTTCCTTTAAATTAAATTTGCCTGAGATTTCCTTTCTAATTTGTTTTTAGCCTTTATGTTTAATTTAGGTGTATCTCCTTTCAGCAGCATGTAGTTGGATTTTTTCAGTGTGAATTTCCCCCCCTTCTTTTTCACTAAGGGGATTGAATTTTTTTGCACTTATTTTGATTCCTGAAATATTTTTAACATTCTTTCCATCACCTTACTTTGTGTCAGGTTTTTTGTTTCTAAATGTTTCTCCACCTTCTACTAAATTAACTGATTTTCTTAATTCCATTAATTTCTTATTATTTCAGACGTTTTACTGTTTTCACTTTTAGTGTGGTCTGCTAAATTTTAACCTTAGCAAAGTCAAATTTAATGTTCCCAAATAAAACCTAAAATTCTTTAACTCAAATTGTATCACTCAAAGTTCCAAGTTGTTTTTCTATGCATATTATTTTAGTTCAACTTTTTCTTCCTCTTAGTAATTATTATTATATTTAATACAGTCAAGGCTTAGCTTACATAGATTTTCTTGTATACTGACCAGTTTATTTCTTATCATTGCTTCCAGCATCCCACTTCCTTTGAGTGTAAGTTCCTTTTGCTCAAAGGACCTATTAAATTTTTAGTAGCTTCTTTTAATGGTAAACTCTCTAATTTTTGTGTATCACTAAATATTTTTCTTTTGCTGTTATTTTTGAATAATGTTAGGCTAGGATTGGAATTCTTAGTTAATGGTATTTTCCCCTCAATACCATGAAGATATTGTTCCATTGTTTTCTTTCCTTTATTACTACAGATAATGAAACCTGCTGTTAGTCAGATTGATATTCTTATGTTTGTGATCTTTTTTTTCCCGCTCGCTTTTAAGATATTTCTTACATTTGGAGTTCTGCAGTTTCACAATGATATGTCTAAGTATGCATTTATGTTTAATTTTTCTCTTATGCTGTTCTGTTTTTCAACCTCAGGACACGCTTTTTTCCAGTTGTAGAAAATTCTCATTATTATTTATGTGAATATTGGTATTTCTAAAATTATTTTTGTTGTCTCTTTTCTGCATTCTTAAACGTATTTTGGACCATTTATTTCTCCTATCCATAACGCCTAGCTAGCCTTTCACTTTTTTCTTTATGTCTTCATTTTGCACTATAAGAAAATTCCTTTGGAGTCCTTAGTTTTTAAACTTGTTGTTCAACAATGTCTATTCTGCTACTTAACTTTTGTATCATCAGGATGGCTAGTTTATGTGCATTAGCAAACAGCCCCAAGTGTCATGGATTAAAACAAGAAAAGTTTATTTCTCTCTCATGCAACATTCTCAATGAAAGTTAACAGGGGAGCTGTGTCTTGATGGAGGCACCGTCTGGGACTGCGAAGGCAAAATAAAGAGAACCTGTGGAATCATAAACTGGCTCAGAAAGCTTCCTCCCAAAATTGACACATGTCATTTTTCCTCACATTCCACTAGCAAAAGAAGCCAATGGATGACTCCAAAGGCTATAAGGAAATACAATCTTTTTTTTTTTTTTTTTGGACACATAATCTCACTCTGTCACCCAGTCTGGAGTGCAGTGGCACGATCTCGGCTCACTGCAACCTCCGCCTCCCAAGTTCAAGTGATTCTCCTGCGTCAGCCTCCTGAGTAACTGGGATTACAGGTGCCCATCATCACACTCAGCTAATTTTTGTGTCTCTAGTGGAGACAGGGTTTCACCATGTTGGCCAGGCTGGTCTCGAACTCCTGACCTCAGGTGATCCACCCACCTTGGCCTCCCAAAGTGCTGGGATTACAAGTGTGAGCCACCATGCCCGGCTAGGAAATACAATCTTAATATGCACTTGGAAACAAAAGAGAACTGTAATATTTAGGAAAAGCACTGCATGGCTACTCCAAATGTTCATTTTTTTTAAAATTTCAATTTCTGGTTTTAATTTTTAGAAGCTCTTTTTGGTTTATCTTTTTTTTAAGTCATGTTTTCTTGCTTTATCATGGATTCAGTTCCTTTTTATTTGTAATTATTTTACATACTCTTAATTTCTTCTCATGTTCATTAATCTTTTATTATTTTTAGTGCTTATACTGTATGTTTCTTTTACTGTGCCATCTGAATTTTTTCATGGCAGTTTTTCTTTCCACATATAGTTTGTAATTTTATAGTTTGAGCCCACCTTAGTTAACTATTTCCTTTCTTTGGGAATGTTGTGAACTCTGCGTTGTGACAGCATTCCCCAAGAGTGGTTCTGCTTTTGCTTTTATTGAGTCTTTAGGATACAAAAGGTCACATATCAGTTTTTGTTAACTTCTTGCATTTTATAAGTAGAGTAAATTAGATCATATACGTATGCTTGGCCCAGGCGTGAAGTTTTAATTTCTTACAGGGGTCATATTGAGTCCAAAGACAACAGAATTCCTCACTTCTTGTTGAGGCCATTTGCATCATTCTTCTAGCTTCTTTTCATGGATTTAGGGAATCTGTGTTTTATATAGGGACTTTAGATATATCTCCCTGTGCTTGGAAGATTATGTCTCCTGTCCCTCCTTAGACATCAATACCCTGGCTCACCAGCCCTCAGTCCTATAGCGAGAACCACCCTGTCCCTGAACCACCACCACATTAACTGAAACTTACTGCAGAGTCTTCAGTTCATCTGTTAAGACCTTCAACATTCCATTTCCTTTCCTTAAACTTGATAGATTTTTTTTTACAAATTGTTTTACTTATATTTTACTCATTATTTTTCTGTGCCTTTAGGTGGTCATTGATCTATATTAGCTGGGTTCATTATGTTTTCAAAACTGGAAGTTTCTAACATCAGCTTCCTAACCTATAAAAAATTATTCAAGTCACATTATCCACAATGCTCTTCTAACCCTATGACTCGTATCTCAATATGAACTAATAGGAAGAAAAACAAGAATTAATACCAGGTCTCTTGTCTTCTTTCCATTTTGATATTAATCAATTGTGTCATGTTAGATAAATCATTAAACTTTATTGGGCTCAAGCTTCCCCATCTACAAAATAAGAAGTTGAAGCTATATGCTTTAGATAAATGCACTCTCTTCTCCAAGCTAAGCAAGTTTAAATCTGACGAGCTTTTAGGAAGGATACAACTTTGTCCCCAGTACTGTAATATTTGATTCCTTAATTATTTCCAGCTGAAATCTTTTAAAATTTACATTATTGCAATAAATGTTTTACCCCAACTGGTTTGGTTTGCAATATTTTATATGCACCTGTATATAAAGAAACATCGTATCTTATTATACCTAGAAATGAATGCAATTATGTTTGCCATTTCAAGAGTCTCAACAGTTAATATTAACAAAGTGCTTGTTGACATATTTTTTTTTTCACATGATCTTCTGAAGTCAGCCCGCACTACTGCCTTTTACATATAGAAAAAGAAATTAGGGTGTATTTTTAACCTGTTCATGTTTAAACTAAGACACATAGTAGCTCTTCAAAATTGCAAAACAGTCTTTAGAACATTTAGTACACAATAACCCTTCTAATTGCACGTGAAATAAAGGACTGTAAACTTCATAAATCACCCAGAAGAACACAGTGTAATTCCCTTTAGAGTATCCTCTTTAAAAGTGGTTACAGAATCAGACTCTGATTTGAGCATCACAGTCAAAGATGTACTAACATGTATTACCTAGGTTGCCAATGAATTGCTGTCAGTTCATGTTTTATCCATCAAAATTTTAAGGAAAATGTAAAAATGATACATTTGTTTGAACTTGTAGAGAAAATTTATGAAAAATCCAAGCTTGTAGGGAATGATGGACTATCTGCAGGATATTAGCATAGCTCTGATTTTGCAAACACATGGACTCAGATAATCTTACTCAGTGGAGACATACCAATGCAAAGTGGACTAAGATCTGAGAATGTTCAAACAACTCGAAACAAGCTAGAGAAATTGGAGAAGTTTAACCTGAGGATTGGTGCCCTGAAATTGAAGAGAAACAACAGTCAACTTTATATGAACAGGATGAAATAGCATACAACAGGATGATATTAATGTATCTCTGAGCCTGTGAGGGACAGGGAATAGACTTAAAGCAATCCACTTTTGCCATTAAGATCTATTTTGAAGTGAGACAGGCACTTGTCTCAAAGGTCAGGGACTAAATGTGTCTTAGAGAAGTCATTGTGATTGTTTTACCTTTTCATCCACCTTTGAAATAAAAGATTAGAGATAAGATGAAATCTAACTAGATCCTTGCTAAGAGAATGAGGTTTTAAAAGGAGAGCCATAGTCACAGCTGTCTTCGAAGTAGGTAGATGCCAAGTCTTAGGGAAGTACAGGATTAACCATGTTGGTAATGACAGAACCTAAGGTATCCCTAGCAGTGTTCTTTAAGAGTGTAAAAACCAAGGATTAGGAGAGCAGGTGATTGGACACAGCTGCTGAATAATCTTCTTAACCTCATCTTTACTCCGCAGGGAGAAAAATAACAGGAAAATAAAAGCTTCCACCAAGTGGTTGATGGCAGTGAAACAAAAGGAGCACCAAAAAGTACACAAGGACAGATTTGTCCTGATGCTAATAATTCTGAACAAAAGGCCCAGGCAATTGCTGTAAAGTGCGCTGTACTAGTGTTAAGATAAATACATAATAAGTGTATTTAAAGAAAAAAATAGAGTAGAATTCTAGGAGTGGTTCTTTTTTCTAGGTACTTCTAAAGCTGTTATTCACTGAGGGCCTAAATACCTTGTAATGTCTCTTCATTAAGTTTTTGTTCATGAAGTAGTGAGAAATGAATAGCTCTCAGTCAATATTTAATTGATACTTATACATCGAATTTGATTAGGAACTATCTAAATGTCTCACTAACCAACGAAAATTTAAGCAAGGCAAATGTAACAAAGGAAAATGGGGAGCAAAGCAGACAAATGGTATCAGATTATGCATGAGTAAGAAATATGCATGAGAGAAAACTTTAATGTTTGAAGCCATTTGCTATATTCCTGGATTACTCTAGCACAGCCTAAATAATTCTCATTAATGCAGCCTCCCAACACATGGTATAGTCTGCAATGAAAATGGCCCAAAATATATACCTTAATTTCTGTACAATGTACTCGTTCCTTGTTTTAGTGATTCTGTGTTTGTAAAAGTTCCTGTATTGAGTTTGCTTCAACCATATTGACTGCTGAAGCTCAAGTTCTGTTTATAGCAAAGGTCAGGGACTAAATATGTCTTAGAGAAGTCATTGTTAGTTATAGTTCTCCATAATTGGAGAACTATATCATACAACTTCTGCCATGAGTATGAGATCATCTAATAGTCAAACTAGAAAGAGTAAACTCATAGAATAACATAAGTAAAATGTACCCCAGATAACGTCCAGACCAAATCTCATTTTATAGTGCAGGAAACTTAGGCGCAGAAATGTTTGGTTAAAAGTGGCACAGATTCACACAAAACCAAAGTCTTGATGTTCAGCATGCAGAAGGAGAGAACGTACTTTTCCATAATTTTTTTTTCTTCCTCAAAGATGGGACAGGGGTGACCTTACTCGCACTAAAGTGGATGATATTTAGTTGTATTTGAAAGAAAAAGAGAACAGAGTTCTCATGCTTCGAAAACAGAAAGTAAATATGTATGATCTCACTTATCCCCCTTTATCTGAGGTAGATACATTCCCCGTGGAGTAGGACAGAGAATGATTTCTTCACGCTACTCGGCATGGTGTAGAATTTAAAACTTATGAATTCTTTTTTTCTGGAATTTTCCATTTAATATTTTTGGAATGTGGTTGACTGCATCAACAAACTCCAGAAAGCAAACCATAGATAAGAGGGGACTACTGTTTATGAAATCTAAAAAAACTGAACTCATAGAAGTAGTAAAATAATGGTTACTGAGGTTGGGGGTTGAGAGAGGGGGAGGGAATGGGGAGTTGTTGGTCAAAAGGTACAAAGTTTCATGTATAGACAAGAGGAATAGGTTTTGAGATCTACTGCATAGCAAGGTGACTATAATCAATGATAATGTATATTTCAACCTAAGAGTAAATTTCAAATGTCTCACCACAAAATAGAGGTGAGGTGATAGATATGTTAATTAGCTCGGTTTAATCATTTTTGATTTTTACATATATCAAACATCACATTTTACTCATAAGTGTACACAATTATAATTTATCAATTAATACTAATAAAAACAAACAGGCCTGGAGTGGTGGCTCACGCCTGTAATCCCAGCACTTTGGGAGGCCGAGGTGGGTGGATCATGAGGTCAGGAGATTGAGACCATCCTGGCTAGCACGGTGAAACCCTGTTGAGAGGTGACAAGGTGCTGTGCTAGCAGCCCTCGCTCGCTGTAGGCACCTCCTCAGGCCAAGGCGTCCACTCTGGCCGCACTTGAGGATCCCTTCAGCCCACCGCTGCACTGTGGGAGCCCCTCTCTGGGATGGCTGAGGGCAGAGCCGACTCCCTCTGCTTGTGGGGAGGTATGGAGGGAGAGGCGCCGGTGGGAACTGGGGCTGCACAGCACTCGAAGGCCAGCTGGAGTTCTGGGTAGGCGCAGGCTCTATGGGCCCCGCACTTAGAGTGGCAGGCTGGCGCAGCTGGCCCCCGGCAGCAAGAGGCTTAGCACCTGGGCCAGCAGGGGTGGAGGGGGCGCCGGGTTCCCCTGCAGTGCTGGCCCACCAGCACTGCGCTCGAATTCTCACCGGGCCTCTGCTGCCTCCCCTTGGGGCAGGGCTCAGGACCTGCAGCCCGCTATGCCCGAGCTCCCCCGCGGTGGGCTCCTGCATAGCCGGAGCCTCCCCAATGGGTGCCACCACCTGCTCTGTGGCACCCGGTCCCATCAACTGCCCAAAGGCTGAGGAGTGAAGGCACACCGCACGGGACTGGCAGGCAGCAGGGGATCCACTAGGTGAAGCCAGCTGGGCTCCTGAGTCGGATGGGGACTTGGAGAACTTTTATGTCTAGCTGGAGGATTGTATATGCACCAATCAGCACTCTGTGTTTAGCTCCAGGTTTATAAACGCACCAATCAGTGCTGTGTATCTAGCTAATCTAGTGGGGACTTGGATAACTTTTGTGTTTAAAGGATTGTGAATGCACCAATCAGCACTCTGTCTAGCTCAAGGTTTGTAAATGCACCAATCAGTGCTCTGTGTCTAGCTAATCTAGTGGGGACTGGGAGAACTTTTACGTCTAGCTGGAGGATTGTATATGCACCAATCAGCACTCTGTCTAGCTCTGGTTTTGTAGATGTACCAATCAGCACTGTGTATCTAGGAAATCTGGTTCTTTTGCTCTTTGCAATAAATCTTGCTGCTGCTCACTCTTTGGGTCTGCACGGCCATTAAGAGCTATGCCCTTAAGAGCTGTAACAGTCACCGTGAAGGTCTGCAGTTTCACTCTTGAGGCCAGCGAGATCACGAACCCACCAGGAGGAATGAACAACTCTGGACACATCATCTTTTAAGAACTGTAACACTCACCGTTAGGGTCTGCAGCTTCATTCTTGAAGTCAGCGAGACCAAGAACCCACCGATTCCAGACACACTGTCTCTACTAAAAATATAAAAGCAAAATTAGCCAGGTGCGGTGGTGGTTGCCTGTAGTCCCAGCTACTCGGGAGGCTGAGGTGGAAGAATGGCAGGAACCCGGGAGGCAGAACTTGCAGTGAGCCAAGATCGCGCCACTGCACTCCAGCTTGGGCGACAGAGCGAGACTCCATCTCAAAAAAAAACAAAACCAAACATAAAGGAGTCCTCACTTGATGATAATGATGACAGCTTATATATTTAGAGCACATATGATATACTAGGCACTTTCCTAATCCATATAAACACATTTTCTTATGACGTAACTTAAGGTAGGTTCCAACATCTCATGACATCTCTTCGTCTTGCTGGTTAAAACACCTTAAGTTCAGAGTGGTTACATAAGCTTCCCAGTATCTCAGTGTAAATCTGTAGCAGAGTTGGGATTCCCATTCAGTTCTATGTTGACTCCAGGCTCAGAATTCATAATCACTTCCATATTGCTACAGTTGAATAAGAACTGAGTATTTTGGGCTGGGCACGGTGGTTCATGCCTGTAATCCCAGCACTTTGGGAGGCCGAGGCAGGCGGATCACCTGAGGTCAGGAGTTCAATACCAGCCTGGCCAACACGGTGAAACCCCATCTCTACTAAAAGTAGAAAAATTAGCCAAGTGTGGTGGCAGGTGCCTGTAATCCCAGCTACTCAGGAGGCTGAGGCAGGAGAATCGCTTGAACCCGGGAGGTGGAGGTTACAGTGAGCCGAGATCGTGCCACTGCCCTCCAGCCTGGGTGGCAAGAGTGAGACTCCATCAGAAAAGAAAAGAAAAACCTGAATATTTTGAACCTTAAGTGAAAGGAGTTACATAAGTAGGCTTCAAGAAATGCACCCACCAGAGTGATATCAGAGCAACTAGTTGCAGTGAAGTACTAATAGGGACTTTGTGTATGAGAGTCTGATATTAGCAGCAGACAGTTGTGCTGTAGTGCTTTCAGCTGGTATGGCAGAAGAAAAAATCACACTTGGCTGTAAGTAAGCTGTTGATTGCTTACATGGGTTTCTGTGGCATGCCAGCTCTCCCTGCCACCTACTCTTCCTTATCAAAGAGCCAGGAGTTCTAAGTGAGGTGAGAATCCCACTTGACAAGCAGGCATAAACCATTTGAGGAAAATACAAATTAAAAGGCTCCAAGACAGAAATAGGAGCATTAGCAGCAGGAAGTGTCTTGGGGATACATTGTGTCAGATTACATCCAGGAGTTGGCAGAATAAGTGAGTCATAGCCTCCCAGTGGATAAGCCCTGCTGTGTCAGTAGCTGGGCAGCCTCAGAAGCTGTATTAGCTATTTAAAGTTGCCAGAACTGCTGTGAATGCCCCCAAGCCAGCATCTGCTTAGTAACATCCTTGAATTATGTGCAGTATGCCTATTTCTCAAGTAGCTTCAGCATTTCTCTTAACTTCTGACCTGTGTCAAAGCATAGTGATAGAATTTTGTTCGTGTTTAAGGACAGGAATACAGAAAAGTAAAGAACTAGAGCTATTTTGCTCAAGATCACCTAGCGAGTCAATCAATGAGCTAAAATTACAATGTTGATGTCAAGGAACTTTTGGTCTGTATAAAACTACGGAGCATAAATATGCTGTCATTGCACACATTTGATCAATGTCTTGGCCAAGAAATCTCAGTTGTCAGAAACAGAAACCCTCATAATTTAGTCCAAACAAGAATTTAGTTTACTGGAAGGATACAAGGAATCTCATAGAACTTAACAGTTTTATTCAGGTCAGGAGCAAAGGTTACCTTCCTGTATTTCTGGGACCTATTTCAGGGACCCTGTGAGCACTTAGCATTCTCTCTTCTTCCCCAACCCCCTCCTGTGCCCTCCTCCAACCCCTGAAGGTATTTTTTTTTATCTTTGCAGTTTCTTCTTTCTACCTTAGTATGTATTCAGTTGATACTGGCCATCCCAACTCTGGACTAACATGACCCACTGGATTGGGTCTCTGTATCCTAACCAGAAATACCACAGTGAGAAAAATCTCCTGCTCCGAACAGTTTTTAGTACAAGGAAAAACCAGGACCTCCTAAGATAAAGAGTTGCATTGTTGGCAGAGAACCCAAAGATTTTTAAAATACATTCAGAAAATTGCCATCAATGCTCAATTGTGATCTAATTCAAATTGTAGCAGGGGCAGGGTTTATCAAAACCTAGTTAGTATATAACAATTAACACCAGGAAGCCACTTCCTTCCTGCCTTCTAGACCTCCCCTCAGTTGTTGCCTGGGTGCTTTTTACCCTGATTGGCTCAGTGTTTCCTGACTGCTAATCCTGTATCAAAGAAAATCTAATACAGGTATCAGTGTTTCCATTTCCTGTTGCTTATGTCATTTCTAGCTATTGGTGGGGAGAACAGTTGTTACTGGAAAGGGGTCCCAATCAAGACCCTAAGAGAGAGTTCTTGGATCTCACATAAGAATGAATTCGAGAAGAGTCCATAAAGTGAAAGCAATTTTATTAAGAAAGTAAAGGAATAAAAGAATGGCTACTCCATAGGCAGAGCAGTGGCATGTGTAGCTGGTTTCCCATTTTTATGGTTATTTCTGGATTATATTTTAAACAAGGGGTGGATTATTCATGAGTTTTCCAGGAAAGGGTTGGGCAATTCCTGAAACTGAGGGTTCCTCCCCTTTTTAGACCATATAGGGTAACTTCCTGATGTTGCCATGGCATCCGTAAACTGTCATGGCGCTGGTGGGAGTGTCTTTTAGTATGTTAATGGATTGTAATTAGCATATAATGAGCAGTGAGGACAACCAGAGGTCACTCTCTTCACTATCTTGGTTTTGGTGGATTTCAGCCATCTTCTTTACTTCAACCTGTTTCATCAGCAAAGTCTTTATGACCTGTATCTTATGCCAACCTCCTATCTCATCCTGTGACTAAGAATGCCCAGCCTCCTGGGAATGCAGCCCAGTAGATCTTAGCCTTATTTTACCCAGCCCCTATTCAAGATGGAGTTGCTCTTGTTCAAACACTTCTGACGCTGTTGCTGTTTTTTTTCAGCTCTGGCCAGGAACTTATTACAGGCAAAGTGCTTTACAGCTTAAAAAGGGAGGGATAAGGGAATAGATGCTGTGTTTGGCTTTGGCCTTTTTTGGAATATCTGGCTTCTTAACTAAGAATAAATTTTTATAAGAGACACTTAGATACTGTTAAAGACTAGCACATTTTTACTAGAAATTTCAGGATTGTCAACCCAATAAGATTTATGCAGATTAGATGGTATGGTGTTGTTTATTATTACAACTTGATAACTAGACCAGTACTTCTCAAACTTAAAGTGCTTACAGACCACTTAGGAATCTTGTTACAAATGCAGATTCTGCCCTAGAAAGCTTGTATGGTACCTGAGATTTTGCATTTCTAAGCAAGATCCTGATGCTGGTGACCCACAGACCGTACTTAAGTAGCAATGAGGTTAAGATACTGTTTTCATATCCAGAATCACTGTACTTTTCAGAATAGAAATTAGTAGTCTACCTTCTTATTTCAGACCTGAACAAATTTCAGTTTAGGTGGGTTACTTGCTTAAGGACAATATAGTTTGTAACGGTGTTGGAATTAAAAGCTAGATTCTGTTGATTCTGTTATACCAACTTAAGGGACTAATATTTATTATGTTGATTCCATGCTGTTTTGTTCACTTTACTGAAAATTATTGCATACGTAGCCTTAATTCACTATCGCTGTCTAGTTTTCAGCTCTAGTAGGTATTGTAAACATAAACATACACAGAAACAGATTTATCTATTTTCCAGCCAAGCTTTTGCAAAGCAAAAAATCCAGGCTGCAGAGAGATTGTTGATTGATACTAAAATTTTGACAGCTGAGAGTTTATTTTCAGCAACAAGATGAGTAACTGGGGTTAAAGAAGACTGATGAGAATAAAACTTAGATTTATTAAGGACCGTTCCAGTGAGCAGTCTGTGTCCTTTCTCAATGCAAAAATAAAGTGTCCAATTCTAATTATGTGATCCTGCAACACGTAATTTAGCTTTGATTAACTGCTATAAATTGCTATCATCTTCTTAATCCTGTATGTATTTGGTATCATGCTTTAATGCCTGTAAATTTAAATACTGGGGTACTCAATGAATTTCCAAAATAATACTCTACAGAATACATCATATTTCATTTAGAAGTTTTTAAAATAACTCCAGCTACGTCTTTTATGTAATACATGAATTCTACACTTATCGTTTGGTTTTATAAACTGTATGCAGCATCATCCGTAGATTGGGAACATCTGTGTACCCCATGTGACATTTTACTTAGTGTGGATGAGGGAAAGTCAACTGCAGCAAAATCATTTCTTTTGATTTCTAACAATTTCTTCTAGCCTTATCTGTAGGAAACTTGACAGAAAAAGGGTACAATATTTCTATCTATTTAAGATATATATCACAGTCCTCTTAACAGATTGAGGAATGTTTTGGTAGTTTCTGTGACCTTGGGTAAGCTTTCCATTTTGAGCCTCAATTTTTGCAACTACAACATGCAGACAGTAACACCTATCTTGCAGGATAATATGGATGAAATGACAGCATATTTAAAAGCACTTAACCAGTGCTTGGCATAGGAAGCACTCAGCAAATATTCTTTTCTAATTTCCTGAAGCATTTAATATATTTAGGATTAAGCTATAGCAAAATGATAATTCTCTTTACTTACCTCTGGTGCCTAGAATGCTCTTGGGTGACTGGAATAAGTTTTAATTGTAATCAAAACTGAAAAATTAATAGTGTAAACTTGCTGAGGGAAAAATAAGGAGGACATGCTTTCCAGAACCAATTAAAAATGATTTTAGATGATCTACTATGTCATATTCCCCACACCATTGCTTTTCCTATTAGCATGTATAAGTAGAATTAATGGTAAAAAATGGCAACACAAATCAGTACTAAAGTGCATAGTCATTTTTCATCATGCACCTAAAACAGTATTATTAATGTCAATTTATTGGTTATAAATAATGAACCGCTATACTGCAGTTTTGTAGAAATTATTTTGTATTCCCAATATAGTTACTTGATCAAGGAGACTAAGTTCCTTTTATAAAATACCAGAGGATGTCATGAATGAAGAAACATGGCTAGTCCGGTGCAGGGTGTGTATGTAGGAGCATGAGGTTTTCTCTCTCACGATTACGTGAGCCTCTGCAGAGTGCACTTTTTCCTGGCCTCCAGTTGTGGTTAGGTGCTACTGGTAGATTTATGAATATGTCATAGTTATATCAAATATTTTAATCATTCTGAACCTTTTCACCTCATCCAAGTAAAACAATTATCTTCTTCAAATGAAGTATTGTAAATATTTATTTGCAGATTTTAATCAACCTATGACAGCCCTCTCATATAATAAAATGGTAAGTTTGTAGATTCGATGTCCCAAAGATACATCTGCACCATTTAATTAGCCGGATATGAGTTTACAGATAGAGTCAACTTAGTTTTTACAGATGGGCTTATTTTCTGATTGGAGAGAACTGCGTACAGCTATGTAATTATTACAACGTATAATGCACAACATACATTATATGTAGAGTGTATAATACTTCAATGTTCATTTAGGAGTTCCTATCTGGAATTGGTGTTGTATCTGTTATAAACAATTGTAGTTTCTGATAGAAGTTATATAAACATGGAGGGATTTTTATTGGTATCATTTAAAACAAATCATTTTCTACCTTAAGACTGAGTCAAATCCAAACTAGCATGTGCTTAACTGAAATCATACATATATGATGTTGTTTTGTTTTGTTTTTGAGACGGAATCTCGCTCTGTTGCCCAGGCTGGAGTGCAGTGGCATGATCTCGGCTCACCGCAAGCTCCGCCTCCCGAGTTCACGCCATTCTCCTGCCTCAGCCTCCAGAGTAGCTGGGACTACAGGTGCCCGCCACCACGCCCTGCTAATTTTTTGTATTTTTAGTACAGACAGGGTTTCATCGTGTTAGCCAGGATGGTCTCTGTTTCCTGACCTCGTGATCCACCCGCCTGGGCCTCCCAAAGTGCTGGGATTACGGTCGTGAGCCACTGCGCCTGGCCATATATATGATTGTTTATTCACTAATTCCTTCACTTGCTAAACAGATATTTTGGAGTTTCTACCAAATTGTAAGTATTGTGCAGTATACTGTTAAGCACAGCCTTGTTTCAAAGGAAGTAATAGTCAAAGCAGAGTGAAAACCAGATAAAGAGATTATTCATCTTAATCTACAGACTTAGAAGGAAAAAACTACCACACATTATATGCCAGATGTTCTCATAAGCACTTTTACATATTTTATGTCATATGAACAGATTATGACTATTGTGATTAGACCTGTGTTATTTGAAGCATGAACTAAATGGAAAACGTCACAGGAGAGGTGACATTGGAACAGGATGGTAAAGAGTAAGTAGGAGATTGCAAGAGAAATCTATTCTGTTTGAGAACTTCTAAACAGAAGGTCAATTTGAGCATAAATTAATGATTAATTTTTATTCCCTTATTTTTAGCAGTAAAGAAATATTTTACTGTTCAGTTTAAAAATGTTTCTGGAATCCTTAAGATTTTCCTTTTGTGCCCCCCACCCCTTAAACAATTCTATTTCATCTTTCAGTGAACTGGAAATACTGAAAAAAATATAATTTTGTCCATATTTCAGTCTTCTATAATATGTTTACCCAATGAAATATGAACACAATATTGCATAATACTGAAAACTGGCTGTATTAGTCCATTTTCATGCTGCTATAAAGAACTTCCCAAGACTGGGTAATTTATAAAGGAAAGAGGCTTAATTAACTCACAGTTCAGCATGGCTCGGGTGGCCTCAGGAAACTTAACAATCATGCAGGTAGGCTAAGGGGAAGCAAGGAACCTTCTTCACAGGGAAGCAGGAAGGCGAATTCCCAAGCAAAGGGGCAAGAGCCCCTTATAAAACCATTAGATTTCGTGAGAACTCTCTCACTATCCGGAGAACAGCATGGGGAAAACCACCCCCATGATTCAGCTAACTTCACCCAGTCTCTCCCTTGACACATGGGGATTATGGGGATTACAATTCAAGATGAGATTTAGGTGGGGACACAAATCCTTATCATATCACTGGGATTTAAAAAATTTGTAAATGCTCAATATTTACCTGTCTGAAAGAATGGTGTGGGGTTCAGGATTTCCTCTAGTGTAATGAGTCAGAATACTGATTGTTATAAATGTTCACTGTGGCTCTGTTGTGGGTATTGCACAATGTATTGTTGCTTTTCTTAAGCAGTTCATAAAGTAAATAAGGAAGTGACTTGTATCATGGTCATGATATAAATTATATTAGACAATACATGATGAAATGCTAAATCCTTGAAGGAGAAGAGATTCTTCTTTAATCTTACTAGCATTTTCTTTGTATCTCCTTCCTAGAACACAGCTTTATGTGTGTACCTGTATTAACCTCACTCACCTTGGTTTGCAACTCACTGAGAACAAGGAATTTGTATTAATACAGTTGTTCTAACTCAGTGCTTTTCAACCAGGGGCAATTTTGTCCCTCAGGAGTTACTTGGTAGTGTCCGGAGACATTTTTAGTTGTCAACACTGGAGGATAGGTGCTATTTTGTAACCAGTGGGGTAGCTGCCAGGTATGCTGCTAAGCATGCTACAATGCGGAAGATGGTCTCTATAAGAAAGAATCATCTGGCCAAAGATGTCAAGTGTCAAGGTTGAGAAACCCTGCTCTGCACTATACCCTGGAGTCATTCTGTGACTTTGGCCTTGTTAGCTCATACATTCAGCCCCCACTAAAAAGGAGAAATTGATTACCTAATGTGTTTATCCAACTGTATTGGAATAAGAGCGGAGTAATTAGGCTGGAAATGACATGTTCCGCTGCTATAAAAAAAATTTACTTTTATAAAATAAAAATATTTTCTACCTGAAAAAGCTGGAGAAATAACTTCTCTTGTACTGTTGTGTGGCTGTAGCATTAGTGACTTCATTCATGATATAGACATTGAGCAGTGAGCTTCTTGATAGGCCCTGCGAGTCTGTGAGGAAGCAGGAGAGACACATTGTTCTCATTAGCTCTGTAATTCCGCAGGATCTGAGACAGATGTGAAACAAATAATTACTTAAATACATATTAAAATTTTAATATAGATAAGTGATTTATGGTCAGCAGAAACACAGGGACTATAGAAAGACCTGAGTTGGAGGGGTCTAGTAAAAGTTCCATTTAAGTAGAAAAAAGGAGGTGTAAGAGTTGACCAGGTTGCTTAAGCATTCCAGGGAGTGGGACCAGCATAGGCATGAGCTTGGTGCATTCAAAAAACTGTAAGGAACCAAGTATGACTAAGTGCAGCAGTTAAGGAGAGTGGCTTGAGAATTAGGCAGGGCCCAGATCTACCAGGGGTCCCTATATTCCATGTAAAGGATTTCTAACTTTATTCTAAAAACAAGAGAAGGAGGTTATTCCCAGCCCTGGCAAGATGGTGGTGGCCATGGTGCTGGCAGCTGGGTTGTGCCTTCTGCAGAGCCATGGCGGCCACAGGGCTGCGCAGCACACACATCTGAGGAGCTGTAGGTGACTGGTGGGAATGAAATGACCAAGGCCCAGCGGGCAATTCCTGGGGGTGTAGCCCCAACCATCTTCTGTGGGATCCTGGACCATCACCTCCCAGGCTACATTCTATATGAGGACTAGCAGTGTCTTGTATTCCCTGATGTGGCTCCATAGGCTCCTGTGCACTTTCGGATCATTCCTAAGAAGCCCATTCCTCGGATTAAGCAGGCCGAAGAAGAAGACAGCAGCTTCTTGGACACCTACTCCTTGTGTCTAAGAAGATAGCAAGGGCTGAGGGCCTAGGAGATGGATACCGACTTGTGATCAATGATGAGAAGCTGGGTGAACAATCCATAAATTACCTGCACATTCACTTACTTGGGAGATGACAGCTCCAGTGGCCTCCAGCTTTAACTTTTGAACTGACCAAGGACCCTAGACCTGGGTGCTTGGATGGGGAAGAGAAAAAGGGAAGCTGTGATGTTAATAAAACTGCTCTCTCCCAAAAAACAATCAATCAGTCAATACATACATAAATAATGAAAACAGGGGAAGACTTTTAAGGAGAACAACTATGATAAGATTCTCACATAAAGCCTAAATAAAGCAATTGAAGAACATTACAGACTGTTTTTTTCCTTTTTCTTTATATTTTCTTATTTTTCATGTATCTGCTGAGACAATATTCCAGGTTTCTACAGGAGGATCTTCTGATCCATTAATTGGGTGGAATTATTGTAGGTATCTATATCTGAACCAGTCAAAGCCTGGCTGATTCTCTTATGTGGTAGAATGTCAAAGTATCTTCATTCTGCACCTCTCCATTAGTAAGCCAAGTTTTCAGTCACCTTGTGGTAAAATATTTTTCGGTGTTACTAAAGAAAATAAACTAGTATGTTTCAAATGTCTCCTGTGTAATGGGAGGGAAGTAACATGCATTGGTTGTTTACCAAGTGCCAGGACTAGGCTAAGCCTGTCGCCTCTCTTCTTCCTCTAAAGCAGGTGTTTTGTTTTTCATAAAGATTACAAAACCAGGTCTCAGAAGTTCTAAAATGCCCTACTAGGTTAAGACTACAATTAGTAATTGGTAAACATGCTGTTAGAAATAATCTTTCTGACTCCCAAGGCTGCAGCTTTTCTCTCTGCAACATGGAAGAGCTAGGTCATTTATATGTCTCATTTTTAAGCTGTATAACAACCATGTGAGGTAGACATTATTATTCACCTATTTTATATGTGTAGAATCTCTATCTAGGGTGTCTCAGTTAGTAATTCCTGGGAGCTGCAGTTTAGATCCACATCTACCTGACTCTGGATACTCTTTTCTTTTCACTGCACTCTGATGCGGTCTACAAAAATTACCAAAGTCTAACATCTTTCCTCCTTTTATAGACTTTCACGAAGATAGAGAATAACTGGTCAGCATCCTCTTCAAAGTGGCTTTCTGTATAATTTAAAGTCATCTTCAAGGTGGTATTGATAGTAAGCTTCATAAAGCATGGACTGTAGTAATTCTGCCAAAGACTGAAACAATAAATAGTAAGGTAACATATAATCTATAGCCTTAATGTAGGTGATTTCCTACAAATAGAAAATAAATAATGCCTATTACATATTTCCAGTTATATGATCTCTTCTTAACCATCACTGAAGAATAGAATATTTATAACAGACTAGGCAACTTTATGTTTCAGCCATCTAAGAGCTAGAGCTTTGCCTGGATATAGTGCTGTAATATTTCAATATGACTCCTTAACCTTGTCTAGTTGGGGGCTTGGTTTGGGGTGGGCAACATGGTATATTTCAATTAAATTAACTTTGGAAATCATACAGTGGTAGATTTGAACTCTAGTGCTGAAACCAGCTGGCAGTACAACTTTAACCCTCTGATTCGCTGAGACCTTTTTTATTAAATGGAAATAATATTTATCTCAGAGTTGTCTGGATATTTATAAGATGCCTAGCACAGTATTAGATAGAAATTCATTAAATTGGAAAGTTCCAACATAGTCATCATCATAGTTGCTGCACTTGCTGTTTTTATTCTATTTTGTTGTTAATCTTTCTATTTCCAAGGACCCCTGAGGGTTGGCACAGCAGGGAGAAAGGGGTCCTACTGGAATGTTTGGAAGTGTTGACAACAGAATTTCCTTTAACAAACCTCTCAAATGTTAGCTGAGGTTAGATCATTTCAAAAGAACCTTCTGGCATTTGTTGACAATAGAGCCATTCTAGATCTCTTTTAATCTAGTTGAGTCCCTGGAGGTCAGTTAAATAGTTATAATGCAGGCCTTGCATATGAAGCAAATAAAGTCAATGGATACTCTATTGCACTGTGTTTGGGAAATTACAAGTAAAAGGAAAAAAATTATGTCAAATGTGGCCCAACGAATCTAGTTTCCTGGTAATTGAAAGCACCTATTAGTGATTCCAACAAAGTTAAGGGAAAAAATTCTATTGTTACTTTCTTTAAAAGAGACACCTCTCTTTGGTGAATCTAGGCCATTGCCATGACAATATCAAGTCTTGACATTTCTTTATTTTACTTTTTGTTCTCCCTGAAATATACTGTTTTCATAGTCCACGAGATAATATTAATAATAGTGCAATTTGACTTTGTATTGGAGACATTTTTCAAGGCATTTATTTATCCATTGGGGATAAGGAAGTTACAATACAATATTTTATATTTCGTCTGTATTTCACCTGGTAACTTAAGCACGTTTCTAAATTTTCTTTTTTTTTTTTTTGTTTTATTTTTATTTTTATTTTTTATTTTTTTTTTTATTATTATACTTTAGGGTTTTAGGGTACATGTGCACAATGTGCAGGTTTGTTACATATGTATCCATGTGCCATGTTGATTTCCTGCACCCATTAACTCGTCATTTAGCATTAGGTGTATCTCCTAATGCTGTCCCTCCCCCCTCCCCCCACCCCACAACAGTCCCCAGAGTGTGATGATCCCCTTCCTGTGTCCATGAGTTCTCATTGTTCAATTCCCACCTATGAGTGAGAACATGCGGTGTTTGGTTTTTTGTCCTTGCGATAGTTTACTGAGAATGATGTTTTCCAGTTTCATCCATGTCCCTACAAAGGACACGAACTCACCATTTTTTATGGCTGCATAGTATTCCATGGTGTATATGTGCCACATTTTCTTAATCCAGTCTATCGTTGTTGGACATTTGGGTTGGTTCCAACTCTTTGCTATTGTGAATAGTGCCGCAATAAACATACGTGTGCGTGTGTCTTTATAGCAGCATGATTTATAGTCCTTTGGGTATATACCCAGTAATAGGATGGCTGGGTCAAATGGTATTTCTAGTTCTAGATCCCTGAGGAATCGCCACACTGACTTCCACAATGGTTGAACTAGTTTACAGCCCCACCAACAGTGTAAAAGTATTCCTATTTCTCCACATCCTCTCCAGCACCTGTTGTTTCCTGATTTTTTAATGATGGCCATTCTAACTGGTGTGAGATGGTATCTCACTGTGGTTTTGATTTGCATTTCTCTGATGGCCAGTGATGATGAGCATTTCTTCATCCTAAGCCAAAAGAACAAAGCTGGAGGCGTCACGCTACCTGACTTTAAACTATACTACAAGGCTACAGTAACCAAAACAGCATGGTACTGGTACCACAACAGAGACATAGATCAATGGAACAGAACAGAGCCCTCAGAAATGATGCCGCATAGCTACAACTATCTGATCTTTGACAAACCTGACAAAAACAAGAAATGGGGAAAGGATTCCCTATTTAATAAATGGTGCTGGGAAAACTGGCTAGCCATATGTAGAAAGCTGAAACTGGATCCCTTCCTTACACCTTATACAAAAATTAATTCAAGATGGATTAAAGACTTATATGTTAGACCTAAAACCATTAAAATCCTACAAGAAAACCTAGGCAGTACCGTTTCTAAATTTTCAATTTTGAAAACTCCTACAGTTGTTATTTGGTTTAATATTTTTTTATGATGACAGGAAAGACTGTAATGGGATTTGAAGCCCTTGTAACAAGTACGGATAATAATGTATCCAAGATCTCTTTTCTCCTCAATGCCAAATTACCTTACTTGGTTCAGCCTGACAGTTTCTTTCATCTGCACTCCCTGAGTAGTTCCTACGTTTAACCTGCCTGAAACACAGCTCCTCTTGGTCCCTCATATGGGCAAAAGTCAGCCCCATTCTCTGGAGTAATGAGTTCAATCTTGACATTCACCATGCTTCATGATTTGTCCTCAACTTGACTTTCTAATTTCTGAATGAACATGTTTCCCATTAACTTCCAGGCCCAGACAAATTAATCTTAATGATGTTGAATTACATTGAACACAAATTTATCTTTTCAAACTTTGTTCTACCCAGTTAATAATGAGGGAACAAGGAATTGGGGAAATGCAAAGAGAGAAAAAGTGGGAGAAAGAGACAATAGAATGTACATATATTTCTTTCTTACGTTCCACTGGTGATCCTTCTTGCCAAAGTGAGGCTGAGATGAGACCTGAGATTCCCTTCTCCAAGTTCCCATCTGCCTCTTTTGTGTGACTATCTTGCAATTCTCAGTGTGATTCTAGAGTTTAAATTTAAAAAAAATTATACCATGTAGTCCCTAAATACAAGTCAAAAGTCATCCACATATAGTGCTGAATTTAAAAACAGTGACCTATTTCAATGCTAGGAAAAAATAAAACAAAACATAAACACAGAACACAGAAATCTCTCTATGTTGGGCTTGATGAAAAGAGGGTAAAATGTTTTATTTTTGGTTTTGGTTCTGCCTCAAATACAGTTTTCCTAGTCTAAAAAATTATATTAACAGTGGAGCAATTTAACTTTGCATTGGAAACATTTTTCAAAGCATTTATTTATCCTTTGGGGGTAAGGAAGTTGCAATACAATATTTTATCCATACCCAACATGGCAACTCCATAATGAATTTGGGTAATTTTGATTACATGATATTTTCAACTTGTTCTTTGAACCTTAGCTCTCAGTTATACTGCTTTCTCTACTGGCAGCCTATCAGTGTTTGGAAAGCCTCTTCATTTCTTGGTTATTTCAATTTCCAAAAAGTGAATTTACACAGGTAGAAAAAAAGTACATTTTCATGTGTTTTAATTAACTGAGAATCCAGGAAACTAAATTCATCAAATAATGTTGTCAGTTTCATACAAGTAAAGTCTTTTTATAAGTCATCCAGAAAATTTTAAACGTCAGGACCTAAATTCTGGGATTCTGACTTAAAACTTATGCCCATTTTCATTCATGATAATACTTTTCTAATTACAGTTTTCCTCTTTGTTAAAAAATAAGGCTGGGCGCAGTGGCTCACATCTGTAATCCCAGCACTTTGGGAGGCCGAGTCGGGCAGTTCATGAGGTGAGGAGATCGAGACCATGTTGGCTAACACGGTGAAACCCCGTATCCACTAAAAATACAAAACATTAGCCAGGCATGGTGGCGGGCGCCTGTAGTCCCAGCTACTGGGGAGGCTGAGGCAGGAGAATCACTTGAACCCGGGAGGCGGAGCTTGCAGTGAGCTGAGATTGCACCACTGCACTCCAGCCTGGGTGACAGAGCGAGACTCTGTCTGAAAAAAAAAAAATAATAATAATAAATAAATAAAAAGAAGTGAAACAAAATCTACCAAACCTTGGATTCAAAGTCCATTTCTTTCAGAGATTTTATTGTACGCTTTTATCTTACTTTGTTCACATAACTTTAAGAGCTAAAGAATACCATGTTTAATATGTTGCACTCAAACAATTTTAACTAAAAGTATTCATGCTTAGTTTGTAGAAACCCAAAATATTAAGGATATATGTACTTTGTGGGATGATCCTCTGATTTAATATATGTGGTCTCTTGAATCTCCCTATATTGAACCTTCATTTTGTAATATTGATTGTACAGTTCTCTCTCTGTGGTGTGTGTATGAGCACAGAAATCGTATATGAGAAAAAGTAGTTTCTAGCATGAAAACAAAATGAAAAAACTACACAAAATTACAGAAAACACACTAATCTGCAGAAGAAAAAAATGCTGGACCTCTAAAAGCAAACTGTTTATTATTCTTGGGAAAAGCTTATCAAATGAGACTTGCAATATATATAAGTTGCTTTTCCAGATTTTATTTTAAAAATACAATGGCAAATTACTAGTGCTATATTTGTAAGATTAAACTGCTCACTCCCCGATCACATTTTTGGATTATTTACATGAAATGACAAACACAAACCAGCCTTGAAAATACGAAAATCTTAATTATAGTTACAGTGTACACTGGATAAGTGAAGTTAGAATATATTTCTACTGATGGAAAAATGTCACCTGGCTTTGAGCTGAGTCTTTTTTTTTGGGGGGGGGGGGCAGTTTTGCTCTTGTTGCCCAGGCTAGAGTGCAATGGCACAATCTCGGCTCACTGCAACCTCCTCTTCCCAGGTTCAAGTGATTCTTCTGCCTCAGCCTCCCGAGTAGCTGGGATTGCAGACACATACCACCACACCTGGCTAATTTTTGTAATTTTAGTAGAGACAGGGCTAGCACCATGTTGGCCAGGCTGGTCTCGAACTCCGGACCTCAGGCGATCCACCTGCCTCGGCCTCCCAAAGTGCTGGGATTACAGGCGTGAGCCATTGCACCCGGCATCTTTTTAACACAAGGAGAGAATACATTGAAACTTTTTTTCTCTGTAACTCCTAAAAACGTTCAGATTATTTCAGCCTTTAACCATTTGGCCCTACTGAGTGTCATTAGATTGGCCTCAGGATCTGTAAGTATTTTCTATTGAGCTTACCTCTAGATTTATTTAAGCATGAACCTTCTCAATGGTTCACTATAGCTTTACAATTCAGTACTTTATCCAAATACAGCTAGAACACTTCTTTTTTTTTTTTTTTTTAACCTCCCATTTCAAGGCTTCTCTTTGATCTGTGTTTTAGTTTGAGTTTATATGTGGAAGTGTCTAGCCATTTACGTAGGTCAATTGGACTCAAAACCCATCTTTTACTTGAACCTGCCTTTCTCTACCTATCCTATCTGCAAGTTGTCCTGCTATTTATTTTGACACCCCACAAATTTATCGGGGTTAATAGATTACTAATTCCAAAGCATTTCTAAATTAGCTTGAGACTGTTCTCTCAGATCTATGAATACCTATTAGGGATGGTATTTGAGATAAAAATATGAATAAACTGGGCCCTTCACATTTTCTTAAATAATAAAAAAATAACTGAACAGAAGTGCAAGACTATAAACTCTCTGACTGCATTAGGAGATTACTATTGCAGTGTTCAAGTGTATGGTTGTGACTACAAAGCAAGAAAATAAGTTTTCTTCTCTGGTTAACTTATAGGCACAGCTCTAGCATTATAAAGAAGTGAAGAGGAAAATGATAATGTGAAATTGGATGGTGAATTAAACTTTTATTGTGTGTTGAGCTAATCCTAAGGCTAAAGCACAGAAACATGTCAATAAAAATTGTGATCTTTTTTTTTTTTTTTTTTTTTGAGATGCAGTCTCACTCTGTCGCCCAGGTTGGAGTGCAGTGGCAAGGTCTCGGCTCACTGCAACCTCCGCCTCCCGGGTTCAAGCGGTTCTCCTGCCTCAGCTCCTGAGTAGCTGGGATTACAGGCACCTGCCACCATGCCCGGCTATTGTTTTCTACTTTTAGTAGAGACAGAGTTTAATCATGTTGGCCAGGGTGGTCTTGAACACCTGACCTCGTGATCTGCTCGCCTCAGCCTCCCAAAGTGCTGGGATTACAGGCATCAGCCACCACACGCGGCCCCAAAATTATGATTTTTATTGGTTATAAAACCTAGGCATTGTCCCTGTTTTTGAATTTTGGAAAGCTAACATTTTAAACTCCTGTTCACAAAACAGGTGAGAATAGGACTTTCCCCTCTCACTGTGCTAATGATATTACTATCGTTGGTCTTGTATCAGTTTTTAAAACATCATAGCCATTATTATTTTGCAGCCTGTATTATTTCTTCTAAGTATTAAATGACAGATATTGATATGAAGAGCAAGAGGCTCTCCAAGGAAGCCTCATCTGTACAAAGATTAGCAAGAGGTTGCAGCAATTAGGAAAGTTGCCAGAAATCACAAATGTTCCTAATTTTAGGGAGAATAGGATGCCCCCACATTATACATAATGACTTTATCATCAGGATTTGAGCCCATGCTGCAGAATGTCCAGGTTCTCTTAGAAACCAGATGCTTTCTTCCTCCTGCTTGGAAATTAGAAATATATTTACATCTTCAAGAATGCGCGAGGTTCTTCTCTGAAGTAGAGCCCTGCCTTGCATCTAATTGTAGAAATTACAAAACTTGTCAGAAAGTTAAAAAAACAAAAAAAAGAAAAGAAATACTAACAATTGCATTGATTTAGAACCGGCTTCCTTTCTTTTATCCACCCTGATAGAGTAGTGCTTTAATTATTTCTCCTAAGTAAAATGATACTTCCCTCTTGTGAATGTCTGGGCCTGTTTATACTGTCACCATCCTTTTGATATACAATTGTCCATACTGATACTCTGTTTTTACCGTTAATTTTCCAAAGAGCCTCTGAACTCACTGATAGTGCAGGAACACAGCCTTGCCAACAAAGTGCCCAGCCCTGGTAAATTGAGTCCCGACACCACTTTTAGTTCCAAAACTTGGGGAAAAAATATTATTTTGCTTTCACATTCTCTCTGTTCTGTTTAATACACACAACTGAATTCAAAGGCTGAGGCCAGCAGAGAGCTTAGTTATCTACATCTAAAGGCACCATGTCACAAAATTTATCTCTGATATTTAATATCTTTAAAAGCACTTAATACAAGCCCAGTGTTAGCCATTCTGTAGTATGTTGACTCCATTAAAATGAAAAAAGCTCAGTAATGATACTATGTTGAAGAGAAATGTTTTATAACTGTCATACTTTGGTTTTCCTGAAATCATAAAATGGTCATGAAAATGACTTACAAAAAAACTGGGTTAGAGTGTACCAGAGTACCATAGTCAAGTATAATGACATCCAAAAGAATGAAATGAGCATGGATAGAGGAGGGAGAGGTGACAGAGTAATGAATTACCCCCTACTGATTTTGTTCCTGTTTGATCTGACAACATTGGAATGATAGCTGCTTAATGAGACGATTTGATTCAAACGATTTGCATATTTTTCATCAGAGAAAGTGGTTTGTAGTTTATGGAATGAGTCTCTTATTCTAAATATGGTGCTAATTTCAAGTACAGGTATCTTCTGATATTTTGTGTAAGTGAATGTGTTACTTGTTGTTAACCAGTATTGATGAATTATTATTATAGATCCAAAAAATGATAAAATTTTAGAGACTTATCCCAATTTTTCTCAACCAGGAGGTGAATATATACCAGTTTTTCAAATTACATGGTGCATCCCCCCATCTCCCTCTTTTGGTGGAAGATTAGGCATGCAGTTTTTAAGACTATCAATCTATTGATAGTGTTAAGTTTCACTACCCTCCACCTGAAAAGCGTGATTGAAAAGCACCAAACTAAGTATAGCAAAGTTGTTGCATTGCTTGACAATTTCATAATTTCAGGTTTATATCGAGTGAGAATTAAAATGCAAACGTCTTTACTTGTTTTGGGTTATAATTTGAGAGGGAAGTGGGAGAATGTGTAGAATGGTTGCTGATCATTTATCCCAGATGCTGCATTTATGGGAGAATGGATTGATACCCAGAGGTTCCTTGTAACATAGTTCATCAAGCCAGCCAGAAATTTAAGTTAACCTTGATATCCCCTGAGGTTAGGTTCCCACTGCCCTTGGAGTAAAGACTAGCGTTCTTTTTGTGGCTCATACATGCCAGTGAGCCATTCAACTCTTTCTTTTGTAGCGCTTATTCAAGGTACTTACTGCCTTTTTAAAGTTTGCTCATATATCACTTTTCAATACAATTTACCTTTAATACCCCATTTAAAATTACAAACCCCAAATCCAATGCTCTGGCTCACTTTTGCCCTTCACTTTTTCCTTTTTTCCTCTAGCATTTACCCTTGCATCTGTCTCAGCATCTTGGAATATGATCTCAAAGAGCACCTGATTTTGTCCATGTTGTTCAAAGATGTAACTCAAATGTTTATAATAGTGCTTTGTACATAGTAGGCTCTCAGTATAACATTTGTTGAATGAGTGGTTGTTTTTGTATTTCTTTTATTATTTAATTTTTGTTCCTCCACTAGATTCGTGTTCAGGATTATATCCCCAGTGCCTTTGACTTATTTTTCATGTAACATATATTTTTGAATGAATGAATGAATGAAGAAAAAAGTTCTGGAATAATTTTAATATTTACCTGTCTGTTAAACTGTTCTCACTAGACCTGTTAGAAACTCAAAGCTAAATTGATGCTGATGTGATTTCTATTCAATAATTTCCTCCGGCAGGCAATGATTGGGAAACATGCTAAATAATCAGTGCATGTAGTTGTACTATTTAAAATACAGCAGTTGGCCAAGTTCTGTAAGTATGCAAATATATTTTCAGTAGATGAGTTAAAACCAGCATCTGATTACTTTGTGCTATTTGGCTTAGATAGAAACAATTTCATCTCATTTAAATAAACAATCATATTTTTCATATAAATGATGACATAAGCTCTGGTAATAAGGGCTTATGTTATTGCTTAGAATAGGAAAGTTGCATAAATGTGATCATTCTCACAATAATCTTTTGTTACATCCTGGGGAGGGAGTAATGACAAGCACTTGCAGTAGCTTTATTTATTTATTTATTCATTTTTATTGAGGACATATGCTTCAGAGGCTTAAAACTTAAAAGATTGAAGCAGTATTATAAAGGAGACATAAATGGCTTTTAATGCTTGCTGAAAACAGATAAACTTAAAGACTTATGAACACTGTGGCTAGAAATATGTGATAGAATGTAGAATCCAAAGGGCAATAAAATATAAATATATTTCTAATTTGTATATTCTTCCTTGTTTAACATAGGATGTGACATATTCAGTGCTACAAGATGATTGTCTATGTCCATATAGGAAGTATACGCATTGTTCCAAAACTATTAATCAGGGACGTAGTTGAAATTTGACACCAGGTTCCAATCCCTAATGTCCTCTGAAAAATGTGAATTTATAAAGGAAAGCAGCTTTTCCAAGTAAATTCGTTGTCTTTTGGGGCTGGCTAGCTGGCTTTTAGAGCCTGACAGGAATGTTTTTATTTCTTCAGCTCTAGAAAAGGAAAAGAGGAAGGAGGCTGTAGAAAAACCAATTGAGTGAGAGTCAGAAGATGTGGGATCTAGTGTTAGGTAGGCTGTAATAAATTGTTTGACTTAGGCCAGGTGTGGTGGCTCACACCTATAATTTCAGCACTTTCGGAGGCTGAGGTGGGCGGATCACTGGAGGCCAGTTTGAGACCAGGCTGGCCAACATGGTGAAATCCCATCTCTACTAAAAATACAAAAATTAGCCAGGCATGGTGTCGTGGGCCTGTAGTCCCGGTTACTTGCGAGGCTGAGGCACAAGAATCACTTTAACCTGGAGGCTGAGGTTGCAATGAGCCGAGATCTCGCCACTGCACTCCATCCTGGGCAACACAGTTAGACTGTGTCTCAAAAATCATAATAAAATAAAATAAATAGATTGACCTGAAAAGGGCTTTGTTTCTAATCCCCCTGGGGTTCCCAAAACATTTTAAGGCAGGGAAGAAAACTGGGGTTAGACCAATTAATCTCAAAGATTCCTCCAGTAATTACAGATTCAGTGATGGACTGGTGTTCTTTAGTTAACCTCAGAAAATCTGTGAGGTAGGCCCCACATGGGTTAAGCACCATTGTACTCCTTGGGCAGGAGGAGGTAGTGGCTGTTTAAAGACCTAGAGATTAATGAAATAATTACTCTGCCTGCACCTCTTTTCTCATCCCTAAAAGGGAGGACTGCTTTTCTGTACTTCCCAGGAATGCTGTGAATCAAGTACATACAACTGTGTTGGTTTTGAACACTGAAAGCCAAGGTAATAATTAGAAAGTATGGATGTCACACTTATTTTAAAAACACTCTTTAAATGGATACATGAGTTACTGTTTGCTTGATGTTGTGAAGCAAGCTGTAGTTTTTGTCTACTCTTCACCCCACCTAAGAATCTAGTTTTCAGCATTAGGCAAATGCGTCTGGTACAAGCATGTATTAAAATTTAAAATCTGTTAATGGGTTTTAAGTAGGATCTTGATGTTTGGCAGAAGTATCAATAATATCGGCGCCTAAAATAAATATTAAGTTGTGATTTTAAAGCTTTTATAGTCATATTTGGACAGATAGATTCTGTGCAGATACAGTATGTGGAAGCATTTTAAGGAATTTCAGTTCTAGAAAAGCTCTTTAAAGGTCAACCTAATTAAGGCAATGTTTTTGAGCCAGTGTAAAGTAGATACAATTATTGGAAATTCATTGCAACAGCACAGAATGGCATTTCACTTACAGTTTAAACTTTTTATGGTTAATTTGGAAAGCAAAAATGATCTTTTTTGGGGGGTTCCTGATCTCTGACTGAAATGACATTTTAATCAATAATAATGATTTCTTTGTTAGGATTAGGAGAACTTTTGTTCTCCGGGATACATGGCAGGAATATTTAGCAGCTCTATTTTAGAACCCCTAAAGAAGATGGTTCTTTTGTAATGCAAGTGCTGATCTGCCTCAGTAAAGAAAATGGGCTTCTTATGTAGAAGGTGATATTCATGAACACTTATTTACTATTGTCTGTCCATAGATTGTGGAATGAATTGGCTTGTGTGGAAAATACAGAATTACCTATCTCTGGATCCCAGACAGAGTTTTGGATAGTACAGGTTGTCTCTGCAAGGAAGGTCACCCAGCTCCCTTAAAATCATTCTACAGGGAAGTTCACCTCCATGCTTCTTCATGCAGTTTAACTCTAATACCTAAAAAGAAGAGTTGTTCTTTTCCCTTGATGTCACATCCTCTGTGTATATTAAGAGTTTAACTTAAAAATGTTACCCATTTCATTAGATTGCTTGAGAATGATCTGTAACTACCCAGTATACTTCACAGAGTAGGTCCTCAGAAGTCCGTTGCATTTTCACATAAACTAAAAATCTCCAGTGGTGTTGTTGACTTGTCTTGCATCTATATGTGAAGTCGGGACATCATGCATTCCTGATGGACCTCACTAATGTGGCAAGACTTATTTGAAAAAAAGGAAAAAAAGGCCATGCTTCTAATGAGAAATAATTATTGGAAGCAATAAAATATTTATATTCTAGTCATTAAGCATATTGACCATGAGGAAATTAAAAAGTCTTGAATTCCAAAACTATCTTAAATACAGAAAATATAAATGAATGTTCAAATTTTCATTTAATGATGAAATTAAAGGAAGATCACATTCTTCACCCTTAGCAATACTAATCAAGTGTCCCCGGTTGAAATAGTGATCAAATAAATGAGAAAAAGATTAATGACTTTCCCAAAATGTTAGACCTATATTTAGATATAATTTACCATTTTGTATCATAATCTATTACTTATTTCAGCAAAGTCCCAATCCATTGATTATTGTTGCACTGTGTCACACACTTCAGAAAAATGGAAAGTCTATCTGACAATATACATATAATGTGATATCTTGGAAAGTCATTGTAAAATCTGCTTCAGTCAAAAAAGGTTTTATAATTGTGTATTAACTTTGAAATTAATCAACAAGTTGACAGTAGACAGTCTCTAGTGTCTCTAAATATATGGCATGTCTTTGCCATAAAATAGAAATTGCTACCTACAGATATTATCTGAGGCATTATTTTGCCTTGCAGAGGGTATCTGTTAGAGAAGTGATTTCTAAACAAACTTTGGCTTTGCCAAAGTGTCATGCTGTTTCTATTTTCTTTGGTGCATCACAAGTCATCCCAACACTTCCCTCTCATTTCTTTCTTTATCTTTCTTCTTTTTCTCCCTAGAACTGAAGGAGACGGGTCATTTTGAAGATAGAAAAGATATTACGGTGGCCCTATTTTCTAAGGGCCTTTCAATATTCCATAATATGACAGCCTAAGCTTCTCTAGCAGAAAAGGCCACCTGGGTACATCAGTTAAGTTACAGATCCTACTCTGCTTTCTCTGGCAGTGGAGGAGGCAGGTGATCGCCTAAACACAAAGCTGCTGCCAATTTCTGAAAGGCACAGTGGCTGGAGCAAAATGCAACTCATCTTCCCAGGGGCCTGCCCTGTTCTGAGCATCTCCAAACTAAAATGATTCTTCTCTTCTTTTTTCTTTATCAGTCTTCAATCACTATTTTTATGTCATGAAGTGTCACCAGGTTTATGTGCCTGTCTACATTTCATAAAGTTAGAGGACACATGATAAAAATCTAAGAATAGCATCATAAATCATCCATGCCTCTGAATTGCTTGAAAATGTTAAATGCCTTGGTTTTGGTCCAGATGTTCAACTTGCCCCTTTTATACCAGCCTGACATACATCAGTTGAAAGAAGAAAAAAAAAAAAAGAACAGCTGGTTCTGCAAACCCTCTGCTGTTCTCTTTCAGCTTAATAGTTGGTATATTTTTCTTTCTTCTCTGACTTTGCCATTTATTGAAGCATAGACGGGTGCCCTCCCTTACATGAAATCTATTTCCTACTGCTTGTGAAAGAAAAAAAATATGAGATAAACACTTACTATTCTGTTACAAGGTAACAATAGAGTGCTAATTGCTGAGTAAAGTCATGTAGTCCCAGGATTATGTTGAGGGACTCCACTGTAAATTTGAAGACACCCATAATCCATGTATCAGGCAGAAAATGATTTGCTGTGCTGCACTTCTCCTTTAACAGTTGCTATTGAACTATTTAATTAAATGGAATAATAATTGTTATTCCCTGATCCAAATTAGAGCACTTTCTTGTTTAACGTTCCTAGTAAGTGCACAATAAATATTAATGTTAATGGTGATGATGATGGTGTTGATGTATTTTATGGTAAGAACCAAGAATTATGGGAGCACACAAGGTGGATTACTTTTCCCTTTCGGGCAGAAGCAGTCAGGAAAGAATTCACAGAGGCAGTAATATTTGAAGCGGTCTTTGAAGTATCAGTATTTCTATATCACTAGTTGATTCTTGAGATAAAGATAAGTGTTTTTGATGCGTTAAGCGCAGTTCACAGTTGTCACTGTTTTTAGGTCTTTCTACCTTGAGGATTTCCCCGTTCTCAATTTTCATGTTCTGTTTGTTTCTGTATAATTTTGTGGAGTAGGGTACTTGTATGTTAAAAAAAAAAAAATGGTTGGGTTAACATATAATATGCTCTACTGTTTCCACTTTTGATATTTGCTTTCTTCTTTCATGTTGGTTGTGTGCTGAACATGCATTAACTCATCATCTATCAATGCACGGTTCTCATACAGTGTTAGGCACCAGCTGAATTAACACAAAAAGAAAATGATAGAGCTCAGCAGGGCGCGGTGGCTCACGCCTGTAATGCCAGCACTTTGGGAAGCTGAGGCGGGTGAATCACGAAGTCAAAAGTTCGAGACCATCCTGGCCAACATGGTGAAACTCCTTCTCTACTAAAAATACAAAAATTAGGCAGGCATAGTGGAGTGCGCCTGTAGTCCCAGCTACTTGGGAAGCTGAGGCAGGAGAATCGCTTGAACCTGGGAGGCGGAGGTTGCAGTGAGCCAAGATTGCACCACTACGCTGCAGCTTGGCGATAGAGCGAGATTCCATCTCAAGAAAAAAAAAAAAAGAGAGAGAAAATGACAGAGCTCTTTTCATTCCAAGTTTTTAGATACCATATTCAGTTGTTGTTGAACAAGATGGCATTACTAGTGTTTTCAGTAGCTCCTCTCCCTAATAGGAAGGAAGCAAATGGGTTGCATAGAACTCTCTTTAATATGAGTCCTATCTTCAGCAGTGCTTCATTATACAAAGTATTAATAGAATGATTGGCCATACCTGCAAGCCTCAGTCATTTTCTCTAGCTTCCTCACCCACACACAGGTTGTTAAGTCACCAAGAGATGTGTTACCTCTGTGCTGTGCCCTGTGAAAGCTTTCCTCTCTAGAGATGTGATATCTTCACAGGAAAGGTCAGATAGGTTTCATTGTCTTTGCACACTAGCACACTAATTTAAGATTTGAGTTTCTTTTAAAAAAACACCACTGTGTGAGTGAGAGCTCCTCTCAAGCTGAGACAGTAAAACTGAAGATACCCAGACTATTTGTAACATATGTTTTCATAAAGCAAGCTGATCCAACCTGTGACCTGTGGACCGCATGTGGCCAAGGACAGCTTTGAATGCAGCACAGTATACATTTGTAAACTTTCTTAAAACATGGTATTTTTTTGTGATTATTATTATTTTTTTAGCTCATCAGTTATTGTTAGTGTTAGTGTATTTTATGTGTGGCCTAAGACAACTCCACTTTGTCCACTGTGACCCAGGGAAGCCAAAAAATTGGACACTCCTGGATGAGGCATTTTTAAAAAGCAGATAAAATACCAATGTAAAGATTTATTTTTCCAAAAGAATGGATTAAAAGAAAGACAAGCGCCACCAACTGTTGTGTCACCTCATGGTTTTTTCAGTTGTCTGTACGAGATGGAATAGTTACTGACTCTTGCAATATTTGGAATAATATAAACTAAGTGCCACGGTGTAGTTTGAGGCTTGAGTCTTACAAATACCCATTTCATTAATTTAGGTAGGAGAAATAGATGCAACAAATGGGCCCAACAAACATTGGCTCAACAAAATAGAATTTATTTCTCAAGTTCATAAAAATCCTGGGTGGTTTTATGTGCAGGGGAAGGAGAGAATCCTCTGATCCACAGTTATTCAGGGATGCAGGCACTGCTGTTTCAATATGGGCCTTCCCACATTCTGGTCATCAGCATTCCATTCCTCAGGATGGGGGAAAGAACCCATAGCAGCTTGTGAGAGGACAGTCCTGGCTGTGCCATACCTTACTTCCGCTCACATTGGTTTGAAGTCAGTCCCATTGCGTTTTTTGGCTATGCACAGGGGACTGGGGAACATGGTCCAGCTTAGTGCCCTGGAAAATGGGAGAAAGTGGACCTTAATGGACAGGTAGCAATCTCTGCTACTCTCATTCATTTATTTTTTATTCAGCATGTTTCGGGAACAACCTATTTGTTAGAGATTGTGCTAGGTGCTTGGTTTATCATTTCATTGGCCCACTGGCCTCCCCATAGTACTTCAGGGAAACAGCTAATTAATTTGTGGCTTTCATGAGATAAATGAGACTCCAGATCTAACTAAAATACATAGGGAACTTGACACTTCAAGCTTAGCTCCTTTTTTTTTTTGAAGAGGGATTACAAATAATCTGGTGGTGGCATTAATTTTTTTTTTCTCCCTTGTGAATCAGCCATAGTAAGAGGAGAGTTTGTGTTGTCATTGTTATTTGTATTTTGTAAGAATGCTTCCCTTTACTACTGGTATTAGAGGAATGTAATACCAATACCAATATCACTATCAGTTAGAGGATTATACCATAGTTTCATAATCTTTTTGATGTAAGGTAGTTTATTCAGTCACCATCCACACTTCAACAATTTTCCTTTTCATTGCCATGTAGGTTAAATGAGGTCAAATACAATGCTTGTGTTTCTTGTATTCCGCATTCATTGCCTAGCATGTTTACTTACACAATAGGCATATGATAGTCTTTTAAATATGGAATAACAACATAAGCAGCATAAAAGATTGAGACAGTTTTCTAATAATCACAACGTATATCCCATTTTTTCTTTTACTTCACTCTTCTTTTTTTCTTTTCCTTTCCTTTTTTTGAATTTCTTTTTTCCTGCCTACCTTTTTCCGTTTCCTTTTTTGTTCTTCTGTTTTTAAGCTTTACCCTGCAGATGGTTATTAATATGATTAAAATTCTTCAAGAAGCGTGCAGATCTGCCTATTACAGAAGGGAAAACTATAAGGTTACAAATTCTGGGTACTGATCCCACTCTGGCTACTAACTTCTGATAGTACCTTGGATAGATAACTTTATTAATTGAGGTGGTTGACCTCAATATCCTAATCTAAAAGATGAAGATATCACATCCAGAGTACCACAGGCCTCTTTTGTCTTTTTTATGTAACTGCTATGTTAATATAAATTGTTATTTATGGGCATTAGATGAGTATTTATAAAATATATCAGGGATAGGAGATATCATTTGTTGTTAAAATCTTATTTTTGAAATTAGACTGCAAAAATTTGAATCTGTTGTCATGACTTTTTCAGGGTATTTGATCTTGGGAACATTATATAACCTCTCAAAGCGACAGTTTCCTCATTTGCTTAAACTATTGTGGGTTATAAGAATAACATCATGGCTGAGCACGGTGGCTCATGCCTGTAATCCCAGCACTTTTGGAGGCCCAGGTGGGTGGATTATCTGAGGTCGGGAGTTCAAGACCAGCCTGACCAACATGGAGAAACCCCGTCTCTACGAAAAATACAAAAAAATCAGCTGGGCATGGTGGCACATGCCTGTAATCCCAGCTACTTGGGAGGCTGAGACAGGAGAATCACTTGAACCCAGGAGATGGAGGTTGCAGTGAGCTGACATCGCACCATTGCATTCTAGCTTGGGCAACAAGAGCGAAACTCCATCTCAGAAAAAAAAAAAAAAAAAATAGGGTTTTGGTGAAAATTTAATTAGATACTGTGTCTCTTGATATAAGCTCTCAATAATTTGATCATCTGAAATAAAAATGTCATTCTCTTTCCTCTATCCATTGTGTTTTCAGAGAAGTTAGGGAAAATGGGATAAGAATTTTCCAAAGCAGCCCTTCCTTTTTATGTAAAATTTAGATATTGCCAGCATATCTCAGCCTCAATGGTAACATTAGGGTTTGCATCTGTGATGTTAGTCCAGGAATCTGTTTTTTCCTTTTGATTCTTTAAGTCATTTGGATAAAACATTAAAGAGCACTAAGATCTGATGTTGTAGATTGGAAAGAGGAAATAGTTGAAGAAAATGAAATGTGTCTATTTTACATTTATATAGCTATGCAGAACAGGTGAGATTTGGTATGAATTTGAATAATAATGATGCTTACCACTCTTGAAGGATATTTTGCAAATTTTAATTGGTTTATCTGAACACCACTTTTATGGGCTAAGTAAATATTCTCACTTTACAACTGAGTAAATCTAACAAAATGACCAATTTACCCAGGTCATTTACTATATTGACTATTGCCAAATTCAGTATATCCAGATTGGGCTTGCTGATCATGCATGCTTAGTGGGTTTTTTTTTTTCCATTCTTTGTACAAAATACAAATAACAATGACAACACAAACTCTCCTCTTACCATCTTTTCCATTCTACTTCTTATCATATTTTATATAAGAACGAATAAATTATTCTCTCTAGAGTTTGTAGCTTCATTTGCAAAAGGGGATGCCTAAGAGAGGAAAGAGCAAACTAGGTGTGTCTTTCTAGCTCCAAAGATTGTTATTTTGTGATTTCTGTATTAGTTGGTTTATAATTGACCAGATCAATTTGAATCATATGTGTTTTTCTATTTTCTGAATTCAACACTGTTATTGTCGATTGTCTTAAGTACTGATGTTTCCAAATTTTTAAACCTTTCCCTTCTTTTGTTTTGTTTATTTTTCCTTTTTTTGGTGTTTTTTTTTTTTTTTTTTTTTTTTTTTTTGAGACAGAGTCTTGGTCAGTCGCCCAGGCTGGAGTGCAGTGGTGCAATCTCGGCTCACTGCAGGCTCTGCCTTCTGGGTTCACGCCATTCTCCTGCCTCAGCCTCCTGAGTAGCTGGGACTACAGGTGCCCGCCACTACGCCCAGCTAATTTTTTTGTATTTTTAGTAGAGACGGGGTTTCACCGTGTTAGCCAGGATGGTCTTGATCTCCTGACCTCATGATCCACCCGCCTCGGCCCCCAAAGTGCTGGGATTACAGGCGTGAACCAGCGCGCCTGACCTTGTTTTGTTTTTTCTAGCGAGAAATGGGCCCCGATATTTGCCTTATAATACTTTGTGCCTTGTCCTACATTTCCTCCTTAGAACAATGTACAGAACACTCAACATGAGAATCAGATCAAGTTTCACCTTCTGCACTTAGGTGTCTTACTTAGCTATCACTAGTCTGGAGGTATTGGGAACATAATTTAAACTCTTTGAACTATACTTTTCTGTAATGTGGCATTAATAAATTTGAAGTCACATGGTTGATGTGAGAATCAAAAGACATAAAATATGTAAAAGTGCTTAGGAAAAAATCTGGCACATAATGCATGGTAGTTTTTCCCTTCTAAGTCTGTAGGTTAAGATGAATATTTGAAGACTTTCAAACTATTAAAATATTTGTAAATGATGTATAAAAAGTCTCCATTCTTTAACAAAGGCTGTTAAAGGCTCTGGTACTGTTTTGATTATATGAATTAAGAAATTATGTATTTCTTATAAAATATTGCATATTTTCAAAATGTTTTTAGCTCATTGAAAATATTCAGAAAACATATATTTTAATATCTTAGCCAAGAATTTGAAATTTTTCTGTGAAGGTGCAAGTTTCTAAGACCAAATTGTCTCTGTAGAGCTGTGTAAAATTAAAAAAATAAAATTTCAAACTGGCAAGAAAATGTATCATTCTTCCCAAATCTTGAGACAAAGACGCAAACCCTGTTTCATCCACGCACAAAAAATAACTTTGATTTGCTTAGGGACATAAGATACATGGTTCTGTGATGTCTGCTAGAGATATGTTTAAACTGGACCACTGTATACAGCTTTATATAAAAAACATGGTATACACCTTACTGAACATTCTTTTCTTACGTTTTCTTCCTATCGTGATTTTTTTTGTTTTGTTTTTTGTTTGTTTGTTTTTGAGATGGAGTCTTGGTGTGTCACCCAGGCTGGAGTGCAGTGGTGCGATCTGGCTCACTGCAACCTCTGCCCCCCAGGTTCAAGCGATTCTCCTACCTCAGCCTGCCGAGTAGGTGGGATTACAGGCACGCTGTAATTTTTGTACTTTTAGTAGAGACGGGGTTTCACCATCTTGGCCAAGCTGGTCTTGAAACTCCTGACCTCATGATCCACCCGCCTCGGCCTCCCAAAGTGCTGGGTTTACAGGCGTGAGCCACCGCGTCCAGCCCTATGGTGATTTGTTAGTCTGAGTTTAGATTACTCACACCAGGAGGCATTTTTTAGCCTAAATCTGTAATCAGTTAAACAGGAACACTTTCTAAGAAATTCTCCTAGTTCCTAAAAGCCTTGACTTCTACCTTTATTCTGCTCATTTAAGTGACTGGCTGTTTGAGTTTGAATTACTGGTACATTAGGAACGAAAATAAGGAATGCTTCCCTTTGCTTCCAGATTAGACAATATACTGTGTTAGGTATGCCAGTGCTGTAAGTTAAACTGAGCTGTGGAAGGGTAGCATTGTCTGACAGAACTGGAAAATTATGGATTAAAAGTAAGATAAAGGCCAGGCATGGTGGCTCATGCCCGTAATCCTAGCACTTCAGGAGGCCGAGGCGGGTGGATCACCTGAGGTCAGGAGCTCGAGACCAGCCTGGCCAACATGGTGAAACCCCCATCTCTACTGAAAATACAAAAATTAGCCAGGCGCCTGTAATTCCAGCTACTGGGGAGGCTGAGGCAGGAGAGTTGCTAGAACTTGGGAGGTGGAGGTTGCAGTGAGCTGAGATTGTGCCACTGCACTGCAGCCTGGGTGACCAGAGCAAAAATCCGTCTCAAAAAAAAAAAAAAAAAAAGATAAATAGCTTCATTGACAATTGAGGACCTTAATATGTCTGACATTAATTTTAAAATTCCAAGGAGGCAATATATTCTGTAGTATTTCCCAGACTTATATGAGCATAGAACCTAACTCACAGAATAATGATAATCTTATCCAATTACCTATCCAGCATGTGAATCCTTTTTGTAATACCCTTGCCTTATATTTATCCAACCTCTGTTTAAATATCTGCAGTAATGAGTAACCATTTACAGTGATGATGATGATGATGATGAAAATGAGAATGATAATGGCTAAGTAGAGCTTTCTTCCTTTATACTTTCTATGCACAGTTTTAACTGCCTTAATCTTCCCACAACCCTTTCAAGTACGTACTATTTATTTTTTCCATTTCACGGTTGAGAAAATTGAGGCCTGGTGGGATTAGGTAAATTGTTCCAGGTAGCACAGCACAAATGGGTCTGGGTCCTAGGGAATCTTGTCAAGAATCCATAAATATAATGACAGCGCTATTTTCTCTCTCTCTCCTCCCTCTCCTTCTGCTCCCTCTCCTTCTTTCCCCCCTCCCCCACTCTCTCTCCCCCAATTTCCCTTTGCCTCCCTTCCTCTCCCTGTCCTTGCCTTTCCCTCTCTCTCCTTCTTCTGTCTCTCCCTCTTCTCTCTTCTCCCTCTCCTCTCCCTTCCCTCTCCCTTTCTTTCCTCTCTTCTCCCTCTGTCTCCCTCTCTTCTCCCTCTCTTTCCCTCTCCTCTTCCTGCCTGTCTCCATATATATATAAATTCTGTACACAGATACTCCTTGACTTATGTTCTAATAAACCCGTTGTAAAGCCACAAAATTATAAGTCAAACCATTAAGTTGGAGACCTTCTGTGTATGTATATATCACAACCATTTGATACCTATGACTGACTGTAATAACTTAATAATTAAAAATGTATTCAAATCTCTAATTCACCACTTGAAAAAATTATATTCTCTGAAGTTGGCTTTTCTACTGGGAGAATAAGATTATGGCCTACTTTATACGGTTGTTGGGCGAATGAAATAAGCTAATGAATTCAGCTTATAGCATGGAGCCTTGTGCATCATAAGGACTCAATAAACTTTAATTGCTATCATTGTTATTAACATCATTAATATGTTGTTGTACAGGAACAGGCCTAAACATTGGCCCTGGTGTACTGATGGACCTGCTGAAGTTCACTACTTCTGAGCACCTGGAGGGCAAATGCTATGAACCCTGGCTTAAGTTGCTGTAGTCTAGCAGTGGCATGCTTCCACCAAAGTTCTTGTCTTACCTCTTCCAAAGTCGCCTAATTACTCACAGCACATAAATCCACCTGTTAGATTAAATTGTGGGGAAAAAGCAAGGGAAACTGCTTAGATTTAATGTTAGAGAATGCCAAGAAGAGACATATTTATTATGCTTATTTTAATGGTTTTCTAACACAATAGATTGGGAAATCATGTGTTTGTCAAAAACAAATATTAAGTCATGGTGAATTGCAAATGCCCAGCTAAATCAGGACTTAAAATTAATCCCTTTGTGGAAATCTCTTTTTCTTCTATGACACCTGAATAGGACTCTCACATCTGCCATGCTCTTAGCCTAGCTGTTCAGGCAGCTCTCACATGTGAATTTGTCTCTGGCTCCCACACCAGGAACAACTCAGTGTGTGTGTGTGTGTGTGTGTGTGTGTGTGTGTGTGTGTGTGTGTGTGTGTCTGTGTGTGTTCATGTTACCTCTACATTATATCCTTGGTTTCTAAATAGAAGGACTAATTTTTACCTATCTTTTTTAACCTATTTTTGCAGATTTTTCTTTTTTATTAGTGTATTGCCTTAAGCAGTATTCTTTTTTAAAACATTGGTTTCATATAGCCCCTTCTACAGTGGTTGACATTCAAAATCATTTGGCTTGAAAGTCATTGTTGGTTTTACTGCCTCCATTCAGATCCTCCTCCTCTCTCTTGCTTCGCCTCTTACTCTGCCTTCCTAACGGGTCTATTCTGGTATTACCCAGAACAAATAAATTGCATTGCTGATATCAGAGTGACCTGTTAAAAGTATGAACATATCATTTTCTAGTTTAAACCATAATCCATAACTCATATCAACAGGATTAATCCCAGATTCTTTTTAAAAATAATCTGTCCACTACTCAACTTTCTACTCATCCCACTTTTTATTTCTACAGTAATATCAAATCACTTAAAACTCTCTCCCAACAAACAATACCTGTTTATAATTTTGTTTATATTACTGTTGTTGCACAGAACAACCTATTAGCATACCTAAGGCAGAGTCTTTGTCCTTTTCACCACTATTACCTGAGCACTATTCCTGGTGTCTTGTTCATAGTAGAAGCTTGTGTTAGCTTCTTAGGACTGCCACAGCAAAGTACCATACACAGGGTGACTTAAAATGACAGAAGTTTATTCTCTCATACTTCCAGAGGCCAGAAGTCCAAAATCAGGTGTTGGTAGGGCTGTGCTCCCTCTGTAACCTCTAGGGGAGGGTCACATCTTTCAGCTTCTGATAGCCCCAGTTGTTCTGCAGCTTGTGGAGCATAACTCCAAGCTCATCTCTCATCCTCCATCTTCACATGCTGCATTTCCTGTATGCCTGTGTGTGTTCCAATTTTTTCCTCTTCTCATAAGGACATGAATCTTATTGGATATGACCTATCCTAATGACCTCATCTTAACTTGGTTACATTTGCAAAGACCCTGTTTCCAAATAAGGTCACATTCACACGTACCAGGGCTTAGGACTTCAACACATCTTTTTAGCGACACAATTCAACCTATAACAATGTTCCATCAATATTTGATAAATGAATGAATACAGGCATTCTCACTCAGTGATCGCTTCTGAGAATCCTTCTCTTTATGTTCAGAAGAGAGGTTATCACCCCACCTTCGTTTTATAGGCATTACATCTTACTATACCTTGCACACACTACTTATTAATTTTCATGTCACAATATATTTGTTCATATATCTATGACATTGGTTAGATTAGGAATTCCTCAAGTAAGGGCCTATATATTATTTACCTTCATATCTCATTGCCTCACATGGTTCCCAGAAGGGCAAAATGAGTGCTTATTGAACTAAACATTTGCTTGAATTCTGACTGGATTTTTTTCCTTCCCCACCTCAAAATTGCATTGCTGTCTCCTTGACCTTTGTGTGACAGCAGAGTGGCCAGATGGTAAAGTTGCAGTATTGAGACATACAACCCATAGTTTTTCTGTCTGGGCCTGTTTTACTATAATCACTTCAGACAACAAAGAATGCTTTCCCCATCTGGGGCCAGTTCCCCTAACTAGCAAAATCCTAGAATCTAGAATGCCAATGGCTGCGTTTCTTGGAATTGGTTTAAATCATTGTTTGCAATATGTGTTTACATTGCATTGAAAATATTTGTTGGAAAAGATGTTTTCATTTTTAGCAGTAATTTTTGGAGATGTTAATGTAAGAGAAGCCAATATTACATGTTTGAAGCTAGAAAATTCCTAAGGAGACAACATGAAAATTGCAAAGCAATTTCTGTTTGTATCTTTTAGATTTAAATAGTGATGGCTAAGGGCACATTTTCCTCTTTGGAAACAAAAGGGAAACATTTCAACAAATTATTAAGTATTACATAAGTCTTTTAAAATTATTTGAGATGAGTTATAATTAAAACATATAAACAGGGTAGTTAGTGATAGATTGAGAAATGCAAAAATTTAATGGAGCATAGGAGATAATTATTGCAGATATTTGAGATAAGATGTAGCTGCAACTAAGCACATTCAATTTAGAGATTATAGAAATCATGTATGTAGCAAACCCGTGAACCTTTGTTTCTCTCCATCTGTTGGCTTTGCATCTTTACTTCAGGAAGAATACCTAAAGGGAAGAAATAGAAGTTAGAGTTTTGAACTTGCTAACCATAAGTTGTAAAGTGACTTCCAATATCAGTTATAGTCTACTATAGTGATAAATATTCATTTTGTGTGTAATCTGGAATTACTCAAATTTATAAAAACTATCTGATAGTAAATATACAATAATTTAAATGAGTGAAATATTTAAAAATATCTAAAGTTGCTTAGATGTGACACAGTCTATTTTGATGTATATCTCTTAAAATTGCCTTTGGTAATGCAAGGGTTCTTCACAAAGTATTGTCTTTGTGAAGCAGTTGGCAAATCACTTATTTAGTATTTAACCTGATGAGTTAGTTTTATTATTCTTAAGGCAAATCTTTATTAAGAGTAAAAAGAACATTTAAAAAGTAAGTGTACAACATTTGCTACTACTGTGAATTTATTTTTTATCAAAAGAAGTATGATTTTGTATTATTGTGTTTTGACTATGATGTTATATAATAATGGCATCCTTCATTTATGCAGTTGGATTTTTATTGTTTAATAAATTTGTTTATATTACTATTTGATTACTTAATATATAGAAGAATATTTAATAATAGAGACATTTGAAAAATATAAAAATTATAAGGAATGTAATTATACACCTAAAGATAGCTGGATGAAATTCACTTTTATTTTCATTTCTAAGCTCTTTTGCAAAAAGCCAATTTTCAAAGCAGGTTTTCTTGTTTTATTTTGCTGTTTTTCCTGCAAGAGTTGAGACACTGGTTTTAAGGGATACACTTCCATTATTCTTCATTATTTCTTATGTTCCACCCATTATACGTGAACTATGTGTATCATCAGAAGACAGAAAACAAAGAGCTGGTCTTCCCAAGAATAAAGTGTGAATCAAATTGATTTTAAAATTGCTCTGTGCCATGCAAGCTGTGAAGTTCTAGAAGAGTACAGTCAGTTTCTTAGAAAAGCAGATGTAAAATAGTATTTTGGATCCATTGTTTTGGTTTTCACACAATGACTTAAGTGTGGTATTATAATTTAAGTGGAAGGCTTTTATTGCAAATTTACCTCAGTAGAGCTAGATTAACAATATATGAAATTTAAAAATGTATGTTTTGGAAACAATTTTTGTGTCTTGTTTGCAGAAGGTACTTCAAGTGGAGAGTTTCATGCTGAAAGAGCTAATACAAGCTATTTCTGATGAGCTGTAGATACGTTTGCTAAAAAATGTTCAGTTATTATCACTGTAATATGCTAAATACACGTTAAATCTGTTTCTCATAATCTAAATGTTCTGGATACAAAAATGCTGAAGAAGTAAGTATATCAGAACTGTTTTCTTCTGGGGTCAATGCATTGCCATTCTCAGTGGATGAAGAGCTGAGATTTGGGTTACCATGTTGCAAATAGAGGAGCCCACACTGGCCTCTCTTCCTCTACTCTGGCCACATCTTGCTATTAATTACTCGAGGATAAACTAAATTATTTCATTCCTTTGCTTACTCTCAGAATAAAATCCACACTCCTTGCTATGGCCTGCATAGTCTTATTTAGAAACCTACCTAACCAATGGCTGGGCACGGAGGCTCACGCCTGTAATCACAGCAATTTGGGAGGCCGATGCAGGCAGATCACTGGAGGTCAGGAGTTTGAGACCAACCTGACCAACGTGAGAAAACCCTGTCTCTGCTAAAAATATAGAAATTAGCCCGGGATGGTGGCGTGTATCTGCAATCCCAGCTACTTGGGAGGCTGAGGCAGGAGAATCGCTTCAACCTGGGAGGTAGAGGTTGCAGTGAACCGAGATCTCACCACTGCACTCCAGCATGGGCGACAGAGCTAGACTCCATCTCAAACAAAAAACAAACAAAAACCAGACCAGGCGCAGTGGCTCACGCCTGTAATCCCAGCACTTTGGGAGGCCGAGGTGGGTGGATCACCTAAGGTCAGGAGTTCGAGACCAGCCTGGCTAACGTGGTGAAACCCTGTCTCTACTAAAAATACAAAAAAAAATTAGCCAGGCGTGGTGGCGTGTGCCTATAATTCCAGCTATTTGGGAGGCTGAGGCAGGAGAATCTCTTGAACCTGGGAGGGGGAGGTTGCAGTGAGCTGAGATTGCGCCACTGCACTCCAGCCTGCGTGACAGAGTGAGACTCCATCTTAAAACAAACAAACAAAAAAAAAAACAACCACCTAAGCAACCTAATTTTAACTCTTGCCACTCATTCCTGCATGTTGTGCCTCCTGTTTTCTCTATCAAGAATACCCTTCCCCTTGATATATCTTCACATGGCTGGAGCCTTCTCATTATGTTGTTCTCAGAGAAAGGTATAACTCTTCAGAGAGGCCTTGCTTTCAACTATCTTTCATAAATGATCCCTATTCTACTACTAATCGCCTTATTTTATTTTTCTAATAGCTGTTACCACTACTGCAGTTTATCATTTGTTTGTTCTTTCTGTTTCTCCTTCATTCCTCTTTCCTTTTTTCTTCCCTTTTACTATGGTCTGTCTCCCTTGAGAAAATGAATATTCCATGAGAAAATGGATCTTATCTTTCTCCTTCATTGATGTATCTCCATTGCCTAGAAAGGGAAGAACAGGAGCTTTACAGTGAAGAAAAGAAACCTGGCAGATACCAACTGAATCAAGTGATCAAAGATAGCATGACAGTAATGGGACAGATCATTATTATGAGCTTGTCGATAGGTTGCACTGAGAGAAACATATTTCACAGAAGTATCTAATTATGGGGAAATATCACACAAAGCTAAATTTTACAAAATAATTGTCCTGTAATATTGAAAATTGTCAAGAACATAAAAGATAAAGCTTGAGGAACTGTTCAAGATGAAATGAGATTAAAGAGACATGTCAAGTGTATATGAACTACCTCAGGTTTGCTTTGGCTTTAAAGGACATTACAGGGACAACTGGAAAAATGTGAATAAAGTGTTTACATAATAATACTATATACATGTTTATTTTCAGATGATAGTTTTACTGTGGTTATTGAAGAAAATTTCCTTGATTTTAGGAAATATACAATAAATTATTTAGGGTTAAATAAATGTCATGTCCGAAACTTACTGTCACTGGGTTTAGGAAAAGAGTGTGTGTGTGTGTGTGTGTACAGAGGGCATAGAAATTATAGAGGAAATGTAGTAAAATGTTAAATTTTGATAATCTTGGGGAATTGAAGCATATGGTAATTATACTATTATTGCAACTTTCTGTAAGTCTGAAATGATCATAAAAGTTAAGAAAGATGAACCTAGTTAAAGTTTCTATCCATTAATAGATAATCAGAGGGCAAAATAGCCACACAGAAGCAGCTTCAAATACTGGTATACATTCAATATGCTTAATAAAACACATGATATAGCATTAATGTTTTACTTGTTTACAAGTTGAATTGATATGAATACTGAAGACTTGTATTTTTCCTATTGAAATAATTGTAGTTAAGCTAGTAGAGCTTATGGGTTCCACTTTGAGAATAACATACAGGTTAAATATTTTCTATACAGCTACTGGTTGATTAATAACCTCAATAGGATTTTTTTTCCCACCTAACTTCCTTTGACGTAAAACAATGTTTGCAGAATTAAAGCAGTTTTACAAAAGAAACAATGCTGAACATATAACCGAGACTTCATCAAGCCACTTTAATTTCTAAATAATGATGTTTTATTTGTTTCTTGCACTTGGAAATTTTGCTCAGTGAATTGCCCGACCCAAACCTTCAATTGAATGTCTTTTAAATAGTTTGTACTCAAAAATGGCATTTTCTTCTTTCAGAAAATATGTTGTTCTTCAAGTATGTTTTTGAGGTTATAAAATAAGAGGTGCAAAGCAGAATTCATAATGGTTATTATCTGGCATAAAATTGTAATAACAGGTGTTCCCTGCAGATTCCGAATAGCTGGACTGTAATAGGGGAACCAGATTTAGTTTGTAATGAGCTCAGTATTGACCTTCCCTGCTGCACTACCTGTGGGCATCATGCTAACATGATAAAATGGCCAGAATCTGAGAAGCACCTTTGTTTATGGGGTTGGATACTTGCCATATCTTCAAATATAATAACCAGCATCCAGTCAAAAATTACTGAAGCATAAGAGTGAAACAGAGTGCATAATAAGAGTGTGTTAGAGTCATTTGGCGTGTGCTGATTTTAAACTCATTTGACATCCTGTTCTCTGATTAAATCCACACGAGCCCCTTTTATGACTACTTTTACAACTGTACTATCTCAGCTCTACATGGCTGAGTCATTATCAAACAATATATGAAGCCATGACAAACCCAAAGAAAGATGGAAAAGCTTTGGTATTATATGAAGAATACAATGAAGTAGCTGTCCACAGCAATAGTCACAGATCAAAACCAGATATACCAGTTTAGTTTATTAACTCATGTTCTTCTAACATATCCCCCACACAGTATGAGTGAATTGAGCCTTGTTTTTTGTTGGGAAGTATAATAAATAAAGGATGAAACAGAAGTGATGTTTATATGTAATGCCAAGTTAGTTAGCTCAAAATTTAGATTGAGAAAGAGAACTGACTACAAAAGCTTTGCATTGGAAATTTACATGACCCAGCAAGAATTCTGAGCTCAGAGCTGCTTCTCCCATAAACTTTTGAGAATCAAAGACTGCCTTTGATCACAAAAACTTACTGTAGCTAGCTTTTTGATTTTGACCCAGGAAAGCTTATTGAATGCACTCTAATGTCCCATCAGTTTTGGAAAAGTGGTAGTGAAGCTTCTTTGAATAGGGGCTTCCAGTCTACTCTTTAAATGGGACAAATATGCACAGCAGCATAAAGCACTGAGGGTGAGTTTTTAGTCAACTCATTTCATTCAATATGTTAGAATTATTGTAGCTGCTTCTTATGGATCTCAGATTAGAACTGAACCATCTCTAAATTGCACCCTGCTAAGCAATGCCGAGCCAAGTAAAATGTTGCTACATGACCCCAGATCAGAAATGCTAAATCAGATCCTGCCACACTGTTTCTCAGCCTTCCCAAATCCACTTGGCTATCTTCTGTAAGGACAAGTTAGTGTCAAGAAAGCAAAAACAACTTTCACGTCATCCCCTGTGAGGCCGTCTCTTCAGGAAGTCTATAATCAGCTGTCCTCTGGTATAGATTTGGTGATTTTATACATACTTAGCTTGTTTTCTCTTGGCTTTAGAACCTCCAACACTTCCTTTGCAATCTCTGTTCTCCACCTTCATATCCATCAAATTCTGGTCATTAAATGTCTCTGGTTGGCTTACTACTCATTATGCCTTGTTACCAGATGAAGAATATGCACACAGTCTTCATGTTCAAGGAGAACCTCTGTAGCCTCTCAATTTCTTTTTGTTTCATTTTATTCTATTTAAAATTACAAATAATTGTATATGTGGGGGAAAGTGTGATCTTTTGATACATGTATACATCCTGAAGTGATTAAATCAGGATAATTAGCATATCCACCTCTTCAGATATTTATTTGCGGTGATAAAATTTTAAGTCCTCTTTTAGCTATCTTGAAATATACAATGCATTATTATTAACTATCGTCAGCATGTTGTGCAATAGATCACCAAAACTCATTCCTCTTATTTAACTAAAGCTTTGTACATTTACCTGTTTCTAGAACTCTTGACTTACCCATCATATTAGTTTCCTAGGACTCTTGTAACAAAGAACCACAAACTGGGTGGCTTAAACTGGGTGGCTTAAACAACGGAAATTTATTGTCTTACATTTCTGGATGTTAGAAGGTCAAAATCTAAGTTGGCAGGTTGGTTACTTCTGAGAGCTGTGAGTCACTGTTCCATCCTATTCTTCTACCTTCTTATGGTTTGCCTGTGATCTTTGGAATTTCCTTGGGTTACAGCTTGTTGCCTTCATTTTCACGTGGTGTTCTGCCTGAGTGAGTACATGTGTCTATCTCCACATTTCCTATTTTTATAAGAATACCAGTCATAATGGATTAGGGCACACCCTAGTGACCATATCTTAATTTAACTAGTTATACCTGTAATGATCCTATTTTTAAATAAGGTCACATTCTGACGTGCTGAAGATTAGGATTTCATCATTTGAATTATGAGAGATGCAATTTAATGCGTAGCGCTCATCTTGCCACAGTGTCTTGAGGCCTTCTACCTTTTAATAGCATACGGCAGATAGTAATCAGTCATTCCTTTTTAGTGTATTTCTCTTTTTCACAGATGTATATATTTCTGTCTATTCTACTATACTTATATAGATAGAGAAATATTATGTATCTTTATTCTATGGAAATATGCACTTAACAAAAATATTAATATGTGTGTATGGGCCTAACTTAATGTGTGAGATTATACAAAGTATAATAATGAACATTTCAAATCATATTACCTTCTTTTTTAAATTATCATCGTTACATAAATCTTGTGATGTTTTCAAGTATTTCTGTCTTCATCATTGAAGCTATGAGAAGATAAGTTATATACCTAAAGAGATCAAGGAAAGATAGGAAAGAATCACCATAAGTCCACTATGCTCCTCAAATAATATAATGACCAGTATGAACCGAGATAACTTTTAGACAGGGTAGTATGAATCACTATTGCTACTACCCCCATCATTGTCACTGCTCTTGGTGGGTCTAGATATGTTTTATATCAATTATCTGTTTTAATCCTCCTTAACCCTAAGAGACAGCTATTAGTTGGGTGCAAAAGTAATTGTGGTTTTTTCTATTACTTTTAATATTATTCTCATCTTACAAATAAGAAAAGTAAGACCCCAATGTTGGTCAGGGTTACCCACATAAAATCAAACACCAGTCTATTTTAATCCAAAGCTCATCAATGAAAGCTAAATTTTAGGCATATTAATGAACATGAATTTGCAGAGTGTGTCGTTTTAAAAGGAAGGTTTTTTTTTTAATATTGAGAATGAAAAAAAGGCATAATATCATCAATCCAGAGTAAAGGAAGCCACTAGAGGCTGAGTAGGCAGATTCTAGGGTTTCCATGTTAACAGGGACAGTATCTGATCAGAGGGACAGGGCTAGACCTAACTGGGTGAGAAGATGGAGTTTCACAGATGCACTGGTACAAAGATAATTGAGACTTACGTGGAAAATCTCCTTTTGATCTACTGCTATCCCAAAGTCTCCTTTATTAACAGTTAATGAAAACTGAGCCTTATACCACATACCAATGTACACATGAAAAAAGTGCTCAACATCGTTAGTTACAAGAGAAATGAAGATTGAAACCATATGGAATGCCAATATATATCCACTAAAATGGCTAACATGAAAGAGGCTGACAGTAACAAATACTGGCAAGGATGTGGCGCAACTAGAACTCTCATGTTGTAAGTCAGGGTATAAATTGGTGCAATTACTCTGGAAAAGGGTATGACAGTTTTATAATAAAGCTAAAACACATCTATGCTATGACTCAGCCATTATGTTTATTATGTTTGTACACAAAGGAGTTTTTCCAAGAGAATTGAAAACATGTCTACAACAAACCTTATATTAGATTTTTTTTTTTTTTTTTGAGACAGTCTCACTCTGTCACCCAGACTGGAGTACAGTGACGTAATCTCGACTCACTGCAACCTCCGCCTCCTGGGTTCAAGTGATTCTCCTGCCTCAGCCTCCCAAGTAGCTTAGGTTACAGACCCCCACCACCACACCCAGCTAACTTTTGTATTTTTGGTAGACACGGGATTTTACCATGTTGGCCAGGCTGGTCTTGAACTGCTGGCCTCAAGGGATCTGCCTGCCTTGGCCTCCCAAAGTGCTGGGATTACAGGCATGAGCCACTGCACGCAGCCAGAATGTTCATAGCTTTATTCAAAGTAGCGAAGAATGGAAAGAGCCTAGGTGTTCATCAGTAGGAGAATACAAACTGTTGTTTATTCATACAGTAGAATATGATGCAGTGGTTAAAAATAGCAACATGAATGAATCTTAATACATGGTGAGTACAGGAAGCCATACGCAAGGAAATGCATACTGTTTGTATTCACATACAACACCAGGATAGGGGAACGTAATCTACAGTGTAAGAAATGAGGTAAGCCATTCTTTTAGGGGCAGGATTTTACAAGGAAAGAATGTAAGGAAACTTTCTAGAGTGATAAACATATTTTATATATTAATAGGATTAGGGATTGAACTATACACTTTCTTTTTAAATTTCAACTTCTAGGATCACATGGTACACCGTGTGGGTTTGTCACATGGGAATATTTCGTGATGCTGAGGTTTGTGTTATGACTGATCCCATCACCCACGTAGTGAGCATAGTACTGAATAGGTAGTTTTTCAGTCCTTGCCCCACTCTTTTCCTCTCCTCTCTAGTAGTTCCCAGTGTCCATCGTTCCCATCTTTATGTCCACGTGCACCCAGTGTCTAGCTCCCAGTTATAAGTGAGTACATGTGGTATTTGGTTTTTCTGTTCCTGAGTTAATTTGCTTAGAGTAATGGCCTCCAACTGCATCCATGAATGACATGATGTCATTCCTTTTTATGGCTGTATAGTATTCTATAGCAGAACTATACCTTTTAGATTGTTGTGATTTACCTTTATTCTTCAATAAAAATAATCTTTAAGATTATTAAGCTTTATAGCTTATAGGTAGCTCTTGTGTTGAAGAAACTACTACATGTGAATTCTTGTGCTTACCCACATGCTCATGTAGGAATGAGCACAAGCACACGGGAACACCACATAACACATGAATGGGAACATGTTCCTTATGGGGCTGTTTGTTGTTGTTATTTTTGTTTTTGTTGGTTTTTTTTTTTTTTTTTAGACAAAGTCTCAGTGTCATTGTACTCAGTGGAGTCCAGTGGCATGATCATGGCTCACTGCAGCCTTGACTTCCCAAGCTCAGGTGCTTTTCCCACCTCAGCCTTCTAATTAGCTGGGACCACAAGCATGCACCATCATGCCCTGCTAATTTTTTGTATTTTTTTGTAGAGATTCAGTTTTGTAACGTGGCCCAGGCTTGTCTCAAACTCCTGGGCTCGAGCCGTCTGCCCGCCTTGGCCTTCCAAAGTGCTGGGATTACAGGCATGAGCCAGTGAGCCCAGCCTGGCCTGTTTTTAAGTATGAAGGATAATTAGATATAGGGTAGATTGGATCTATAATGTCTTCTCAGAAGTCATGTTAAAGACCACCATATGAAAACAGTTGGGGGAATCTGCCTTTCTTTGTCCAAAGCGCTCCTCACATTGGCTTTACTACCCCCTACCCAGCCTCCCGCATTCTGTACTTTGCTCTGGACATCCTCACGAGCCAGATCCTCATTTAAAATGAGCCCCTTTGAATTAGCTGCTTAAAAAGATAGAGCTCCCATGATGCCACAACAAACCCAGCTTGTGCAAAGGCAGTACTAATTTTAAAACTCAAGTGTTATGTCTGGGTTTTTTTTTTTTTTATTAACCTCTCCTAGAACTCTTCTGTGCTGTCATACATAAATCAGAAGATTATGAAAGAACTAGTCAAAGTAGCTGTTTCCTTCTAAGGCTGTAATTTGGTTCCATGAATTATTAATTATTAGACTGATATGGCATCAGCTCCTCAGAACCCAATATAAATGCAAAAGCCTCACCTTATCAGTTATAATCTAAGGAGCTGCAGTAATGTCATTCTTACCATTTAGTGGTATGTCGTGGGGTTTAGAATATTCAGCCCACTAAACTTCTGAAATAAAATACGAAGTAAAGGATATTTTTGTGTGTGACTAGATTTGAAATTCAGTATAAGGAAGCAGATGTGGATTGCTTCAAGGGTTTTGATTGTTTTGAAGGATGGAGTTGTTTCATAGATGCTAAAGCAAATAACAGGGCATGTAAAAGACTGTGGTTGAAGAAAAGTGTCTGAAAGTAAAGCTTTGGAACATCTTGCATCTCTGCTGCTGTTAGGGAGGAAATAAATAATGCACCATGGATTGAAGTTGTGCTAAAGATACATTCAGTGTATGTTGAAAGCAGACATCTGATATAGTAAGTATATTTTTCCTATGTGAATTACAGCTCTTATATTCTTTGAAGCAAGAACTAAAAACATATTAATTTTTTGTTTGTTTTGCTGGGGTACTTAGCTTTAATGCTTGATGATGCCTCCCAGTTTTCTTTGGTTCTCTCTTTAATATGTAATGTCATTTTACTTTAAAATGTTCTGAGGAAAAAAATTTATAAACTTAAATTCTGTTTTGTTTTGTGAGCACAAGATTAGTCTCCTTTTAGGTGCAAGATTTTTTTTTAGCAGTTTCTGAATATTTTAGAAGTGTGCTCTTCACATATACATACATCTGATTGTATCAAATGCAGACTACAGTATGCAGCTAATGTTATAAATGCCACACTGCTCAGCATTGCAATGTAAAGAAGGAAGTAACACCTAAGCTGTTATGTAGCCAATGGATTGGGGGTTCTATGAACGGAAATTCTAACCAAGTAGAAATACATGTTGGGGTTAGCTATGCTAAAATAAATGTGTTCTGTTTCACTAACTTAGCCATTCTAAGAGATTATTTAGAAATAGTTTTCTAAATCTCTGCAAACTTTCATATTATTCATAGAAATTTCAGTAGCTTTGTTACTCTGAGCACACTACAGCAACCCCAGTGCTCTTTGACTTAAATAGATTACATTGTTTAACAAATTATTTTATGGGGTTGAATTTGGCCTAAGAAAATGAAGAGTGTATTCATTCTATTAAAAAACGGCTAAATGTGAAAATGGCTTGAGTGATAAAAGTATCTTGACTATGCTCTACTGTATCTATATAGTCAGTTTTAAGAAACTGACAAATTAAAAATTTTCTCCAACTCTCTGTAAAGTTAAAATATTAGAAGTCGAGATGGTTTTCTTCATTAGGCCCAAGAGGCAAAGGTGTGATATGTTAGCATTTGAAAAATAAATAACAGTGCGTCAAAAATTATGAAAACTTTTAAATATGCTTAAAGAATAGGATTTATATCCAAAAAGGTTCCTGAAATAGATTGTGCCACATAATTTATGACTCATTAAAACAAAAACAAAAGATGATATTTCTTCTTTAGTGTGAAATAGCTCATTTTCTATTTTAAATTGATTGCTTTATGTATGCAAATTAGGGGCAAATATCAGAATGGCAATTACTTGAAATTTTTTCATATTTAATATGGTACTATTTTCAGTTCATTAATACTGTTGGCCAACAGCTACTATAAAAATTAATATTTTTCCAAATTTACTTTCTGTATGAGATTGATTCATTATATTGCCATTGAGGGGAAAAAGCTATGTAGAAGTAAGTTTACTCTGGACAGGTTTGGTTAATACTGTGTTGAGTAGACTGTCCATGAGATAATAGGGTAGATTTAGACCTGAATTAACAGTGCATCAATGACTACGAAATTTTGTTCAGTATTAAAATTATTTTGATAAGCATCTCCAAAATCCCATTTCTGGCCCATCATTGTTGGGGTGTATACCACGGAACTGAGAGTTCCCTGAAACACTTGGAAATGAACTCTGATCTGGACTTGATCGCAAATGATGGGGCTCATTCTCCTTTCAATTTTACCAACTTATTTTGATCTCCTGCCTTCAGTTTTACCAGAGATTTGAATTATATATTTGGACTTGCAATAAACTGTAGAATGTGGAGGTTCAGGCCTTTCCAGATATTGATTTATTAGATACATCTTAAGTTTTACATTGGCCAAATCAAAGGTGGTAGGTTTAAAACCCATATGGTAACTTAGGAATCAGGCAGCATTTGGGGAGAAGGTAACATACAGAGAATATCCTTTAGTCCAACCCAGTCATTAAAACAAGAAAGAGCTATTGAACTGGGGAAAAAAAGAAACAAAAGAGAAAAAAATAATATCCTTTAGGTTAGAGCACTGGCTTTCCCCACCCAATATCTGTGTCAGTTTCTCTGGGGTCACTTTCTGTTCTGGTTTGCCCTTACTCTGAGTTAGTTTAGATTCCTTATCACCAGCCATGGTAAGCCATAGTAAGCATGTTAAGCTTCCTCACTTCTGTACCCTATCTAGTGTCTTATGTTATTTTTGCCCCTGTAAGTTTGAGCCATTGTAACTTTTGTGGCCATAGTTTCAAGACTATGCTTATGATGTGGATGAAGGTGTTTCTGTTGTTGTTTGTTTCTTTTTCTGTGGGATACCTTAGGATTCATTCATTTGTGATTTCAGAATGGAGTGAGAGAGAGCTGTTTCTGAAAATAAGTTATGCTAACTTACTAGCTGTTACTAGTTATGTAAGTTCTCTGAGTCTCTGTTTTTTTCTCTATTTGTAAATGAAAATGTTAATATTAACTATCTTATTTGATTATTGTGAGAATTGAATGAGATAACACGTGTAAGATACTTAGAATTCACCCTCCATATACTAAATGCTCAATACATCTGCTATGTTCACGTATGATATGAGGAAGGTTTATTCTTCTCTAAATATCACTGCAATTAATTCTAGTTTGGGTTAATAATGGATTTTTTCTGTTATATGGATTCTAAGTGGAATAACTATGAATGTTATTTAAATGTATACTTATATCAATGAAGAGTGAAAATCCAATGGTTTCGTCATTACCAGCTTACCACATAATCATGCTGTGGTGGAAATCTACTTGTAAAGTGTAACCTCTGCATTTTTCTTCACATACAATCAATAAACGTGAGTGATTTCATTACTTGTGAAATAAATCAGGAAGAAATGTAATTGTGTGCATCATGTAATATAATTGAATGTGGACAGACAAACCAAGGCTAATTACGGGCTTGGGTTTTCCCAGGAAATATTTGTGTAAGTAACTTCTATAGGTGGATATCAGTCCTGTAAGGATTTTGACATTCTTCTGCCTTCAGTAATGCAGCACTTTCTCATCTTCAAGAGCTAGCTCATTTGCAAAGCTTTCCTGTGTAACCCTACCATGAAATAATATTTTTCTACTTTAAACAATTCTAGTATCACAAAACCAGAAGCTTGTTTCTGTGCTGTTTTGAAATTTTCTCCATTTTTCCATAATATAGATGTATACACACAAACATACACACACATATGTAAAGAAATATATATATATGGGTGGGTGTATGTGTGTGTATGTGTGTGGTGTGTGTATATGTGTGGTGTGTGTATGTGTGTGAATATATATATATATATATTTTTCCTTCTTCTTAAATTTTATTACAAGATTTTGGAATCACATGCTTACCATCCACCCTTCCTCCTGCCACTTGGTGCATATTTGTATTTCTGTAGATACTTAAGTAAACAATATAGCTCAGCTTCCAAAGTCTTAGTTCAATAAATCAAATAAAAAGATGCAAACTATAGGTTTAGTAACAAGTTAATGTTCTTATGTATGAGTAATGGTGCAAAAGTCATGACTATTATAATTTTAAAAATATTTGAAGTGTTGTACCTATAAGCAAAGAAACTAACTTTGTGGTGGCTTTTATTTCAAGTTTTCCAATCCCTACTTTAAAGACATTTGGATTATGCTGTACATAATAGGAGAAATACTGCCCTCTTTTCCAACTTTCAATTTCTAAATTTTTATATATATATATATATATATATAACTATATATAAATGTATTATTCAAACCCCGTCACTGGTTTGAAATTAACCCTCTTGGGGAGCATCATAATAGTTTTTTCTTCTTAGACTTCTTATAGGATAGGTGTGTATTGGGAAATTAGTACATAACTTATTTTTGCACATAAGTAATCACTTCATTTTAACTTTCTCCTCTAATTTCCATCTTTCAGGTATGTATACCAGATATTGAAATGGAATGATCCCACTTTGATCTCCTGTATTACAGAATTAGGTTATTTTCCAAATTTGACAAAATTGCAATTAAGAATTGCTTCTTAGTAGACTCTGAAGAGTATCTGAGCTACGTTCTTTGGATCTCATAATTTTAGAAATGTTTAGAGAACATTTTGTTCATTCCACTAATGGGAAGATAGACCCCAAGAGGTTTCTCAAGGTCAGAGAGCCTGCTAGGGAAGGAGTCAGACGCAGAAATCAGGTCTCCTGACTTCTTGTATAATGTCCTTTTTAGTGCACCGTATTTCCTCTAGTCAGATCAATCTACTTGTCCCTGCTGACATTCAGAAATCTCTCAGGTATTTGTAGATAATGTAGCTAGTGGCTATTTTGGAGCATCAGTCTAGAAATTAAGATAATAAAATAGAGTTTTCACTTTATTGTGTTTTTGTGTGTAAATTATTTCACAACTTAAATCTTTATTTTTTTCTGTAAAATAATCATAAGTTTCTGATATTTTGGCTTTTCTAGTTTTCTCAAACTACTTGATTGATGAAGACAATCTGAGTAATTCAAGACTAGGGAGGCAAACAAGAAAGAAGGAAGAATTATTTCATTCTTACTAGGCGTGAACAGTGCACATGGTCTGAAGTTTTCATCAGGGATTCCAAATCTGTTGTTTCTATAGCTAATAATAGATTGCTCTTCAGATAGGCTGCTAAACTTTGTAGAGGTTAAAACTTTCACCACACGAGTGTGGCTGTTTGTTCACCGCAGTGCATTGCCAGGTAAACTTTAACCGAAAGCTCAAGAGATTTGGTATTTTAATCCTACAAAAGGAATTTTGTTTGCTGGCAATATAGTACTTAGATTTTTAGTTTCTCAGAGGAGCTAGGCATAGAATTTAAAATATATTAGAGCTCCCCTTGGGGCAAAGAACATCTGCTGGACTGTAGTCTAATAAAACAGAATCTGACAAAGATGAGGTCTATGACATGTGCTCTGCTAGAAGCATACTTGGGTAGATCAAACGGGTTGGTTTGACAAACTGATCAAGACAACAGGCTTATGGAAACTGCCTCACTAGGACAGCTATCCCCTTCCTTCAGGGTTCTGCTCCAAATCTCCCTTGCAGCTGAATTTAATGGGATTTTATCATGTCCCCAACATGCAGTCGAAGAGCTGAACTCCCACCTCTTTTCTGTTTGACAGAATCTCTGTTATGAACTTAGGCGTAAATATTGGGACTTGGACCAAACAAAAATTGGCGAAATTTTTGGAAAGGAGATGTAGATTTAAACTTAGAAGTGTCAGGTTCAAGTCTTTTCCTCCTCCATCTCTGATTTTTTTTTAGATTTGTAAGTATTATGAACTCATAGTAGTCATACAAATTAATGGGGTACGTGGGATATTTTGAAACAAACATACAGTGCGTAATTATTAAATCAGGGTAATTGGGATATTAATCACCTCGATTTCCTGTCCCTCCATTTATCTGTATTAGGAACATCTGAATTCCACTCTTTCAGTTATTTTGAAATATACAATAAATTATTGTTAACTAGTGACCCCATTTGTGCTACTGAACACTAGATCTTTTTCCTTCTGTCTGTATTTTTGTACTCATTTGCCATCCCTCTTTATCCTTCTCTCCACCTCTGATTTTATCTAAGCCTCTCAGTGTGTCTTATAACTACTAGTTTCTTATAAAATGTAGTAATAGCAATTCCCACCTTCTTTATGGTACAATGTTTTTCTAGGGAATTTAATATGCCTAAAGTATATGAAAGTTCTTTAAGCAGGTTACACCCTACGCAGTACAAATTGTTGTGATTGCAGTAGTTACTTGTGTATCTCATCTTTTGAAGAGAGGAGTGTATTAACTTCCTGGATCTGCCACAAACTGGGTGGCTTAAATAACAGAAGTTTATTGTCTTATCGTTCTGGAGGCTAGAAGTCAGAAATCAAGGTGTCAGCAGGGTTCGTTTCTTTTGAGGTCTGTGAGAATCTGTTCCATGCCTTTCTTCTAGCTTTGGGTGGTTTGATAGCAATCCTTGGCCTTCTTTGTCTTGTATCACGCTGAGCTCTGCTTAAACCTTCTTATGACATTCTCTCTATATACTAGTCTATGTCCAAATTTCCTCTTTTTAAAGGATGCCAGCCATATTTGATTAGGGGCCTGCTCTACTCCAATATCACCTCATCCCTTACGCTAGATATAATCTCAGAATTATATCTGCAGTGACCCTATTTCCAAAAAAGGTCACATCCTAAGGTACTGAGAGTTAGGACTTCAATATATTAATTTGAAGGGGGACACAGTTCAACACATAACAAGGAACATAGCATATTTTTTTTTGTCTCACTTTTCTTAACTTACTGCTGCTTTTACTCAAAAATTTCGATGACCATGATGTTTCTGGATCTTCCTATCCCTCTGTCCCTGCTCTTCCTGTAAATCTCAAACATTTTCTAATATATTTCTTGTACAATCTCAAAGTACAAGAATATGCATACCATAAGATAAGCACTGAGTAATTGTAAATCACTTTTAGTAAATTAGTAGTCTAGGCTAATCTGATTGTCAGCTGTTAATTTTGTGGTTTCTGAGAATCATCAAATAATGTACTCAAACGTGCTGATTGTTTATATTTTTTTGAACTACAAAGAACTTTCATTTACAGTATTGCATCTAAACCAACATAGTTCATATTTATATTCATATCAAAGATGTCAAACTTCAGATGTAGAGGTGATGAAATGCCAGAAGTCACCTGGCTAGTAATTAATACAGCCTGAAGTAGATTTTAAGAGATTTTAATTTCACACCTAGAATTCTTTCTGCTCTATCATTATACTGCTCTTTAGAAAATGGGTGTAGGAAGGTTTGTGACCTCTGTTTGAAACCCATGCAACTACATAGTGGACCCTATGAGTGCAGATTGTCCATATAATACTTTCTCAATTTCTTCACATCAGACATTTCTGATTTCTATTATTTATCAACAGTGGTTATTGTGCAGAGGCTCTATAGTTGACATAAATAATGAAAAGAATTGTCTCATTTCTCTGAATTGTTCTTCTGCAGAAACCTCATGTATTTGTTTTCTAGTGCTGCTCTAATGAATTACCACAAATTTAGTGGCTTAAAACAACACCCATTTATTAGCTTACAATATTTATAGATCAGAAGTGTAAACACAGCATGGATCTCTGCTTAGGGTCTCACAAAGCCAACAGCAAGGTCGTGACAGGCCTTTCCCCTTCCTGGAGCTGGAGGAGAAAATTTGTTTCCGGTCTCATTCAAGCTGTTGGCAGAATCCAACAGGATGTGACTGTATGATTGAGGCCCTCATATTTTGCTGGTTTTTGGCTGGAGGTCATTCTCAGCTCTTAGCATCTGCTTGCATACCCTGGCTGCTGGCCCTCTTCAAAGCCAGAAATGGTGGTAGAGTTCTTCTCACATTCTCTCTGCTCTCCCTTTCTACCTCATCTGTCCTGCCTCACCTTCTCCTCCACATATTTCTGAAGGAGGCTCTTCTGTCTTCCCCTTCTGCTTTTAAGGACTCATATGATTACACTGGGCCAACTGATTATCTAGGATAATCTCCCTGATGTAAAGTCAGCCAGTTAATCACCTTAATTCCATCTGCAAAGTCCTTTCACAGCAATACTTAGATTGGTATTTGATAGAATAATCAGTAAATGGGAACCTTTGAGGGACAGCTCTAGAATTCCGCCTGTAACATAGTATTTATTTTTTCTTTTTGCATTTAGCTTTTTCAAATCAGTCGTTTACCCCAAAAATCGTGTTGTTTAGAATGTACTAGGTGCTTTCAACTTATGTTATTCTTTTGGCATTCTTAGATAAGAAAGCAAAGGCAACAAGTTTAAAAGGTTTTATCAGATATACAGGGAGTATAATTTAAAGTATATCAGAGTTCTCAGTGTAAAGTACATCTGCTAGTTTTTAACATAATAAAAGATAACAAGCCCTTATTTTATTCGTTCTGTTTTAATTGTTTATGTAATTGACTTGTTCTTTCCGTATTTCTTCCCAATTTATGAATCCTATGAGATTATCATCCAGTTTCAGAGCAGGGGCAGGAATTGTTTGGGGGAGTAAAAATACATGGATTAAATGTCTAGCTCTTGGTCAGCATGGTACATATATTTCCAAGCTTTGTTTGGTGAGAGAGCTTGAAATTAATGACAACCCAGTAGCAATGAGCACACCTAGGACTCATATCTTGGTATTTAAATACCAGTTCTTCAAGTGCTCTTTGAAGTAGCTGATTCCAAATCTGGGGTAGCTAAAGTACAAGATGAGCCTGGAGCAACTTTGGCACTAAAAAGTTAGAAAGTCCTCAAAAAGTAAGAGTGTATGTCAAAGGACATAGGCACTGACATGAAAGAACCCCCAGTGACCAAAGCTGCAAAATTGGAGCAACCCAATTAATAACTATAGTTATTTATTTAACCCATAGAATAAAATAAATATGTGCAAATCCGTACTGTTACAGATAGATAGATAGATAGATAGGAGATAAGGATCAGCTCTTCCTTCCAGAAGAATTATAATTAATAAATGAATTATAGAAGGAATAAAGGAAATTGAACACCATCATCAAAACACTATAATAATGGCTGGGCATGGTGGCACATGCCTGTAATCCCAGTACTTTGAGAGGCTGAGGTGGGTGAATCACTTGAGCTTGAAAGATCAAGACCAGCCTGGGCAACATGGCAAAATCTCATCTCTACCTACAAAAAATACACAAATTATCTGGGTGTGGTGGTGCATGCTTGTATTCTCAGCTACTCAGGAGGCTGAGGTGGGAAGACTGCTAGAGTCCCGGAGGTCAAGCTTGTAGTGAGTGGAGATCACGTCACTGAACTCCAGCCTAGACAACAGAGTAAGACCTTATCTTAAAGAAAAAAAAAAGGGAAAGAGAAAAAATAAAAACTATGGTAATAATTATTGCAGATGAGATACACTGGCATGCCAAAACTCATGGATGAAAGTTCAAGAAAAACATTTCTTACTCTCAAAGTATATCCTCCTAAAATTTATTAATTATAAAGGGGAAATGTTAAATTTTACATTGGAAAAACCCAGCAGATACCACCTTAATCAAGTGATCATGTTTAATATCAATGATAAGATATTTTGACATCATGTACCCCTGACATGACACAGTGAGAAGGGCATATCAGTTCTGTGGTTTCTTGTGAAAAATGTATAACTTCAATCTCATCATGAGGCTGCACCAGGCAAACCTAACATGAGGGACACTCTATAAAATAACATAGCATCATTCTTCATCGTATCTTCATACCACAATACAAGAAGAGGATGTTAGTGAAACCATTGGTAAAATCCAAATAAAGTTTATAGTTTGTTCCCTGTTTTGATAATTGCTCTGTGGTTATATAAGATGTGAACCTTGGAGAAGCTGGGTGAAGAGCGTATGGGAATTCTCTGTACTATTTTTGTAATTTTTTAAAATATAAAGTAAATAGCTTTGTAATATTGTACAACATACCTCTTTTGAGCCTCACATTCCCTATCTGTAAAGTTTGCCTGACAATACAGAGCCTGTTACAAAGCATGTGAAATATAACTTAGAGAGACAGTGTAGCCTAATAGTTAAAAGCGACTGCTTTGAAGTGATGTAAGTGTGGTTCTACCAGTTAAAACTGTAGAGAAATGCAAAACTTACCTAACTTTATTAAGCCTCAGTTTCCCCATTTTTAGTACTCAGATGCACTTACTGTGAATTTTAAATATGATGTAGCAGGTAAACATTTAACCCTTCTTAGCAGGAGATGAACTGAGAATGAGGAGCTACAAATTTGAATCCAAAGTCTTAAATTCCAGTTGCACTTATTAGGATTTTTTTACATGAAGCAGATATTAAAATTAAGCATGCAAGATATATTTCTGTGTCTAACTCATATATTGAAGTGAACAACTTTTATTTAGGGAGTTTTTATACAACAGCGGACAAAGGAAAATTTAGCTCATGTGTTATTTTGAAAGTGGCAGGCATAAATGATTAATAAGATTACAGGCATATTTGCATCTGGAGAGAAGGTTCATAAAGGAGTTATTTTTACTTGTAATTTATTTAGCTTGAAACAGAGGGAAAAAATTGAGATTAATCAGTTGTCAAGTACCTTCTGAGAAACCCAAATATATTTAAAGAATCATGCTGAGATCTGACATACTTCTAGGTTTTTTAAGAAATTTTTTTTCTTTTTGTTTTTGTTTAGGCTAATCAGTTTATGAACCACTTTATGGGTAAACCAAGATCTGATAACTCTCAGAACATAACTTTCATAAATCTATCTATAGAAAAATGCCTCAAAACATATAAAAATCATAAAATAAAGGGAACAAATATAAAGAACACTGGAGAGGGATTTGGGTGTTGTGTCTGTATTTTTGCAGTCTTAGCTTCATGTGCTGCCTGACCACATATTTTGTATTTGCTTCCTCCTCCGTCATTTGAGATGTTATTTGGTCATGAGAAGGTGGAAATAGTGCTGCATGTTAAAATTGATTCCCAAATGCGTCAAAATGTCGTATCTGTTGTCTGATGAACAACAAACAAATGCAATCATGAAAAGTTATTCCCATCCTGACAAGACTTTAAGAAAATCCACTATTTTGAGAATTGGTAAATTAAAAAATTACTACATAAAATAAATCTTCCCTTCATGTAATATTCCCTATGTGATGAATCTAAATTGTTGGCAACCATACTCCTAATAATACATGTATGTACATATCTGTGTGGGTCTATGTACATTTTAAATACTTGTGACATATTTATTTAAAGTTTCTTCATTTATGAGCAGTATGGTAATTTTACAGGATTATGAAAGTCATTCTGTGTCAAATGTTGTTTTAAGAAGAAAGTATCTGAAATCAAGTAGCACTTATTTGTTGCTTTGTTTTTATTCTGATTGCAGACAACTGTGTCATACAGTATATCACCAAGTAGATATTTTCTGTACAGCCTAAGAGAGGGCTTGGACTAGGCCATTTCTGTGGTGATATCCTGAGACCTACATATCCCTGGAGACCAATTACAAAGGTTCACAAGGTTGTTTTTATTTTGCTTTCTCTTGATTCCTTTTTAATGAGGTCTCCCAGTAAACAGCAAGCATGATGCTTTCCTGTTGGAGACCTGTCTGCCGCCTTCAACCATTTATTACTAATTCATCTGGGAAATGATTTATAAATTAAATATTAGGAAAATGTACTTGAGGAAAAAAGTGGTAAGAGGTACAATTTATAATTCTCATTTAGGAGAAAGTCATGCCAGCAATTTGCTAATGGAAGGATGCTGAGAGTCAGTCATAGAAATCCAGTTGTGGTTTATGTAATAAATAGAGATGTACATGAAGAGAATCTTCAATGTATATTTCTGGGCATGTGATTCATTTTAATAAACGGTGAAGACAGAAGTTCCAATTTTTCTCTTCAAGTGAACCCTTGGAAAACTGGGAAATAATAAAGAGCAGAAGTGACCTATCAGTATGTGGTATCTCATAACTCCTCCTCATGACAAAAATATAGTATTTATCAATACTAAGTGAAAATAGCTTCATCATAGAATAAAATGTGGTGTTAGTAGGTGTCAGTGTCATGGATTTGTGCAAGAAGGGATTCCAGACGCTGTTTTAGAACAGTCTTCTCATTGTACAGATGATGAAACTGAGGCCATCCCTGTTTATGACTTACCTAAGGTCTCATAACTTTTAAGATATTAAATTTTTGAGACTATTTATGAAGCTTCAAGATTTATTTTTGCACTTACGGGCAGTTTTTGTATGAACGAAATCTGCTTTTCAGCTAATCAGTCAGGTTAGGATTGTGTCTTATGAGAATATCTTTTACATCTGCATTGTTAAAGGAAGATGAACAATAGCTGTGTTTCTACACCCAGAATTAAAGAGGAACAAAATTATAGCTTTGGAATCATCTTCTAAAATTTTATTAATTCCAGGGAATTAAAGCACAGTCATCTTGCAGGTTTTATTTAATAAAAACATTCGTTACTTTTTTTAAAGTTGTGAGTAATTTCTAGATATCTTTTCTTCTTTTCTTTTTTTTTTTTTTTGAGATAATGTCTCGCTCTGTCACCCAGGTTGGAGTGCAGTGGCGCGATCTTGACTCACTGCAAGCTCTGCCTCCTGGGTTCACGCCATTCTCCTGCCTCAGCCTCACGAGTAGCTGGGACTACAGGCACCCGCCACCACGGCTGGCTAATTTTTTGTATCTTTAGTAGAGACAAGGTTTCACCGTGTTAGCCGGGAGGGTCTTGATCTCCTGACCTTGTGATCTGCCCGCCTCAGCCTCCCAAAGTGCTGGGATTACAGGCGTGAGCCACCACGCCCGGCCTCTAGATATCTTTTCAATACTGCTATAATGGTTGCACCATAGCAATCATTAATCTCAAAGATATAAGCGATGAATTCATAACTGTGAAATCATAACTTTGTGGTTAATATTTTTTTCTGATCCCATTTTAATCTTTTTAAAATTTCATTTCTATTTGAATATTTAGACTGTACTTGAATATAAATTTCAAACATAATTAAGCACATGTTATGTTTATTTAAAAGATGATGCATATGTATATTATCTATGTATACACTATTTAAATATGTTCATGTATATATAAAATTATATGTTATATGTAGTTTTCTAAATTATATATACATACTGAAACAGACAGATACAGTTTATGGCTGTATTTTCTGGTGAAAATAATTTACCAGTATGGGTTTATTGGTGTCCGGCTGTCACCACTAAGAAAAGATTCTACTGGGTCATTATAAAAATTTCAGTTTGGGGGAATGTTAATAGAAATTAGCCATATTATAGTTTAGACAGCACCTATATGCAGTTTCATTTACCGATATTAACCTAGCACATGCTGGTTTATGAGGGGAAACAGAATTCAGTGATGCACATTTAATCATGTTTCTTTATCTAATTTAAATCCTGTTCTTCTTGATAAAATGTTATCTTGGCCAATGTAAGAAGATGGAAGACCCTCACATGAACTTTGTGGGACAGACGCTGAAAATCTGTGTTGACGGCATGTCTCTAATTCATCCTTCTGACAACATTTACTGTTGGAATAGAACAGAGAATTCTGTAAGAGTCATAGTTTTTAGATAAAGATTGTTACAGAGGCGTAATAATTCCAGAAGACTTCCATCTTCTAACAATCTCTTGAAATTAATAATAAAGACAATGGCTTTCTATTCATTCACTTTACCACATCAGGCAGTGGAAATAGAAAATGATATAAAATTAATCCCTTCTCTTGACAGTTGTAAAATGGTAATCCTCCATTTTATCCTCTCAGAGGATATTTGAAGATAACTTTTTTATTTTCCTATTTTCATATTCTGTCCCATAACCTCATATATTGTATAGCGCATTTTCATTGCTGATGGTCAAATAAGACTGCAATAGAAAGCCACAGCTAGGTTACTAGGATTCTGAAGAACGTATCAACACAGAAAACAAATTTCAGATATATTTTCAATGTTACTGCTTTAGAATACATCTCCTTTACTGAGATATCAAAAATCAAAGACTAGATGAGCCCATTCATGGAATAAGCTTGGGGGTAAATTACCTCTTTCTACTTTCATATTAAAAGAGCAGTAGCATAGTCAGCCTGACTATGGGATCTTGGCCAAGCAAAGCTAAATGTTCTTTTCCTAATTTTTCATATTATTTAAGTGTAGTGTCAAAACTATTCCTTAGTGTCTTTGCTCTTAACTCTGTAGTCTCATGTGTTCAGAATGAGCACCAGCCAGCAAATACAGACAGCTGCAATATTTCGACTGGACTTTACATATAAAACAATGGTGTTAATACACTCTCTTCTGTAGTTATTATGTAGTTTACTTACACACTGACATGCATTCTTCTCATAAGTGGGAGCATGTATGAGAACACACAGACACAGGGCAACACACACTAGGGCCTATTGGAGTCAGGGGCAGGATGAGGGAGTGCATCAGGATAAATAGCTAATGCATGCAGGGCTTAATACTTAGGTGATGAATTGATAGGTGCAGCAAACCACCATGATACACATTTACTTATGTAACAAACCTGCACATGTATCCCAGAACTTAATAGAAGTTAAGCTAAAAAGAAGAAAAACTGATATGCATGATGCATGCTTATTTCTTCAGAAATATTGAGATGTTTATTTAATAGATGCCATAAAGCTACCTGAGATCTAACTAAGAGAATCTTAATTTATTGCATTTGTTGGCAAAAAAAGTAGACTATTGATATAAAATATTTTGAAGTTGCAGCCTTACATGATTGCCCTGTTTAGTTTTTTGGAATGTCTTTTCATAAGGAAGTCTGATTCTTTAAACTTGGAATTCCAAAATTCCCAGTACTTCCAGTCAATGGACTAATTGCTTCCCTGCCTGCTGCCTGCCTGCCTGCCTTCCTCCCTCCCCCTCTTTCTTTCTTCCTTTCCTTTATAATAAAAAATCAAATTATTGGAAAAAGTATTGAGTCACTTTATTCTTTGTGTCTTACCATGTAAATTTCAAATTTTTGTGCCTTTTTGCTTTTATTCTGTGGTTGCTGCATTTCGAAGCATCGTTTTCCCCCTTTTCCATTGAGATATAGTATATATAATATAAAAAACCCCTTAAATAATAAGTTTCATCTATTGCTCCATATATGTACTCATGTAACCACTACCTTGATCAAGATAGAGAATATTTCCATTAACTTTAAAAGTTCTCTTTTACTTCTTGTCTGTCAATACCTCTTCTATCCTGAGGTAATTTGTCTTCCGACTTCTATCACCACAGATTAATTTTGCTTGTTCTTGAACTTCATATAGGTGGAATCCAAAAGTATGTACTGTTTTGTATCTGGCTTATTTTGCTCAACATACTAGTTTTTGAGATTCTTTTGTATTCCATGTATCAGGAGTGTGTTCTTTTCATTGCTGTATATTATGTCATTATATGAATATATCACAATCTCTTCATCCTCCTCCTAGTGATGAACATAACTGAAGCAAATTTACAAATACTTTTTTTTTTGGAGGCGGAGTTTCACTCTTGTTGCCCAGGCTGGAGTGCAATGGCGCTATCTCGGCACACTGCAACCTCTGCCTTCTGGGTTCAAGTGATTCTCCTGCCTCAGCCTCCCGAGTAGCTGGGATTACAGGTCCCCACCACCATGCCCAGCTCATTTTTTGTATTGTAATTAGAGGCGGGGTTTCACTATGTTGGTCAAGATGGTCTCAAACTCCTGACCTCAGGTGATTCGCCCTCATCAGCCTCCCAAAGTGCTGGGATTACAGGCATGAGCCACCACACCCGGCCCAGTCAACAGTTCTCCTGTCAGATGAGTGTACCCACGTGGGGTAGTGGTTTGCTCTTCTAATTCTTATACAGTAGTAATTAGTCTTTAAAACAAAATCCTGTGTTTGAATGTTCTTGAAATCTCAGAAATTATCTAGCAAATAACAGGGCTTTTTTTTTTTACTCCATGTGTGCATCATACGTGTATAGATTTGTAACTGAAAACAAAAGGTAGAATCCTATAGTAGTTAGGATAGAAAGCTGTAGAATCAAATTGCCTGAATTTGAATTACAGATATTCTACCTGATATTGTGTGAGTTGAGGCAATTTATTTATATTAGCACTATCTTGCTTTTTAAAAAATAAAAAAGGATATTAGAACCTTCCTCATAGAATTGTTGTGGTGATTAAGTTAGACTTTACCTTCAGAGTAGATAGTAAGCACTCAATAAATGTTAACTGTTATTACTATTGTTCCAAGTATGTACATTACTTTTATTCAAAAATATGTTCAGGATTCCATATGATTCTACATACATATGCATAGTTAAAATGTACTATGTAAACTAGATTGATCTATTGACTGTCTTCTCTAACCAAAATTGTCAGAGGGCTAACTCTTCTCACTCATTTTGGCTCTTGCATCTCTACTTTAGTGGAACCAAAGTGAATGATAACACACAGAATGATAACAACCAGAGAGAGATTGCTTCTTGACTACAAATAATGAGATACTCCAGTTTAAATTACTTCAACAATGTTCTTGATCAAATCATTCTCAATCACTTATTTTCAGAATCCAGATATTACCACTACGAATAACAAAAGAAAACTCAAATTTCTGTTCTTGAAGCATTAAGCCTCTTGATACTGGGAAAACGGTGTTAAGTGTGAGAGAAAGACAGCCATCTAATTTGTTGGACATCTAGGTGTGTCATGCTAAATTCTTTAGATTTGAAAAATAAATTTTTCATAGTATTTTTCTATTCTGAAAATATTTTTATATAAACCATGATTTTTTTTTTTTTTTTTGAGACCGAGTCTCCCTTTGTTGCCCAGGCTGAAGGGCAGTGGCATGATCTCGGCTCACTGCAACCTCCACCTCTCAGGTTCAAGTGATTCTCCTGCCTCAGCCTCCCGAGTAGCTGGGATTATAGGCACACACCACAACACACAGCTAATTTTTGTATTTTTAGTAGAGATGGGGTTTCACCATGTTGGCCAGGCTTTGGAATTCATGACCTCAAGTGATCTACCCGCCTTGGTCTCCCAAAGTGCTGGGATTACAGGCATGAGCCACTGCGCCCGGCCCATGATTTTTAAAATAACAAATTTAAATTATTTTTCTGACTACCTACTATTTATAGCTGTAAGTGTGGATTCTTTCAGCTAAATATTTAACATGTTTGGTGCTAACAACTCAGTATTTAGCCTAATCCCTATTTCAGCATCCAGGGTCTATATTGGTGCCATTTGTTGAATACCAAGGATGGCACAGACCTAAACCTCCATCACACCATAAACAATGGGGCCAGTGCCTCCAGCATATGAATGATATAGGTAGAGATATGGCTGGAAAATGGTAGATGCGACTTTGACTTGAAGGATTTCAGGGTTTTCTAACGACGCAGGATGGTGGGTAGATACCAAAGGTCCATGGCTTTCATAGACCAGTGATGTTACTTGAATTATTTATGTAAGTGTTTTATCCCACCTATTAAACTGCACCCGCTTTGGGAGTACATTTTAGATATTAATTTGTTTCTTCTATACCATTTAGCATGTTGCACGCACTTAGTAGATCCCACATAAAAATTTCTCATTCAATGAAGTAAGCATTATAAGCCTAAAAAGTACAGTGAAATTTTTAGAAAATGCCATTTTAAAAGAATATGACAACAAAAAATGGCATATATATGCATTAAATAAATATGTAAAGTGACTCTCAATAAAATGTTAATGGTGTAGTTATTTTTGTCTGAGAATTCAAGTGATTAAAACTTCCCTTTTTTGTAATTGTATCACTTGTTAATAGTAATTGATATTATCAGAAATAAATGAATATGATCATAGTAGATTATAAAGGAAAACATAAACCATTAACTGTAGAAAAATCAAAATTTTCAAAGCTAGTTTTCCCAAAATTATCATATCTAGACATTCAAGGAGTTGATTTTGTTTTGTATTTAAATTTTTCTATAGTATGGAGAAAGAATAAATATTCAGAATTATTTTTATAAAGCCAGCATTACATTAATACAAAGATCTGCCAAACAGAGCCCAAATGTATATTTCAGATCAATTATACTTATGAATATATGTTCAAGAATCCTAGCTTAATTCATCAGATTATTTGTACATTAAAGGAAAGGCACATGGAAAAGAAAATAAACAGTGAGTGAGCCTCGTTGCAAAACTCTTCTGAGATTTCAAAATTGGGAAGCAGTTTCCTTTCCATGTAAATCATTATTTCCAATATATTAAGTATAATACAAGTGTAGCTTTAATCACTTTCTATTTTGGTAACTCATTTAAGAGCATCACTATTTTTTATACTGTGGATAAGGTATTCTGACTTCTCAATTGCCTTAAAAGGGTGCCAGGTAGTCATACTGTAGTGTTAAATGTGCTCTTCTGCCTTGCGTTCATGCTAAGAAAACCAGTGTCTATTATGTGGCTCCTCGCTTTAGCCTTCTCAGCATGAATGACCATTCAAGGAGCAACAGTATTTTACAAAAGTATTGATTGTGTTGGTTTGTAAAGGCCCCATAATGTTTTTCCCACATCAAACCTGTGCTCTCTGTGTAAGAGAACCATAATAGCTAGAGCCTCCTGGTAATGTATATGAATTTTACAGAATTTCAGTTTATGGATCAGCTTTGTAATAATGCAGAGTTTCACTTGGCTTAACCGGGTGTGGGCAATTGTTGGGTGCCTTCAAAAAGTCATAACATTTACAAGGACAGGGATGTGATGGGTCATTTTATAAGAAAGAAGAAAATGTATTAAACATACCACATTATTTTTAGTTCAATTGTTGGTGTAAGACAGAAAGTACATTTGCTTGGTATATATTTCTGTGGGACCCACTGTTTGGCTTTGATCTGCTAATTTCCTTTGCCTTTTCCTATTTAATTTTTTTTTCTTTTATTCTTCTGTTAATACGATTTCTGTAAGTTTCAGAAACTTTCTAAACAATAAAGTACTCCATTTCTGCATTATTGAGGTTGATGTTGGCCTTATTTATTCTCACCTCTTTTTTTAAATTTGGTTTTTAATTTGGGATTTGGGTTGGCACTGTCTTATTAAAGTTCTTGGTTGCAGCGCATTCTCCTCCTTCAGTAACAACTCTAGAAGCTTAATAAACAAAGTTATAACCTACATTTGTTTTACTGTACTCTAATACTCTCAACTACTGGGTGGATTTCAGTATAATGTGAATTGGAGTGAGAATTGTTTAGTCAATCAATAGCCATTTAATAAGAATTTGGTTACGTTTTGGGATTTTTAAGAGACATGTAAGGTACTGGTGTGCCATGTCCTCACAGAGTGAACAATCTAGGGAAGCAAGAAATATATATATATTATACATATATGTAATATATGTATAATATATGTATGGAATGATCATTATGAGGAAATAAGCTTATAACTTATCTTAAAAGTTCTATTTTATTATCTAAAACCATTGATAAATATATCAGGATATATATTATGTATATTATATATTATGTATATAACATAATGTATATAATATATATTATGTATATAACATATAATGTATATAATATATATTATGTATATAACATATAATGTATATAATAAATATTATGTATATAACATATAATGTATAATATATTATGTATATAACATATAATGTATATATGTATAATATATATATATGTATATAATAACATATAATGTATATAATGTATATTATGTATATAACATATAATGTATATAATGTATATTATGTATATAACATATAATGTATATAATGTATATTATGTATATAACATATAATGTATATAATGTATATTATGTATATAACATATAATGTATATATAATGTATATTATTATGTATATAACATATAATGTATATAATGTATATTATGTATATAACATATAATGTATATAATATAATGTATATTATTATGTATATAACATATAATGTATAATATATTATGTATATAACATATAATGTATATAATGTATATTATGTATATAACATATAATGTATATAATGTATATTATGTATATAACATATAATGTATATAATGTATATTATGTATATAACATATAATGTATATAATGTATATTATGTATATAACATATAATGTATATAATGTATATTATGTATATAACATATAATGTATATAATGTATATAATATATGTCAATGGTTTTAGATAATAAAATAGAACTTTTAAGATAAGTTATATCTTATTTCCTCATAATGATCATTCCATATCACAGGCCACCTGCATCCTCCATAAAAGAATAGGATTCTTAAATTTGAGGTTTAATAGATTATGTCACTTTGTATTAGCCCTAATTAACTTTTTCCTAGTAATTTTGTGACCTTCAAAATTTACTTAATTTATCAATGCCATTAGTTTTTCATTTTTAAATTGGAGATAGTAGGAATATCTGCTTTATATAACATATGTAAAATGTAATTTAAATATACAGAAATGAAAATTGGGAGTAATCTAACCATCTTGTGTTACATATGAGGAAATTGACACATTTAAGTAGGAGGCTTCCCCAGAATGGAATATTGAGCTTCATTAGTGGATATTACATTTGTTGACTTTTCATGTTTCCTCATTGGAGTTTCCAGATGCCACTCTTGCTTCTGAAAATCGTGTATGACTTGTGATGTAACAAAAATCAGGGGGCTTTCCAGTGTCGCAACTTTCTTTTTTTTTTTTTTTTGAGAGGGAGTCTTGCTCTGTCTCCCAGGCTGGAGTGCAGTGGCGCGATCTCGGCTCACTGCAAGCTCTGCCTCCCAGGTTCACGCCGTTCTCCTGCCTCAGCCTCCGGAGTAGCTGGGACTACAGGCGCCCGCCATGACACCAGGCTAATTTTTTGTGTTTTTAGTAGAGACAGGGTTTCACCGTGTTAGCCAGGATGGTCTTGATCTTCTGACCTTGTGATCCGCCCGCCTCAGTCTCCCAAAGTGCTGGGATTACAGGCGTGAGCCACCGCGCGCGGGCCAGTGTCACAACTTTCTATGGTATCAGAGTTACTTCTTTTAGCAGAAGTCTCACAGTTTGAGAATTAACCTTCTCAGTGGAGAGCTGGCAAATTTGTTATAAATAAGGGCTTCAGCTCCCTTAGTGTGGGACATGCTGCCAGCTCCCTTCAGGTACTTATCTGTCCTGGACCAGACAGAAGCAGATTTGCTTTTCATATAGCTTACTTCCATTTCTCCACTCCCTCTGTTTTGTCAGTGTTAAAGCTTAAAATGATGAAACAATCCAGCAGTTATCCAACTACAGATAAATAACTGCTGGACTGTATCATCGTAGACAGTTGGTAAAAAATTCCAGACCAGAATCCAGTCCCTTCGGTCTTGTGTACTTTCTAATGTATTGAGAGCAAGACAGGAACATTAATTACCTATTTTTAGCTGGTTTCAAAAACAGTAACCTCAATTCCACCATCAAGATTTGGATTCAGAAATACTGAGTTTGCACTGAGCTCTTTCCTGCTTCATTCTGGGGTCATGAGAAAGGCTTTGAATTTCTGCTTCCTTCCCATTC